>NC_059344.1:16570606-17205606 GCF_019703515.2 Myxocyprinus asiaticus | reverse complement strand
AATGTCCGAATTGAGCATGCGGGAAACCTTTGTCCACACTAAATGCATGTGTGAGATAACGGAACGTGTCTTTAGTTCTCCGGGCAGCTTGGTAGAAAGACAATCTTGCAATGGCAAGATAAGGGCAAGAATTTCTTGTTCAATGCAGAACCAGGGAGGAGTTCTTTCAGGCGGAAGCGACCAGTGAGCCAAATGTCTGAGACCAAATGCATAATAATAAAACAAAATCTCGGGTAAGCCTAGCCCACCTTTGTCAATCGGCCTATGTAACTTATTGAAATGTAATCTGGGGCGCTTATCATTCCAAATGAAAGACTTCACTATGCTTTCAAATTGCTTGAAATAAGAGAGGGGGACATCTACCGGGAGAGACTGAAGCAGGTAGTTACATTTTGGAATACAGTTCATTTTAATAACATTAACCTTCCCAATCATCGATAAATGTAATGAAGCCCACCTGTCTACATCGCTCGAAAACCTTTTTATTAAAGGGTCAAAATTAACTCTAACTAAATCAGACAAATTTGTGGGGAATAAAATGCCCAAATACTTAATGCCCTGTTTGGGCCACTGGAAGGCACCTGGCTGGAAGGCCGTTACTGGACAGTACGCTGTTAGAGCCAAAGCTTCGGATTTAGACCAGTTGACTTTGTATCCTGAGAATTTGGAAAAGGATTTGGATTTAATAATTCTGTGGAGGCAAGGCATAGATTTAGTAGGGTCAGAGGCAAAAAAATAAAATATAATCTGCATAAAGCAGAAGTTTATGCGCCACGCCTCCCGCCACAACCCCTGGAAAATCATCCTCCTTTCTTATCGTGGCTGCTAATGGTTCTAGGTCAAGACAGAACAGTAATGGGGAAAGAGGGCAACCCTGACGAGTGCCCCTATCCAGAATAAAATAATCTGAAATTAATCCATTTGTTTGTACCGCTGCTACAGGGTGTCTATAAAGTAACTTGATCCAACCAATAAACGTACTCCCGAACCCATACATTTCCAAAATCTTAAAAAGATAATCCCATTCTACCATATCAAATGCCTTTTAGGCATCAAGTGAGATGTCAGCGCCCGGAGTCTGATCATTTGCCACTGACCACAAGATATTGATGAAACGCCTAATATTATCAGAAGAGCTGCAGCCCCTAATAAACCCCACCTGATCTATATGTTATGAGATGTCATAACTTTACTTAATTGGTTAGCCAAAATTTTTACATCTAGCTGGATCAGGGAAATTGGACGGTAACTTTTACACTCGTTTAGATCTTTGTCCTTTTTAAGAATCAGACTGATCCGGGCTTGTGTCGTGGTTGGTGGAAGCTTTCCATTCTTTAATGATTCAGTATAAACCTCTAACAAAAGTGGAGCCAGTTCTGTAGCATAAGATCTAAAAAAAATTCAGCGGCAAAACCATCTGGCCCCGGAGCCTTGCTTATAGGCATGGCCTTAATTACCTCGCCAAGCTCCTTCAAGTTTATCTCAGAATCAAGAGCGTTTTTTTTTTTTAAACTTTCGTCAGTTTAGGGAGTTCTAATGGTTCCACAAAGTTTCTAATATCTTCATCAGTAGATGAAGATGTGGAACTATAGAGATCAAGGTAGAATTCTTTAAAAGCATTATTAATATCAATGGCTGAGGTACAAATTTCACCACCAGCAGATTTCACTGAGGGAATGGTAGAAAAAGACTCTCAGTTGATGCTGAATTTCATCTCCCGACGCGCCATCTAAATCGAGTCCCCGGCTCACAGTCCCGTCAGAGGCCTCAGCTTGAACACGTAAGTGTCTTTTAATGTCTCCAGAGTCTGAGGATTTTGACTACTTTGCCATGTTTACCTCAAAGAGCAAGTATGTAACTGGGTGTATTGAATCTCACCAGATCACAACATGAAAATAATTAAAAAACTAGCAAAGTTCACAGAGCTCGTGTCTCACACGTCTGCCTCTCACATGGCGTCACCCTGTTATATGCATTGAGTTAATGTTACCTTACCATTCAGTTTTTTAATCGCATTTGTCAAAGTTGAGATAATTGTGTGGTGTTTTTTTTAACTTATTTTTTTTATCTCTTGCAGAGACATAACGATTCAGAGAGGTGACGCATTACCTCAGCTGCAACAGTGCAACAAGTGTTGCAGCAATTACCACTGCCTTTTTCGCTCGGCCAGCGTGTTTAAGCCAGCCAAACTGGTCAAATTAAAAAGTCATCTTCAAAGCCACTTCAACAAGGTAGTTGTCCATGGAGGTATGACTATCTTGAGTTATTTGTTTAATATATGTAGTCACAATATATTATAGCATAATATTTTACCAGTATACTTATTTATACACCGATGTGGACTGGGATGTAGACCAGTACTGCATCACCACTTGCCCATACTGTGAAACTACATTTTAGTGATTTTGAGACACATTTACAGGTCTGCAAACAAAAACCATTTCCAACTTCAGCCAAAATTCCATCTCCAGCCAGTGCTGCGCTATGTACAATATAACTTTGCATATTAAGAAATCTGTTTTTATTATTTGTGTATTTTTGTTGCAGTAAGATGACTCCTGGCACATGGATACTACTGAAAAACAAGGCTGGTGAGACAAATTATGTTTTGATATAAATAAACCAGTGATTGGTGTGCTTCTTAAGTAGTAGTTAAAGAAGGAACAAGGAAGCAATTTTTTATTTATGACATTTACAGAGAGAAATTTCTTGATTTTTGTTGTTTTTCAGTATGCTCTACATCTTGTTTTGGGAGCACCCTTTGATTTTTACATCTGTAAGTAATTACAGTTCAAGTAATTGACCTCAAGATTTCTCTATATTTTTGTCTTCCAGTGCGTCTTTCCAAACATACGGATATGGTGGATTCTTATTCTTCTGGAGAACTTTGAGGTTTTCTCTGAAAGGTATATACTGGACATTGCCTCCAGCCCACCATTACATTTGCACCCCCTTCCATCCAATTCTAAATTAACCAAGAAATGTATGTTACAGTAGAGAAACCCTTCAAGAGGTCCTTCCAAGTGGAGAACAAGCTACGCTTAGCAGCAGTGAGGTATGTCTCAAATATAGACACACACACACACACACACACATATATATATATATATATATATATATATATCTTTGCAAATATTACATTTTATAATAAATATTAAAATTAAAATTTTCATTAACATTCTCTAATGAAGGAGCTTCCAGTTATCCGACACATGACAGCAGTGAGGTATGTCTCAAATATAGACACACACACACACACACACACATATATATATATATATATATATATATATATCTTTGCAAATATTACATTTTATAATAAATATTAAAATTAAAATTTTCATTAACATTCTCTAATGAAGGAGCTTCCAGTTATCCGACACATGACAGAAGCTGTGAAATGGCTCCATTCCAACAGACATCTGCTCAGGGGCCCAGTGGAAGAGCCTCTTTTCCTTACAATGGATGAAGAGGGCAAGGAAAAGGCCCTCAACAATCTCCTGGAACAATCAGAAGCTTCCAAAGAGCCCTTCACCTTTCATTTTGTGTTCAGTGATGACATGGAGTTATTTTTACAGGAATGTCATGATAAAATGGGCCTAAGTGTGATTTGTTCATTTGAGGAATTTTAATTTAATTATTTGTTTTATAAAGTTAGATTTTTTTTTAAATATTATTATTTATAATAATATCTAGTTGTATTGTAGTTATATTTTTATTGAAATGTTTTAGTTTTCATATAGAAAAGTGCATGCTGCACATGTTCTTGGCTTTGGAATAAACGTTTATTTTGAATGTTGTGATTAAAGTATATTTTATATTAAATGCCCATAAGTTTAAGCATTATTTCTAGCATCACGAACAAGAAATAATACTCACATAATACAATGAAATGGATAACATTATACAATAATATTACACAAGATTACATTCATCATTTACTCATCTTGATGTCGTTCCAAACCTGTATGACTTTCTTACTTCTGTGGAAGTAAGTTTAAGCATTATTTCTAGCATCACGAACAAGAAATAATACTCACATAATACAATGAAATGGATAACATTATACAATAATATTACACAAGATTCTGTCATCATTTACTCATCTTGATGTCGTTCCAAACCTGTATGACTTTCTTACTTCTGTGGAACATATATTTTGAGACTTACTATACAAGACTTTTCAATGTCTCTCAAAGATATGATTTTTGGCTTCCTTATGATAAACACAGTGGCTAATTTCATTGATTTTTAGGAAACTATCACAACCATTAATATTTATAATACATATCGGCCTCTCAATTACACAATCACCTCATTGTCAATGATCTCTTTGAGCCATTTTAGTCTGGTTTTCGAATTTTAATCATATCTTAAACCTTTTTTTTTCCCCAGGAGGCTGTTAATTGATACTATTGTATTCAATTAATTTAATACTATCACTTTATTTACTGTGTTTTATCATTAGTTGTTCTGAGATGCATGTTTTATCCATTTGTATTAAGCTCTGTATTTTTATATTTTATTTTTCCATTCTATGTAAACCTTGAGAGGCCTCTTTAAAGGCGCTATATAAAATAAAGTTTATTATTATTATGAACTTCTATTTCAGGTAAGGGCACCTTAATGTCAATTTGCACATGTTTCAAGGCCTGCTTAGCTAAATGATCTGCCTCATTCCCTTTCACACCTACGTGTGCCGGTACCCAAAGAAACTTTACTAATAGGCTAATCCTAGTTGCCTTATTCTAAATAAGCTCTGTAGTACTTCATATATTATGTCTTGACATGCTGTAGATGCTCCACTTGACAAGCTTGCTAGAGTTTATGAGTCTGTACAAATCACTGATCTTATCAGTTGTATTTCTTCCACCCACTGCAGTGATAAAGAAATGGCTATTAATTCTAAGATCCTTTGATGAGGGTTTATTCAATGAATAATGCATTCAGTGAAAATGTTTGAGTAGGTTTAGCATGCATTTAGGGAAAATAGTTTTACAAAATCTTTACTCTGTAAAAGACTGCCTTCAGATTTCAAAGTCCAAAAGTAATTCTCCTCATTACAAGAAAAAAAAAAAAAAATGTAAAATAAAAGTATCTTGCCTTTAAGTGAAAGGATGTTAAAATACTCATATAGGCTTTCTCTAAGTGCAACTTGAAATACTTGTTGTCTGTGTTACAGTATATTTGTTTCAAGTATGACCATGTTACCATGTCCTTTAAATATTGGTCTTTTTTTTTGAACAACTGATGCATTGTTAGCTGCTTTTTTCCAATTTAAAGGAGGCAGACTGCAAAAGAAAAGGACTGCTGATTTTTTTTTTTTTCTTCAATTATTTCAAGTTGCACATAGAGAAAGCCAGAAGTCAATGAGAATACACTTCAAAAGTCCACAAAGAGACCACATAGATTCCAAGGGTGGTCTTGCGCATAGCGGTTAGGGCTTCATCATGGGAAACATCCTAAAAAAATAAAATAAAAAAAAAGGTCAAATACAAAAATAAAATTAACAACAGACCAGGGGTGAAAGGAGGAGTTTGTTTTAGGGAAACATACAATTTTAACTTAAATAACTTACCATGTACTCCTTCATGAGTTTTGATCAGGTAATCAGCAAGTGTTCTCTAGACGCATTCACGTTTTCTTTTCGATGGTGGCATTTTGGAAATGTGACAAATGAGCAGTGTTCAGCAGAATTAACAAACAAGTTAGCATTTTGATTTTCAGACTTATTCCTGTACCTCTAACACTTTCTTTAAATAGCATCACAAAGAATATCCCACTGCGTTATTTCTACAAGAGTCAATTTTGTCGATCTACTCACTGGCTGAAATTCATTCTACAACAGCATCTGTGAGGGCCCCAAAATACCAGGAACCAGTACAAGAAAACAAGCAAATGGTCCTAAACCAGAAGCTTTGCTACAAGAAAGCTACAAAATAATATTGGATGTCACAGTTGTGCCTACTGCATAAATGACAACTCTGATGCTTCTGAGAAATGCGGTAAAGTTATGAACAAGCCCTGAAATTAAAATGGTATGAATCATGTGCATATTAACATTCCAGAGCATATAAACCAAGGTTTAAAGGGATAGTTCTCCCAAAAATGAAAAGTTCAGTCATATATTGTTTATTTTCTTTCTGAACTCAAAAGGTTAATTTTGGCCAGTTTGTCCTGCTGGTTTCTGTCCATACAATGACAGTCAGTGGTGCCCATCTCTTCTGAAGCTTCAAAAGCATGTAATTCCATGTGACTCCTCCTGTATAATCTGAAGTCATATGATTGAGTTTGGTGAGAAACAAACAGAACACTCTTTTGTGCCCCTGTTCCTCCTTTGTTTTTGGAAATTCTGAGGAACTGGGTTGAGAAATGATCAAGCTGACTCATATATTTGGACACCAATGGGTAATTCCACAGATACCTAATACAATTTTAAAATGACAAATCAAATTGGTTGCTGATACATTTGTTACAATATTATCATATACCACAGTATTTCTTTACCAGCACTTACACACAGATGAAACACAAAATTGTTACAGATGAACAAACCTGAATTACATCCAAAAGACTTCAATTCAGAATTTGGATTTACATACAACAATCATCACAGCTGACATTACATCACAAAGACTTCCCTCTTGCTCAGTAAAGAGTGCTGGTCATCTGTTCTTAAATTCCACGAGGAAAGGCAGACCTCACGCCTCCTGTGTGCAAATGCAGACTAGTAAAATTTTGAATGATCTAACCTACAAGTTTAGTAAGCAAGATGCCATCTTATTCAAGAGTCTAATGTATCTATTGCGATATGTGTAGTTAGAGATGCCAAAGTTGGAGTTAACCTTTGATATTAAATAAAAATGCTCAACGCCATTATTAGTAAAACATTTGCAGTTGTTATCATAAGGAGCTTTTTCTACCTGATCTAACCCCTAAAATCAGTTTTGTTGGTGTAACCTTATGTATTCAGGATGATTCAGTGATGTTAAATCATATTTTTGACTTAAAACCAGTTCATTTAGATGCTAGCAAATGAAGCACATTTTTAGGATACCTTTCTTTTCAGCAGATAAAAGCCCTGTTTAAAATCAGTAATATAAAATCACCTCAGATTTTTTTTTTCTTTTTTTTTCTGCAGGATTATAAATACAATCTTTATGCCGTTATTAACCATAGGGGTGGATACAGTGGTGGACACTACGATGCTATCATCAGACCTTATCAAAATCAGAAATGGTATTGTTTTGATGACAGCACAGTAACAGAGGTACATCGTTTGATTTTGATTATGAGAACTACATAGTAAAAAAGTGGTAACCTGCTATTGTTACATTAAGGAGCTATTTCTACCTGATAACTCTTGAAAAAATAATGTTGGTGTAACCTACTTCGGTTGATTCAGTGATGTTAATGGTGTTTTTGACTTGAATCAAACCAGTTAATTTAGATCTTACCACATTAAGCACATTTTTAGGTTAAAATTTTTTCATTGTATCAAAATGACAAATTTCAATTCTGGTTACATCTTGTTTCAGAATCAGCTTTATTGCCAATTATGCTTACACATACAAGGAATATATCTTGATGACAGAAGCTTCCAGTGCACAAACAGTACAACAACAAGACAGAGAATAAAAAAATAGAATAAAAATAAAAAGCAAATAGAAAATATAAGTATATATAGAAATACACAATAAGACTAATATATATATATATATATATATATATATATATATATATATATATATATATATATTTACGTATGTACAGTGCATCCAGAAAGTATTCACAGCGCTTAACTTTTTCCACATTTTGTTTTGTTACAGCCTTATTCCAAAATTGATTAAATTCATTATTTTCCTCAAAATTCTACAAACAATACTCCATAATGACAATGTGACAATGTTTGAAATCTTTGCAAATTGATTAAAAATAAAAAATGAAAGAAATCACATGTACATAAGTATTCACAGCCTTTGCCATGACACTCAAAATTGAGATCAGGTGCATCCTGTTTCCACTGATCATCCTTGAGATGTTTCTACAACTTGATTGGAGTCCACCTGTGGTAAATTCAGTTGATTGGACATGATTTGGAAAGGCACACACCTGTCTATATAAGGTCCCACAGTTAACAGTGCATGTCAGAGCACAAACCAAGCCATGAAGTCCAAGGAATTGTCTGTAGACCTCCGAGACAGGATTGTATTGAGGCACAGATCTGGGGAAGGGTACAGAAAAATTTCTGCAGCATTGAAGGTCCCAATGAGCACAGTGGCCTCCATCATCCGTAAATGGAAGAAGTTTGGAACCACCAGGACTCTTCCTAGAGCTGGCTGCCTGGCCAAACTGAGCAATTGGGGGAGAAAGGCCTTAGTCAGGGAGGTGACCAAGAACCCGATGGTCACTCTGACAGAGCTCCAGCATTTCTCTGTGGAGAGAGGAGAAACTTCCAGAAGAACAACCATCTCTGCAGCACTCCACCAATTATACCTGTATGGTAGAGTGGCCAGACGGAAGCCACTCCTCAGTAAAAGGCACATGACAGCCTGCCTGGAGTTTGCCAAAAGACACCTGAAGGACTCTCAGGCCATGAGAAACAAAGATTGAACTCTTTGGCCTGAATGGCAAGCGTCATGTCTGGAGGAAACCAGGCACTGCTCATCACCTGGCCAAAACCATCCCTACAGTGAAGCATGGTGGCGGCAGCATCATGCTGTGGGGATGTTTTTCAGCGGCAGGAACTGGGAGACTAGTCAGGATCGAGGGAAAGATGAATGCAGCAATTTACAGAGATGTCCTTGATGAAAACCTGCTCCAGAGCGCTCTGGACCTCAGACTGGGGCGAAGGTTCATCTTCCAACAGGACAACAACCCTAAGCACACAGCCAAGATTACAAAGGAGTGGCTCTGGGACAACTCTGTGAATGTCCTTGAGTGGCCCAGCCAGAGCCCAGACTTGAACCCGATTGAACATCTCTGGAGAGATCTGAAAATGGCTGTGCACCGACACTCCCCATCCAACCTGATGGAGTTTGAGAGGTCCTGCAAAGAAAAATGGGAGAAACTGCCCAAAAATAGGTGTGCCAAGCTTGTAGCATCATACTCAAAAAGACTTGAGGCTGAAATTGGTGCCAAAGGTGCTTCAACAAAGTATTGAGCAAATGCTGTGAATACTTTTGTACATGTGATTTGTTTCGTTTTTTATTTTTAATAAATTTGCAAAGATTTCAAACAAACTTCTTTCACGTTGTCATTATGGGGTATTGTTTGTAGAATTTGAGGAAAATAATGAATTTAATCCATTTTGGAATAAGGCTGTAACATAACAAAATGTGGAAAAAGTGAAGCGCTGTGAATACTTTCCGGATGCACTGTACAAATACACATCTGTTATATACAGGTAGTGCAAGGGAATGTAATGGCTGAAGAGGTAGGATATGTTAGATAAATATAATAATGCACATAATTATTGCTCAGTGGGGCAGTTTTAACTGTTCATGAGATGGATAGCCTGGGGGTAAAAACTGTTCCTGTGCCTGACGGTTCTGGTGCTCAGTGCTCTGTAGCGCCGACCAGAAGGCAACAGTTCAAAAAGGTAGTGGGCAGGGTGAGTGGGGTCCAGAGTGATTTTTCCAGCCTTTTTCCTCACTCTTGAAGTGTATAGTTCTTTAAGGGGGGGCAGGGGGCAACCAATAATCCTCTCAGCAGTCCAAACTGTCCTTTGTAGTCTGATGTCTGATTTGGTAGCTGAACCAAACCAGACAGTTATTGAAGTGCAGAGGACAGACTCAATGACTGCAGAGTAGAACTGTATCAGCAGTGCCTGTGGCAGGTTGAACTTCCTCAACTGGCAAAGGAAGTACAACCTCTGCTGGGCCTTTTTCACAGTGGAGTCAGTGTGGATCTCCCACTTCAGGTCCTGTGAGATGGTAGTGCCCAGGAACTTGAATGACTCCACCGCTGCTACAGTGCTGTTCAGAATGGTGAGCGGGGTCAATTTTGGGGTGTTTTTCCTGAAGTCCACAATCATCTCCACTGTTCTGAGCATGTTCAGCTCCAAGTTGTTTTGACTGCACTAGACAGCCAGCTGTTCTACCTCTCTTCTGTTTGAAGCCGATGACTGTAGTATTGTCTGCAAACTTCAGGATCTTGACAGAGGGGTCCTTGGTGATGCAGTCGTTGGTTGATTGTGCATGTGCTGGAAGTGAATTTCCCCAGTCTTACTAGCTGCTGCCTGTCCATCAGAAAGCTGGTGATCCACAGACAGATAAAGGTGGGAACAAAGTGTTGGGTTAATTTACTCCGGAGAATAGCTTGGATTATGGTGTTGAAAGCTGAACTGAAGTCCACAAAAAGGATCCTTGCATATGTCCCTGGTCCTTCCAGATGTTTCAGGATATGATGCAATCCCATGTTAACTGCATAATCCACAGACCTGTTTGCTCGATAAGCAAATTGAAGGGGATCCAGAAAGGGTCCAGTGATGTCCTTTAGGTGGGCCAACACCAGTCTCTCAAATGACTTCATGACCACAAACATCAGAACGACGAGTCTGTAGTCATTAAGTCCTGCGATCTTGGGTTTCTTTGGGACAGGGATGATGGTGGAGCATTTGAAGCAGCTGGGACTTCACAGTGCTCCAGTGATGTGTTGAAGATCTGTGTGAAGATCGGGGCCAGCTGGTTGGCACAGGTTTTTAGACAAGTGGGCGAAACACCATCTGGGCCCTGCATTTTCCTTGTCTTTTGTTTCCGGAAGGCCCAGCACACATCCTCTTCACAGATCTTAAGCGCAGGTTGAGTAGCAGGAGGGGGGAGGAGAGGAGTTGCAGGAGGTGTTGATGTTTGTGTGAAGTGAAGGTCAGAGCAGGTGTGGGGTGTGAGACTATGATTAAACAAGATTTTATCCCCACTTCTGTAAGCATCCTCTTTGGCCTGACGAAGCTGCCTGAGTTTTGCTGTAAACCATGGTTTGTCTTGTTGAACGTTAAATAAGTCCAAGTAGGAACGCACATATCCTCACAGAAACTGATATATAATGTTACAGTATCTGTGAGCTCGTCCAGTTTGGTGTCTGCAGCTTCAAAAACACTCCAATTAGTGCAGACAAAGCATGCTGATTTCCTTGTTTTAAATGGAAATCAGCATATAATTCAAATGTATATGAATTGGATGTTTTTTACAGACATCAGAAGCATCACTGCAAGGGTGAGTGCTGTTTTCTCTCTCATGACTCTGTAAAGTGTCAGAAAAACATTTCGCCTATAAAAACATTAATGGGATAGTTCACCTAAAAATGAAAATTCGGGGGCCTGGGTAGCTCAGCAAGTAAAGACGCTGACTACCACACCTTGAGTCGCAAGTTCGAGTCCAGGGTGTGCTGAGTGACTCCAGTCAGGCTTCCCAAGCAACCAATTGGTCCGTTTGCCAGGGTGGGTAAAGTCACTTTGGGATAACCTCCCCGTGGTCGCCATAATGTGGTTCTCGCTCTCGGTGAGGCACGTATTGAGTTGTGCATGGATGGCGCAGAGAATAGCGTGAAGCCTCCACACACGCTAGGTCTCTGCAGTAACGCACTCAACAAGCCACGTGATGAGCTGCGCGGATTGACAGTCTCAGACGCGGAGGCAACTGAGATTCGTCCTCCACCACCTGGATTGAGGCAAGTCACTACGCCACCACGAGGACTAAGAGCGCATTGGGAATTGGGCATTCCAAATTGGGGAGAAAAGGGGAGAAAAAAAAGAAGAATTCTCTCATTTACTCACATATGACTTTCTTCTGCTGAACACAAACAAAGATTTTTAGAAGAATATCTCAGCTCTGTAGGTTCATACAATGCAAGTGAATGATGACCAGAACTTTGAATCTCCAAAAAGCACATAAAGGCAGTAGAAAAGTAAACCATATGACTCCAGTGGTTTAATGCATGTCTTCAGATGCAATATTATAAGTTTTGGGTTAAAACAGACCAAAATGTAACTCCTTTTTCACTGTATATCTTACCATGCAGTCTCTGGGCACGATCATTATTTCATGCTCGACTACACTTCTTAGTGCTTGACACATGCGCAGAGCGGTAGACGGAGCTATAGGAAGTGTAATCGAGCTTGAGATCATGATCACCAAGAAGACTGCTGATGTCAAGATTTATTGTGATAAAGGAGCAGGATTTTGGTCTGTTCTTACCCAAAATCAATTGGATCACTTCAGAATGCATGGATTTAACTACTGGAGTCATAAGGATAACTTTTATGCTGCCTTTATTAACGTTTTGGAGCTTTAAAGTTTTGGACCCTGTTGACTTGCATTTTTTGGTCCTACAGAGCTGAAATATTCTTCTAAAAATCTTCATTTGTGTACTACAGAAGAAAAAGTCATACACATCTGGGATGAAATGAGGGTGAGTAAATGATGAGATAATTATTATAGTTATAGTTATAATTATAGTTATTTTTGGGTGAACTATTCCTTTAATATGTTCTTTCTTTGGCAGCTCAAGATTACCATACATGCTAATGTACAGAAAAGGTAAGTTAAGAATGATTTTACTCTAACTTTTCAGATTTTGCTTTATCAGTCACATTTTTGGAAGAAATAGATAAAAAAAATAAATACTCTCAATAATGTATTTCTATAATATTTATTTAGAAGAAACATGTAAAGAGTTGTTGTTCAAAACTGCAGAGTTGAGACTTACAGGCATCATTGCACATCATCTGAGGATCCTTCTGCTAGGGCCGTCAAGGTCTGGGAAAGTACAGTAGGCAACCTCATTCTCGGTGTGAATTACTTTCTTTGCAAGCATGGTTCAAAAACTGTGACCAAAGAGTCCATGAATAGTTGAAAATGTCACCATAGTAGACACTCCAAATCTGTTTTCCCTCACCCAATCAAGCTGAGCCAAGGAATTAAATAGATGCATTGAGTTATTGAGTCCCAATGTGATTCTCTGGGTAACAAGAATTTCCAAGTTTAGTGGTCAACAGCAAGGTCTTTTTCATACCATTAAAAAATGACTTGATTCAGGGACCACAAAACACATGATGGTTGTCTTCACAAATGGCAGAGAGCTTAAAAGGCTCAGGCAACCCATTCACACATTCCTTTCCAAATGTGACAAGCTCAAAAAAGTGGTTCGTATTTGTCAGAATAGGTACCATGTCATTGACACCAGTGATGTAAATAGCAATCAGATCCCAGAGTTGGTTGACAAACTTGACAAGATAGTAACAGAAAACAGTGGTAGCTACTGCACATTTAGAAGATGCATTGCACAAAAAAGTCCCCAAGAGGAAGCAGAGAAACAGTAAAATATTAAAGGGATAGTTCACCCAAAAATGAGAATTCTCTCATTATTTACTCACCCTCATTCCATCCCAGATGTAAGCTCCATCCCAGATTGAAGCTCCAAAAATCAAAGGCAGCATAAAAGTGTTTAAATCCATATCTTCAGAAGTGTTATGATTGGTGTGGGTGAGAAACAGATCAATATTTAAGTCCTTTTTTACTATAAATTTCCACCTTTGACCAGCCCGAACAAGTAGGTGCAGGACAAAATGCGAATCGCCAAAAGTGAAATGAAATAGTTTGGAATGCTCAGAACCACTAAATGTTTTGAATTTTATTCTGTTATTGGGTGTTTCAGCTGTTAAATTAAGTGGTTTTTTTTGTTTTGTTTTTTTGTGTTTTTTTATTTTTTCAAAAAAAACTTTTTATTGATTCGGAGATATATAACAAAGAAAAACACAACATATATACATTGAATCAACATTTAACCCCCACTATTAACCCTCCCCAATCACCAACCCCACCCTGATCCCCAACGAACATCCCTGTGGTCACATGTAAGAATACATACACAAAAAAGAAAACAAAAAAAAAAATATAATAATCATACATAATTAAAACTAAACTTCTCTCTCCACAGCCCCACCTCGAGAGTCCCCCAAAAATGCTAAATAACTGCCCCATTTCCTATCAAACAAATCCCAAAACCCCAGCCTTCTACATGAAACCTCAATTTGAGTACCCAACACGTCACATATAAATCTCTGAATCTTCATCCAAAATTCTTGGATCTTAACACACCACCAAAAAACATGGGTTGTGTCTCCATCTTCTGATTGGCATCTCCAGCAGGTGGGTGTGTCTTTATGACCAAGCCTATATAATCTAGAGGGGGTCCAACAGAATCTATGTAAAATCTTGAATTGCATAAGGTGCACCCTTGCATCTCTAGATACAGACTTGATGTTTTTTTAGAATCCTAGCCCACACTCCCTCCTCTAAAACAAAGTTTAAATCTTTCTCCCATAATCTCTTAATAGAAGTTGAAGCTCCATCCCCCAGACTCTGAATTAGCAGGGAGTAATACACTGATGCCTCATGACCTTTTCCAAAAGCAGTAATCACCTCTCACAGAGTATTTGACAATTTAGGGGGGTTGTATGCAACTCCCAAAAATAGTACAGAGCAGGTGGCACAGCTGTAAATACCTATAGAACTGAGATCTGGGAATCCCAAAATGTTGAACCAAATTTTCAAAGGATCGCAATAATCCACTCTCATATAGGTCACCGAGTGTATTAACCTCCCTCACAATCCACTCTGACCAGCAGAAAGGGGACTTATTAATATATAATTTGGGGTTCAACATATGCTCGAGGCAGCATTTAAATAAATGTCCGATTTTAAACACTCTGGACACTTTTGTCCATACCGAGTGCAAATGTGAGATAACGGGGTGTAATTTAACTTCTGCGATTAGTTTGATAGGCTTTGCAATGGCTATAGGGGCAAGAACTTCCTGTTCAATAAAAAAACCAGGGAGGGGCTCTCTCAGGAGGAAGCGACCAATGAGCCAAATGTCTGAGACCGAATGCATAATAATAAAACAAAATTTGGGTAGGCCTAGCCCACCTTTGTCAGTCGGCCTATGTAACTTATTGAAATGTAATCTGGGACGTTTACCATTCCAAATGAAGGACTTCACTATGCTATCAATTTGCTTGAAAGAAGAGATGGGGACATCTACAGGGAGAGATTGTAGCAGCTAGTTACATTTTGGAATACAATTAATTTTAACAACATTAACCTTCCCAATCGTAGATAAATGTAATGAAGCCAACCTGCCCACATCGCTCAAAAATCTTTTTATTAAGGGGTCAAAATTAACTCTGACTAAATCACATAAATTTGCTGGGAATAAAATGCCCAAATATTTAATGCCCTGTTTGGGCCTCTGGAAGATGCCCGGCTTAAAAGCCGTTACCGGGCAGTACGCTGTCAGAGACAAAGCTTCGGATTTAGACCAACTGACTCTGTATCCTGAGAATTTAGAAAAGGAATTAATAATTCTGTGGAGGCAAGGCATATATCTAATGGGGTCAGAGACGTATAATAAAATGGCATCAGCGTAAAGCAAAAGCTTATGCACCACACCTCCCGCCACCACCCCTGGAAAAATCATCTTCCCTTCTTATCACGGCTGCTAATGGTTCCAGGGCAAGACAGAACAATTATGGGGAAAGAGTGAGTAAAATAATCTAAATTAATTAATTTAAGTAAATTAATCCATTTGTTTGTACCGCCGCTACTGGGTGTCTATAAAGTAACTTAATCCATCCGATAAAAGTATTCCCGAACCCGTATATTTCCAAAATCTTAAAAAGATAATCCCATTCTACCATATCAAATGCCTTTTCGGCGTCAAGTGAGATGGCAGCGACCAGAGTCTGATCATTCGCCACTGACCACATGATATTGATGAAACACCTAATGTTATCAGAAGAGCTGCGGCCCCGAATAAACCCCACCTGATCTATATCTATAAGAGATGTCATAACTTTACTTAATCGGTTAGCCAGAATTTGACAATATTTTTTCATCTAGCTAGATGATCAGGGAAATTGGACAGTAACTCTTCCACTCGCTTGGATCTTTGTCCTTTTTAAGAATCAGACTGATCCGGGTTTGTGTCGTGGTTGGCAGAAGCTTTCCATTCTTTAATGATTCTGTATAAACTTCTAACAAAAGTGGAGCCAGTTCCGTTGCATAAGATCTAAAAAATTCAGCGACAAAGCCGTCTGACCCTTAATTACCTTGCCAAGCTCCTCCAAGGTTATCTCAGAATCAAGATATTTTTTGCTCAGTCATCAGTTTAGTAAGTTCTAATGGTTCCACAAAGTTTCTAATATCTTCATCAGTAGACAAAGACATGGAACTATACAGATCAAGATAGAATTCTTTAAAAGCATTATTAATATCAATGGCCGAGGTAAATATTTCACCACAAGCAGATTTCACTGAGGGAATGATAGAAAAAGACTCTCTCTGCTTTATATATCTAGCCAAAATTTTTCCTGCTTTATCACCTGCCTCAAAGTATGACTGTCTTGCCCTGAATAGCCAAAACCCTACCGCCTACCTAAATATTATCATATTTCTTACATTTAAGAAGAGTAATAACTTTCCTTCTTTTTATGGGGTGTCTCAACCCATTCACATTGCACATGGAGAGGGACAATCCACTCATATTAACATATGACATTTTGACATATTAGAAAAAAATAGATTGTGTCAAAAATAAAATTATAAAGACCACATTCCACATTAGTGCAACAATCAAACCCCAAACATCCCCCCGAACCAAACAAACAGAAAAAAAAAACGTGCGTATTAACCCCGCGCACAACAGCACCAACTGGCGTCCATCCTTCTAAACTCAAACAGTCCATGTACGCCTACGAGAGCCCCCTTGACAACTTTGCCGTCGGATTGCTCAAGTCTGGTGTTTTCTATACACAACAGAAGATAATCTATAAAAGACCATCTATAAAACAAACTCCAGCCAATAGGCAGAATATACACAATAACGTGTAGGTTCTTCCACATACAGTTGAGCTCAAAAGTTTGCATACCCTTGGAGAATTGGTAATATATGTACCATTTTTAAAGAAAACATGAGTGAGCAGGTAAAACACATTTATTTTATTTCTTATGGGATTCATATTCAACTGTAGGTTATAACAGAATGGCACAATCATAAAACAAAACATGGCAACAAAGAAAAAAATGAAATGACCCCTGTTCAAAAGTCTTCATACCCTTAGTTCTTAATACTGTGTATTGCCCCCTTTAGCATCAATGACAGCGTGCAGTCTTTTGTAATAGTTGTCTATGAGGCCCCAAATTCTTGCAGGTGGTATAGCTGCCCATTCGTCTTGGCAAAATGCCTCCAGGTCATGCAAAGTCTTTGGTCATCTTGCATGAACCGCATGTTTGAGATCTCCCCAGAGTGGCTCGATGATATTAAGGTCAGGAGACTGTGATGGCCACTCCAGAACCTTCACCTTTTTCTGCTGTAACCACTGGAGGGTCAACTTGGCCTTGTGCTTAGGGTCATTATCGTGCTGGAAAGTCCAAGAGCGTCCCATGCACAGCTTCCGTGCAGAAGAATGCAAATTGTCTGCCAGTATTTTCTGATAACATGCTGCATTCATCTTGCCATCAATTTTCACAAGTTTCCCCGTGCATTTAGAGCTCACACACCCCCAAAACATCAGTGAGCCACCACCATGCTTTACAGTGGGGATGGTATTCTTTTCACTATAGGCCTTGTTGACCCCTCTCCAAACATAGCACTTATGGTTGTGACCATAAAGCTCTATTTTGGTCTTGTCAATCCAAATTACAGTGTGCCAGAAGCTGTGAGGCGTGTCGAGGTGTTGTCAGGCATATTGTAACCAGGCTTTTTTGCAATACAACAATTCTTTCACTTCTCCTGCCAAATCGTTCTGGGCCTCTGGGGGGCGTCAGCTTGAGCATGTAAGTGTCTTTTAATGTCTCCAGAGACCGAGGATTTTGAATTCTTTGACATATTGTCTTCCTTGAACAGTTATGGATCAGGGTGTATCGAATCTCACCGGTTTACGACACAAAAAGCATAAAAACTAACAAAGTGTGCAGAGCTCGCCATTCACATGTCCGAACCTCGCATGGCGTCATGTGTCTCATTCTATATTAAGTGTATAATGATAGAATTGCCTTTGTTCCACTTTGTGTCACTTACATATTCTCGAACACTAAAATTATTCTAATTAGTCAATTATAATAGTCTAATCTAATACATTTTCTTTATTTTCCATTGCAATTTTTGTACATTGTTTTAAGTGTATATTGTCATTTAAAAGGCAATTTGCCATTTGGGTTCTTCATATAAAAAGTAACATATCACAGTCAAAACCATAATAAAACACTTGTTAAATTTTTTTGTAAAAGTTGTAACTGAAAATAAACAAAAGCATAAAACATCTGTGATGCTTTAACAAGTAACGAAGAAACAAAAAAAAAAAAAAAAAAAAAAAAAAAGAAACAGACCATAAAACATTATCATAACCAGTAGAATTAGTAGTTCTACTTGTTTTATTCTATAGAGTTAACAGGTGTAATGACCAGAGGGGTTGAGTTCTGCCCTCCCTCGTATTCTCCAGGACTGAAATATGGATAGAGCTTTTCAGGAAAGGTCTGCCCAGTGAAAGAATAGATATGATACTTGGCTTCAACATCATAAAAAGAGACCAGACCCCTATCAAAATCCACAAACACTCCTACTTTCACTGGCTTCTCTTTCAAGTTGAGAGGTACAGGGATGTCATCATTTGCTGCATACTCCTCCCTGTTCCTCAGCCATACAGTCCAATATCCATTGTCAGGGTTGAGCCCAATGTCGCCTTTCCTGTTTATGGATTCTGTTGCAACACCTAAATCCCACTCTGTCTTCCCACTGACTTGAACCTCATAGTAGAATTTCTGGGAGAACCCTTCCTTTCCTAAGATACATGAGCAAACATCAAACCTTTTAGGGTTTTCAGGAAGCTTCTGTGGAGTGCCTTCATTCCAGACCTGTTTCCTATCATCAGACAACATGAGTTCAGGATAAGCTGTGTCAGGGTCAAATGTCAGATCCACTGGAAAGAAAAAAAAAAATGATGGTGAACTAAGGGTCAATGTAATTTTTTGGTCAAGTTAGGGTCATTGTCTTCAGGCTAGTGAAAAAAAAAAGTAAAAAAAAAAAAAAAAAACAACAACTTAAACTTAAAACGCACTTAAATGTGTACATTTCTGTAATTTGTGTAAGTCTATTTATGTTTAAAATACAGACTAGCCCAGCCTGATCACATGAAAATTGCGTGACCTTGGCAATATTTTTGCAAAACAAAATTATGAGCTTCATTACTAGTTTGGCTGCAGTGTCCCAGTGAAATGTCCAGCCCCCCACCAAATGTGAGTGAAATGTCGTAATCAGAAGAGGTTTTTAATGGTGCATATTAGGAGGTTTTAATGAGAAAAATCATACCTCCTAACATAAAACTTTAATCTAACCAATAGTGTCCTTAAAGCAAATACAATACATAATCAAAACAAGCAACCTAATTGCCACATTAATATCTAATATTTCTGCTTTATTGACTAACCCTTTTTATCTAACAATCATGCCACGGTCCAAATCACTGAGATCACATTTTCCCCCATTCTGATGGTTGATGTGAACAAGCTCCTGACCCATATCTACATGATTCTTTGCACTGCACTGCTGCCACACGATTGGCTGATTAGATAATCGGATGGATGATTGTTGGTGCCAGATGGGCTGGTTTGAGTATTTCTGTAACTGCTGACCTCCTGGGATTTTCACACACAACAGTCTGTAAAATTTACTCTGAATGGTGCCAAAAACAAAAAATATCCAGTGAGCGGCAGTTCTGAGGATGGAAATGCCTTGTTAATGAGAGAGGTCAACAGAGAATGGCCAGACTGGTTCGAACTGACAAAGTCTACAGTAACTCAGATAACCGATCTGTACAATTGTAGTGAGAAGAATAGCATCTCAGAATGCTATTTTGAGATGCGGGTGGTGCTGTTTTGGTGGCACGAAGGGGACCTACACAATATTAGGCATGTGGTTTTAATGTTGTGGCTGATCAGTGTGTGTGTATATATAAAATTCCCTGTCTTAGGTCAGTTAGGATCACTACTTTATTATAAGAATATGAAATGTCAGAAAAATAGTAGAGAGAATGATTTATTTCAGCTTTTATTTCTTTCATCATATTCCTAGTGGGTTCAGAAGTTTACATACAATTTGTTAGTATTTGGTAGCATTGCCTTTAAATTGTTTAACTTGGGTCAAACATTTTGGGTAGTCTTCCACAAGCTTCTCACAATAAGTTGCTGGAATTTTGGCCCATTACTCCTGACAGAACTGGTGTAACTGAGTCAGGATTGTAAGCCTCCTTGCTCGCACACGCTTTTTCAGTTCTGCCCACAAACTTTCAAATCAGACTGAGGTCAAGGCTTTGTGATGGCCACTCCAATGCCTTGACTTTGTTGTGCTTTAAGCCATTTTGCCACAACTTTGGAGGTATACTTGGGGTCATTGTCCATTTGGAAGACCCATTTGCGACAAGCTTTAACTTCATGGCTGATATCTTGAGATGCTACTTCAGTATATCCACATAATTATCCTTCCTCATGATGCCATCTATTTTGTGAAGTGCACCAGTCCCTCCTGCAGCAAAGCACCCCCACAACATGATGCTGCCACCCCCATGCTTCACGGTTGGGATGATGACCCTTTTTCCTCCAAATGATGGTCATAATGGCCAAAAAGTTAAATTTTTGTTTCATCAGTCCAGAGAACATTTCTCCAAAAGTAAGATCTTTGTCCACATGTGCACTTGCAAACTGTAGTCTGGCTTATTTTAATGGCAGTTTTGCAGCATTGGTTTCTTCCTTGCTGAGCAGCCTTTCAGGTTATGTTGATATAGGACTCGTTTTACTGTGGATATAGATACTTGTCTACCTGTTTCCTCCAGCATCTTCACAAGGTACTTTGCTGTTGTTCTGGGATTGATTTGCACTTTTTGCACCAAAATACATTCATCTCTAGGAGACAGAATGTGTCTCCTTCCTGAGCGGTATGATAGCTGCGTGGTCCCATGGTGTTTATACTTGCGTACTATTGTTTGTACAGATGAATGTGGTACCTTCAGGTGATTAGAAATTGCTCCCAAGGATGAACCAGACATTTGGTGTTCCACAATTTTATTTTCAGAGGTCTTGGCTGATTTCTTTTGATTTTCCCATGATGTCAAGCAAAGAGGCATTGAGTTTGAAGGTAGGTCTTAAAATACATCCACAGGTACACCTCTAACTGACTCCAATTAGCCTATCAGAAGCTAACTGGCTAATTGTCTAAAGGCTTGGCATAATTTTCTGGAATTTTCCAAGCTGCTTAAAGGCACAGTTAACTTAGTGTATGTAAACTTCTGACCCACTGAAACTGTGATATAGTCAATTAAAAGTGAAACAATCTGTCTGTAAACAATTGTTGGAAAAATGACTCATGTCATGCACGAAGCAGATGTCCTAAACGACTTGCCAAAACTATAGTTTGCTAAAAATGAGTTTTAATGACTTCAAACTAAGTGTATGTAAACTTCTGACTTCAACTGTGTATTTATATATGTATATATATATATATATATATATATATATATATATATATATATATATATATATATATATATATATACACACACATCATTATAAAGAATTATATTTTTTTCTAAAAGAAAAGTTTTAGTTTTTATTTCTTGAAATATGTCATGTTTAGAGCTAATAATTTTCCATACCTGCAAAATGTTGTATACTCTGCAGCTCTCTGGAAACTACAAGCAAGAGCAGTAAAATACATTATATTCATAATTATTTGTATTTATTTATTACAGTTTCTGTCTAATCAATGGGTGCATGTGAGTGTAGGTGTAATTGTTGGGTGAATATGTACCGTACCAGTTTCTCTCATTTTCTTATCTAGGATGGACTGAAGCCGCGATAAGGTCTTCCTCAGAATACCTCCATGCTCATGACAGCTGATGCTCATGTTAGTTGAGTAACTGGTGCATAAGGGCTTGTGCTGGAGGCTAAGTATCTAGAATAGAGGGAAACAGACCCTTAAGCCATGTGCACATGTGGTTTTGATGTGTTTACAGTGACCCAGTGGGAAGGACTCTGACCTGTGTAAAATCCATAGGTAATGGGAGTTGTTCCAGTTCAGTCTTTCTTCTCTTTAGCTCCACAATCTCTTGATCTAGCTCTTTGATGAGCTCCTCAGCCCGCCTCTCTGTTTCTTTATGCTTCTCTTCCATCAGCTCAAGTAGCTCTGCAAAGCTCCTCTCAAAGATTTCTTTGAAAAACCTGGTGTTCTCTTCAGTCTCTTTCTCTTTGGTTTGCTGTTGAAAGTTTAAAAAGAAAGCATCATAAATTGGACAACCCAAAGTACAAGTCAACAAAAAAGCATTACATAAAAGTTTTCTCCGAAGAGATCAGATGACCTGCTTTAGAGACAATAACCCTTACGGTAACACTACAAAATAAGGATACATTTGTTAATATTAGTTAACTACATTAGTTAACATGAACTAACAGTGAAAAATAATTTAACACCACTTATTAATCTTGTTTAATGTTTATTGCAACATACTGTATACTAATAAGTTTTAAAATGATATGTTATATGTGCTAACATTAGTTAAGACATTATGGACTAACAATAAACAATCATGTTTTTAAAAATTACCATTAACTAAGATTAGTAGATACTGCAAAAATACATTGTTATTGTTAGTTTATGACACCTAATGCATTTACTAATGTTGACGAACATAACCTTATTATAAAGTGCTAACTCACTTTGTTAAACCTTGTAGAATGTTTAATTTCTTTAATTTTCCGCAGCCTGTCTTGAATTTTCTGATGTACCCCAGTCTTTTCATTCTTTAGCAAGTTCTGTGGAGAGAAAGGAATGTTTCATTACTTGGTCACTTGACTTTTCTTTGTTACTACCACGTCTCTTATAAAAGGACTGTATTCGAGAACCACCTAATGTTTCAGAAGTTGAAATGTAATAAGAAAAATGTATGTAAGTTTTTGTATATTTTCATAGTTATTATTAATGACTATTGAGAAGTCTACATAGTATTACCAAGCTCTCTTCCTCCAGAGTAACAGTGTTATGGGTCTTGTGGTCACTTTCTGTACAGAACTGACAGACAGCTGTCTGATCATCTCTACAGTACAGCTCCAGAGGTCTGTCATGTTTCTTGCAAATGTAGTCATCAATATTCTCCACAGGGTTAATCAGTTTGTGTTTCATGAGTTTTTTGGCAGTTTTATGAGGCTCCAAGTGAGTCTCACAGAAAGAAGTTCCACAGTGTAAGCACGACTTAACAGCGAATCGCATCTTCTTTGGGCAACTATCACAGGTCACCTCAGGCTTCTTCTGGATCCTTTTCCTTTTGATGCCCTCTGTGATTTCTTTTATTGTTGTGTTGATTTTAAAATCAGGTTTTGTGTCCAATGGCTCCCCGCAGAGTGGGCACTTTGCACATGGGTTGCTGTCTCTATGTCTTCTGATGCAGGTCATACAGAAGTTGTGTCCACAGGACGTAGTTACGGGGTCAGTGAACACACCCAGACAAATGGCACACATGAGCTGCTCTTCAGAAAGAAAGCTACTGGGGGAAGCCATGTCTTCACAGCTGAAATCATACAAACGCATCCATCAGTTATACAAATTCACTGAATAAAGAGCTAGAAAGGAACAGTTAAAAGCAAATGCATCAATGATTTGCTTAATCACTTGTATTAAATAATTCTGTTGATACTTGTATGACATCTTTGAGATAGGACCTGGTCTGGGACAGAGGGGGTGAAAAGAAAAAAAGAAAATCTTATTGTTTTAGGAGACTATATTGCTTATTTACTCATTGTAATCAATAATGTTAAAGGTGTGTTTGACGAATGATATTGAAATAATCATGAAGTCATCTGCCCTTTGTGATGCCAAATCATGGGTGTGTCAACTTTGCCCTGTATTGGAAGGGAAATGTACTTCAGTCAAACCTGATTTTCAGGTTTGTCATAAAGGATGTGCTTATTGTGGCACTTTTGTGTTCGTTACTAAAAAGGCAAACAGTCTTGCTTTTAAAAATAATTGCAAATCTACAGTACAAATCTTATAGTTTTATAATAAACAGATACATTTAAAAAAAATGTTGTCAGTTCATTTGTCTTCAAGATCTAACACCTTTTTTTGTTCTTTTTTTTTTTTTTTTTTTTTTGGACTCTTGATTTGACGCTTGCTAACCAGTAAATTTGATAATGTAAATCTGTAATGTAAAACATATATAATCATCCAGTTACTTCTCTCTTCATCTTCGTATTAGCCTACTCACCCGTTCCAGTTATTAATTTTGCTGCTCCTGTCGTCCAGTGAAGCTAGAAATCGAGGCTCAGCGGTTGCACTGTTGATTCACTACAATCCACACTGATTGAGGACTCGTACGATCATCTGTCTGAACTTGAAATTTGTGTTTGGACGCAGGTTTCGTTTTCTTGTGAAAACGAAACCTTGAACGCGAGAATGAACGAAGACGGCAGCGAGTGACATTGGATCAAAAGGCAAATTTGCATTTATTTGCAAAGGAGTCTTAAAATTAATAGGCTTCATATAATTATAGCTCTCTCTCTCTCTCTCTCTCTCTCTCTCTCTCTCTCTCTATTATACTATATACTTTAATTGCATAATTTAAATATGCCTATAAATACACAAAAAATATATTTTGCCTATTTTTAAGATTTATACATTTCAATTTCATAACAAAATTCCATTAAATTGAGAAACCTTAAATGAATAAAATTTGAATGTACTTAAGTTTTATTAATTTAATTTATAATTATATATACATACACAGTGTGTGTGTGTGTGTGTGTGTGTGTGTGTGTGTGTGTGTACATAAATACATGTGTGTGTATATGTGTATATATATATATATATATATATATATATATATATATATATATATATATATATATATATATGTATGTATATACATGTATATACACACAAACACACATACAGTATGTGTGTGTTTTGAACCTGTATAGCATACAGTCGTTTTGCCAATAATTCACAATTAATGAATTATAATATGACATTATTATCCGAGGACAGTGTAGCTAAACCCAAAGTATCTATTTGGGGGTTGTAGAGCTGAGGAGGGCGGGGCCGGGCTGGAATGAGACACACCCGGTCCCCAATCAGCCTGATGGGGCGCGCGAGGGATAAAGGCGGCCGGGGACGACAGTTCGAGAGAGAGAGAATTGCAGGCAGCTGTGCTGTGTTTTTAGTTGTGTGTTTTTGGTTAATAAATTAAAGTTGTCAAGCCGGTTCTCGCCTCCTCCTTTCCTCTAAACCCCCTTACAGGGATATTTCAAACAAACCTGTACAACAAAAGATCATAAACCCTGCAAATGTTTAGTGAGTTTAGTCTGACTTAAAGGGATAGTTCACACCAAAATGAAAATTCTCTCCTCATGTTCTCACCCTCATGCCATCCCAGATGTGTATGCCTTACTTTCTTCTGCAGAACACAAATTAAGATTTTTAGAAGAATATTCCAGCTCTGTAGGTCCTCACAATACAAGTGACTGATGGCTAGAAGCTCCAAAAAGCGCATAGGCAGCATAAAAGTAATCCCTATGACTAAATCTATTTCTTCAGAAGCGATATAAAAAGGAGTGGGTGATAAACTGATCAATATTTAAGTCCTTTGTTACTATAAATTGATTCTCCTCCTTGCCCAGTAGGTGGCGATTTATATGAACCACCAAAAGAAGAATGTGAAAGTGGAGATTTATGGTATAAAAGGACTTTAAAATGAATCCGTTTCTCACCCACACCTATCATATTGCTTCTGAAGACATGGATTTAACAGCTCAAGTCATATGGATTACTTTTATGCTGCCTTTATGTGCTTTTTTGAAACTTCAATTTTCACATTCACTTGCATTATATGGACCCACAGAGCTGAGATATTCTTCTACAAATTTTCATTTGTGTTCTGCAGAAGAAAGAAATTCATATAAATCTGGGATGGCATGAGGGTGAGTAAATGATGAGAATTTGATATATCCTGAATATACACTATATGGCCAAAAGTTTGTGGACACCACATGTGCTTGATGAACATTTGATTTCAAAACCTTAGGCATCAATTTCCCCTTTGCTGTAAAAACAGCTTCCACTCTTTTGGGAAGGCTTTCCACTATACTGTATGTAGTAACATGGCTGCAGGGATTTGCTCTCATTCAGACACAAGGTTATCAGTGAGGTCAGAAACTGATGTTGGTCGATGGGGCCTGACTTACAGTTGCTGTTCCAGTTCACCCCAAAAGTGATCAGTGGGGTTCAGGTCTGGGCTTTGTGCAGGCCAGTCAATTTCTTCCACACCAGACACAGTAAACCATTTCTTTATGGACCTCACTTTGTTCACAGGGGCATTGTTATGCTGGAACAGAAAAGGGCTATCCCCAAACAGTTGCCAGAAATTTGGAAGCCATTACATAAAAAACATTACGATTTTTCTTTACTGGATTTAATGGAGTAACCAAATTCGTTAATTAAGGGGGTGTCCACAAACATTTGGCCATATAGTGTAGTTCTGAGGTTAAAAGACTGAGGTTATTATAGAACCAAATCAGAATATCTGTTAAGGTCCCTCATTGCTCCTCTCAGTATTCAGAGATAGTTTACACATTGACTAAAAGGTGTATGAACCCATCAGAGTTTTGTATATAGCTGTCTGTTGCATTTCTGTATTGCGATACATAGAAATTATTTCTGGACTCTAGGTTAAATGTCCAACTGGAGAAGGAGAACACTTTTTATGATCAAACACAGCAGATCAATCGTATTGAAAGGTCAACACAAACATACATTTTCCATAAAGAATGTTTTGATCCTAATCTTATTTCAGGCTGCTGCATAACTGTTCTGCTTAACATCAAAAGTTTAAAAATGATTATTTGATTCTCTCTTAATTGAGCCCACTTTGAAAGATAACTGTGCACAATACATTCAGTTGCTTACTTTTTTGATATTCTTGATATAGCCATATTTCTTGGCAAACTATTAGGATAATTGCATTAGTTTCATATCTAAAGATTTCAGTCTTTAAATTAAATGCTTGAAAATAATGTATGCAATTCTTAAAAACAGAGGTATACAATTTTTCATTATTCAAATTTTGGGCTTTTTTCAGACCATGGCATATACAAAGAAAAAAACAACTTTCTGAGTAAATAAGAAAAGAAAAAAGATGCTTACATAACATTCCTAACACACTGAAGAGAGCACATGAGATTTCAAGTTGTAGTCATTGTGTTTCACAGCCCAGGGAAGATGTACAACTTCTTTGATAATGTTGTTCTTTCTTTTCATGGCATTTGATATGGATGTTTCTCCTTCAACTTTTTAAGAACCTGTTTAATAAATGAGAACTTGGTAAGGCATTTCTAAAATGAATTACACATAACAGAAAAAAATCTAAAAATTAAACGGTTTTTGCAGTATTCTGTAAAGCTGCACTACAGAAGATTCTTTGGTTAAAAATGAACAAAATGCTATTATTGATTGAGTACATAAAAAAAAAAAATAAATAAATAAAAAAAAAAAAAAAAACCTGTTCAAAACAAAGTCCTTTCAAAGTCCAATTCACTACGGTAAGCCAACAAAAATGATTTTAATTTCGAGGTGTCGGGTCGGATTTGCCGCGAAAACTCTGGCTTATGTCATTCATCCTTGCATCATTACATCATGTCCGTAAACACAGGAAAGAAGTATTGGCTATCACATTATATGTCCTGGCTGGGGAAACTATGCTGTTCAGGCAGTCACTGTCACACAGTTCAGGACAGCATCGCTGCAGTCTGGATGGATGTATATCTGTTAACTGTTTGGTGAAGTTGTTTACCTGCTATGATGTTTGGATTTGTTTTCTGGTAGGGTTGTTGAAGCTTATATTGCTTGTCATACTGACTATTTTATAACATTGCTATAGTAGGGGGCCTGGGTAGCTCAGTGAGTATTGACACTGACTACTACCCCTGGAGTTGCGAGTTCAAATCCAGGGCATGCTGAGTGACTCCAGTCAGGCCTCCTAAGAAACCAAATTGTCCTGGTTGCTAGGGAGGGTAGAGTCACATGGGGTAACCTCCTCGTGGTCGCGATTAAGTGGTTCTCACTCTCAATGGGGCGTGTGGTAAGTTGTGCATGTATCGTGGAGAGTAGCATGAGCCTCCACATGCTGTGAGTCTCCACGGTGTAATGCACAACGAGCCATGTGATAAGATGTTCAGACTGACTGTCTCAGAAGCGGAGGCAACTGAGACTTGTCCTCTGCCACCCTGATTGAGATGAGTAACCACACCACCACGAGAACCTAGTAAGTAGTGGGAATTGGGCATTCCAAAAATTGGGGAGAAAAGGGGATAAAAAATAAAATAAATAAATAAATAATAACATTGTTTTCAGGTTCCCAAAGAGTGTGTGTTACTGTTTTCTCATTTCTTTAGCCCCAGTCGCAGGAATGCACAAGCTTTTACTTATTGTCCTTTTAGCAGTCTGTCTGTTTACATTGTATAATCATCTCAAGTTGTTTCAAATGTACCGATTTCATAGCACAGTAATGTATATATTAACTTGTTTTGTATGTAACCATCTATCTGTTTTAACTTTACTGCTAAAGAAATGATTAATGAAACGTATTATTGTAATTTTTCTAATGCAATTTTCGGCATATTATTTTCATGTTTAATAAAGTATATTTCATTTCTATTATTACTGAATCCTTGTTTTATGTTTTTAGTTTACAGTGTTATTGTTTGCATTGCATAGACATATTATTGTAGTATTATGGCTTTACTTGCATTAACAACTGAGGCGGTTCAATATAACATAAAAAAATGAAGTCTTCCATTGAACTCATGTCAAATATAACATGCGTTCCGCCTCTTAAATAAGTGTAGTACAATACAAATATTAATAGTAGATCAAACACTTGAATAATCATATTAAAATATACTGGTAACTGGTGGTGATTGAAGAGAGTCTCCTGTTCTTTATGTAAAAGCACTTTGAATGTAGTGTCAGAAAAGTGCTATAATTGCAATATACATTAATTCATTCAAAATATGTAAATATGAGTGTTGTTTATCTTTTTCAAAGCAAGTAACATTTCGGTTTTAAATGTTTCCTCGAATAACATAATATCAACATGATAATAGCATGTTATGACTCCGGCTCTGACTATCTCCCCACCATGATCACACACAGGCAATGTCCAGAACAGGTAAGCTCAAATCATGAGATTCATCTGCACAGAGGAGCAGTGTCGAAACACGACTGACGCAAAGTGTTCTTCCGTATATTGCTGTCAATTTTAAGTTTCAACCACAGATGTCGTCAGAGAGCACAAAGATCTGAAGTGCAGCTTTAAGAATTTGTACTTAACTTATTTCTGTGTAAGGCTACAATTATTGACATACAGAGTTATACTAACCAGCAGCCATATCACCCTGTAGCTGAAGACCAGTTACCCACTGAAGCTAAGCAGGGCTGAGCCTGGTCAGTACCTGGATGGGAGAACTCCTGGGGAAAACTAAAGTTGCTGCTGGAAGAGGTATTAGGGAGGCCAGCAGGGGGTGCTCACCCTGCAGTCTGTGTGGGACCTAATGTCCCAGTAAAGCGATGGGGACACTGTACTGTAAAAAGGCACCAACCTTTGGATGAGATGTTAAACTGAGGTCCTTACTCTCTGTGGTCAATAAACAAATCTCAGGACACTTCTCAAAAATAGCAGGGATATAACCCTGGTGTCCTGGCCATATTCTCCTCATTGGCCCTTATCAATCATGGCCTCTTAATAATTCCCATCCATTAATTGGCTCTAAAACTCCACTCTCTCCACCAATATCTGGTGTGTGGTGCGTGCACTGGTGCACTATGGCTGCTGTTGCATCATACAGGTGGATGCTGCACATTGGTGGTTGTTGAGGAGCGTCCCCTGTTCCCTGTTTAAATGCTTTGAGTGTAGTGTCAGAAAAGCACTATATACATGTAACATTCATATTCATGAAAAAAAAAAGAATAAAACAATAAATCTAAATGTTTCAACATTGCCTTTCTGAAGAGCTCCTCGATGTGGTCGTGGTGGGCATGTAGATTAAATATTTCTGCAATATCCTGGATGAAATGTGAGCCTTCCTCACAATTCCTGTAGGACACAGTATCTGTATAAAAAATACAAATTTATTTTATTGCTGTATAATGAATTGTGTTGTTGTCGATGTAAACCAAATCATCCATATTTAAGGCATTAAAACAATATATAAAAGTCTGCATCAATACAAACGTTCAACATCCGAAAGTTTTTCCATCAGAAGTCAGACCCAATGTGCCGAATTCCAGACAAGCGCCACCATGTGGTTTATGTTCATGCCCTGAAAAGCGCCCATGCTGTGCCTACATCTCACTTGATCTCCAGCTATTCATTTGCACAGAAGTAAGTGAAAGACCGCAGCTTTGGTCTCTGTACTGTTACGGTTAGGATTAGGTTTAAGGTTTGGGTTAGGAGTATGTTAATGCAATTATTAAACAAATATTGCCAAAATTCATACACGCTGTGTCTTTCACATCAAGTCCATCAAAAGTAATTGAAAGAACACAGTTTTGGTCTCAGTAATGTTATCCAACTTTTTCCTAAATGCAGAAGTGTTCCAAGTTTTGTCTGTTTTCAATTTCCGGTCTCCAGTGTTTTCACTCACATCGGCGTATATGCTTAGCACGTAATTTGATGTTCAAAGTATTACATTTGTAAAAATTGTCGAGATTTTTATTTGAAAGTGACCTGAGTGTGTCGATGTCATGAAGTGATGGTCTGATTGATATCTTCTTTGAGTTGTAATGACAGCAAACAACTGTAAAAGTTGAGCCTGAAATTCATTTTTACTCTAAATAACACTTAAATGGTTGTTGTTGTTCTCTGTCTGAATGACTTGTTTTGGTTGTTTTTACATTGCTTCTTATTGAGATCAGAAACAGGAAACAGGCAATTAAAAGTCATAAAGGCGACACCCATCGGTTGCTCAGGAAAACTGTGGATAGTTAACGTAATTATTACTACAGAAATGTTGTTGTTTTTTTAATCTGAAGCGCTGTGCATTTTATGTCACATTTATTCAAAATGAAAGAATGCAGTTGCACATGTGCACGACTGTAGTTCCAGCTTCGGCGATTTTACGATTTTAGCACTCAAAACAATCAACCTTCTGTCGCCGATTTTCCCGTGACATCAATCTGTGACTGTACTGTGTGTTATACTCTTATTAGTGGACCATGTACAGTAATACATGGTTTTAAATAGTACATGTTACTACATAAAGCATTAAGAATTGTTTACCTGGAGTGGAGTATCTAAGGCAGCAGAAGTCTTTTTCACGGCGCTCTTTTCTTTGGTTGTACGCTGGCACACTGTCAAATTTTCTGATATTTTAATGCATGAACACTAGATCTGTAACTCACCACCTCTACGCCCCATTAGAATTCATTATGAAGTCCCACAGATTCCGCTGGCATTTCCATGGGACATGAGGACCACAAAGCAGCTGTCTGATTGGACATGCTCCTCTCGCTGGGCAAAGTCAAGTATGGCAGCACTCATACCCTGAACACCATCAACAACATGCTGGGTAGTATTCCTGGTGTAGCATAATACCAGTCTAGTATTCTTAAGTGCATATAGCATTTAATAGTAGGCTATACACAGTATCTATACATACACAGTAGATATATACATTTTTTTGTTTTGTTTTAAGGGCCTATAGGTACCTGGGCAGTGAGGCCTCTGATTGTCACCACAGTAAAACCCAGAGCATTTAGCAGTTTCTCCATACTCGACTCATCTTTGTCTGCCCCAATCCTGTTACTTAATTATTCAAATTCTACATTGTTGATGAGCAGAGCAAGATGCTTTCTTTCTGAGGATTTGTCCTTTGTTGGGTAAATCTATAGAAAGTAGAGGAAAAGGTAGTTACAAACACCTTTTCAACAATTACTACAACACTGTTATTTGTCATGGTTACACTAATATTAACTAATGACGAAAAGTACAAATCTTGGGAAAATAAAACACAGATGATGATGCTGTATGCTTCTAAATCTACTTACATCCTCTCCATTTTTTATCTTTCTCTGTTTAAACTCAGGTTTGAATTGCACAAGCGGATCTGGAGTTATCTGTCCAGAAGCAAAAAAATAAAAAAATAAATCATACATAATTATGTTAGCTTTAAAAAAAAAAGAAGAAACTTTGGGTTCCGTACATAAACAAAAAAAATCTTCAGAGACTGCTTGGGAAAGTATGAGTTTCTGATTATCTGCTTTCTTTAAACAGATTATGGACAGGCCACTTTCATTCCCTCCAGCAGTTCCAGCAGAAGCGGTATGTCCATTTCAAGTTAGCTGTGCACAATGTGCAGCGCACACACAGATTTCTCTTATCTCGTCTTTCCACATGAAACAGACATCCTGGACACTGCATGTAATGACATTCAAACAGACTGGCTTGGATTGTTATCCATTTACTTGCATTAACTGGTCAATTTTGCTAAATGTAGACAAAATTAATTGTGATTTTGAGGACATCAATGATAGCAAAATTCAATGCAGAAAAAACAGGAGTCTTACAGCTTTGAAGTCAAACAGTCTTCTAGCAGCAAGTGCAGCAAGGTTCTCTTCTAAGAAGTCCCTTTGTGTGGTCGTTAGTGGTATCAGTCCACAGATTTCCTGATAAGACAACTTTTGTTTTCTTCTAGACCTCATTAAACCCAGGGCAGGTAAATACAGTCTTTCTCTAAAAAAGCAAGAACTAGTTAAAAGCATAGTTCACCCAAAAATTTTAACTTGGTTATTCTTCACTCACCCTCATGTTGTTCCAAACCCGTATTACTTTCTTTCTTCCATGGATCGTAAAGGAGATGTCAGAATGTTAGCCAAATTCCATTCACTTTCATTGCAACTTTTATTTCCACAGAATGAAAGTTAATGGTGACTGAGACTGAACATTCTGCCTAACATCTTCTGTACTCCATGGAAAAAATGGAAAAGTAATCCAGAGCGGTGTCTCGTTTCAAAGGCTAGTGCTAGGTAGTACGCGCCCTTTGTAGGCAGCGGTATACCAAGCATCCTCAACTTCGAATTAACTGCATCAAAACGAGACGGCCTTTGTAGGACAAATGGAAACAGAATGCATCATGTTTGCTATGACAGCACGCATCACTCTCAACGTGCACGAGCGAAAGTGAGAGAGGAATCTCGGAGGTAAAAAGTTGGAGTTATAACAAGGTAGAGAGAAAAGAAAATGGATTTTGCATATGTACTTTTTATTTACTTTATATTACTTTATTTTACATTATATATTTTTATAATTTTACATATTATGTATTTTAGTCACATCTACTGAGGTACTTCATCTTGGGAATGAATTACTTATTAATTAATTACTTGCAATTGAACATGTTTTTTGGGTAAATCGGCATGTACGTTCCGTTGAAGCAAAGAATTGTGGGTTATGAGTGCCAGTGAAGGATACACCTTTTGAATCCTCTGAATTCTTGTGAAAGAAGGTCATATTTGAAGGCTGCATTTGGAGTGCCCTATTTGCTTTTCTGAAATATGACTTATGCGGCCTCTGTGACGTACAGTGCATCCGGAAAGTATTCACAGCGCTTCACTTTTTCCACATTTTGTTATGTTACAGCCTTATTCCAAAATGGATTAAATTCATTATTTCCTCAAAATTCTACAAACAATACCCCATAATGACAACGTGAAAGAAGTTTGTTTGAAATCTTTGCAAATTTATTAAAAATAAAATGAAAAAAAAAATCACATGTACATAAGTATTCACAGCCTTTGCCATGACACTCAAAATTGAGCTCAGGTGCATCCTGTTTCCACTGATCATCCTTGAGATGTTTCTACAACTTGATTGGAGTTCACCTGTGATAAATTCAGTTGATTGGACATGATTTGGAAAGGCACACACCTGTCTATATAAGGTCCCACAGTTAACAGTGCATGTCAGAGCACAAACCAAGCCATGAAGTCCAAGGAATTGTCTGTAGACCTCCGAGACAGGATTGTATCGAGTCACAGATCTGGGGAAGGGTACAGAAAAATCTCTGCAGCATTGAAGGTCCCAATGAGCACAGTGGCCTCCATCATCCGTAAATGGAAGAAGTTTGGAACCACCAGGACTCTTCCTAGAGCTGGCCGCCCGGCCAAACTGAGCGATCGGGGGAGAAGGGCCTTAGTCAGGGAGGTGACCAAGAACCCGATGGTCACTCTGACAGAGCTCCAGCATTTCTCTGTGGAGAGAGGAGAACCTTCCAGAAGAACAACCATCTCTGCAGCACTCCACCAATCAGGCCTGTATGGTAGAGTGGCCAGACAGAAGCCACTCCTCAGTAAAAGGCACATGACAGCCCACCTGGAGTTTGCCAGAAGGCACCTGAAGGACTCTCAGACCATGAGAAACAAAGACTCTTTGGCCTGAATGGCAAGCGTCATGTCTGGAGGAAACCAGGCACTGCTCATCACCTGGCCAATACCATCCCTACAGTGAAGCATGGTGGTGGCAGCATCATGCTGTGAGGATGTTTTTCAGTGGCAGGAACTGGGAGACTAGTCAGGATCGAGGGAAAGATGAATGCAGCAATGTATGAATGAATTTTATCCATTTTGGAATAAGGCTGTAACATAACAAAATGTGGAAAAAATGAAGCGCTGTGAATACTTTCCGGATGCACTGTATGCAGCCTACAAATGCGACCTCTGGAGCACACAGCCTTCGAAACGAGACACAACGAGTCCACTCCTCCTTCCAGGGTTGGGGAGTAACGAAATACAAGTAACGGGATTACGTATTTAAAATACAAAATATAAGTATCTATATTCCACTATAGTTACAATTTAAATCATTGGTAATTAGAATACAGTTACATTCAAAAAGTATTTTGATTACTGAAGAGATTACTTTGCATTTTATTGTCATTTGTTTCATTTAATATTTAGTCTTATACATATAAATGAAGCGATCCAAAGTGCATTTGAACAGCGGTGAAACACTTTCTTATGTGTTACATTCATACGAGCAGACAGAGAAGAAAGTTTGAAGTAAGTTTGGAGCAGAAGAAATAGAAATAAACCTTGTGTAAGTTGTCATCTTTACGCTAAGCTAAAATGCTATTTCTAGCCATTTTACATGCACGTTACCAGGCACGATCATATTTTTTTTATCAAGAAAATTCACGTTGGAAAATAATTTCTTTTTTTCTAATAAGATCTTTGATATTAGGGCAAAAATCATATTCTTGATGATAATTTTTGTATTGTTTTCCTGTAAAAATATCTAAAAATCCTTAAAACAAGATCAATTTGATTGATCTTGTTTTAGAAACAACACTGCATAAGATATTTAGGTTTTTCAGAGAATGTATTTTTAACATGTGTATTTTGTCTTACTGTACTGGCAGAGTTTTTATAGTCAAAACAAGTGAAAAAATCTACCAGTGCTGAAGAAGTAATCCAAAGTATTTAGTACTTAGATTTGGTCTTACAGTACTTAATAGTACATTGTATAGAATAGGGAAACATGATTCAGGGAATGTGAAGTTTGTAATCAGGAAGAAACAGTAGAGCATGTTATGATGATACGTCCGATGTATAGTAATGAATGAAAGACAGTGATGTCCCAATGCGCTCACCGTACAATGTGTTTGCTCTTTCAAAGATGGCTGCGCTCCAGGGCAGAGTGGTTACAGGATCTCTTACAACATGTTTGTTTCGACAAACAAGCACAGCGAGCATTTCCACAGTTCCTAACGTAATGACAGGTAACAAGGTCAGTCAAATGTTGTAGTTTATTAGTTGTTTATGTTTCCCCCGGAATATCGCGATTCTCAGTACTGCACAAGACATGACTTTGAGAGATGCTAAATAGATATTGCAGAGCAGTGCTTGTGTGTACTAGTGCATCTTCATGTCTCTGAACATTATGTTTCAGTGGGATGTACCAAGATCGCGTCTTCACACTGTCAGAGGAAGTAAAGGTCCACTGGTTAAGGCCCTGTTTGGGTGTCACAATCATGGACGGTTCCTGCTGGTCAGTGCTGTGGCAGTCAGACACAACAGCTCACAGGTGGGTTGTTCAAAAAGCTCTTTCATATGTTTGAGTTGTGGCAGAGGATTTCTACTGTAATAGTTTGTAGGGATGTGTGTTATGACCAAAATCTTATATCTCAATACGAGTCATTTTAATTCACGGTATCGATATACAGCTCTGGAAAAAATTAAGGGACCAATGCAAAATTATCAGTTTCTCTGGATTTACTATTTATAGGTATGTTCATTTTACTCTTACACATTTTTGTTATATTCTATAAAGTACTGACAACAATTCTAGCCGGGGAGTGCCTTCTTACACAACCTTTCATTTCCGGAAACCATGGCTGATTTAACAGAACTCCGGAAACCATTTCGCTGCAATTAACAGAACTGTTTCCATGTCTAGCCGTAATTTGCTGATGACAGAATGAAGGAAGTGCACCGGGGGAAGCGCATACTTGCATTTGGCCAGCCATACGTGGGCCAGCGTGTCATGGCAACATATATACGCCACTACTGTTGTGTTGTCCGAACGAATCAGAATGTGGTGATTCACAATATCGGAATGAAAAGCTCTCGAAGCTAGAAAGACAGCCAGTAGCTATAGGCGGTTGACATGTCAAGGTGTGGAAAGTCGAGCGTCCATTACCCCACCTGTGTTGGATGCATTTGCGGTCAGCACTTTCTTTCTGAAAACTTGACCAAGCATAACACCTTGTTGGTAAAGGGCTGGCGCTGTCCATGGTGCTAGTGCAGCCAGACAGTGACGAGTTACCGCAATGTACAGGAAAATGAATGACTTCAGTGGTAATGTTTTTTCAGTTTGAACTGAAACAGACACAGAAGAATGGTCTGTACGCCATATTCGTTAATCAATGCAATGTCAAGTGAACGTCTCGGTGATGTACGTAACCTCGGTTCCCTGAGGTGAAGGGAACAAGACATTGTGAATGCCACCTGGTCGTCTAATGGTTAGACGGAGACCTGGAGAGGCCTTCAAGCCACAGTGTCTCGCACCCACTGTGGAGGATCGGTGATGTTCTGGGGGTGCTTCAGCAAGGCTGGAATCAGGCAGATTCATCTATGTGAAGGATGCATGAATCAAGCCACGTACAAGGTTGTCCTGGAAGAAAACTTGCTGCTTTCAGCTCTGACAATGTTTCCCAACTCTGAGGATTGTTTTTTCCAGCTGGACAATGCTCCATGCCACACAGCCAGGTCAATCAAGGTGTGGATGGAGCAGCACCAGATCAAGACCCTGTCATGGCCAGCCGAATCTCCAGATCTGAACCCCATCAAAAACCTCTGGAATGTGATCAAGAGGAAGATGGATGGCCACGAGCAATCAAACAAAGCCGAGCTGCTTGAATTTTTGCGGAAGGAGTGGCATAAAGTCACCCAACAGCAATGAGAGAGACTGGTAGAGAGCATGCCAAGACGCATGAACGCTGTGATTGGAAATCAGGTCTATTCCACCAAATATTGATTTCTGAACTCCTCCTAAGTTAAAACATTAGTATTATGTTGTTTAAAAATGAATATGAACATGTTTTCATTGCATTATTCGAGGTCTGAAAACACACATCTTTTTTGTTTTTTTGACCAGTTGTTGTTTTCTGCAAATAAATGCTCTAAATGACAATATTGTTATTTGGAATTTGGGAGAAATGTTGTCAGTACTTTTATAGAATAAAACAAAAATGTTAATTTTACTCAAACACATACCTATAAATAGTAAATCCAGAGAAACTGATCATTTTGCAGACGTCTCTTAATATTTTCAAGAGCTGTATATGATGATATAGTAAAATATTTCTGGAAAATCAATAAAAATTTGCTTATTTATTAAATAACTATATTGTAATGCTTTTTTATTTTAATCCAGTCAGTAAATTAAATACTTTATGAATGAAAACTACTTCCTCTTTATTTGGAGCATGACAAAAAAAAAAAAAAAGTAAAAAAAAAAACTACATTTGGTTTTAAATCAACCTTACCATAATGCTAAATTTCACATTATGCCAAATTTCAGTCTCACTTGTTGTTGACCAATATTATTATTATTGTTGTTATAAACTTTCCTCAGAAACTTTTAACTTCTCAAAGCAATGCAAAAAAGAAAAGCAATCCAATGAAAATAAACACTTGTTGCAGAGAATATATATTAAAATAAATTATAACACTTCTTGCAAATTTTTTTTTTTTTTTTTTTTTTTTTTTTACGAATTAATGCCCTATTAGTTTGCATCACACTTCATTGATTATTGCATTAAGACTTACATATATAGTGGTTCTTGCTTTAGATTATTATCTCACATACTACTTCTCCTCATTCCTTCATACAAAATTTTGGCAACTTACACTTTCTGCAATGTTTGTCGTAAACGCATGACTTTTATAAGCATCGTGCATCTCCGGATCAGAATGTCATGAGATTTGGGGGTTGGATCATTTGACTCAGGCCAGCGAGCAGCCTTTAAGTATCACCCTAGCGACCATCCAGAGTAAGCAACTCTAGCAACTGCCTAGCAACCACCTAGCAATGCCCTAGCAACCACTCAGAACACCCTGGCAGTTTCCTGGCAACCATTCAAAGCACCCTAGCAACCGTATAGCAACACCCATTTCTCAGCACCAGAACATCGTAGAGACATGAGGGTTGGCTCTTTTGACTCGGGGAAGTGTACTGTGTCCAGTGGTGGGACATTGTGGTGACAAGTTTTGCCACAGCAAGCACCACTCACATTGTCTTCAGAATCCAGTTATATATTTCTCTTTCTTTTCCCCCATTATTCCGAATTAGTACAGACGGGTCATCCGTCTTGTGTTATTTCACTTGTATTGGGTTTTTGTGATATGACAAAGTATTTTGCTTACTTTACAGGCAGCAGAAACAGTTCAGAGTGTGTCCACTCCCAGTGAACCTGTAGATGCTACTGCATCAATCCCAGTCTCCATTCCAAGTCCTAGTGCTGACCCTGCCCTAGCAGTCACAGCACCAATCACAGAGCAGGTGGCTGAGGCTCCTCTTACAGCATTAGATGTCCTACAGGGGGTTGGCGCTGATTCCAGCCTAGCGGAGCTTGGCCTGGGCAGCAGCACACCTGTGGGCTTGATCCAGAATCTGCTTGAGTTTATGCACATTGGCATTGGACTGCCGTGGTGGGGTGCCATTGTTGCAGGTAACACAAATCACGGTGCAATTAGTTAGTAGCTGTTATCAGTGATTTCAAACTCTTTGCTCTCTTAAGAGATTACCTGAGTATCTTAACAGAGAAGTGAACATTATATGACAATGTGACGCCTCAAACGCTGATGATTTAAAAACTTTTTAGCTCAAGTAATACATACGTTTTGACAAAAGAATTAATGTACAGTGAGTGCTTTAATAAAATTATAAGCTTCACATTTCTGCCTTCAGACCCTCCAAAAATTGGCCCCATTCACCTCTATTGTATGTTCCTCACTGTAACCTCGATTTTTGCTTTTTTAAAGAAAAGGAGGTACAAGTCAAACTTTTTTTTTTTGTGGTAATCAACATTATACCACAAGCTGTCGATTGAGCTTGACTTTTATTTGAACCTGGAATATTCCTTTAAATAAATCTCTTTGACTGATTCTGTGTTGTACATTTGTGAGTTCTTCCATATGCTTTTCCATAAAAGGATAATTATCATAGTCTGTATTTTACATTAGTGGTAGAACAGTTTAATGATTAGATTGATTAATTGCCGAGTATTTGGCCATTTTGAGATTACTTGCATTGGCAGAGAGGCCTACTTTTATTTCACTTGTATATTTCACAGTTCTATAATAATTTATATATATGTGTGTGTGTGTGTGTGTGTATGTAAGTGAATTTTGAGTACTGTAGATTACTGTGTAGTTTTAATAACATGGATGGTTTCTTTACTCCTTCTGTTCTCCTCAGGTACCATTATTGCACGGTGTGCTGTGTTCCCGGTCATTGTGAAGGGACAGAGGGAAGCAGCCAAGCTAAACAATGTCCTGCCAGAAATGACCGAACTCACCAACCGCATGAACGAGGCCAAGCAGAGCGGTAACAAGTTTGAATGTAAGTTTCTCATCTCTTTTCTAAATCATATTTTCTCTCCATAATTATTTTCTATCCACTCTACCTTTGTTATATGGTCACTTTTGTATAAATTATCTTCTCTCGTCCATTGCTTCTCTATTCTATCTGCTGTTTGTTGTCTTAATTTGTTTTGCTTATTCTACTCTGAAACTTCTTATCAGCAGCAGCTTATACTGCAGTTTGCAGGACTGTTTGCAGACTGTCCTGTGGTCTAAAAAACACAGGTCTGTGAAATGTTAACGTTTATTGCCATTCTCTAGTTTCAAAGGCGTACACCAACTTGATGATGTTCCAGAAGAAACATGATGTAAACCCTTTACGTGGGTTCCTAGTGCCATTGGTTCAGGTCAGTTACATATTACCTTGATAATGCTTTATGAGCATCAGTTCACTGCGTATGTGTCTAAATAGTTTGATTAATCTGCTGCTGTTTAGTCATCATTTACCTTTTTATCATCTACCTCCTCAGGCTCCAATCTTCATCTCTTTCTTCATTGCCCTGCGTAAGATGGCGTATTTGCCTGTACCCAGTTTGCAGGCTGGCGGCCTCTGGTGGTTCACAGATCTAACAGCATCTGATCCATTTTACATTCTCCCCATTGCTGTGACTGGCACTATGTTTGCTATCCTAGAGGTGAATTATTACCACCTTTTGTCTGCTTTGTCATTTTTAGAAATTGGTTTTGATATATTGGATTTACAGGTGCATCTCAATAAATTAGAATGTCGTGGAAAAGTTCATTTATTTCAGTAATTCAACTCAAATTGTGAAACTCGTGTATTAAATAAATTCAATGCACACAGACTGAAGTAGTTTAAGTCTTTGGTTCTTTTAATTGTGATGATTTTGGCTCACATTTAACAAAAACCCACCAATTCACTATCTCAAAAAATTAGAATATGGTGACATGCCAATCAGCTAATCAACTCAAAACACCTGCAAAGGTTTCCTGAGCCTTCAAAATGGTCTCTCAGTTTGGTTCACTAGGTTACACAATCATGGGGAAGACTGCTGATCTGACAGTTGTCCAGAAGACAATCATTGACACCCTTCACAAGGAGGGTAAGCCACAAACATTCATTGCCAAAGAAGCTGGCTGTTCACAGAATGCTGTATCCAAGCATGTTAACAGAAAGTTGAGTGGAAGGAAAAAGTGTGGAAGAAAAAGATGCACAACCAACCGAGAGAACCGCACCCTTATGAGGATTGTCAAGCAAAATCGATTCAAGAATTTGGGAGAACTTCACAAGGAATGGACTGAGGCTGGAGTCAAGGCATCAAGAGCCACCACACACAGACGTGTCAAGGAATTTGGCTACAGTTGTTGTATTCCTCTTGTTAAGCCACTCCTGAACCACAGACAACGTCAGAGGCGTCTTACCTGGGCTAAGGAGAAGAAGAACTGGACTGTTGCCCAGTGGTCCAAAGTCCTCTTTTCAGATGAGAGCAAGTTTTGTATTTCATTTGGAAACCAAGGTCCTAGAGTCTGGAGGAAGGGTGGAGAAGCTCATAGCCCAAGTTGCTTGAAGTCCAGTGTTAAGTTTCCACAGTCTGTGATGATTTGGGGTGCAATGTCATCTGCTGGTGTTGGTCCATTGTGTTTTTTGAAAACCAAAGTCACTGCACCCGTTTAGCAAGAAATTTTGGAGCACTTCATGCTTCCTTCTGCTGACCAGCTTTTTAAAGATGCTGATTTCATTTTCCAGCAGGATTTGGCACCTGCCCACACTGCCAAAAGCACCAAACGTTGGTTAAATGACCATGGTGTTGGTGTGCTTGACTGGCCAGCAAACTCACCAGACCTGAACCCCATAGAGAATCTATGGGGTATTGTCAAGAGGAAAATGAGAAACAAGAGACCAAAAAATGCAGTTGAGCTGAAGGCCACTTTCAAAGAAACCTGGGCTTCCATACCACCTCAGCAGTGCCACAAACTGATCACCTCCATGCCACACCAAATTGAAGCAGTAATTAAAGCAAAAGGAGCCCCTACCAAGTATTGAGTACATATACAGTAAATGAACATACTTTCCAGAAGGCCAACAATTCACTAAAAATGTTTTTTTTATTGGTCTTATGATGTATTCTAATTTTTTGAGATAGTGAATTGGTGGGTTTTGTTAAATGTGAGCTAAAATCATCACAATTAAAAGGACCAAAGACTTAAACTACTTCAGTCTGTGTGCACTGAATATATTTAATACACGAGTTTCACAATTTGAGTTGAATTACTGAAATAAATGAACTTTTCCACGACATTCTAATTTATTGAGATGCACCTGTAAATGTAACATACATACTGAGTTTAAGTGGAGTTTGGTATTGTTTTTGAGGTAGTACAATGTTTTTTTAATTTTTGTTCACATTGTGTTTTTAGTTGGGAGCCGAGTCTGGTGTGGACAACCCCAACCTGAGGGCCATGAAGACTGTCTTCAGAATCATGCCCTTCGTCATCCTCCCTCTGACAATTAACTTTCCCACGGTTGGCCTCTGTTTCTCACCCTCATTCATCCTCTTTTTCAAAGGAATATTTACATTTAGTGATTTAGCAGATGCTTTTTTTCAAAGCGACTTACAAATGAGACACATAGCATGCAATTTGTCATGCAAAGTTTAACAACATCTGCAGCATAGGACTGCCAAGTTCTCACAGTGGCTGGAGTTGTAAAGATGCTAGCACAGAAGAAAGAGACAGACAAGGATTGTTTTTTGTTTTTGTTTTTTTGCACATTAAGTGCAGTAGTAAGTGCAGTTAGTGTGGGTTGGTTAAGTGCTCATGGAACAGATGTGTTTTTAGCTGGTTCTTGAATGTTGAGAAGGTAACAACAAATTGTGTGGGATGTTCATTCCAACACAGAGAAGCAGAGAAAGTGAACGATTGTGAAATAGACTCTGAGCCTCTTTGTGATGGGACCACCGGGCTTCGCTCGTTCATAGACCGCAGAGAGTGAGTTGGAGCATAGACATGAAGAAGTGAATTTAAGTTCCATTGGCTGTCCTGAAAGCCAGAGTCAAAGACTTGAATTTGATGCAGGCAGCTACAGGTAGCTAGTGGAGTGAAATCAAGAATGGGGTGACATGAGTCTTTTTTGGCTGATTGAAGACCAGATGCACTGCTGCATTCTGGACCCTCTGCAGTGTCTTAATTGTGTTAGCTGGAAGGCCAGCCAACAGAGCATTGCAGTAATCCAGTCTTGAAATGACCAGACCTTGTACAAGGAGCTGTGTAGCATTTTCAGACAGGAAAGGTCTGATTTTCCTGACGTTGTATCCAGGCCGAAATGTCAGAGGCAGGCAGAGATGCGAGCTGAGACAGTAGAGTCATTAGGCTGGAAAGACAGGTATAGCTGTGTATCATCTGCGTAGCAGTGGTAGGAAAAGCCATGTGTCTGAATGACTGGTCCGAGTGATGTTGTGTACATCGAGAAGAGGAGGGGTCCAAGCACTGATTCTTGAGGAACCCCAGTTGTCAGCTGGTGTCTTGGACACCTCTCCTCTCTAGGAGACCTTGAACGATCTGCCAGTGAGATATGACTCAAACCATCCAAGCGCAGTTCCTGTGATGCCCAGGTCAGAGAGGGTGGACAGGAGGATCTTTTGGTTCACTGTGTTGAAGGCAGCAGACAAGTCAAGGAGGATGAGGATGGATGATTTGGAGTTAGCTCTCGCCAGTTGCAGGGTTTCAGCTACTGACAAGAGGGCAGTCTCTGTTGAATGTCCTTTTCTTAAGCCAGACTTATGTCTGTCGAGTAGGTTGTTCTGTGAAAGAAAAGCAGGCAACTGGTTGAATACGACCCTCTCAAGAGTTTTAGACAGGAAGGGTAGAAGAGAGACCAGACTGTAGTTGTCAACTACTGTGGGGTTTGTTGTTTTTTTTAAGCAGTGGGGTTACTTAAGCCTGCTTGAATGTATTGGGAAAGTTTCCAGTTGTGAGAGATGCATTGATAATGTGTGTGAGTGCGGGTAAGATTGATGAAGAGGCAGCTTGCAGAAGATGGGAGGGGATAGGGTCAAGTGGACGGGCTAGGATGGTCAGAAAGAAACACGTTGGAGACCTCAGTCTCGGAGAGAGGAGAGAAAGAGGAAAATAGAGGATGGGATGTTGGACGAGTAGCTGTGGGTGTTGGGTGTAGAGAACTGGTTGTTGATGCTCACTACCTTGTCAGTAAAAAATGTGGCAAAGTCATTAGCAGTCAGAGAAGTAGTAGGATGTGGTGGAGGAGGATAGAGAAGAGATTAGAAAGTTGAAAATAGTTTACAGGAATCTGAAGTGTTACTGATCTTGTTCTGGTAATAATCAATTTTAGCAGCAGAAACTCTAGCAGAAAAAGAGGAGAGAAGTGATTGATACTTATACAGGTCAGCAGGGTCTTTTGACTTGTGCCACTTTCTCTCTGCAGCCCTCAGCTCATTTCGGTGATCACGAAGAGTCTCTGACAGCCAGGGGCTGGAGGGTGTGGCACGTGCTGACCTGGAGGTAAGAGGACAGACACTATCAAGGCAAGAAGTTAATGTTGAGCAAAGAGCATTTGTAGCTTCATTTAAATCATGTGAAGAGAAATGGTTAGTGGAGGGAAGTAGAGGTCTGCAACCTGACCCAGCCCCGACGGGACCCGAGAACCCAACGAGTTTCAGGCCGGGTTCGGGTCCGTTTTTCAAGTAGGACTTTGGGTTCAGGCTTACCGAACTTGTTTCACACACACACTCTCACTCACAGACAAGCGCGAATGGACAAGTTAGGGGCCGTTCACACCGAATGTGTGTGTGCGCATCTGTTCTGTTTTCCCATTGTTTAAACAAATGCTGGACGAATGTCTTTGACATTTGCACCACATCTTGCTTTTTCTTCAGTGTCTCGCACAGGACCAGCATATTTTAAACACCAAGTTAAAAAGAACTTCAAATTTTCAAAAACGTTTGTCGAGACTCCTGTGCTCTGTTTCATTCTTTGCGCTGCGTCTAGATTTTTTTTAGCGCAGTTGTCACAAAGATTCAACAATCTGAATAATTTCAGGCTGCATAGAGGGGACTGTTGCAGTGTTTCATATTATTCCAGTTGTTCTGCACCAGGTGAAGTTTCAGCACATAAATGGTAAGGCTCTAGTGTACTAAGGGGCTGCTGTGCCTTGTTAAAACAGTGTATGTTTACTGTTTCAGTACTGTTACGAATTTTCAGGTTCGGGCTTAAAATCTGACAGTACCGTTTGGGCCAGGTAGGGTCGGGTTGGGTTCAGGTTTCATTTTAAGGCCCGTGCAGACCTCTAGAGCGAAGGAATGCAGAGAATATGCAAGAGAAGCGAGTGGGTGAGAGAGAGCGAAGGTTGCGACAGAAGGAGACCATAGGTGGAGTAAGATGTAAAGAAGGGATAGTAACAGAAAACTGGATGAAGAAATGGTCAGAGATATGTAGAGGGGTAACAAAGGGATTATTGGAGATACAATTATGTGTAAGTATGAGATCTAGTTTCCCTGCTCTATGAGTTGCAGGGATGTGCAGTCTTGTAAGGTCAAATGAGGTCAGAAGAGCTAGAAAGTCAGCTGCTTGAGGTTTTTCCAGGTGGATGTTAAAGTACCCAAGGACCACCAGCGGAGTGCCGTCCTCAGGGAATGAGGACAGCAATACATCTAGCTGTTCAACAAAGTTGCCAAGTTGACCTGGGGGGCGATAGATGACCAAAAAGTGGATTTTAGCAGGATTTGTGGCAGTAATGGCATGATATTCAAAAGTTGTGTTATTGCAGAGAGAAGAGAGCGGAGTGAATTTCCATGAGTTTGAAATGAGCAAAGCAGTTCCTCCACCCCACCCAGTCAGACGAGGGGTGTGGGTGAAAGTGAAGTCAGTTGAGAGAGCTGAGGGAGTTGCAGTGTTTTCTCTGCAGATCCATGTCTCGGTCAGAGCCAAAACATTTAGTTTTGACTGACTGGCAAAGGTTGGAATGAAGTCAGCTTTGTTGACAGCTGACTGGCAGTTCCACAGTCCAGCAGAGATGGAGAGGGTCTGTGGAGAGGCAGTGTTAAGTGACCTAAGGTGCTCTGGAGTGCGTAGTCTACAGCGTGTGCGTGTACATTTTCGTCTACATGAAACAACAGGAATGTACTGAAAACACATAGTACGAGTAGAATAAAGAATAACTATGAGGAAAAAGAGAGAGGGGGCAAAACTTAGTGTGGTGGCTGGCTTCTTGTCGGTGTCCTTGCTCGGTGGACTCGCGCAGGTAGACTCGCAGGTCTTAACCCAAGATAGGTCTTCACATGAAGAGGGCTGCACACAAGGGCTGCTACTACAGTTTTCTCACTACTTAAGTACTAATTGCTGTACAGCTGAGTCCAGCCCACAAATTAGCAACTCAAAGTCAAAAAGTGTCAAAAGCCTGAAATTGAAGCAGGATTGCCATTAAAAAGCTCACTATTTCACCCAAAAATGAAAATTCTTTAGTCATTATTTACTCAATCTCATGTTGGTCCAAACCCATATGCTGTTATATTTTTTTCTGTAGAACTTAAAGGAGAATTTTTAAGGTCTATGCTTTTTTTTTTTTTTTTCTTCTAATTTTCAAACTGCCTCCCAATGGCCAATGCTGGAACTATAGTCGCGCACCGTATTCTTTCACTTATTGTACTACTTTGAATGGATATGGCGTAAAAGATACAGCGCCTACAATTTTTGGAAATATTTGAATAATAATGACATTAATGCAAATTAATTAATAAAAACATACCCTAAACCTAAACGTAACTGTATTTAGAGCATTCTTTAACTTACTTCTTTGCAAAAGTAGTATCTCACTATCCAGAGATCAAAAGGGATGTGACATCGAAGGTACTGCACGGGTGATTTTTGGGGTGAATGAAACCTTCATTCTTAGGTAGCACCATAAAAGCCATATTCCAGGCCTTTTGAAGACATTCAATAACTTTGATTAAAGAACAGACCGAAATTTAGGTCGTTGTTCACCAAAAACCATCTCCTTTGTTGTAGCTCTCAAATCTCGTTTTATCATACCGCATATTTGGAGTGGGGTATGACACTCAGTGACGTAAACTGGCATGGCATGTCAGCGCATCCATATAAACCATTTCCGTTAAGTATTTCAGCCTTTAGCTGAACTACAGCATTGTGTTTATGACAGGATCAGTCTTTTCTTGACATGCAGTAATGATTTCCATCAGAGTAACTCTGGCTGTGTGTTTTCCAGGCTGTGTTTACCTACTGGATGACCTCTAACCTCTTCTCGCTGGGTCAGGTGGCCCTACTGAGGCACCCGGCAGTGAGACAGAAGTTCCACATCCCAGAACGCATCACGCATCCACCGTCAGCCCTACCTAAGAATGAAGGTTTCATCGAAAGTATCAAGAAAGGTGTGGATGAATTTGAAGGGACCTTTTTCTCTTTCTTTCACCTTCTTTTTGGCTTCTCTTCCTGTTATGCCTGTTTTGTGCTTCCTGTGTGTAATGTTTCTCTGGGTGTGTTTACCTCAGGATGGAAGAATGCCCAGTTGGCTCAGCAGCTGGAGGAGAGAGAAAGGAGAATTAAAGAACATCTTGACATGGCAGCCAAAGGTGAGGTTCCACTCTGTAGCTCTTTTGTAGCTATATTGTTTAGTACAAATGGAGCCTGGCATGTTTTTTGATTTTTATGATTTTTCATATATCCTCTCTTTCCAAGGTCCCCTGAGGCAGACCTTTACCCCCAACCCCCTGCAGCAGTCAACAGCACCAATGTCAACAGGGAAAACAAGTAGTCTTAAGCAAGGTGAGAAGAAGAGGCCCTGGGAAGAGACAATCGGCTAAAAGCTCAATGGAGAACTGTGCGCTTGCTTTGTACATGGATGTATTGAGACAGACTAAGGAATGTGTGCTAGAGTGTGTATTGGAAAAGGTGTCATGTTGTGTGCTCTTAACATTAAAGAGCAATCTTATTGCCTTCCCGCTCCCTCCAGTCTTTTAGGCAAAGGCCTACAAACGAACCTCCGTCTTTTATTACACAGCGCTCTGAAATACTTGATTCTGACTGGTCAGTCGTAGCATTCTGCAGTCAAATATTTTAGTATAATGATCGCTATAGTGTATTATTGACTGTTGTCCCAAGCAACCATCACTCTTTGCTCTTTTCTCATATAATTTAATAAAAACTCATATCAATAATTTATTCCAAGTGCTGTTTAATAAGCATGATAATGTACAGTCAGCTGAAACATTGTGTTTCAGGATGATCACCCTGTCAGTGTTATTTTTTTTGATAATGATGGTTTAATTTAACATTCAATTATCTTATACTTATTTGTCAAAGTACATAAATACTGTACACTCACAGACTAAATGTTAACACCAACATTATAACAGTTTGTTTATATGTCCCAAAAACAGCAATTGCATTGGTCTTTTATATCACAAATCCACAGTAACACTGCTTTTGTCATTTCAGCATGAATATGAAAACATTGAAAATACTGCTTGATATTCTGATGTGAATCTGTAAATTATTAGAAAAAACATTGTAGTGACTATTCCTGTTTTCAAAATGTAAAACAAACCCATTTTGTATTCGACTTTCAATGTACAGGCATCTTAATGTGTATTCAAATAACATCTTTGACAGTATCACCAAAAAATGTGTCCATATTAAAAAAAGATCACATTTCCTGAACAAGTAGTTTTACAGTTGTTTCAAAGAAATGGTACAAATGGCATAAATAATTCCTATTTTATCAGTGCTATCATTTCATCAGCTTACCAAGTCCTGTAACAACTCAAAGATAGTTTCCTCTAAAAGGAATAGCTCACCCCAAAAATTCATAATTTACTCTCATGCAGACACCCTTCTGCAGAACACAAATGAAGATTTTTAGAAGAATATTTCAGCTCTGTAGGTCCATACAATGCAAGTGAATGGTGGCCAGAACTTTGAAGCTCCATAAAGGCATTCACAAAAGCATAAAAGTAATCCATACAACTCCAGTGGTTAAATCCATGTCTTTAGAAGTGATATGATAGGTGTGGATGAGAAACAGATCAATACTTAAGTCCTTTTTTTCTACAAATCTCTACTTTCGCATTCTTTTGTTTTTGCCGATTCACATTCTTCATGCATATCGACCCATACTGGGCCAAAAAAAAAGAAAAAAAAAAGGACTTAAATATTGATCTGTTTCTCACTCACAATTATAATATCACTTCTGAAGACATATTTAACCACTTGATTCTTATGGATTACTTTTATGCTGCCTTGATGTGCTTTTTGGAGCTTCAAACTTTTGGTACTCATTCACTTGCATTGTATGGACCTACAGAGATATTCTTCTAAAATCTTCATTTGTGTTCAGCAGAAAAAGTCATACACATCTGCAATGGCATGAGGGTGAGTAAATGAGAGAATTTTCATTTTTGGATGAACTATTTCTTTAAGCATTTACTGTTCCCCATCATTTTAAAAACAGCGATAAACTGATCAAAAAGACAGCTCTTCAACATAAATGTCCAATAAATATAAAGGACTTGCTTTGATTTGGAATGAGAGGGAAGTTTTTATTCAGTATCTGATAGATCTAAAGCGATATCTGTGTAAACCCGCATCAAATGAGGCTGTCACATCAGCAGCCAAATAAGGAGATGTTTTGAGTGTCCATTCTGTCATCACACACTGGATTAGCAGAGGTGGATATTGTACATTTTGGTTGTCCGTGTACCGTCCACTTCTACTCTGCCTTGCTATCATCTGTGTCCATCTCAGTAAGGACACAGAAGCACACCTTCTGGATGAGTATACCTGATGATGCTGTTCAAGAAGGAATAAATAAAGAATACATTGTGTTAACCACAAAATTAGGACCAGTATTTACTCACATAAATCTTTATTAGGAGACTCACCAATAAATCTGCGGAGCCACATAGGCCTACGGGAGGCAGGTAGATGGCAACAGAGGAAGTAGACAGGCACTCCGGATACGGCGATGCCAATGCCAATTAATGAGTTGGTGGTGTCACTGTATAAAGGCACCACCACAAGAAACACTGTGCAGAGGCAGAATATAATCGGGAAGAACAGACTAAGCTGAAAGAGAAATAGAGAAAGGAAGGATTAATGAGACTTAGAGCTTAGGTTGAGATGCAGTATGACATCTATTACAAGGTTCTCTAGAATACTTGATTCTGATTGGTCAATCATGACATTCTGCAGTCAAAGATCTATGTATAACGACCAATAAACTGCATATTTGACCTGGTGCAAAATATACTTGCACTGTATGGACCTACAGAGCTGAGATATTCTTCTAAAGATCATTGTTTGTGTTCTGCAGAAGAAAGAAAGTCATACACATCTGGGATGGCATGAGAGTGAGTAAATGATGAGAGGATTTTCATTTTTGCGTGAACTATCCCTTTAAGCTTGAACCAAAAAAAAAAAAAAAAAAAAAGACATTTAAAGTTTGAGGTTACAGTAAGGCACATACAGTGGGAATTAATGGGTCCAGTCCATAATCGCTAAAATACATGAAAACAACAGACAGCTATATACAACACTCTGATGGGTTCATACACCTTTTAGTCAATGTGTAAACTATCTTTGAATACTGAGAGGAGCAATGAGGGACCTTAACAGATATTCTGATTTGGTTCTATAATAACCTCAGTCTTTTAACCTCAGAACTACACTATATGGCCAAATGTTTGTGGACACCCCCTTAATTAACGAATTTGGTTACTCCATTAAATCCAGTAAAGAAAAATCGTAATGTTTTTTATGTAATGGCTTCCAAATTTGTTTAAACTGTTTGGGGATAGCCCTTTTCTGTTCCAGCATGACAATGCCCCTGTGAACAAAGTGAGGTCCATAAAGAAATGGTTTACTGTGTCTGGTGTGGAAGAAATTGACTGGCCTGCACAAAGCCCAGACCTGAACCCCACTGATCACTTTTGGGGTGAACTGGAACAGCAACTGTAAGTCAGGCCCCATCGACCAACATCAGTTCCTGACCTCACTGACAGCCTTGTGTCTGAATGAGAGCAAATCCCTGCAGCCATGTTACTACATACAGTATAGTGGAAAGCCTTCCCAAAAGAGTGGAAGCTGTTTTTACAGCAAAGGGGGAAATTGATGCCTAAGGTTTTGAAATCAAATGTTCATCAAGCACATGTGGTGTCCACAAACTTTTGGCCATATAGTGTATATTCAGGATATATCAAATTCTCATCATTTACTCACCCTCATGCCATCCCAGATTTGTATGAATTTCTTTCTTCTGCAGAACACAAATGAAAATTTGTAGAAGAATATCTCAGCTCTGTGGGTCCATATAATGCAAGTGAATGTGAAAATTGAAGTTTCAAAAAAGCACATAAAGGCAGCATAAAAGTAATCCATATGACTTGAGCTGTTAAATCCATGTCTTCAGAAGCGATATGATAGGTGTGGGTGAGAAACGGATTCATTTTAAAGTCCTTTTATACTATAAATCTCCACTTTCACATTCTTCTTTTGGTGGTTCACATTCTTCATGTAAATCGCCACCTACTGGGCAAGGAGGAGAATCAATTTATAGTAACAAAGGACTTAAATATTGATCGGTTTATCACCCACTCCTTTTTATATCGCTTCTGAAGAAATAGATTTAGTCATAGGGATTACTTTTATGCTGCCTATGTGCTTTTTGGAGCTTCTAGCCATCAGTCACTTGTATTGTGAGGACCTACAGAGCTGGAATATTCTTCTAAAAATCTTAATTTGTGTTCTGCAGAAGAAAGTAAGGCATACACATCTGGGATGGCATGAGAGTGAGTAAATGATGAGAGGATTTTCATTTTTGTGTGAACTATCCCTTTAAGCTTGAACCAAAAAAAAAAAAAAAAAAAAAAAGACATTTAAAAAAGGTTGAGGTTACAGTAAGGCACATACAATGGGAATTAATGGGTCCAGTCCATAATCGCTAAAATACACATTGTTTCAAAAATATAGCCACAAGACGTAGACAATATATGTTAATTTTAGTGTCGTCACAGTCAAACGTGACATCACACTTTACTGCATTTACCAGATTACAGGGTTTACTGATGTTAAGTCGTCATGACAACAGAAATGTAATGTTGAATATAACTTGAAACAGAAAAGGTTATTAAGCTATTTTATCACACACAAATCATGTTGTCTTGTGGTTATAAACAGTGTGTATTTTAATGTTTATGTACTGGCCCCATTCACTTCCATTGTAAGTGCCTCACTGCATTTTTCCTTTTTTTAAATAAAGGAACAAGTCAAAATATTTTTTTGGATAATCAGTATATTATACCACAAAAGCTGTAGATTGAGCTTAACTTTTATTGAACATGGAACATTTCTTAAATCATCATCTCATTATTACAAGCAAATATATTTTGTGTGGTTACCTTTAGTGGTCGTGACCTGTCTGGTTGTTTCCATCGCAGGTACAGCTGTCCCAGGATAGACAGACCCACAAAGAACCAGTAGCTGAAGCTGTAGTAGTTGATCAGTCTAAAGATATCCTCCACACACAGATACACAAGAGCCATGGCACCCTGTAACACAACAAAACACACTTTAAGACACTACACACTCACGCATAGCTACATTTACAAGGGTTTTATCTATAGACATGACATTAAATCTATATGGAATACATAGTGTCATGCATGTGGATAATGACTACATGTGGCTACATGACATATGCATGAGCTTTAGTAGAAAAGACCGGACGGACACTGAATGTAAGTAAAGTATAATATGCCATAGTAGCATTCAACACATGACACAAATGGAGATGTTCAGGTGGGAACTGACATTGAAGAGCAGGGCGGGGATGGGGGTGAAGCGGTTGACATGAATCATGCACAGGTAGTCTGGCAGGTGGCCCTCCCTGGAGCCCACGAAGAACAGCCTGAGTGGAGATAAACGCAAATGAGAAATAAACTGAGACTGAATTGCCACCTTGGCAAGATGGTATCTAAATGGTCCTGAAGATTATCAAAGATATGACCATCTTTTGAACATTTCAAATGAATGTTTGGGAAACCTGGCCTTGGCTGTGTTACATACAAAGTGAAATCCAAGTTATTAGTTACTACAAATGTAATATGTCTGTTAAAATGGTACCTTAAGAAGGAATGAGGTAATGAACAAGATGACAACAATGATATTGCTCAGGTTATTTTTGTTTAGGCGCAGAAGAAAAACTCACCTTGAAGCAGCTAAAATGGATGCATTTAATCCTCCAAAGCAGGAGAAGGCAACAGCGAGCGGTATTGTCCAGTTAAAATACCCAAATACCTGGTCTGCAAATGTCTGTTGATTAAAACATGAATTAGCCCACAGACAGTCTAGTTTAGAGTTTCTCTGCAACATTGGCTTGCACCAGAGATGGGTACTCACCACAGCCACCGCATCACTGTCCAGAATGGCAGGGATGGGCAGGATTGTATAGTACGCCACATTGGTCATGATGTAGATCACTGTGACAATGGGCATTGAGATGGCAATGGCCAATGGAAGATTTCTGCAATATGTAAAACAGCCACCAGGGGGCAAGGCATTACAAGGGGTTACCTACTTTTCAAAATACTGTGAACAACTTTTTGCAAACACAACAGTTGTCTTTTGCAACATGCAGCTGAACACATTAGTTAATTTCTCTTCCAAAATTCACTAAAACACTTAATACATGTGTCAAAATCAACACATTCCACCATAACATATGCAAACATTCATTCTCACCCAGCAAACACAGTTTGTCATTCATAACACAATGAATTTAATACACTAAATTTTTTTTTTATTTTGCCACATATCTTGAATTTGTTTTCTTTCAGAAACCAACTTTTACAAATATGTAAATGATGTGCAGGATGTACTGCAGTGAACGTTACAAGAACCAAATAACAAATGATGTGATGATTCAATATGCACGCACTCATGCTACCACTCTACCTGCTCTGCCAGTCATGTTTGCACAAAGCGATCATTTCAAAGCCCACTTTGTATAGATGGTAACAACACTGAAAAAGCCAAAACAGCTAAGTAGGTCATCACCTAAAAAAGAAATCAGTTGTGGTAGGTTTAACTACTTTGTTTTACATTTTAGGCTATTACTACCACCATTTCATACTGTTAAGGTATAAAAAATAAAAAAAAAGCATATTCCTGTCCAATTCAGTTTATTTGACTGTTTGGAACATAATTTAACAGTTTTGAAAAGCGTATGTATAAGTGTGCAAAATTGGCTAAAGGTACACAGAGTTTTTGTAATTTGAGTGAGAAAAGATTTCATAAATTTTTAAAGATGTGGTTATTGAATGCATTTGGTATCAAAGCATTGACAAAATCATCCACAGTTCAGTCCACCTAATCCTTTGAGATTTGAGTGGAGGAGGCTGGTCTTTCATTATGTCAAAGGAGTTACTTCTACCCAGAGCCCCAAATGCAGAAGTTCTTGGATCGTTACTGGGCAGGAATGTTGAAGGGGACCTCTTGTCACATGACATGAGAAACCCACAAAAGGCATGTGATCCAATCACATGTTTGCTGTGTTTAATTAGATGCTCATTCAATTGAGTGAATCAGAGATCAAACATTTGGAGGAGGAAACCCGTCTCCATTATCCTTATTTCACCCTTTTCCTGAAGTGTGTAATTTCTGCGCCACCAAACAGAATAGCAAAACTAAACAGTGTTTTCAAAACAGCTTTCTGAAGATAGTCCCACCCCCAACTCCCACCATTGGTTGAGTCAATATTGTTGTCTCTCTTGAGATGGGTCGCTCAATACAAACCGGGGAGTTTTCATAGTGCCACAGAGACACAGTGTTTTAAGTTTTCGAGAAAATTAACCAATGAATAGCTTACTTGAAGTTGTCTCAAAATATTAAGCGGGGATAGGAGTATAAAAATAAAATAGTGCCTAAAATATTTAATGCGCAGAGTAAGATTTGTGAAAGCGTAAATCAAATTGCATGCATATTTTTTTCTGCATGCGCACAGAATGTTTTGTAAAGATGTCAATTAATTTGCAAGCGTAAGAAAAAAATATTTGCAAGATTTTAATGCTTTGCATAAGTGTAATTCATGTGTTGTGAATCTGTAACTTCTTATTAACGCAAGGTAAATTTGATCTGTATTCTTCTGACATCATTTTTTTTTTTCGGGCTTACAATTTTGGCACTGATTTTGCACCCAAATATGGCCAAAAACATAGCAAATCTGCAATCAGCGATATGCAAGCAAAGAAATGGTGTCATACACAGCAAAACGCATAAACCGCATAGACTCTGAGTCTGTATGTGTAAAAATAAACTATTGCAAAAGTGTAAATGACTTAATATAATAAGAAATAATCCGATATACAATGTTCCGTCTTCTGTCTTGTTTCTTTGCGCTCACAATTTTGGGAGGCCGGTCTACCTGTTTCTTGTAAACCAATCAAATTTCATTGACCAGTTTACTCTAAGCTGATTGGTTAAATAACATGACAGACAGCTTCTTCTTCATATGGTTCAGCATCGCTCCTCTGGCAGAATGCTATCTCTCCCCTCAAAACGTAAACATATAAGTAAAAATTAATTATATAAAACTTAAACATCAATATATGTTCTTTTATTTTGTGTGTAAATTTGAGTCAACAATATTTATTGATATAAATATGAATCTCAATATGGTGTTCAAATGTTTCTTTTTGTTTTCTTGCTGTTCGTTATTTTAATTATAGTTTTCTTTACTTTTAATTATCATTGGCATGGCATTTGGACGGATGGATAGAATTTGCTGGTATGATAGAACTCATGCTAGAAAACAAAATGGTATAGTAAGCCATATAAAAGTAAACTCTTTGCACATTAAAAGTTAATAGTAAATCTTTTTTACTCCAGCTATTCTGTGTCATTTTGTTTATGATAGACAGACAGACAGATGGACAGACAGACCAAGATAGATAGATAGATAGATAGATAGACAGACAGACAGATAGACAGATAGACCAAGATAGATAGATAGATAGATAGATAGACAGACAGACAGATAGACAGACAGACAGATGGACAGACAGACCAAGATAGATAGATAGATAGATAGATAGATAGATAGATAGATAGACAGACAGACAGATAGACAGACAGACAGATAGACCAAGATAGATAGATAGATAGATAGATAGACAGACAGACAGATAGACAGACAGACAGATAGACCAAGATAGATAGATAGATAGATAGATAGATAGATAGACAGACAGATAGACCAAGATAGATAGATAGATAGATAGATAGATAGATAGATAGACAGACAGACAGATAGACAGACAGACAGATGGACAGATAGACCAAGATAGATAGATAGATAGATAGACAGACAGACAGATAGACAGACAGACAGATAGACCAAGATAGATAGATAGATAGATAGATAGATAGACAGACAGACAGATAGACAGATGGACAGACAAAGAAAGAACAAAAGGATGAAAGACAGAGAGACAGACAGAAAGAAAGATAGTGCATACTGCACAATTTATGACAACATCACAATATATGGGTTGTAATGATCTCACCTCTCTGGGTTTTTGATCTCTTCAGTGACAAAATTGAGAGTGTCCCATCCAGAGTATGAGAACAAAGCAGAATATAATGCCAGTGCCACATCACCAGGATCCTGAGATGAACCCGTGAACAGACCCTCAAAATTCTGTGTGTAACCTGGAACAAATGCACACAATCAGTCTACACTGTTCACAAATACAAGTGTGACTTTATGCAGGTGTTTAAGAGGTGTAAAATAGTCTGTTGTGTCTCTACCCTGGAATATCTTGACAAGGCCAGTGATGATGACGGCGATGAGGGCGATGACCTTTGCATAGGTGAAGAAGTCCTGAACGCGTGTCCCCCACTTGACATAGGCACAGTTTACAAAAGTCAGCAAGCCTACAGAATGAGCACAAGAATTGGATTATCTTCCTTGCACACATGCACGAATACTCTTGCTCTAAGGAGATATGACTTGCAGATGTCCCAGTGTTTTGCAGATCTTTAGAAGGGGACACTGGTCTGATTGTTTTTGGGTGGATTTCTACAATGCAAGTCATTGATGCTCAGAGCCACATGGGTGTTCCTGCGAGTCTTTTCTGTCAGTCTGAAAAATACAGTCCAGTCACAACATAACTGCAATAACATGAAATGGATCTGGTCTTCCCCTGTTTTCATGGGGATCAATGATCTTCAGTAGTCAGTTTCTTCTCACTCTGGGATATACAGACAGAAAGGTAGCGGGTGAGAAAAAGAGAGAGACAAAGTATGTGTGTGTGTGTGATCATGCATGTATCTTTTGTAAAGTAGTCTTCCTGGCTTGAGGAAGCAGGCCTGCTGACTCTAGCACTCCTGCTGGTTGTTTTGCAAGGAGTGAAAGAGCTTAGGGCAGCATTTACACTAAAGTTTGTGTGAGCCTGTGTTTTTATGTCACACATAAAATCGAGCTGTAAGCACCTGTGCTTTGATATTCCATGTCACGAAGGCACAGTCAGCGTGGCCAAGATTACAACAGCCATTCAGAATTTGTTTTTAATGTTTCCAAAATCTGTCCAATTGCTTTGTCTTTTCGATAACCATTAATGGAGCCGAATACAGGAAATAAACGAGTTGAAAGTGAACTGAAATTGAGAGTCAGGCAGTTTTTGTTAGGTAGCCTAAATGCCAAAAAGGAACAATGTATCTAATGACTTAAACAATACAAATTCCAAAACAGCCTGACACACTAACCGAACGAAGAAAAAAAAGTAGAAATAAGCAACGAATGCTGTTACTGTAAAAAGTGCCAACCTAATTTTGTTCAGCATAAACATAATCCATCAAAGTCCAGTGGTTTAATCAATGTCTTCTGAAGCGATCCAAATGGTTTTGGGTGAGAACAGACCAAAATATAACTCCTCTTTCACAATAAGTCTTGAAAGCAGTCTCCTTAGCGATCACGGTATCAAGCTCGATAACACTTCCTATAGCGCCATCTAGCGCTCTGCGCATGCATCAAGCACTAGGAAGTGTAATCGAGCTTGAAATCATGATCCAATCCAGAGACTGCAATGGCAAGAGGTACAGTGAAAAAGGAGTTACATTTTGCTCTGTTCTCACCCAAACCCATTTGTATCGCTTTTCAAGACATTAATTAAACCAATGGAGTCGTATGGATTACTTTTATGCTGCCTTTATGTGCTTTTTGGAGCTTCAAAGTTCTGATCACTATTCACTTTCATTGTATGTACCCACAGAGCTGAGATATTCTTCTGATAATTTTCATTTATGTTCTGCAGAAGAAAAAAAGTCTGGGATGGCATGAGGGTGAGTAAATGATGAGAGAATTAAATTTTGGGGTAATTTCTACCTGATTTAACCCTCAAAATTAGTTGTTGTTGGTGTAACGTAATTTAGTCAGGTTAACTTGGTTACGTTTAATAATATTTTTTGACTTGACTCAAACCAGTTAATTTATGTCACCACAGGAAGCACTTTTTTTAGTGTAATAAAGGGGAAACAAATATACAGTTTCGCTAAATATATTTATACACAAAATATTTGACCACAGAATGCCACGACTGACCAATCCGAGTTGAGTATTCAATATAGTATGTTAAAATTCACACAAACATCCCCCTCATGTTTTTAAGCTTGGCTCACACTCCTAAAAAACATTTTCTAGTCTTCAACTTATCTGTTATAGATGCTATCAGTGTTCCTGTCGCATTCATAAACTGCTCACACACCCCTTTCTAATCTACAGTAACACTGCTTATGGAGTACAGTTAATGCATAAGCAGACATCTCTTTCATTCCTGTATAATCTGCTCCTCTTTTTATAATGACTTAAAAAGCTATAAAACAAACTTGAAGGGCCACAAGATCTGGGATCAGTTAGTTTAGACTGCATCACTACATGTAGTGCTTAAAAAATGTCTGGAATGTGTCCATGTTATCATGTGATTGATTGATTGATTGATTGATTAATTAATTAGATTTTCTTTAGGGTTAATTTAATATAAATATTGACCATGTTTAATAGGACAAGTATAACAGTAAAAATAAGCTTAATGAGTCTTTTGTCTAAGAACCTGAAAAATAATTTATTAATGTCTCTTAGAGTAGAGAGAGAGAGAGATCTAAATTCATTGAATGTGTATGTGCCACAAAACTAGATGTGTCTAGTCAGCAAGCCATCTCCGTCTCTCTCTCTCTCTCTCTCTCTCTCTCTCTCTCTCTTTCTCTGTCGCTCAGTGTACTTTTAGCTTTATGCCATGCTGAGCTGTCATTAGTTATTAGTCATAAGGGTCAGAGTCTTAATCTAGAGGACTTCCAGAAATCAGCATATTCACATTCTTGGTAGTACATCTTTTCTGTAAATGAAGAGTGCACGTGTGTGTTACACTCAGATCTCGTTTCAGATTGTAAATCTGTTTGGACACTCCTTCTTTTGACTTTCTGACATTTTAAGGAATATTCCGGGTTCAAGACGAGTTAAGATCAATCAACACCATCTGTGGCATAATGTTGATTACCACAAAAATTCATTTCGACTGGTTGAAAAACAAAAAACTCTAGGTTACAGTGAGGCACTTCCAATGGAAGCTAATGGGGCCGATCTTTGAAGTGATTAAAGGCAGAAATGTGAAGCTTATCATTTTATTAAAGTACTTACATTAATTCTACTGTTAAACTCGTGCATTATTTGAGCTGTTAAGTTGTTTAAATCATCATTTTCATGGTTGTTTTAGGGTTTCCCAGTGTTACGTCATCATGGCAACAAAGTTGTAAAATTGGATATAACTTTACCCAGAAAAAGTTAGTAAGCGATTTTATGTTAATGTGCATATTGTTTACCTCTTGTGGCTTTACTTTTGAAACTGGGAGTATATTAACGTTTATAGATTGACCCCATTCACTTTCATTGTAAGTGCCTCATGTGTGGCCCAGATATTTGCTTTTTTTTTTTTTTTTTTTAAAGAAAAGGTGGGATGAGTCGACATAAATTTTTATGGTAATCAACATTATGTAACAAATGCTGTCGATTGAGCTTAACTTGCATTGAACCCGAACTACTCCTAAAAAAAGGCAATAATTGTTCTATTTTAAAGTCTGGCACCAAATGTCCTTATTTAGATTATCTGATGTGTTGATAACTGGAGGTGGTATATAAATGGGCTGTAATTCAGACTGTCAAGCATTCTTGTAAAACTTCAAGAACTAGTTTTGAAGTGTACAATTTCCATGTTAGTTTGAACTTTTTGTGCTATCTTGCATGTCTGTGTTGCATGAGACAGAATCACGTGAATATTGCCCTCAACATCAGCTGCACTCGTCTGACGCATTTGTTTCTGCTTCCTTTTTCCATCGTTGACACACTTTCATAATCTCTCTCAATAGTGTAATTTCTTTCTCACTTTCACTCGCCCCTTCCAGAAAAGTATTGTGGCGGTACCATGGTATCATCAGATGTTAATACCAAGGTACTTTGATAAACTGTATATCATAATCTTTCTAGATTGGAATTACATGCTGTTTGTTGCTTTACTGTTTACATCTTTCTCTTTAACTTTTTTAAGCCACTCTTTCTCATCTGTCACTGGCTGTGGTTAATGTAGCTCTGTAACACTTTACAATAAGATTCTAATCATTAGCATTAGCTGTTGCATTAGGTGTTATAAACTAACCATGAACAATATTTTTACAGCATTTATTAATCTTGGTTAATGTTAATTTATAATTTCACGAGTTCATGTGCCTACCCAGCCCTTGAAGATGGTCACCCTATTAAATTGTGAGAAAAAGTCAATTTATGTTTGGGTCGAATTTGGAATTACATGTGAATTCTGAACATCTGAGGGACCCCAAAAAAGCCAGAATGAATAGGGTTTAATTGTGAAGCCTCCATACTATACTCTATTTACAGCTACTCCAGTAGCAGTTCCCTCCCACGCCATTGCCTTGGAGCCGTCACCTGTCTTTAACTTGGATCTTGCCTCCCTACTGTCATCTATTTGATAGGTTCAGTGCCCGTCTTTGGGATTGGAAGAGGAACCGGTGTTAGAAGGTCCTGGATCGGTCGTTGCCATCTGATGGTCGGTTTCTGGAGGATTAGAGAGAGTTCTTCATCTGATGTGAAGAGCTCTAACTCTACAGGAATAGACATGGTTCTCGGCTTAGGACTGGGCCAGATGCTGGGGAAAATTGTCAATGTCGAGCGGTAAGTGGCTGCTTATATACGCTAGTTGATTGATTGACAGGACTGAATGTTCAGGCTCCTCCCGAACTTTTGTTTAGAATGTATAAATATAAATGTTAATTGTTAGTTCATGGTAGTTCATGTTTTAACTAATGTTAACATCCACAACTTATACTTTTAAAAATGTATTTCTACTTGTTAAAATTACATTAGCGAATAATAATAAAATGCTGTAAAAGTATTGTTCATTGTTAGTTCATGTTAACTAATGTAGTTAACTAAAGTTAACAAATACAACCTTATTGTAAAGTGCTACTAACTGTCTTTATAATGTTGTCTTTCCCACCACCCACTTCCCTTTGTAATTTCCTTTACTATTCACATAGAGCAAAACACTTTCAAATTGTCCTACTTCTTTTAACTTTTCCAACAAGCTCTAAGAAGATAGAGTTATACTTGTCAAGGTTCAAAGGATGTCCTTGAAACTGTAGAGATGCACCTCGACTTACACACACTCTAATCCCTTGCTCAACTTCACAGGTTGTTAACCCACCAAAATACCTCCCAAATACACACACCCACAAACACCAACTCACAGATGCAGGCTGCAGCCAGCAGACGATTGGCCACATAGGGTGCTATACAAGTGGGGAAGATGGGCTGCACCATGTAGTTAGAGAAGGTGATGGCGATCACGGCCTGACTGGTAGGCTCGATGATAAGGAGGGATGTCCATAGACGGATGAAAGCCAGAAAACCTCCAAAGGCCTCCAGGATGTAGGCATAACTGGCACCTGACTTGGTGATGGTGGTTCCAAGCTCGGCGTAGCAGAGCGCCCCAAACACAGAGAAGACCCCACCGATTGTCCACACTACCAGCGATAAGCCGTAGGAGGCACTATACATCAATACACCTTTAGGTGAGACGAAGATCCCAGAGCCGATCATGTTTCCCACGATGAGACACACACCATTGAGTAAAGAGATTTCTTTTTTCAGTTTCATCGACTCCTGAGAGCCACTTGACTTTAGGTCGCCATTCAACACCTCTGAGGAGGGCTCCTCTGTTGGGGCAGTGCTGTAGGAAGCCATTGTTTTAAGGTCCAGGTAGGTTGGATGATACGAAAGAGAACCAGGTCTACAGTCATTTACAAGAGTTCAGAGTTTTAAGAAGGTCTAAAAAGGTCCAAGTGAGATCTTGAGATCTTCCGGTGACATCTGGGAATATAGAGGAAAAGTATTCAATGGTTATATTTACATACACATATCAGAATCCCCCAAGAAACAGGGCAATCATAAAATGCATATATGCACACGCACTTGCTTTTCAAATGTGCATATGGCAATTATGGATCCATTAAACGCTAGAGCAAATGGCTTTTTAAAGGTGTGTAAACAGAGGCGGGAAAAGAGGTGCACAGCAGGTCTGTATCTTAGAAAAACATCCAGCCTGCTCATAATCCAGTCTTACTGTGTGAGACAGGACTGCAGAACCTGGATTGTGTGTCATAGCCGACAGGTTACTCAATTGGTGTACCATCCCAGACGTGGACACTGATCCATCTGATCCATCATTTGTCAGCCAAGACCAAGTGGAGGGATTCTTAATAAGTCCACTTAATCTTGTTCATACTCACTCTGTCATTCTCTTGCTCTCTCTCTCTCTCTCTCTCTTTCTTTCTTACACATACACACACACATCTTGGTGCATCAGCATGCTGATCTGTCACATGCTCCTCAAGGTTCAATGGACTCAAAAGAGCTAAGCTCAAGACAGGCTGAAACACTTTGTAAGATTATATAAAAATAAAAAAAAATTACACATGCAGGGTATATGATTAGTTAATTGACGGCTCATGTACTACAAGCTCAAAGTTGAGAGCATTTGTTTGAACTACAACGCTGAGTGTGTCAGACTCTTGACTGACAAGGCATGATTTCTGAGGTAAGAGTTAAGCAAAAAGAAAAAAATGGTATATGTTTGCCTGAAATCAGAGAGCAACTGAATGGGAATTTCCCTGTGGATGGAACTACTTCTGACAGCAGCCATATTGATCTGATTAATTGCCCTGTTAAATGGTAGGGAGGGTCTTATCATAACAGAGGAAAGTTGCATTGAGGAAAGACAAAAGAGAGATAGAGATGAAGAAGAAGAAATAGTATGATTAAAGAGCTGAGCTGAGTGAAAGGACAGTAGGTAATTACCGCACGTGATAATTAAAAAGCAAGATCTTAGGGGCCAGAGAGCAAGGTCCAGTGAAGGCTGATAACGCTCTGAAAAAAACAACAACTATAAAACAAAATTACTCAAGGTTACGGCCACAGCCTTGCTGCAAAGCAGATTAATCAGTCAGTGAATAATATCTTTATAATTTTATTATAACTGTATTGAAACTACCTGCAATGTACACAAAAAAAAAAAATATTTTAATAAAAAAAAAAAAATCTTTAATAAAATAAAAACGAAATATTTAAGTTTTATTTATTTAATTTTGTTAAACATTACACAGTTCAATTGGATGGAATTTTGTAATGAAATTCAAATGCGTAAATCTTAAAAACTAGGCTTATATATATATATATGTGTGTGTGTGTGTGTGTGTGTGTGTATTTGAATGTATTACACAACAGAAACATGTATGAGTTAAGGTAAGGGTTTACAGTGATAATGCATCTTACATCTTGCCTTATAGTCTATAACTTTATTATATACCATATGCAGGCCAACAGGTTATGTACAGACTTTACAGTGAGGTCCACAGGATTTTAAAAAAGTGATAAAAATTATAATTATGGCTTTAAATAATGGAAAGAATCACAAATGGAAACAATGACACAATTATCCTACCATATTTCCAGGCACTACAATAAGTACTTTGGCAGAAGGTTTTTGAGACAGAGCATTACCTTTTCCTCAGATGATGACCTATGGCATCAGGTAAAAGCTTTAGGTTGTACTCATGCTTTATCTGACGTTCATTTTCGAAGTCAAGATCAATGTCAGTCGCACGTTCATTTACAAAAAAGGCGTTTCAAGTTCAAATCATCTGGTCTCTGTCACGGTTCTCGCGTTTCTAGTCTTCCGTTTTGTCCCTGCGCCAGAGACGTCTGGAGTAGACTGAGGTTTAATCAGCTGATCCACTTCTGCTCTCTGATAAACACAGACAGGGTGGAGAAAGGGACGAAGCGGAATTATGACATTGCCACGAGCAGATCTTTACATGAGTGGAACCTAATGAAGTGTAAGACAACCATAGGCTCTCCAAACTATTGAAAAATTGTAATGACGAACTTTGTGATCGAAATACTTAAGATAGTTAGGCTATGTAATAGCTCACATTAAAATGGATTACATTAATTTGGGAATGTACAGCCCAATAATAAATAACAGGTCAGGTAAAACTTAATAGGTTTAGTTTAAACATATTATATCGCATAGTTAAAAATCTAAAAAGTCATAGTTTCAGGTGTATTTATTTAGCTTTCTAAAGACATTAAAAAGTGACCATGGAGACCCTGGCACCAGACAACGATCATCATAATGCCGTTTTACTGTCAATGCTTCTGAGAGAGGGTCTAAACTTATCCACATATCTTATTTTGTCCCCATCGTGTGGTTAGAATGGGCTATTACACCACATCCGGTTTTTCTTATGGTTGCTGTGTTGTTACCCATTTACTCTGCTGGGCGGATTACTTGTAAATTGTAATCTGGTTCTGATTACAAATTACATGACAAACAATTCAATCAGTAATGTAATCTCGTAAATTACATTTTCGGGGTAATCTAATCCGATTACTTTTGGATTACTTTCAACCTAATTTTATGTCACGTGCATATGAGAAGGATAATAATTTTAACATAAAAGTACAAAGAGGAAGAAAATGTATTAAATGATTTACTAACAAAAAGAACCTCACAAAAAGTGCTCCATATGACATTTTAAAAAAGTGCATTAAACAGTACATGAAAGAAATAAACATTAAATCTAACAGCAATGACAGTGCATGGCCAATTCAAAACTCTGAGACATCAAGTTCATTTTAAGGGCTAAAACACTAGCAACATTAATGACCATAAAATCAAGATATAACAATCATAAAATAAACGAAAAAAGAGAACGATTAGGATGATCAATAAATTATTAGCAATTTACTGCCGTTGCCTTGTTAATATGTACTCATGTAATCTATAAAAAGTAACTGTAGTCTGATTATGACTATTTTAAAATGTAATTCAATCTAATTACATGTATTTGATTTTTGTAATCTGATTATGAAATCCAGATTATATGTAATCTGTTACTACCCAGCACTGCCTATTTACAATTTTAAAGGTGCACTTTTAAATTTTGAAAAACATGTAAAAGTTAATGAGGACTTCAGTCATATCAGTAACCTTGTAAAAGCTGTTTGATTCTACATAGAGAGTGTTCCCTCCTGGGGTCTGCTATGTTTCACATGACCAGTTGAATACTAATACTTTAGTAACTGCCCTGTTATTTGCGTCATTCATACAATTCGGTGACATTTTGGCCTTGAAACTTTTGAAAAATGTAATACACATTTTTCTAAGTATCTTTGTTTCATGATTAAAGGATTTTATAACATACCTGTCAAGAAAAATGACTTCTGAAAACTCAGATGTCCATCCAGCTAAATGGGGAGAGTCAGGGTGGAAAATAACAGGTTGGACTTTACAGGGTGGACATTTAATGGATAAATTGGCCACTACATGATCTGCGTATGATATTTTGTATGAACATAAATTTAAACCTACATTGATTTTATTTTCTGCTAACATATTGACATTTTAAAATTACATTAATTTTTCCTTTATCTTCCTATAAGGGGGTGGTAATGTTATGCTTGACCACATACAAATAACATCACAAAATAAAAGAAAACAACAATAAAGAGTTAAAATAACTCAAACTGATTTTGCTGAATGGCTGATGTCACCTCCAGTGTGTGTGATGTCATTTCATAACATCTTAAATTTAAGGTCACAGTATCATGACATTACAGGGTGGACAATAAATCAGGGGACACACAAAAACCTCCACTATCAGTGTTAAAATGACACTGTCAGGTTTTGTGGAGGAAAAGGCAGGACTCAAATGCAGAGTAGCGATTAGGGCTTTTATTGAACAAAATAACAAAAGAGCAAAAACTACCCCGAAGGTGAAAAACAAACACAGTTCAGGGCGACAACACTATGACGGGCTGGGCTGTAACGGGGAACCACAGAAATCCAACTGGACAGGAACGCGACCGACAGAGACCTAACAGGGAAAATAAACACAAGCAACATCCCACAACAAACTGGCACAAGACAAAACACAATGGGGTTAAATAGGGAATTAAACAAGGAGATAATGAGGAGGGAAAGTGAAAACAATCAGCTAATATTTAGAAGGATAACAAGGCAAACAAGAGGGCGGGGTTATCACTGAAGACAGACACGAATGCACAAGGGAATGAGAAAACACAAACCCAAGTGCATTCACACAGCACGAGACAAAACAAAAGTGCCTGGATAAAGCCACTGAGTAAATAAACCAAACCACCGAATTGGCTAAATCCAGACTCAAGACATAGAACACGTAAATGTCAGGGCACTGCCACAAAGGGGGAAAAAACAAAGCTAAGGGCAGAACCCTGACAGACTTGTTTACCACAAAGAAATACATGTTATTGAGAGAATGTCATACTAACCACTTAATTGGCTGGAACAAAATTTAGAAATCGTATGATTTAGCACTTAGTTTTGTCAAAGATGTCTTACGTGCAGCTCTGGGGACATGAGGAAATTACATTAGTGCAACAAATTAAAATGATTTCAAATATTAAAAATGGGACTTTTAGGCCCACAGTAATGTGTAGCATTATCTTTATTATTTCTACCAAGCCAATTAAAATTGTAATCATGTTAAATTAAACAAAATATCATAATTTGTACTGGGGACATAAATGTCACTGAATTGTAGGAATGACCCATTAGAGACTTTTATTCTTGGATTAATTCCTCATGGCTGACAGTGAAAAGTGAATTTCTACAATGGCATCTGTTACTGAAAACTATTGATTTTAAATAATGCTGCATCCATGCCACTAGGTTTCACTGTAAGTCCAAGGTGACACAAACTATAAATGTTACTGAGTGCACCTTTAAATATTAATAATGTTATTGCATTTAAGACAGTTTAGGATATGTACAATGTTAAAAACAATAAATTGATGTTTAAATCAATTAATTAAATTAAAGAAAATAAGTACACACATATATAAATATATTATAGTTCATCAGATTGTGTTTGAGCCATATCAGGCATTTTTGTTTATTATTGGTTTATGAACAATCTGCAGTCTTTTGAGCCGATATGGAAAGAAACTTCACTTTCCAACCATTAATTTAATAAATTACCATAATCTTTTCAAGGTCTCCGACAACTGGTCATGGAAGTGTCATTAATCACTCTAGCTGCTTTTTTTGCCTCTTACACCACTAAACTTGGGCATATTTGGTATTGTCTCTCTAAGATTTCCTTTATTTCTGATTGAGACATGTCTTTATCCCTTCCTGAATGCATGTGGACAAACTTCTCCCACTTGCCTTGTTTCTGGCTCATTGTCCCTCTCCCTCTCAACCTCAAAATTTCTCTCCTTGGTTACAGGTTGTCATGGTTTCGAGGGCCTGGCAGAGGCAGGATTAGGAGCCATTTTAGGGACAGCTGGCCGGTCGGTCTCCACCGCCCCTTCATCCCGTGCAGAAGACGCTCAGGGGGGATGAGGGGGAACATTGTGCAAGGATTAGAGCTTCCTGTGTGTCAGCCGTATTATACAGGGAAGGGGGTCAGAGGATGGAAAGAGAGTGAAAGAGGCGAAGAATGAAAGAGAAAATGAAAGAGCGAGCATATGAAAGAGAGCATGACACAAAAAGGGAGAGGGTGTTAGAGGGGAGGGAGTGAAGTCTGTACAGCTGCACACTCAATCACATTACACACATTAGTATATGTGTGTGAACAAACACACATCATACACACATACAGCCATCAGCATGCACACCACCAATCTGGGAAACTAAAACATATGAGGGGGGTGGGGTACAAAAATAAATGGCTTTTTTTTTTTTTTTTTTACGTTTCGTGTATACAAACTTAAAAAAAAAAAAAAAAGAATACTTGGGTGACATTCATTTTGACTTTATTTCTCTCTTTGACCAGTTAGGACCATGTTACAAGAAAAGAACATCTAAATAGCAAAAGCTAATTAGCATTTAGTTGGGCCAACAAAGATTGTTTCAACCTCCAAGATAAGAGAAAATATTTGAAAGCATGCATTTATTGAACTATTTGCCAGCCTGTGTCAGACCAGATTTTTAGACTAGATCTTATGTGCTGTTTGCCAGATTCTTTTAATAATCAAATTCAATGCAAATTAATACCTACAAATCAGTAAAAGTGGGACTTTTAAATCAAGAAAGCCAAAGAACAGACACTGAGCAGGCAGTAAATCTGACACTCTCAGCATTTCCTTTCTATCAGTCATAAGCCTCCCTTGTCAAACAGAGTTATAGCAGTAACAGGAATAGTGCAGCTATAGAGAAACATCTACAAAGTACAGCAGCATTAAAGAAGATAAAACCAGGGAACATACACACATATATTTACATTCACATCAGTTGGTCAGTTTTGGTATGATACCCCATCCTCTCTCACCTCACTTCAGGTCAATCCCTTTTTTCCTAATGTTTATTTTGATCAAAAGAAGTTTATTTATGTTTTCTTTTAAATGCGAGAATTCCAAATTGCACTTAGATGCAGAATTCATTTTTGTTTTACAAAAATATTATTTTCAAGATCCTATTCCTGTGCATCCTGATATTTAAAGTCTTTATCAATTTGATTTCATTGTCTTCATTAAAAGGCACTACTACTGTATTACATTTTGACTGATTTACTACCATTCTAAAATATCAAACAACAATCAAACTACTCCTAACAACAATAAATTGGTAAACAAGCATAGTGCTAAAACCTAACTAATCACATTCTTTTAAGAACTGTCTTCAGGTTTGTCATCTCTGTCTGTAGTGGACAACGGATCCTTATTCAAGGACAGTTTGTCTGTGCTCTCCTCAGAAGAGTTTTTACTATCTTCTCCTCGCAGTTTTCCACTCGTTGTCACCTCCAGACGCTCCTCAACGTTTCCCATCGAGGACTGTGCAGATGTGGTACTGGCTAATAGATTCATACTTCCGCTGTGGATTTTCATGTGTCCCTGTTAAAACACAAATGCACAAACAATATTGAAGTCTAGTTGGTCACATAAACTTGATACCACAGGTCAATCAAGGTATGCCAAGGTATAAATTCAGGAATATTTTATGAAAAGGTCATCTAACAAAATCCTTCTTCTTCAAAATGTAATAATTACAGATAGTAATCTATTTGTACCTTCAATCCGCTGCGGCTAGCATACTCTTTTCCACACTCAGTGCAGCTGTAAGGTTTCTCAGAACGCTGGGGTTGTGTAGGGGCAACTGGAGTGTCTGGAATAACTTCTGTCTTCTCTTTATCCTGTGCCTCTTTTCCTTGATCCTCTTCTGCTGACACCTCCGTTTTAGATTGCTGTGCATCCTCAGCTTTCACATTCTCCTCTAAGGCTCTATCTGAAACTTTGGAGTGCAAAGATATATTTTCTGTGGCTGGGCGAAAGTCTCCATTATTGGGCTCAAGACCATTGTCTATTCCATTCAGTAGAGGTGTTGTCTGCTTGCTGCTTTGGTCTAACTTTGGCTCAGTGAACACCCCTGGGCTGGAGGGTGGTGTGAGAGCTGGTGACAGATCCAGAGCTTCAAAGCCTACAGTAGGATTTGGCATATTGTTCAATGTATGATGTGAACGACCATTTTGCCATTTTTTACCAAACAAAGTGTCCTGGGAGCTGGTCCTAGTACAGAGGGATAGAGGTGTGTCTTCATCTTCTTCTACAGCACTATTTAAAACTTGAAGCTTGCTATGATGTGTTGTGCCATGGCAATTATTCTCCTCAGAGGCAACAGAATTGTCAGGTGGGCTGATTTCTGAGGAAGGGGTGCCGTTGTCCTGCTTCTCCACTGTCACGGATGGACTCATCTCAGGAGTGTTTTCATAGGGATCTTGATCAGACTCCATGAGCTGGTTTGCATTAGCATCGGACTCTAGCATGCTGGCAGAGGAAGACATGCTCATATTGAGAGGAAGAGATTGAAGGGTCTTAGGCAAAGTCACTCCATCCACTTGACCAGGGTTAACTTCAGACTGCATCTCCCCGTTCCCCACTGGAGGCAACTGGCCCCCCAGATGCATCCGAATATGATGCTGCAGTACCACAGCATTAGTGAACTTACGTTGGCAAAGAGGGCAGGAGTTCTGACCGCGTACATTGGCTGGACGTGCTCTGTGAGTGGCCAGATGAGCCCTTAGACTTCCCTTTGTGGAGAAGGAGCGTCCACAGAGTTTGCAGGGGAATGGGCGTTCACCCAAGTGGGTGGCCTGGTGGAGACGTAAAGCTCTTGGGCAGCTAAGAACACGCAGGCACACCCCACACTGATTAGGGGCCAAAATGGAGGCAGTTGATCCTGGAAGCTCTAGGCTGTTCAGCTCACTGCTGGGGTTGGGATTCAGCCCTAATGCTGCCATCATCTCCCTCCGATAAGCCGAGATAGCATTAGCGTTGGATGTTGTATATCTATCATTAGCCTGAGTGTTTGTCTGGCCATCATTGGCACTTTTAGGGAGGGGCTGCTTTTCTAATTTTTGTGCAAGTCTCTGCAGCTTGGAGGTGTCAGAAGTGGCAGAGGAGGACGGAGAGGAGGATGGAGGAGAGTCATTTTGAGGTTTGGAGTAGGTGGAGAAGGGGAAGGTAAGTGGAAGGTGAGGGAGGTGAGGAGGGCGGAGAAGGGCGAAGCTAGGATGGTGAGCAGAGGGACCTGAAGGGAAAAGAATTTTAGGAAGGTGCGCCAGCTGGGAATATGGAGAACCAGGGTGTAAGGTGGAGTGTGGTGGTGTATTCTCATCAAACCTCTGCTGCTTTGCACCTTTGTACTGACTGTTCAAAGCAGAAGAGGAGGAGGAGGTGATGGATGGAGATGAGGACTGTGTGCTAGTGGAAACAGAAGCTGCAGCTGAGGTACGGTTGAGTTGTAACAAAGAGTGGGCGGTGGAAAGTAGGGTCAGATCAACACTGGGTGGCAATGGAAGGGAGGAGGGAGACGGATGAGATGACCCAGACAGGAAACCCAGAGCTAAACTGTCTGGCATGCTCACATTACCTTTAACCCCAAAAGGCTCCTCATCCTCTGCACGCCGTTTCCTGCGTCTCTGTGATGGCCCTGAGCCAGATCCTGATTGGCTCTGCTCGGATAGAGCAGGTGGCAAGAGGGAGAGCGATAACTCAGGATTTTGCTCACGGTGACGAAGGAAATGGGCTTTGAGGTTACCGCGGGTAGTGAAGCGACTGAGGCAGACTGGACACTGGTATGGACGCTCACCAGTGTGGGATCTCAGATGGATCTGTAAAGAGGAATCACTGCTTAGAACCTTCCCACAGAACCTGCATATGTGTTGCTGTCGGCCTGAAGAGGAGGTTGAAGATCCGTTTGAGGTAATAACAGTGGAACTCAGTGATAGCTGGTCCTGGGAGAGGCTGGGTGTGGGCAAGAGAGGAGCTGAGAAATTCACACCATTGCCATGACTGACAGAGGTGTTGGGCTTTTCATTGAGGTAACGAGGAGGAAGTACCAATGATAGAGAGAGGGGGTGCATAGAGGCTGAAGAGGTGACTAAAGATGAGGATGATGAGGAGGGTGTTGAAGATGAAGAGGAGGAATACTGAGCTCTATTTCCATTAGTGTGAGACAGAATGGGCTTTGACACAGGAGCTTGGGGAATCAAGTAGGCACCAGAGGCTGTGTTATTTGGGGAGAGAGAGTCTGCCACTCCCTGCTGACCATCCACAGAACTTAAAGGTGCGTCTTGGACACTGACGATACCACCCAGGCGCAGTACCTGCCTGCAGATCTCTTCTGTAATCTGCATTTGGTGAATCTGCCTTTGCTGCAGGACCCGAAGCTCCTCCAAGAGCACAGCCAGGGTCGGAGGCACCTGGTGCTGCTCTGAAGGTGAAGAAGGAGTTTGGTGGATGGGACTGGGGCTTCCTTGATGTGGTGGGGCACCCAGTGATGATGAGGAGGATAAAGAGGAGGAGGAGGAGGAGGTAGAGGTGGTTGCCGAAATACCCATTGGCGGAGAAGTCACAGTGGAGTGGGGCTGGTGAAGTGGAACATGAGCCGATTTCTGTGGGACAGGAGGAGGGGAATGGGTCTGGGATGACAGCGAAGGATGTGGGAAGTCCGGGGAAAGAGATGAATGTGCATTAGGTAGAGATGTGGTATATAAGGCAATGTGATTAGGCCAATGGGGAGGAGAGGAGCTCTCATTGGGGAGCGAGGGTGCACGAAGGCCACCAGGGGATGGCCTTGGGGCCAAAGGAGGCTGACAATCCTGAAGGGATGTGGGAGAGGAAGAGGAAAATGACGAGGTAGCTTCTGAGGCAAGAGAGATGGATAGAGATTTCACTTGGAGCAGGTCATCTGCAAAATAGAAAAAAATTAATAATATTCAGATAATAGAATGTTCAGAAATAGAATTAAGATAATATGAATACTCAGACCATGATGATTGTTTAAAAAAATAGAACTGCACTGTTGAATTGTAAGTTGTTTATACTGCATTTTTTAGTTCTATAGCAATATGGAACATTGACAAGCTTTTCGTAACATATTGCTATAGACAGTAAATCTTTTCACTAATGTCATAGTCTTTTCACATTTAGAAGCTTTATGCTTTAAAATGATTATGCTGAATGTTTAGGTCAACTTCTGTATCAACAGCTTTCTTGCACCAAAATGCTGAATACTGCTCCACTTGTCAGTCTGCATTTTTAATGCTCTTTCACCCTTAAATCACAACACTCACATCTTCTGTCCTCATTCTTGCCACAACTCACTGACCACCTTGCAGCTATTGCAATGCTTTTTAGAGGACAATGGATATCACCACAACAACCCATAACCCCTCTTAACCCAACCCTCTGTCCATCAACTACATCTTTCATCTCTCTATTTACCCTTCCCCCCTGACCCCACACAGGATCAGAGGTCAGGGCATAGTTAGGGTTTTGGGCACTATCCATGCACTCTGATTGGCTAGATGATCTGACCTCTAGAGCTCTGAGGTTAAATTCTTTCAGAATCTTGAACGTAGAAAAAGAAAGAGAAGAAGGGGGTTGGGAAAATAGTGGGCTGACTGACAGACAAATTATTCCCACTCTTTGTGGCATACTGATACATGTAATAACAGTACAGAGACCTGTGCCATTAAATCTGTGAACAAGACACCAGAAATGCTCAAACATGTGATCCCGGGCCACTGAATACTGTACCTGTTCTTACCAACAGCTAAACAAATCAAACTTTTGAACAAAGATGCTGTACCTTTAAGACTCCTCAGCTAACATTTTTTTCTCCATACATGCATGCAACTGTGCATTCTTTCTCCCCTCTGTATTCTCACAGTGGAACCCCCAACCGAGAAGAGGTACAAAGTGAATAGAAGCAAGAGAGTGGGAAGGGGGGGACACAGTGGGAGCAGAAAAGAGGAGCACATGGAAACATGAGAGAGAGAATAAGGGAGAAGAGAAGAGATTAATCTTTACCCAAACACCCCCTCTATACCCTCCCCCTGCCTGCACCTTATATTCACACTGAATAGGAGACTCTTCTAAATGCATAAAAGACCCCCAGCAGTCAAACTGACTATGCTGCAAGTATCTTGGTGAATTAACATGAGTGAATAGTTAATGCAGTTATGGCCTGAGTGATTCATGTCAACATAATGACCGACCATACGGCTGAACACCTTTAGACCAACCCTCTGGACAAGCCTCCAAAACCCTTCTTTCAATATAACATATTTAGTACATACTTTGAAGAATCAGGTGAAGGTAGAAATGTGAGCTAAATATCTCAAACAATGGCTCACTGATTAGTGAGAAGAGGGCCACACACTGGTGCATTTTAACTTTTATCGTAACTCTTGAGAACAGGGCCCACTTTAAGCACAAAACGAATAAGCCCTTAAAATATTTCGTCTATTTAATTATTAGAAATATTAAGTCTGACCACAGGTGTTCTACATGTTGGTGTTCTACTTATAGTGTTTAACTGATTCAACAAAAACTTTTCTATTAATAAGCAGTTGTTTTACACAGTAATGCATTTTTATTACACAGCACCATTTAGTACCAAGTCCAGGGTAACAAATAATTAACAAAGGACTGATTTCCTCACCTTGCGGAATCAAGCGCGTGCCCCCGGGGTCCGCGTTAACGAGCTGCTGGGGCCGTTTCTGTTTCCGGCGTGACATGACTCACGAGCAGACGGTGAGAGTTACGGGCATCAACCAACTTTGCAACACAGGTTATAAAATCGCGTTGAATACTTGAGTATTGAACTCCCCCTTTTCGTCAGTAATCCACCTTGCAGGGCGCGTTAAAACAGCATCGGCCTACGTATAAAGAGCTGTTCGTTTTAAATAAACTTAATATTCGCACCGACTGCTGAAGCGCACCGAGACGTCGTCCGGTGTTGCTGTGCGAACGGGCAAGTTTGTGTGTATGTGTGTGTGTGTGTGTGTGTGTGTGTGGCTGTTTTTCCTCAACAAGTCCCCTCTTTCTCAAACGTGTCCACTCTGCGGACCCCCTCTCCAAACACACACACTCACTCTCTCTCTCTCTCTCTCTCTCTCTCTCTCTCTCTCTCTCTCTCTCTACACACACACACACACACACACACACACAATCTCTCCTTGTTCTGACATTAGCATTTCAATAGCGCGGAACACCGTCTCTTTTTCTTTCTTTCTTTCTTTCTTTCTTTCTCTCTCTCTCTCCCTCCGTTGCGTTTCTCTTACATTGCAGCTCTCTATTAATTCAGACGGTAGAGTTATATCACTACGCGCCAATCAGAAGTTTTCAGACGTTTTAAATCTTTATAGCTATATATTTAATTTATGCGTGGATGGCGCCCTTATCACTATTCTGACACTATCCGTCTATTTTAAACAACTTAATGACTGCAATTGATTAGTGCCCATGTAGCCCACCATGCAGCGACACCTTGCACATCCCTGAGAGGTATAGCTAAAATTTCATCAAAATATAATCTAAATAGGTCATATTTAACAATTTACTTTAAATAAAAGTTATAATATTTTAATTTTTATTTATTTTACTAAAGATTACTCAAATTTGTAAATAATTTAAATGCGTGTATATATATATATATATATATATATATATATATATATATATATATATATATATATATATATATGTGTGTGTGTGTGTGTAATTATTATAATTATTTATATATCTAGCTAGGACTTACAGTGATAGATTGGCTACTGTAATGTGGCAGGTGTCAAATAATATCTAAAGACTGTGTGAAATCACAAAATTAACTTGAGGGCGATGATGAGGAAGGTGATGGGATAATACGTCAAGCCGCTTATGGTCTATAATCGGCCCGGGCTACTGGAGTAAAGACCCCCTGAGGTTCACTTTGTCGGTGCATCCGCATTTTCGGAGCTCTCTTTAAAATGCATTGAATGGGAAGGGAATTTCCAACAATGGCGACCTGGACACAGTTGAGTGGGCATCTCTTTCTCTCTCCTCACCCCCAGGATCCATTGCCGCGTCGCACAATGCCCCCCTTTCACCCCCGCCTCTGTTCCCATACACCACGTGGAGGAGGGATGAAGTGAAAAGCCATTTTTAATTAGATGTATCAAAAACAAGCAGTCGACCTTTACCGTCTCTCAGATATGGCCAGTTTGCCACAGTTTACTTATGAGTGTCTTTGCTTATTCATATAGGCTACTTAGTAACTTATGTTTATAGCTGTAAAAGAATGCCTACATTGCCACAGAATATTATGGTGCAGACACGTCATTTGTTATTAAGGCTGACGAAAACATTCGCCCCAATAACGCAAAAAGAGAGGGACAAAATATTACAGCAATCACAATTCAAACAATTAATCAAACAGTCATGGCTGTTTAAGTGTCATTACAATTTGAACACAAAATGTATTGAGGATAAATTAGTGAAACTAGTGAAAGTCCATACACACAAAATAAATAAATAATTTATAGATTTCAATTTCATAACAAAATTCCATCCAACTTAACTGAGTCATCTTTAACCCTTAAATGCATGGGTGTTTTGCCAATCAATATTAGCCCTATAGGCTACATACCTCTGTAGCAACCCAGAACATATCACAAATTGATCCACAAAATGCCAAGATAGTGTAAAATTCTTGAAGTATTTTCAAGACAATTCGAAAATAATAGAAAATAATATATTTAAATGCTTTATTTTTTTACTTAAAAAGATGATGGAACAGTATTCATTACTTCCATGCTGAAATTTTAATGCAACTGGCTGTCAGACACATACTTATTTGTATGAATAAAGCACTCATTTGTCTTGTTATAAACAAAGCATTAGATGTCACGTGTTTGTAATCGCAAATAGATTGTCACTAACGACCCTATAAACTTTTGGAAAAAATATATTTCTTTTTGCAATTTTCACATTTTTTAAACACTATTCATAAGATAAAGGTTGAGGAATACTAAAGTATTACAAACAAATTATGAGGTACAGGGGGAGGAATGAGTATAAAATGAACTTAAATGTTGATCTGTTTCTCACCCACTCCTATAATATCACTTCTGAAGACATGGATTTAACCTCTGGAGTCTTATGGATTACTTTTATGCTGCCTTTATGTGCTTTTTGTTGCTTTAAAGTTCTGGTCACCATTCACTTGCATTATATGGACCCACAGAGCTGAAATAATCTTCTAAAAATCTTTGCTTGTGTTCAGCAGAAGAAAGAAAGTCACACACATCTGGGATGGCATGAGGGTGAGTAAATGATGGGTGAACTATCCCTTTAAGGGTTAAGAAAATAGAATAAAATAAAAGCTAAATAATTTAAGTTCTATTAATTAAATTTTGTTAAACAATATACAACTCAATTTGATGGTATTTTGAAATTGAAATGCGTAAATCTTAAAAATAGGCTAACATTTGTTTTTGAGTATAATGGCGCATCTGGATGTATTTGCATCCGGTTCTTGAACAGCAGCCAATCAGATGATGCCATTTAATTGCAGCCCGCGCGCTACCTGCGAGTGTAAATAAATAACACACTTGAACAACACTCGGTAAACTATCCCGAGTTTTAAAGCTGTATATTTGTTAAGAGATATATTACTCTGTTTAACCGTATGCTAACCGTGCGACTAAGAATTAGTTTTACAGTCTGAACAGGGATGTTAAGGAGTTGTTTTTAAACGGGTTCTTCCTGTTTTGCTGTTAGCTTATGTGAAAAGTGGCTTACATTTTTTGTTTTATTTTGCTATCATTAAAACCTCTAGTACACCTACTATTAACATTATTTGTATCTCTTTTTCGCCCCTGAAACCAGCCATGTCTGTATCCGAATACACCTTGCGGTGTAATTTCCACAAGTGCCGGGCCAGGCTGAGTGGGTTTGCATGGGTCACGGCCTGTTGTCATATATTCTGTGATCAACACGGCTCGGATGAGTTCAGCCGCACGCCTGCCATCTGTCCGACATGCTCCTCCATGCTCTCGGGCAAACTGGACGTGATGCGGGTCGAGCTGGCTCCATCAGAGCGGTACAAGTCCATGGTTCTAGTCGGACTGAAGCCTCACACGGTTCTGGAGATCTGTCAGAAAGCACTGGAGTTCTGGACCTACCAGGTTTGGTGTTTATAGAGTTGCAGTCACATATTAGTTGTGAATTTCAGTAAGTGTGTTCAGTAATGTTTTTTTAATGCTATCCTGCAAGCTAAAATTCTGATATCGCTATATATATATATATATATATATATATATATACACACACACACACACTGGAGGCCAAAGGTTTGGAATAATGTACATATTTTGCTGTTTTGGAAGGAAATTGTTACTGTAATTCACCAAAGTGACATTCAGCTGATCACAAAGTATAGTCAGGACATTACTGATGTAAAAAACAGCACCATCACTATTTGAAAAAAGTCATTTTAGATCAAATCTAGACAGGCCCTATTTCCATCAGCCATCACTCCAACAACTTATCCTTGAGTAATCATGCTAAATTGCTAATTTGGTACTAGAAAATCACTTGCCATTATATCAAACACTACTGAAAACTATTTGGTTCGTTAAATGAAGCTTAACATTGTCTTTGTGTTTGTTTTTGAGTTGCCACAGTATGCAATAGACTGGCATGTCTTAAGGTCAATATTAGGTCAAAAATGGCAAAAAAGAAACCGCTTTCTCTAGAAACTCATCAGTCAATCATTGTTTTGAGGAATGAAGGCTATACAATGCTTGAAATTGCCAGAAAAACTGAAGATTTCATACAAAGGTGTACACTACAGTCTTCAAAGACAAAGGACAACTGGCTCTAACAAGGACAGAAAGAGATGTGGAAGGCCAGATGTACAACTAAACAAGAGGATAAGTACATCAGAGTCTCTAGTTTGAGAAATAGATGTCTCACATGTCCTCAGCTGACAGCTTCATTGAATTCTACCCGCTCAACACCAGTTTCATGTACAACAGTAAAGAGAAGACTCAGGGGTGCAGGCCTTATGGGAAGAATTGCAAAGAAAAAGCCACTTTTGAAACAGAAAAACAAAAAGAAAAGGTTAGAGTGGATAAAGAAACACAGACACTGGACAACAGATAATTGGAAAAGTGTGTTATGGATCTTAACCCCATTGAGCTTTTGTGGGATCAGCTAGACTGTAAGGTCCATGAGAAGTGCCCGACAAGACAGCCACATCTATGGCAAGTGCTACAGGAAGTGTGGGGTGAAATGTCACCTGAGTATCTGGACAAACTGACAGCTAGAATGCCAAGGATCTGCAAACCTGTCATTGCTGCACATGGAGGATTTTTTGATGAGAACTCTTTGAAGTAGTTTAAGAAGTTCTGAAATTTCTTTTCAAATTGTAATAGTAATTTTTCACATTATTAATGTCCTGACTATATATTGTGATCAGTTGAATGCCACTTTGGTGAATTAAAGTACCAATTTCTTTCCAGAAATTGAAGAAAGTTTTATTCCAAACTTTTCGCCACCTGTGTATATATTCATAATAGGGAACACAATAACACCACATGGGTAGATATATTAAATATTAATACATACAAGGTTAAACTATTTTAACTTATTAACAAAAAGGTAGAAATGTGTTCTCAGTTCAAGAGTATATGTCAGGTTGGGGTAAGTTTACATATGTATTTTATATGTTGGTAATTTCTGGTACCTTTTCCATTTTTGCGCTGTCATTAATTGTTTTGTGTTACACAACAACTGAAATATCCTATTTTACATTTTAAAAACAGATATGTTGTGAAAGATTACTTTTTTTTTGGTAACCCTTTACAATTAATGTTCAGTTTAACATGTACTAATACATTTTTTAAAAAGTTGTATTTGTTAACATTAATGCTCTATGAACTTACATAAACTAACAATTAACAACTTTATTTTTATTAACTAACATTAACAAAGATGAATAAATGCTGTAAAAAATATATTGTTGTTTGTTCATAATACTTAATGCATTAACTAATGTTAACGAATAGAAACTTATTGTATAATGTTACCCTTTTTTGAAACTTTAGATAGTATTCTATTTGTTTATTAGGTATTGTCCTCAAATTATTGTCAATAAATGGCAGGTTTGCATTGTGACAACTGATATAAAACATTGGGTGATGTAACATCCTCTCTTGACACTCTTCTTTTGTGGTTCTTTTTCTTTTCAGGTGCACCAGGAGAGGTTGCTAATGGAGTACAAATTGTCCCAAGCTGGAGGACAAGCGGTTCAGATGGAGAAGTTTATGACCCAGCAGAACCAGAGCAGAGAGCTTGAGTTAAATGCGTTAAGAGGGGAGATAGCATCATTAAAGAAGGTCTTTGATGCGTCATTTCTCATTAGATCCTCCCATCAAGCCAATGCCAATATTCTGTCTCTTCCTCTTCATTTATCTTGAAGCATTGGAGGGATGTTTTTGTATTTCCTTACCTCCCCATCACTCGACAGCCATTGGGACTTACGACAGTTATGTATAAAGACAGTTATATAAAAAGTAATGACAGTTTCCTCAATTCCTTCATCTTATCTATTCTCCAGGTGCTGGAGGAATATAAGCGGAAGTACAGTGAGGTTTTGGAGCGATTGAATGAACGAAACAGGCAATACCAGAAGCTGCAGGGACTTTTTGACTCACTGCGGTTGCACACTCTGGGGACAGGAGAGAAAGACATCGTGCCCAACACTTTCACTACAGGTTAGGAGAGAGAGGGACGAGTAGAAACTATACATGGTTTGGAACTAGTTCACTTATGTTACTATAGTAATGATTCGAGATTTACATTTTTAGTAAATTTGGTTTTTCTGTTAATAATTGACAGAACTTGTCCCATTTATCCTGATGAGCTTGGTGTCTAGTTGTGCATTGCATATGTCTATTTCGATCTCATCAAAATTAGGTCAACAGTTCTTTACCCCTTACAGAGATCACAGTTGTACAGATCTGATTACTTTAACTATTTTACTGGGATGCAAACTACTCACCTTTCAGCTAAAGTTACCTTTTTTTTAAGCTTATTTACCTAAACTTATTGAAAGGGTTAGTTTAAGCGTAAACACTTTAAAAGCTTTAAATGCAACAAAAAAGCTTTAAATACAACAAACAAATCAACTCCCTGATTTTAAGACATGGTCGATGAAATGTGTCTTTGCAATTATCGTCATCAGGGTTGGCCAAACAACGCTCTCCCCATAGCAGTCCTTCCTTCCTAGCACCAGAGGGTGACAGGTTCTTTTCACTGGGACCAGAAAATGCTAACGCTTTCTTCCAGTTCAGCTCACCATCCCGGGACAGGACCCACACTTTTATTAAGAAAAACTAACTTTTTGTTTAGTTTTTCAGTGTTCCAGTTTGTGTTTTGCAATAAAATCACTTAAGATTGATTTATAAACTGGTGTTAAACTGACATGCGTTAGCATGTATCAGTCTTTTTTCTTTAATTCAGTCATTCTGATTTAAGTTCTAATTGTACAGACAGATCTGGTTGTTAATGTTTAGTTCTTCATGTTCATTGTAAAATATGTTATTTATTGGTGATAAAGCTGTCACACACTGTTTGTAAAAGGTGTAAACACATAATCTGAAAATGCTCCAAGCATGTTTCCTCTAATGCAAGCAACCTTGTTCTGGAAAGTAACTCAATTAAAATATGTGCGATTAACCCTGTGTGAATTAGATTTACTTAGAAGGTAGGTATCAGTAGGTATTTCCAAACAGTTCTCAATTCTCAGTTTTTATTAGGGTATTTAAACAAAAACTGATCAAAGTAAAACTTAAGAGCACCTCCGGGAGTATTTTAATTTCACAACAAAGTATGAAACAGACAGCAGCACAATCTTACAAAGTCTAACAACAGACAAGAGGAAACTTAAAATGGGAAACGATTTAAATTATGTACAAAGAGTTCTCTTGTCTTGAAAAACTGGAAGTAAAAAAAATTACAAAATATATACAAAAGAAAAGAAACTACCCTTATCACTACCGACGTTCTAACTGTACATCCCATGCTGGTTTTCATTCACTCTGTGGCTTGTAAGTAACAAAGGCTGCACTCTGGCTTTTCATCACTTGCCTTTTCCCATTGACAATGAGAAGCAAAGGAGAGTCCACACGCATGCTTCGGAAGTCATACGACTGTACAGAGAGAAGTCAAGAAAAAACATTCAAAGAGATTTACATTACATAGTCCTTAATGCAGACTAAGCACTTAAAGGCCCCGGCAGACTCACAGCAAATTTCTACTTTGTTTAATGGTAAAGAAAAGTTCGAAATAGCTGCGCAATCGAATACTGTTTGTGAACATTCAGAGAAAGGCAGCACCGCTGTCGGAGGCGTTTAGAGGAGCATTTAAATACGAGGACGCACAAGACAACATGTAAAACATGAACTAATGTGACATAAAAATGTGTTATCAATGACTTCATGCCTCATTCTATGAGAAGAATTGACGAGATCAATAAAAGCTATCTTAACAACTCGATGATATAAAGTGATATATATCCAGTAGATAATGTGTAATTTGTCATGTTTACATTCTGCATTCATGGCGCTAATGCACTGATACTGCTGTGAAGATGGGAAGATGGTGTATAAAAGAGTGTTAATGGGTAGAATACAAACAAAAGAATAGATTATTAGAGATGTGTGTGTGTGAATGGCTTTCGACTCCAGACGGCACATGAGTGAAGCAGCATATCAAACAACAGAGTGAATGGGCACTTAAGAGTATTTCATTCCTTTTGTATACTAATTAAACAACAAAACATAGCATGACATGGATTTGGAAAATGTCTCTAAGCCAACGATTGTACAGATGTAGGTAAATTTGCACCAGTTTGCTAATAACTCTACACATCGATGTGTTCATGTTGACTGATTTTAACTGACTGAATGGGATTTAGTTGTCAGCCTTAAAGTAGGTGGTGTTCCAGGTCACACCTACCGATGATGTGGACCAATGGCGGTAAGAAGGTGTTTAGCAGCCGGTAAGAAGTTTTCCTGAAAGTTCCAATGGAGAGCTGTCACGAACCAAACTCAAAAACATCTTGAAATTACGTCACACCCGTTCGTTCTTCGATTTCGTATGAAGTATACCGGGGCCTTTATAGTTAAAATTTTGTAAAGTGTAATGAATAAAGTTACCGTTTAGTGCACAAACCTTATCTTTATGTGTAACACTGTGCCGTTTAACCTGTGGTTCAGGAATGACAACAGTATCTCCTATTAAAACACCCCAGCTGTCTGCAGTGTTGTACACCATGACCACGCAACAGGTCTCTTCGCTGTCCACCATGCCAAATGTGCTGAAAGACAAAAATATAAAAACTATTAAAAAAAACATAACAAAAAATCCTCACTGTTAACAGAGCAAACATTTAAGTATGACCAGCAATTGTTTTGTGCTTACAGAAGTTACACACTTAGAAATGTTCAGTAAAAAACTCACAAGGCCATACGGCCCTCTGAGGCCAAGCTGAAGACCACTTTTCCTAGGGCTGCAACCCCAGAGTTGCGTCCGTGAGTGAGGGTGGATAGGCTGTGGGGTTCCAGGCTTCCTGTGCAGCCTGAGGGAGAGCGGAACTGAGGGGAGGAGCACGGGCCCAGGGCGGAGCTACTGAGGGCGGAGAGCATGTTACGAAGACGCCGCGCTTTTACTTTTCCCTGTGAAACAGAGAGAGTGGCAGTTAATATGATTTCTTATGGAAGTCTGAAAAATTGTTTGCCTGTACTCCACTGCCAACTGCTGGAAATAGAACACAATACAACCAAACACATTTTTTTTTGAAGAGCAGCTAATGTCTTTTTCCACCTCACTCACCTTGTTCTCTACTAATGCTGTAATCTGGTCTAAGTAATTCAGAAGCTGTTTTTCTCTCTCCCGAGGTTCTTCCCAGGCAGGGTCAAGGACGGCAGCATGACTGTATCCATCCAGTGCTGAACTGTACATCTCCTCATACTGGAACAACTGGTGAAAGTAACGATATGTAGGTGTCTTAAGTAGCTATGGGATATTTATCGGTATAGATGTGTAAAACTAAGGCTTGGTTTGATTTCCTGGACTGAACAAAAGTTAGATTCCACCCCCCTCCCCCTACAGGTCTCTCTTCACATTAACAATACTAATGTTGTTGTGTTAGTAATGACTCAAGAAGAGAAGATGTCAGTTGCTCTGACTGCATGCAGAAGCAAAGGCAGCTGCATTGATACCACACTGCCCAGTCAGTCAGTGACTTCAGAGGCAGCAATTCACATATGAAGGGATCTTGTAAAGACGCTGAATTTGGACAAAGGCATTATAACATCATGTCTAAAGGAGGTCAACCAATAGTGGATTTTGCGGATATTTCAGCCATTTTGAGTAATTCTGTTGTCAAGTACTCTAACACATAAAAAAAACAGTAATCGATTACTTGAAATTTAGAATTTATGTTCAACCTTTGAACCTGTCGATCTTATGAAGAGCACTGTGCATAAAAACAACATCTAGGTTCAAAAATGACAAAAAACATTTGCACTTACACATACAAACGAAAATTCCAATTCGTCTGAAGTGATGCAATCACTTTAAATCATTTAATTTTCCTTTAACAATGTCACGCATCCACAGCACCAACCGATAACGGCAATATTTAGGTGATGTCACTATTAATTATTATTATTATGTAACTGCAATATTTAGGTGAGAGAAGCAGTTTCACTGTTGCCCATGGCAAGTGAAGGCACAAAGGAAAATAAAATTGCACTATTTGAGTAGTTCCTTTTTTACTGGTTGAATATTTAAAGCTAAATGAGTCCTTTAATCGATTACTTGTGCACATCCCTAATACCAATAACCAAGGTGGTGGAAAAGGCAGATATCCGATTAATCCGACGATAGTTTTTAAAATCCTTTGATAGAATGTTAAAAATAAATTCTTTGTCTTTCCTTACTATGGCACAGGCATAGAGGCTACAAGAGTGCAAAATGAATAAAATCCCAGATGCATAACGTGGGACTTTTATCTATAAACAAGCCTGAAATACACCTAGGACTTATTATGAAATGGAGACTTCTCCCCGTAACATTGCACTCTATATGTATTTACCAAAATAAGCTTTTATAGCCTATATAGTCACCAGATGGAGGGTTTTGTAAATATATTTTTCATCAGATGAGGTTTAATGAGGAATAAGTTTAATTATTATTCACAAGATCTGAAGTTAGAGATATGATGTATGTCCTGACAGAGCACGTTTCCATTTTTCTTTGCACGCCCTCGCTTCAATTTAAAACATTTTATTATCTTATCAAAATAACAAATTATGCATTAAAGTGAGGATACAAATATGGGTGAATGCGGTCAATGATGAAAGATTAAGATTGAGCAAATCCCCACGAGGTGTCAGTGATTGTTTTTATTTCACTTCTAGAGGCCGCTGTTATACTGTAGAACCAATCTGTTTTAACTGTAGACTCTGTCAGCACTGGCACAGAGGAACATGAAGGAATAAAAAAAAAAAAAAGAGAGAAACTATTGGCATAGATTTTGGCCGATAACCAATAGTTCCAAAAAGAAATATCGGCACAGATTAATCGGTAAAACTGATAAATTGTCTACCTCTAATGTCTATTAGATGTCTAACTATTTCTAGTGAATTTTAGACATAGACAAGCAAATATTTAGAAACCACAATGCTTATTTCTCACTAAAGTCACAAGCTGTCATTCATTCAGGATTTTGTGCAGAATTTTAGGATATCATAGGCAACGAAGGCTGAATCTATGCTGCCTTTAAAAACTGACCAGACAAAGGTATCGAAGTAGACACTATGTGATGCAAATATTGAATTCAGACGTGCCCTGATGCCCTCCTACCTTTGTATACAGTCCACAATGGCAATAATTTTCAGCTTTCGGATGTAGACATAGTGTTTTGGACATATTTATCCCTTTGCATTTAGCACCACAACTTTAAACACATAAAAGAAGGTTTGTCTTACATGGATGCACTGCGAAAAATAAGAATGCGAGCTCATTGTCTCCGAAGACAAATTATTCTGGGAGTGACAACCATCTATGAGAAATGTATTATATAATTGTAAGCATGACTAATAGCAGGCAAAGATGCTAAATCATTCAACATCAATAGTGATTCAGATCGGCTGAACTGATTGCTTTCCAACTAATTTTGAACCATACCGTAGTTCACATGAATAATACACACTCGACTTCGGAAAAACACTTTTACACTAACCAATTAAACAAAACTCTACATTAAACAGATTTAGGTCCGCACCAAAAGTTCTAGTGCATTGGTTCTCAACCTGCGGCCCGTTACGCATGGAAGTGTGGCCCACGATCAGGGTTGGGAGGGTTACTTCTGAAATGTATTCCACTACAGATTACAGAATACATGCTGTAAAATATAATTTGTAATGTATTTCGTTAGATTACTCAAGGTCAGTAACGTATTCTAAATACTTCGGATTACTTCTTCAGCACTGGTAGATTTTTTCACTTGTTTTGACTATAAAAACTCTGTCAGTACAGTAAGACAAAATACACATGTTAAAAATACATTCTCTGAAAAACATAAATATCTTATGCAGTGTTGTTTCTAAAACAAGATCAATCAAATTGATCTTGTTTTAAGGATTTTTAGATATTTTTACAGGAAAACAATACAAAAATTATTATCAAGAATATGATTTTTGCCCTAATATCAAAGGTCTTACTAGAAAAAAAAAAAAATATTATCCAACGTGAATTTTCTTGATAAAAAATATGATCGTGTCTGGTATCATGTGCATGTAAAATGGCTAGAAATAGCATTTTAGCTTAGCGTAAAGCTGACAATTTACACAAGGTTTATTTATATTTCTTCTGCTCCAAACTTACTTCAAACTTACTTCTCTGTCTGCTTGTGTGAATGTAACACATCACGAGAAAGTGTTTCACCGCTGTTCAAATGCACTTTGGATCGCATCATTTATATGTATAAATGTTTTCCATCTGAAAGGACTAAATATTAAATGAAACAAATGACAATAAAATGCAAAGTAATCTCTTCAGTAATCAAAATACTTTTTGAATGTAACTATATATTCTAATTACCAATTATTTAAATTGTAACTATAGTGGAATATAGATACTAATATTTTGTATTTTAAATACGTAATCCCGTTTTTCCCAACCCAACCCTGCCCACGATATGCCACCCACATTTAAATAATAACATTCAGTAAATTCCTTTTCGCTTCTTAATTAATAATAATTAAAAAAAATGTATTAAACAAATATATGTTTAGACTATAACGTTTTTTTCGTCATAAAATAATTTGGGTGATCATATATTATTTTCAGACATGCGCAGACCTACTATGTGAGCACGTAACTCACGCAATTAGGCAGTTAATGAGCACATGCAAGTGCATGCTTTGGCAGAATTCAAACAGTCATCAGCAACCATTAGTTCACTAAAATTAGGGATCAAAATGGACAAATTTGTTATTAAGGGAGAGAAACTAAATGAGGAAAATGCCAATGAAGGAACATATGCAAACAAGAGTTGAAGCATCAGCAGCGAAGGTAGGAGAATGGTGGAAGAATGGAAGAACCAGTTTACTGTCACTGATTGAGATGGGCAGCCTTTCTGTTTGCTCTGTAGTAAAGTACTGGGTGTATGCAAAACCTACAATGTCAAAAGACATTTCAATACCACCCATGCAACATTTGAAAAGAAATACCCGCCTGGATCTCAGGACAGAGCTCTCGAGATAACTAATCTTGAAACAAAATGCGATTGCTGAACTGAATATAATGCGAGCTAGTTTAAATGTGTCCCAGGCCGTGACATTAGCAACATTCAAAATTTCATGGCTCCTTGCCAAACACGGCAAACCATTCAGTGATGGGGAACCATTCAGTTTTCTGGAAGCACAATGTCTGTTTGATGATCTGAGCAACAAGAGCGAGATAATCTGCAGGATAAAAAGTTTACAGCTCAGTAATGACACAGTTACACGTCGAATTTCAGAAATGTCTGAGAACTTGACAGAACAACTAAAAACTAAGTTAGCCACTGCTTCAGCACTCAGTTTGGCAGCAGATGAATCAACAGACATCAGAGACATTGCTCGGCTTTGCATTTGGGTGAGATGTGTGAATTCAGGAACGTTTGAGGTTAAGGAAGATTTATTGGCATTGAAATCGCTTCATGAACAAACAAGGGACGAGGACATTCATAGAGCATTTAGTGAAGCATGCAAAGACATGAACATATCGGCATCCCAATCGTCTCCATCACTACTGATGATGCACCCTCAATGACGGGAAAACACAAGGGTTGTGTTGCTGAAACGCAAAAAATCTCCCCTGAAATGTTGGCATTTTACTGTATTGTGCACCAGCAAGCACTGTGCAGCAGGTTAGCTGATGGATACCTCATAAAGTTTATGGACATTGTGGACAAGGTGGTCAACTTCATTCGAGCACGCCATCTACTGCACCGCTGGTTTGTTGCATTGTTGCATTGAGACAGTTCACTTTATTGATGACATTTGCGAGGGAGAGAGATTTCCAGTCTTGAGATACAAGGAGTGGAGAACCAATTTTGCCTTTCTTGCAGACATCACAGTTCACCTAAACAAGCTGAACCTGCAACTCCGTGGTGACGGAAAACACGTCATTGACCTGTTGTGCTGTATTGATAGTTTCAAAATGAAGCTAGGACTGTACACTGCACAACTCAGAGATGGAGATTTAACTAATTTAGGGTGTGTTGGACACACAACAGAGAGAAAGATTTGTTGCAACTGTCAATCAAATGCCTTTTTCAGATTTTGAGAAACTTCAATTTGCTGGACATTTCATCAGAGAGCCATTCACTTTCCCTGTGGGAAGAAAATCAAGGACTTGGCTGCAACTTTCAGTTTGCCCCTCCACACAAATGAAGATGAATTGATGGATGTTCAGGCAAGAGGAAACACCCATACAGTGCAGCAAGCATACTCGGTTACAGAAATGTGGCGAAACATCCCTGGACAGAACCTCTAATTATTAAGTTCGAAAGTGCTTTTCATATTTGGATCAACATACATTTGCGAACATTTTTCTGCAATGTCACGCATCAAGTCTCGCTTCCGTGTGCATCTTACAGACTGCAACTTACAGTCGCATCTTCATTGTGCTGTGACTCCTTTCGAGATGAATTTCACCAAATTGATCAGCTCCCAACAACATCAGGTGTCCCATTAATGGTGAGTGTTGTGTTCTTGTATAAGTAATTATTGTCCATGAGATAGCACTGTGCTTCCATATGCTAGTGCCTATAAAAGATGAAGAACAAGAGTGTGTAGACTAGAGGCTGCCTGTAATATAACACGCTGGCATTGTTTGCTTGTCCTCCTTGATGCATTACTAAAATCTCTGAAACTTTCAAGTGACTCTTCATGCTTACCAGGACTATACATAACAGTGAGTAGCATTATACTCTCTGATTAAATGTAATTGTCTAGGTATCATAATATTAACTGCTAATTCCATAATATTAAATCCGGTTGGTTTGCATTGATGACATCATATGTAAATGATATGCACTTGGACTGTAGTGTGACCCAGTGGAATAAAAGGTTGAGAACCACTGCTCTAGTGTGAAAGCATGCAAATATGTGGCATCATGACAATGATAAATGGAATCAAGATCCATTTCAAGACAAGAGAGACAGAAGCAAAAAGAAGGACGGTAGTGTGTATGTGTGTGTGTGTGTGTGTGTATTAGGGCTGTCGAACTAACACATTAATTTAGTGCAATTAATTACATAAAAAACACATACAAATATTTATGCAATTAAAGGAAAAGTCCACCCAAAAATGAAAATTATCTCATCATTTACTCACCCTCATGCCATCCCAGATGTGTATGACTTTCTTTCTCCTGCAGAACACAAACGAAGATTTTTAGAAGAATATCTCTGTAGGCCCATTCAATGCAAGTGAATGGGTGGCAAAAGTTTTAAGCTCCAAAATCCACATAAGGGCAACATAAAAGTACTCCAGATGACTCCAGTGGTTAAATAAATGTCTTCAGAAGCAATATGATAGGTGTAGGTGAAAAACATAAATATTTAAGTCCCTTTTTTTAATTTTATTTACTATAACCTGCCCAGTCAGTCTCCAGTCTCCACCTCCCCCTTCTTCTTCTGTTTTTGGTGAGTCACAGTCTTAATGCATATCACCCCCTACTGGGAAGGGAGGAGAATTTATGATAAAAATTACTTAAATATTGATCTGTTTCTCACCCACATCTATCATATCACGTCTGAACACATGGATTAAACCACTGGAGTCATTTGGATTACTTTTATGCTCCTATTATGTGTATTCTGGAGCTTCAAAATTTTGGTACCCATTCACTTGCATTGTATGGACTTACAGAGCTGGAATTTTAGGTGCGTCCCAATTCGCATACTTCTGCACTATTTTACGTAATTTTGAAGTGTAAATAGTGCGAGTAGTATATTTACACTAAAAATGCAACAAAAAGAAGTGTACGAGTACCCGGATGATGCAATTTTTCAACCGTCAAAATGGAGTGTATTGTGCACTCAATGCATGTAGCTTGCTGTACATAACGGAAGAGGCGGAGATACCGACAGCGATGGTGCTCTGGCAAAAAATGGTAAATAATGGAGAATATGAAAACTAGCTAAACTTCTGTGAACACAGCACCTTACAAAAAAAAAAAAAAAAAACATTAATCGCTTTACCATCGTATCATGCTGTGTGAATATGTATATTATTGAGATATAAGTGTTGAACTGAGGGTGGATGGTGCGCTAAAGCTAGCGGCAACACAGCGCTTGGATTTGAAACTTCACTTCCGTCAGCTGTTAAACGGCAAACGCTTCCGTGTAGTAAAAAAAAGTTTAGCGTTCCATTTGGGATGATACCACACTTTGAAAATTCATACATTACATGACTGAGTGCATAGTACATTTTGTAAGTGTATAGTGTGTAATTTGGGACACAGCGATTTTTTTTTTTTTTTTTTTTTTTTTTTTAAATCTTAATTTGTTTTCTGCAGAAGAAAGAAAGTCATACACATCTGGGATGCCAGGAGGGTGAGTAAATCATGAGATAATTTTCATTTTTGGGTGAACTATCCCTTTAAACATGCGGACGCCTACATAAATTCCATAATAAAAGTATGGATTTTCCTACCATATAAGCAATTAAAGGTTGAAGTACATCAGTTTTTAGGAGGTGTTTCAATAGGTGGTATCGCACCTCAACAAACCTCACAAGTAGCGCAGCCACAGAATGAGAACGGCTCAATTAGGAGGAAGCACACCAGGTAAGCAAAACACAACAGAATACAGGAATCTTGAGACGTGATTTTCAAAGTTTTTACTATTTTTAAGTTAACACCGCATCCTAAAAATGCAGCGTTTATTATGCTGAATACCACTGAAATGCTCCAAACGCATCTGTCTGAGTCACGCACATGTACATTAAAAATAGCGCAGACAGAACACAAGCACGTGTACTGTAAGAACTGGACACATTGAGGAACTCAATGCAAAACAGACTGCTGTCAAATGTAGGCTTGTTCTATAATATGAAACTAAAACAATACATCTAGTTCTTAAGCCACTTTATGTATTGTCTAATGATTAGAAACATCTTTTTATAATAATTGCATTATTGTGGCACATGAATAGATTAGACTCTAATAATGCAATTTATTTCAAACTGAATTTCAATCTGTATTATCCACCTTTTTTCTGGGGGTCTTACTGGGGAAACAAATGTGAGTGCGACTTCCGCCGGAAGTCATTCTATAGCATTCGCTAGCTTCGGCTGCAGTCATTTTAGATCCTGTTTACAGCTGGTGTTCAGTCGTGTTTCGGATGATCCGATCGCGAATGGTCAGCGCTATACATGTATATAGTTGTAAATGGGTTTTGTGATTGGATAAAAAAAAAAACACACATACAGAGGTTGTCAAAAACGCATGTGGCTAAACTGCATTTGAGGTTTAAACGCCATTCTGATACGTCCCGGATGGCAACGAAGTACCACCTCTCACCTGTCAATCACCCACTGTGCAAAAGTTTAAACTTATGTGAGGATTTAAAAGGAAACAACCGTCCGATCGGACGACTTGAAAAAATGATTACGTACCCACTCATAAGAACTTCACGGCTCTTCCTCAGTGTGTCTGTCTGATTTGAACATGCAAGATGACAAGCACTCACATCTGAAACTGACTAAACACAGGTACTCCACTAAAACAATGGATCATTTTGCTCGAGATGTTTGGTTTGTGCTTAGATTCAATTTCTACTGCATCTGGGAGAAACGGTGCACTGGTTTTTTCACACTTTCTTTGTCTTTATGACTTATTTGCAGTTTATTATCATGCAGTAACACACTGACATAGTGATTGATGTATGTCATCATGAAATCAGATACCCTCTCCTCAAAATCCCAACACTGCAACGAAAGAATGAATGGACATACGCCACAACAACTGTGTTTACTTGATACTTCAACGGAAGTAACTCCCACATTTCACGCTAAGCATCACGGGATGTAGGAAAAAGGTGGATATGTAAGGAATAATTGACAACGGACCGGTGAATTATTGAAAAATAATGCACATCCAGAGGTAGTAATGCAGCTTTATCTGACTGGACAGGGTAGGGGAACTGGTTTGCTCATGTCAAACTCATGAAAATTCACAACTCTCTCATCTCTGTGCAATAACACATCTTTCGAATATAATGCCATTTCTGCCACTCGACTGACACTGACATCATGCCATGACTGCCACTGTTAACCTTTACTTTTTGGTAATCTATCGTCCTCCAGGTCAACTACGCAACTCTGTTGAGGAGCTAGATGTATTGCTGTCCTCATTCCCTGAGAATGGCACTTCGCTGCATGGTGGGGGTCTTTGGGGACTTCAGCATCCACCTGGACAAACCTCAAGCGGCTGACTTTTTAGCTCTTCTGATCTCATTTGACTTTACAAGATTGCACACCCTGCAACACACAAAGCAGGAATACAGCTAGATCTCATCCTTACCTGTTATTGTATCTCCAATAATCCCCTCGTTTTTCCTCTACATATCTGTACATACAGTATCTCTGACCATTTCTTCATCCAGTTCTCTGTTACTCTCCCATCTTCCTTACCTCTCATCACACCTATGGTTTCTTCCGCCGTAATCTCCGCTCTCTCTCCTCCGCTTGCTTCTCTTCTATAATCTCTGCATCCCTTCCCTCCACTTGATGTAAATGAAGCTACAAATACTCTTTGCTCAATATTGACTTCTTGCCTTGATAGTGTCTGTCCTCTTACCACAAGGCCAGCACGTGCCACACTCACTAGCCCCTGGCTGTCACTGAGCTCAGGGCTGCGGAGAGAAAGTGGTGCAATTCAAAAGACCCTGCTGACCTGAGCAAGTATTAATCTCTTCTCTCCTCATTTTCCTCTAGTGTTTCTGCTGCTAAGGTTGATTATTACCAGAATAAGTTCACTAACACTTCAGATTCCTGTAAACTGTTTTGACTTTCTCTTCTCTATTCTTCACCACCTCTTCCCACTTCTTCTCTGACTGCTGATGACATTTGCAAGTTTTTTACTGACAAAGTAGCGAGCATCAGCAGCCAGTTCTCTACACCACACACCAACAACCACTCTCTTCCCACATCACATCCTCTGTTCTCTCCTTTCTCAGAGACCGAGATCTCCAAAGTGCTTCTTTCTAAGCATCCTACCACCCGTCTCCTTGACCCCATCCCATCTTCTGCAAGCTGCCTCTTCATCAATCTTACCCACACTCACACACATTATCAACACATCTCTTACAGCTAGAAACTTTACCAACACATTCAAGCAGGCTCAAGTATCCCCACTGCTCAAAAAACAAACACATATCCCCACAGTAGTTAATAACTACGGACCTGTCTCTCTCATACCCTTTCTGTCTAAAACTCAAGAGGGTTGTATTCAACCAGTTGCCTGCTTTTATTTCACAGAACAACCTACTCGACAGACATCAGTCTGGCTTAAAAAAAAAAAAAAAAGAGGACACTCAAAGGAGACTGCCCTCTTGTCAGTAGCTGAAACCCTGCGCCAGATGAGAGCTAACTCCAAAATCATCTGTCCTCATCCTCATTGACTTGTCTGCTGCTTTCAACAAAGTGAACCACCAGATTTTTCTGTTCACCATCTCTGACCTGGGACTGTCATAGGAACTGTGCTTGGATGGTTGAAGTCATACCTCACAGGCAGATCCTTCAAGGTCAGCTGGAGAGGAGAGGTGTCCAACCACTGTGAACCACTGGTGTTCCTCATGGATCAGTGCTTGGACCCCTTCTCTTCTCGATCTACATCATTCAGACCTATAATTAAGGCACATGGTTTTTCCTACCACTGCTATGCGGATGATATGCATCTCTGCCTGTCGTTCCAGCCTTACAACCCCACCGTCTCAGCTCGTATCACAGCCTGCCTTCTGGAGATCTCAGCCTGGATGAAGGAACATCACCTTCAGCTTAACCTTGCCAAGACAGAACTCCTTGTGATCCCAGCCAACCCGTCTGTTGACCACAATCTCTCTCTTCATCTTGGTTCAACCACGCTAACGCCAACCAGGACAGCCCGGAAGCTGGGAGTGTTGGTGGATGACCAGCTTAAGTTTGCTGCCAACATCTCATCAACTGCCCAGTCTTGCAAGTTCATGCTTTACAACATCAGGAAAATCAGACCTTTCCTGTCTGAATATACACAGCTCCTGATCCAAGCTCTGGTCACTTCAAGACTGGACTACTGTAATGCCCTGTTGGTCGCACGATTAAGCCACTGCAGATGGTCCAGAACGCTGCAGCGTTTCTGGTCTTCAATCAGCACAACAGAGCTCTCACCACCTCACTCTTGATTTCACCCCACGGGCTACCAGTAACTGCCCGCAACAAGTTCAATGCTTTGACTCTGGCCTTCAGGACAGTCAATGGAACAGCACCCTCTTACTTTAATTCACTCCTCCAGGTCTATATTCCAACTAACTCTATGCGGTCAATAAACGAGCACCACCTGGTGGTCACATTGCAAAGAGGTACAAAGTCCATTTCAAGATCATTCATTTTCTCTGTTCCTCTGTCGTGGAATGAGCTTCCAACCTCCACACAATCTGCTGATACCATCTTAGCATTCAAGAACCAGCTGAAAACACATTTGTTCCATGAGCACTTAACCAATCCACACTAAATGTACTTACTATTTACCCATAAAAAATTACTTGTCTGTTTCTTTCTTCTGGGCTAGCATCTATACTACTCCAGCCACTCTGAGAACTTGGCAGTGCAATATTGCATATATTATTGACATTTGTATGACAAATTGTTGGTTATGTTCCTCATTTTTAAGTGGCTTTGGATAAAAGTGTCTGCTAAATGATTAAATGTAATGTAGAATGTAATGATTACCACACAATTTCACTGGTTTTTGGTGGCGCCTCCCGCTGGACATTTCACGGAAAAACTGCAGCCAAACGTGTAATGAAGCATGTAATTTCTTTTTTGCAAAAATGTTGCCATAGTCACGTGAATTTCAAGAGATCAGGCTGGAATTATTATGCATTATCTATATGAATTGTCTTTATTTGGGGGCCTTTCTCAGCAAATAATGATGTGTTTAATTTGATTAATTAATCGACATGTAATGAATTTGGTTTAAAATTTGAATCGATTGACAGCCCTAATATATCTTAAAGAAATGGGGGAGAAGGATAGAATTGTTACCGTAGCTCTGTTGAATTGGAGGTCAGGATTCATTGAGGATGATTTGTCAATTTTCTCCTGTAAATTTGCACACAGACAGAAATGTAACAAACACAACTTCCTTTGGCTCATTAATGTGTTTGCTAATTTGAGAGATTGTACATGAGGTAGAAAAAGAACACTTACAGCCTGTGCATAAGCACTGAGGGCCTGTTGAGACAGCTGCGGGTTCTGACCGCTGGTGAAGAACATGGAGATATATGCATTTCCTAAAATGTCTGTTGGGTCAAAACAAAACAACATGTAGGCATATTTTTTTTCCAAATATTCGCATCATACCCAACATGTCTATCTGTCAGCATTCAATACAATTTGTCAGTTCTGTAATTCACTCACACCAAGATGTCCCATCAGTGACATCGAGTTGCACAGCCTGTCTGGCCAGCTCCACACTCTCTAAAATGCGTTTGCTCTGCTCTTGAGCATCCTCTTCTGGTGGCAGCTGTCTTAGCACCATCGACAGGCTTCTCAGAGACACTTTGTTCTTACTCTAGAGGAGAGTTGCATAAAGGGTTAATATATTTTAGGAGCAGCATAACAGAAGGCATATATCTCTATATATTTCCTTTATTCTCACCTGCTGTAGTGCACCTGTAAAGCAGGTCTTGGCCGCAGTCAGGTCTCCTTTTTTCCAGTACTGCTCTCCAAGTGTGTTCCAGCCCTCAACCAAACACGGTTCCAGTTTAACAGCCCGGGAAAGGCACTCTTCAGCAGCCTGACTGAATCCAGGGGCAACATTCAGACACCGACCCCGCAGCAGCAGGAAATGGGCACTGTGTTTGTACAAGCCTGTTAAGAGAGAGAGGACACAAAACGGAAATCATGCTGCCACCAACCTACAGAACAAAGAGGCGGCGCAATGCTCACCTTCCTTCTTCTCAAGTCTCTCAAGTGTCTTGGCCATCTCCTCAGCAACATCATTCTGTTTTCTACCAGCATCTTCAACGCCATGTGTCTCAAAGTAGCGGTCCCTAAAGGAGTACAGGTCATCTACTAACTCCTGTGAGAGAAATGTGTGATTATAAACAACAGCACATTTGACATTCTAAAAAAAAACAAGGGCAAACTGTCATGTATTCAAGGTGTCAAACAAGTGTAAATTATCTGTATGTTATGGGCCTCACAGTGAAGGTTCTACTTAATTCCTGCTCTCCCTTACAGAACATACTGTAGCTTCCACCAAAATACCATATCTACCACAATAAAACTGTTACCATTACAGTCATAAAAATTAGAAATAAAGCAAAATACCCAAAAGATTCTGAAAGTCTATTACAACATTTGAAAAAGGACCTCCATTCATTTACAGTGATTTTACTGTAGTAAAATAAAGGTCCCATTATAGAGAGAAGTGAATGATGGGGTAAAACATTAGCCTCACACGTGATCGTTAATACAGACACAACGAGCAGCAGAGGTTCGTCAAACAGAGAGCAGACACAGCTCGGATCTTATGAAGCAGTTGTTTAACTGCAGTGTATCAGTTCAGTTGTTATAGTGACAGGCGGATCATCAGCCATGCGTTACACATATAATAATCATCACTATTGGCATCTGAATGCTGCGATACACATTTATTACAGTTTACATAGACTTTACGATAAGGGAGAGGAAAATAAATGGTCAGTCCAAACCTTTAAGACTTGTAAATGATCTTTGTCTGCTGTCTTCTGCTCTCCAACATTGTCAACCTCGGCCATCTTTAGTACAGAGACGCATCCGAGAAAAAATGGACGAACACTGAATGTGCGGGCGCCACCTTTCGGTCAGGAGGCAAACATAGTATATTGTCATCGTTGGCAACCAGTATAAATAAATAAATAAATAATTTAAAAAATGTAAAATCTATAATAATATAGAAGCTCCAAGAGAATGAAACGGGAAATAAACGAATAAACTAAAGTACAATAAAACAAATGATTAAGACTAGATTAATGAAATCTAAAATTTAGCGCTGATTCCGAAAAAGAATCAACAGATACTTTGAAATGCATAACATGCATAAAAGCTCGATAAATTCATTAACTCAATTAACTAGAAATTATTATACAATTTTTTGGTGGAATAATAAGAGAAGATTGTCACACTCAGTTTTTTTTACCAAATATTGTTTTTCATGTGGGGAAATGTTTTATTCATAAATGAATTTTTTCAGAGTGCAAAAGCAATTATGATAGATTTTTCAAAAAGAATTGTTGAGATATAGTCAGTGTTACTATTGTTCATGACATCTAAAACGAAAACTAAATGAAAATATTTTCGTCAATTGACATGACTGGAAAAACTGAAAAGAAAAAAACTAAAATACTTTTTCATAGCTCCGAAACGGACTAAAATGACCTCTAATTAATTGTAGTTTTAGATATATAGTATATTATAAATGTTGAAACATTTACAATCTTAAACAAGCAAATGCCACTAGATAGAGGGGTCTGTGTACCTTCGGATCAGGGGCGCCAGAACCGGGGGGAGGGGGAATTCACGGCCCCCTCACTTTTAGCCTACACTTCAACTGAAGTTCGGCTGATATAAAAATATGCGCACTACCGGCGCACACATTAACAGTAGTTTAGCACGGGACTTGACTGAGAGGGTGTGACTACTAGCCGCTTTGAATCATTGCTTTCCTGTTCTTGACAGATAATAATGATTAAAAACGATGGCTGTGTCCGAAACCAGTGTTCACAGCACATCCTGTCTTCTTCATCTGATCGATTTTTGAAGGCAGCATAGATGTATCCATCGCTGGCTATGAAATCCCACAATCCTGTGCGTGCAGATCCAGGGCAGTTGAGCTGAAGGAAAAATAAATGCCGGCCGAAGAGGCGGCTGATGGCTAATTTGTGTATAAATGTACTTTTTTCCCACTTTTTCCAAGATTTGATTCCATTTCTAGCGAGAAATCAGTATTGTAGTTTTGAAATATACACTATTGCCAAAACTCTTGATTGTGTTCTAGATTATTAGACCATTGTGGTTCGGTTGGACTGAATGAAGCAGACACGTTACCTTTAGTGGACACCAGATGGCGATAATCAGTTGCTGGTATCCTAGCAACGATGTGACCTTATGCTGCCTCAGAAGCCTGTCCAAAACCAGTTTCTGGAGGTACCTTCGTACCCAAACGCTGTCTGTTGAGTCACTGACTGATAGGGCAGTGAGGTGACAGCTTCCTTTGGTTTTGGACGCAGCCGTTGTCTCGCTCAAGCACCCTTTAGGTCATTCTTCAGCAAATGCAAACAATAGTGATGGCCGCTTTCGAAACACTGCTTCATAAATCTTCGAAAACTTTATGAATTGTTTCCAACCAATGCTTCAGAGCACGTATCAAATTGGCCAAGTCACGTGATTACAGCAAACGAGGCTTCGTTACGTCATACAGTATTGAAACGTTTTGCGGTTTCGCTAGGGGCCGTTGATCCTACAGTGAAACCGTGAATCAGTGTTAAATGTAGACTGTAACTGATCTCGAGTCAGTTCAGCAATAACTTAGGTTTATAAAATCAGACTGATTCAAACAAGAGTTGCTGATTTGAATGCAGTCATTTTAATTTCCCCATCGATCACTTTGAGCTGTGTTCCCAAAGGAAAGAAAATCAAAATGTTGTGTTTGTGAGAAAGACATTAAAGAGACACATAGAGATTTTGTGACATTTAAAGAGATTTGTTTGTTTTACAAAAAGTGAATCTAGAATTTCAACTATTGTAAATGATAACGCGCCTTTACGTTCTTTTTTTAATTTAGTATACCCGCATTGCTGACACTAGGAATACTGTATAGAGTAGTAGTTAATGCACTCGTTATGTGTTTTTAAGCACTTGATGTGTGAGTTTGAATCTCATACTGACCGATTGAAACTTATTACAATAATGTTTCTTTTTCAAATGTTTATTGCACAATCTGTCAAAGCATAAATATTTTGAAAACAAAAATGTGTTTATACAAAACAAAGTGTTGTTTTAGAATAAAAATATATATATATTGTTTGGTATTTAAAACAGTTATCATGGCCAACAAAGAGGTAATAATATTCTGCAAATATTCAGATCTGTTTATAAATTGTAATGCATTGTGTCATTGTAGCTGGTTTTGTTTCAATGTCCTCAGCGTGCGGCGTTTTGAGCGCTTCGTAACAGCGGATCATTTTGCGAAGCAATTGGTTCAATTGACTCGAAGTTTTGGAAAACGTAGTTTCCGCCATTTCTAGCAAACAAGTGACGATCACTTAATTAGCTCGTTTCGCAATGCTTCGAAATCCTAATGAATCACTTGTTTTGAATCGATGATTCAGAGACTGATTCTCACTGTCCAAGTCATGTGGGTTCACCAGCAGCTGTCACCAGTGTGTGACGTTTTGAGTGCTTTAACAAGCCGAATCGTTTACAATATCAATGAATTCATTCATTCATTTGACTCAAACAACCACAACGCATTACGAAACCCAACATTATCTTCAACAGTATCACACCTAACTCATAGGAACACTAATTTCACCCTGGGTAACAAAAAAAAAACAAACCCATGTCATAACATGGTAATAGACCATGTAATAGTAATAGACGGTAATAAAATCTAATTCTTTCTTTACCGAGATCTTGACGATGCAGTCTTTCTTGTCTCCATGTAAACCTCTGTTCATATGTACCTGCATAACCTCCGATGATGCCTTTATTTATTTATTTTCAAAGGCGATGTTTCGTAAGGCATGCTGAATGTGAGATTTGCGTGTCTGTTTACTATGCATGGATAGAGAGAATGCTCTCTGACAAGAATGGAGAGTAAAATGCATTTATTATTTTGTCAAGATGAAACAAGATGCAGTTTTGGTGCAAGGAAAGTTGAAGCAGCATTTCCCTGCATCTTTCTCCTCTCTGCTGGATGTGTAAAGTTTGTGGAGGCGTGTCAGACGGCGCCCAGGACTGTCCTGTCAGCACCTTATTTAATTAATTCTGCCTGTACAACAGTGTGTGATAAAACAATGGCAAATGCGATAAACGATAAAACTATATGTGCTCTTACCAATGAGTTTATAAAAATAATATATGTAATTAATGATAATAAGATGTCGACATTTATTGCCAGCCTGTAATATAAAGCAGCATAATGTAGTATTTTTGTATCGCTAAAATAGCTGGAAGTGGCTGATACCGGAAGTGGTCCACATTCAAGGTTGATAATGGCGGCGCCCTAGTTTCGCTGAAAAATAAGGTGGATAAATTGGCCATATTCAGTTTTTTTCATTTTTATAAATTGGCCATATTGACTGCGGAATGTTGTTGTGATGACATCACAACCAGCCCAGTATGATTTGCACAACTGAATGGACGTGACACGCCGATTTATACTGATTGGTTAAACCTGCAATATCATCTGTCCTTCCCAATTCCTTTTCTTCCGAATAAAAGCCTTTTTACACAGGACATGGAGTGCTAAATCACTGCAAGTTTATCACGTAGCCTATAATGAGGACAGCTTTTCTTTTTTACTTTTTTCTTTTTTTACAGTCAATGCGTTGCTCACATTGCAATTTCAGGTGCGCGTGTTGCCATTGCTACAGTCAGTAAGGACTTTATGAGAGGGGGTAAAATCTTTCCGTGGCAGGGAGAGCTGCCACTCGACCTGCCACCGCCACAGGCAGCTCTCCCTCGACCTGCCACCCCATATTAATATAAATCCCAAATCTAAATCCAAATGTTAAATCTAAATATTGAGTTAAACATTTAGAGGACATGCAAATTGATAACGCCCCTGGGCTGTCTTGCAGTGCGACAGGACAGCAGAGAGCAGCAACAGATTCACTCGATGTGTCTTCGATCTAGCAATCACGGTTTAAAGGGTGAGGAGATTCTTAGTGAGGATTCAGGATTTGTGGAAAATGGACAACATTTAGTATTTTTGTTCTTTGCATCACTGAATTATGTGGTATACCATTTAAACAAGTCTTTGAATATCTAATAAACATTTAATTCCGTGAACCTTACAAACTTTGGCGAACCCAGCTATTAGATCTGAAAAAGCCCCAGCAGAGGTTGTACTTCCTTCGCCAGCTGAGGAAGTTCAACCTGCCACAGGCGCTGCTGATCCAGTCCACTTCCTTTTTGAACTGTTGCCTTCTGGACGGCGCTACAGAGCACTGAGCAACAGAACCGTCAGGAACAGTTTTTTCCCTCAGGCTATCCATCTCATGAATAGCTGTCAGTAGGTGGCTCGCACAGACCCAACACTTATAGTGCAGTATTAATATATTACAGTATATTTGAATAAGTATGATATAAGTATGATATTAATATATGCGTATTATATACTTTTAATATTTGTAGTGTTTTAAAGATTCAAGTATTGCAAAATTTTGCAAAATTAGCTGCAAAAATAAAGGGCATCTTGTGGAGCACTTCCTTCTGTTTCTCACATGACAATAAAAGACTGAGCACAAGCTAGTCCTGAATAAATTATTTAATAATTTACAATAATGACAATTGTGCATGTGCACAATTGTATTTTTTTGACTCTGTGTATTTTACTAGTGCATTGTGGGATTTAAATTTATCCAAGTGGCTCCAGTGTTTTGACTACTTTCACCAAAATTCATTCAGATCCATTTAATGATTCAGTGCCCATTTCTGGTGATGCCAGAAGGTGATGACAAATGAGTGTCTTGTGTGAAATAAGTTAGTCACTGAATCAACGATCAAAAGAAAATTTTTATCCTTTCAAATTTGTGTCTTCAGACCCAAAATAGAGGGTCTGAAGAGGTTTTAAGCATTATAAGATCAAAGCAAATCTATCATTTCCCTACAGTTTGTGAGCTGCTGAGCATGACTTTTGTCAAAAGAAAACAATAATAATTTTATATTAATAAGAGTTTCAATAACGTCTGTATGTTTTCATGTATAAAAATGTATGTCTACATAATTCAGGATCAGTAAATTGCATAAGTGTTCTAAGAACACAGCAGATCTATCTTTTTTCCTACAGTTTGACAACTGCACACCAACATAGAGGTAAAAAACAGGAGCTGATATTAAAAATAGCTTTACATATTTAACACACATCTTGTAATCTGCTTAAATGGGCAAAAACAACCTATCAAACTGTTACCTCACAAACATAATGTAAAAAGCATAACTTAATGAAGACTCAGGTGCTGATATAAACTCTTACAATGTGCGCTTATAAGAAGGATTGTCCTTGTTTTTTTTTAGTTTTAGAGGTTTTTTGCAGTGCATTTCACGTAATGCTGCTAATCAAGAACGATATGCCGATAAATAACTCTCATTTGTGTGTTCCTCATCTCTAGATTATTCATATAGATCAACATCAGTGCCGATAAAAAACATGGATAAATTAGCATTGTTGAAAGCAACTTTGTAGAAATGAACGGAGCCGCGTTGATTAGACTGTCTGACTGATGGCCTATTACGTAAGGGTTGTTTTGGCTCATAAAACTCACCTGTGATTGGCTGGATGGTTGCTCAATCAGCCTAAAATAACAAAACGCAGATAATACTGTATACAAATTCACCATGTGGACTCGATATGGGTTTAGCTTGAAAAAGTGCGTGGGACAAAATCACCTTTTTAAAGAGTGCGGGGGACGTGTCCCCCATGTCCTTGCAGCTGCTACACCTTTGCGTCTCTGACTTATGAATGTTATGTGACAGTCCGGCCATGCAAAGGATCCAAGCTATGTGAATTAGATGCAGTCAGGAGCAACTTTAAATCCTTGATTTGATTTAAAACCATGCTGCATTATATCATGTTCACTGTGTACTGCATGTAAAATTAGCGTTACCTGGTTTTATTTGAGAAAATGTGATTCCTAGTGTGCAGGTGTGCTTGTAGGGGGCAACTGTATTATACCTTAAATGTCCCCTGTACACATATAAAACATAATTTGCTGTTTTAATATTTGACCAAAGATTTGCCAAATTTGAGTAAAAATGTAAAATGTTTAAATATGTAAACAAACAGGCTCATGAAAATGTTTCAAAAAGTCAATTCACCCTAACATTCTGGTTTTACCCACAAACATTAAAGCCATGCTGCCATGCTGTTCTTTAGAATGATTAATGCAGTAAAATTCTTAGATAAAATGAATGATAGGCTACATCAAGATTTTAGGCTAGAATTTAAGCTGTAGACTATAATCAGCATGTACAGGTCTTGTAAATGGTCACCATTTCCTTTAAGATTCTTTTAAGATTTTTTAAGCACATTTTTAAATTCACTAGTTCATTTAAATGGTCCAGTGTAACAAGTGATTTTTTAAATGTATGTATCTATCTCAATTACTGTGAGTTTAAAAGTTGCATGCATTGTAATTATAAGTGATCAATAAGTTGGCTTTCATGTGTTTTATTTTTTTAAATCATTATTATGTCTGTCAGTGTCTATGCACATTCCTTATTGAGTGCGCTTGGTGCGCGCCTCTTATAAGAGAATGCTGTTGCTATTATTAAGCTCAATTGTCCGTTATTGGGCACATGTGTGCCTCTCACTTGTAATTGGTGCAGTGCACGTTAAGTATTTGATAAATGGTGTTCATAAAGATGATGTTGCATTTGTTATCTTCCCTGTAAACTATTTAGTGCTTCTCTTGCATTTTGTTTGCAAGAGAACAGCAGGATCAACTCTTCAGCTTTGTTCTCTCTCTCCAGGTTAGTTACACATTTGCTTTTTATTCGTGCACCTGTACCCAACAGTAGCGATATTAATCTATATTAATATTAGGTTGAAGTGGTGAGCTTAGTGTATGGTAAGAGCCTTTCTCACTGAAGGTAAGGCATTTATTTGGGCTTTAGTGGGGTAGTTTATAAAGGGTTCCAAATTATTTCATGTTTTTTTTTAGTGTATTCATAATAAATTTGCCATTGCAGGTGGTGCAGTATGGCCCTGTATAACGCTAGCTGCTGTTTCTTCATCCCTGTTCCTTTTCATCTGTTCCTGCGTGCTGTTTCATAAGTCACTTCATTGTTTGTTTTGCCAAACTCATTGCACTACATTTGTCTTGTTTCTGCACAGTACAGTGCAAAACATTAAAGACCGTTGGGGAAAAAATACGTTATTATAAATAACGCAAGTGTGTACTGTATGTTGTTCCAGAAATGAAAACGCGAAATATATTAAAAAAATATTTTATAATGAATGCTTGCCAAATAAGAGCGATCTCTAACGCGCATTCAATAAGGCAGGCACAGTAAGAATAACTTTTATTTACACTTACATTTACACCAGCACGTATAATCGACATTAAGTTGAACTGAAACTGGAGCTGGCAGGTCTAAATATGCGAAACTAACGCTGAAACTTCTACCTTATCTCCAGAAGTTGTTGGCTCATTGTTCATTTGACATTCGGTTTTTCCTACCCGTGCTCTCTGGAGCCGACAATTTTACAACGATATCATTAGCACGGTTAAAGAATATATGACTGTATCATACAGGCATAAAACATTGAACTCAAATGGTCAACGCTTGTTGTTGCTGGAGAATTACGCCTAAAAATGCTTCAATTGGCTTTCATTAACTAGTGCTTGTAAGGGCCATCTGAAAAAACATTGGAGGTGTCCAAATATTCATTAATTCATTAATTAATTAAAGTGTAAGTTATGCATACAATTTACAATCTTTAGAATGTGTAAATGTTTTTGTAATAAGTGTTTAAGACAGAACTTTTGTTGCATTCAACACTTGGGGGATGAGGGGCAGGCCTATTGACATGGGGGCGTCATCTATCAAAGACAAAGGAGCCAGTGCCCTTGCACAAAGGATGACACTAATGAACATCACCTGCACCTAATCAGAAGTCTTTATACATGATTTTGCCAAACTAACTGCTTTCAGAATGCAAACGGAAGATAAATTATTTAAAATTTCATGAAAAAATGTAAGCTTCATGTGCAAAAAGTTGTATTTTAATATTTTAAAAAAATGAACCTGTAAAAATGAACCTGTACAAGTGTATGTGCAATTATTAAATAAATAAAATGCCACAGTGTATAATTATTTTTATTTAAACTTTTAAAAAAAAAATAACAGATCCAGCGAATTTGCAGTAAAATAACAAGCATTAGTCAGTTTCAAAAAGAAAGCCAGAGGTTAAAAATAATTGTAAAAAGTTCATTATAATGATTAAAAGCTTTTATAAACCATGGAGATGAAGGGAGGTCACATGTTTTTGTGGATAGAACCAGATTGTGATTGTAGTTGCAGCTGCTTTAATTTACATTACACTTGGCAAACCTGCAGATTTATATGGTCCGGTTGGCAGCAAAGTGTCCATCAGCTGAACCCTAAGGAAATGCTCATTTGAAGGGCCCTTCGAAGCAGCTATTTATGAGCTCTTAGGTTTGAAACGACCCTTCAACATGGCGGCCAAGATCGTTCCCCCTAAGTGCCCTTCGTTGTAAAGAACGGTGATGCATCGAGAGGGAGACGCAAAGAACGGTGACGCATCGAGAGGGAGATGCAAAGAATGATGATGCATCGAGAGGGAGAAGCAACTAACTGTGGCACATCGAGAGGGAGATGCAAAGAACGGTGATGCATCCTGAGGGAGACGCAATGAACGGTGATGCACTGAGAGGGAGACGCAACTTACTGATGCATCGAGAGGGAGACGCAACTAACTGACACATTGAGAGGGAGACACAACTAATTGTGATGCATTGAGAGGGAGACGCAGTGAACGGTGACGCATTGAGAGGGAGACGCAACTAACTGTGACACATCGAGAGGAAGATGCAAAGAACGGTGATGCATTGAGAGGGAGATGCAACTAACTGTGATGCATCAAGAGGGAGGTGCAACTAACTGTGACGCATCGAGAGGGAGACACAACTAACTGTGATGCGCTGAGAGGGAGACGCAAAGAATGGTGATGCATCCAGAGGGAGACGCAACTAACTGTGGCACATCGAGAGGGAGATGCAAAGAACGGTGATGCATCGAGAGGGAGACGCAAAGAATGGTGATGCATCGAGAGGGAGATGCAACTAACTGTGGCACATCGAGAGGGAGATGCAAAGAACGGTGATGCATTGAGAGGGAGACGCAACTTAACTGTGACTGCATCGAGAGGGAGACGCAACTAACTGTGACGCATCGAGAGGGAGACACAACTAACTGTGACACATCGAGAGGGAGATGCAAAGAACGGTGACGCATTGAGAGGGAGACGCAACTAACTGTGACATATCGAGAGGGAGATGCAAAGAACGGTGATGCATTGAGAGGGAGATGCAACTAACTGTGATGCATCGAGAGGGAGACACAACTAACTGTGATGCGCTGAGAGGGAGATGCAAAGAATGGTGATGCATCGAGAGGGAGATGCAATGAACGGTGATGCATCGAGAGGGAGACGCAACTAACTGTGATGCATCGAGAGGGAGACGCAACTAACTGTGACACATCGAGAGGGAGATGCAAAGAATGGTGATGCATCGAGAGGGAGACGCAATGAACGGTGACGCATCGAGAGGGAGACGCAACTAACTGTGACACATCGAGAGGGAGACACAACTAACTGTGATGCATCCGAGAGGGAGACGCAAAGAATGGTGATGCATTGAGAGGGAGACGCAACTTAACGTGACGCATCGAGAGGGAGACGCAACTAACTGTGACACATCGAGAGGGAGACACAACTAACTGTGATGCATCTGAGAGGGAGACGCAGAGAATGGTGATGCATCCAGAGGGTGATGCAATGAACGGTGACGCATTGAGAGGGAGACGCAACTAACTGTGACACATCGAGAGGGAGATGCAAAGAACGGTGATGCATTGAGAGGGAGATGCAACTAACTGTGATGCATCAAGAGGGAGGTGCAACTAACTGTGACGCATCGAGAGGGAGACACAACTAACTGTGATGCGCTGAGAGGGAGACGCAAAGAATGGTGATGCATCCAGAGGGAGACGCAACTAACTGTGGCACATCGAGAGGGAGATGCAAAGAACGGTGATGCATCGAGAGGGAGACGCAACTTATTGACGCATTGAGAGGGAGACGCAACTAACTGACACATCGAGAGGGAGACACAACTAACTGTGATGCATCGAGAGGGAGACGCAATGAACGGTGACGCATTGAGAGGGAGATGCAACTAACTGTGACATATCGAGAGGGAGATGCAAAGAACGGTGATGCATTGAGAGGGAGATGCAACTAACTGTGATGCATCGAGAGGGAGATGCAACTAACTGTGATACATCGAGAGGGAGATGCAAAGAACGGTGATGCATTGAGAGGGAGATGCAACTAACTGTGATGCATCAAGAGGGAGGTGCAACTAACTGTGACGCATCGAGAGGGAGACACAACTAACTATGATGCGCTGAGAGGGAGACGCAAAGAATGGTGATGCATCGAGAGGGAGACGCAACTCCTGTGGCACATCGAGAGGGAGATGCAAAGAACGGTGATGCATTGAGAGGGAGACGCAACTTATTGACGCATAGAGAGGGAGACGCAACTAACTGACACATCGAGAGGGAGACACAACTAACTGTGATGCATCGAGAGGGAGACGCAATGAACGGTGATGCATTGAGAGGGAGATGCAACTAACTGTGATGCATCGAGAGGGAGATGCAACTAACTGTGATGCATAGAGAGGGAGATGCAACTAACTGTGACACATCGAGAGGGAGATGCAAAGAACGGTGACACATCGAGAGGGAGATGCAATGAACGGTGACGCATTGAGAGGGAGATGCAACTAACTGTGATGCGCTGAGAGGGAGATGCAAAGAATGGTGATGCATCCAGAGGGAGACGCAATGAACGGTGACGCATTGAGAGGGAGACGCAACTAACTGTAATGCATCGAGAGGGAGATCCAACTAACTGTGATGCATCGAGAGGGAGATGCAACTAACTGTGACACATCGAGAGGGAGATGCAAAGAACGGTGATGCATCCAGAGGGAGACGCAATGAACGGTGACACATTGAGAGGGAGATGCAACTAATTGTGACTCATCGAGAGGGAGACACAACTAACTGAGGGAGATGCAAAGAATGGTGATGCATCCAGAGGGAGATGCAACTAACTGTGACTCATCGAGAGGGAGACGCAACTAACTGTGATGCATGGAGAGGGAGATACAACTAACTGTGATGCGTCGAGAGGGAGATGCATCTAACTGTGACACATCGAGAGGGAGATGCAAAGAACGGTGATGCATCCAGAGGGAGACGCAATGAACGGTGACACATGGAGAGGGAGATGCAACTAACTGTGACTCATCGAGAGGGAGACAAAACTAACTGTGATGCGCTGAGAGGGAGACGCAAAGAATGGTGATGCATCGAGAGAGAGACGCAACTAACTGTGGCACATCGAGAGGGAGATGCAAAGAACGGTGATGCATTGAGAGGGAGACGCAACTTATTGACGCATCGAGAGGGAGACGCAACTAACTGAGGGAGATGCAAAGAATGGTGATGCATCCAGAGGGAGATGCAACTAACTGTGACTCATCGAGAGGGAGACGCAACTAACTGTGATGCATGGAGAGGGAGATACAACTAACTGTGATGCGTCGAGAGGGAGATGCATCTAACTGTGACACATCGAGAGGGAGATGCAAAGAACGGTGATGCATCCAGAGGGAGACGCAATGAACGGTGACACATGGAGAGGGAGATGCAACTAACTGTGACTCATCGAGAGGGAGACAAAACTAACTGTGATGCGCTGAGAGGGAGACGCAAAGAATGGTGATGCATCGAGAGAGAGACGCAACTAACTGTGGCACATCGAGAGGGAGATGCAAAGAACGGTGATGCATTGAGAGGGAGACGCAACTTATTGACGCATCGAGAGGGAGACGCAACTAACTATGATGCGCTGAGAGGGAGACGCAAAGAATGGTGATGCATCGAGAGGGTGATGCAATGAACGGTGACGCATCGAGAGGGAGACGCAAAGAATGGTGATGCATCGAGAGGGAGACGCAACTCCTGTGGCACATCGAGAGGGAGATGCAAAGAACGGTGATGCATTGAGAGGGAGACGCAACTTATTGACGCATCGAGAGGGAGACGCAACTAACTGACACATCGAGAGGGAGACACAACTAACTGTGATGCATCGAGAGGGAGACGCAATGAACGGTGATGCATTGAGAGGGAGATGCAACTAACTGTGATGCATCGAGAGGGAGATGCAACTAACTGTGATGCATCGAGAGGGAGATGCAACTAACTGTGACACATCGAGAGGGAGATGCAAAGAACGGTGACACATCGAGAGGGAGATGCAATGAACGGTGACGCATTGAGAGGGAGATGCAACTAACTGTGATGCGCTGAGAGGGAGATGCAAAGAATGGTGATGCATCCAGAGGGAGACGCAATGAACGGTGACGCATTGAGAGGGAGACGCAACTAACTGTAATGCATCGAGAGGGAGATCCAACTAACTGTGATGCATCGAGAGGGAGATGCAACTAACTGTGACACATCGAGAGGGAGATGCAAAGAACGGTGATGCATCCAGAGGGAGACGCAATGAACGGTGACACATTGAGAGGGAGATGCAACTAATTGTGACTCATCGAGAGGGAGACACAACTAACTGAGGGAGATGCAAAGAATGGTGATGCATCCAGAGGGAGATGCAACTAACTGTGACTCATCGAGAGGGAGATGCATCTAACTGTGACGCATCGAGAGGGAGATGCAAAGAACGGTGATGCATCCAGAGGGAGACGCAATGAACGGTGACACATGGAGAGGGAGATGCAACTAACTGTGACTCATCGAGAGGGAGACAAAACTAACTGTGATGCGCTGAGAGGGAGACGCAAAGAATGGTGATGCATCGAGAGGGAGACGCAACTAACTGTGGCACATCGAGAGGGAGATGCAAAGAACGGTGATGCATTGAGAGGGAGACGCAACTTATTGACGCATCGAGAGGGAGACGCAACTAACTGACACATCGAGAGGGAGACACAACTAACTGTGATGCATCGAGAGGGAGACGCAATGAACGGTGATGCATTGAGAGGGAGATGCAACTAACTGTGATGCATCGAGAGGGAGATGCAACTAACTGTGACACATCGAGAGGGAGATGCAAAGAACGGTGATGCATCCAGAGGGAGACGCAATGAACGGTGACACATTGAGAAGGAGATGCAACTAACTGTGACTCATCGAGAGGGAGACGCAACTAACTGTGATGCATGGAGAGGGAGATACAACTAACTGTGATGCGTCGAGAGGGAGATGCAACTAACTGTGATGCGTCGAGAGGGAGATGCAAAGAAGGGTGATGCATCCAGAGGGAGACACAATGAACGGTGACACATTGAGAGGGAGATGCAACTAACTGTGACTCATCGAGAGGGAGACAAAACTAACTGTGATGCGCTGAGAGGGAGACGCAAAGAATGGTGATGCATCGAGAGGGAAACGCAACTAACTGTGGCACATCGAGAGGGAGATGCAAAGAACGGTGATGCATTGAGAGGGAGACGCAACTTATTGACGCATCGAGAGGGAGACGCAACTAACTGACACATCGAGAGGGAGACACAACTAACTGTGATGCATCGAGAGGGAGACGCAATGAACGGTGATGCATTGAGAGGGAGATGCAACTAACTGTGATGCATCGAGAGGGAGATGCAACTAACTGTGATGCATCGAGAGGGAGATGCAACTAACTGTGACACATCGAGAGGGAGATGCAAAGAACGGTGATGCATCGAGAGGGAGATGCAATGAACGGTGACGCATTGAGAGGGAGATGCAACTAACTGTGACGCATCGAGAGGGAGACACAACTAACTGTGATGCGCTGAGAGGGAGATGCAAAGAATGGTGATGCATCCAGAGGGAGACGCAATGAACGGTGACGCATTGAGAGGGAGACGCAACTAACTGTGATGCATCGAGAGGGAGATACAACTAACTGTGATGCATCGAGAGGGAGATGCAACTAACTGTGACACATCGAGAGGGAGATGCAAAGAACGGTGATGCATCCAGAGGGAGATGCAATGAACGGTGACACATTGAGAGGGAGATGCAACTAACTGTGACTCATCGAGAGGGAGACACAACTAACTGAGGGAGATGCAAAGAATGGTGATGCATCCAGAGGGAGATGCAATGAACAGTGATGCATTGAGAGGGAGATGCAACTAACTGTGACTCATCGAGAGGGAGACGCAACTGTGATGCATGGAGAGGGAGATACAACTAACTGTGATGCGTCGAGAGGGAGATGCAACTAACTGTGACACATCGAGAGGGAGATGCAAAGAAGGGTGATGCATCCAGAGGGAGACGCAATGAACGGTGACACATTGAGAGGGAGATGCAACTAACTGTGACTCATCGAGAGGGAGACACAACTAACTGTGATGCGCTGAGAGGGAGACGCAAAGAATGGTGATGCATTCAGAGGGAGACGCAATGAACGGTGATGCACTGAGAGGGAGACGCAATGAACGGTGACGCACCGAGAGGGAGACGCAACTAACTGTGATGCACTGAGAGGGAGATGCAGAGAATGGTGATGCATCCAGAGGGTGACGCAATGAACGGTGACGCATTGAGAGGGAGACGAAACTAACTGTGATGCATCGAGAGGGAGACGCAAAGAACGGTGATGCATCCAGAGGGAGACGCAATGAACAGTGACGCATTGAGAGGGAATTACATATTTAAATAATTACATATTTAAAAATATGTTAGTACATGCGACTAACTCATGCAATGAAACGAAATTGTACAAATTAAAAAATGTGTTTATCATGCACAATTAATTTTTTTAGTAGTATTTCAACACATAAACCTGTTAATGATACATGCAGTAGTCACAGGAAATGTGCTGTAATTGCCTATCTTGCAACATTGGCGGGTAAAAAAACATTGTCATATCCCAGAAAAATATCTGTTTATTATGAGCAGAGTAATTTTCAGCATCTATCTAGATTCTAACTCCCTCATTCTTCTGCCTGGATGCTCAGATAGTCATAAAAAATAGATTTGGTGGATTAACACATGCAACAATATAAGTCAAATGAAAAATTTGACACTTTTGACATAAATAGACTCATTATTCAGGTAATTTTAACCTACCTGCCTGAATTCTACCTCCCTCATTCTTCTGTCTGGATGCTCAAATAGTCATAAAATAGGTTTGATGGAATCAGGTGGATTAATATATGCAACACTATATGTTACATGAAGCATTTGTTTGTACTGAAATAGACAGTCTTATTATTTAAGGGGGAAATAACTGGGCAGAGTCACAAATCTCAAAAACTGCCTGTGACATGGTGCAATTGGAACATGAAAGTACACGTCCTTCAGATCTATTGACACAAACCAGTCCTGAGGACGGATGTGCGATAAGATCTGTTTCTGAGTTATCATTTTGAATGGGCGCTTTGCGAGCGGGCAATTCAAGTGTCTCAGATCTAGAATGGGCTGAAGCCTACCGGCTTTCTTCCGAATGAGAAAATAATGGCTGTAAACCCCGCTGTGTGTGTCGTAGTCTGGGACAGTCTCTATTGCGTTTTTTGCGAGGAGACTGTGAACTGAGACTTCGGCTCTGGGCTGTGAATAACGGTGAGCTCTGGGCTCCTCTTCACAGGGCAGGGCATGTCAAGAACATATCTGCTGCGCGGCCGGGGTTTTTCCATCTGAGCATTTTTTGCGCTGAGACGGTGGGTGCTTACGCTTGGGCTTGGGTTTGCATGGCTTCACAGATGGCTCAACAGTAGCTTTCGGCTGCGCTGGAGCAGCAAGAGATTGATTCTTTGCCAGGCACCGACCGGAATTAGATCGGGAGCCTGCCAGGAAAGGGAAAGTGCTACTTCTCTTTGGCAGAAAATGTTTAATCGCTTGAAACTCTTTTTGTGCCGCAATGAAGTACTCTAAAAAGCCTTCCACGGTGTTGCAAAAGAGACCACCGGGCAACACTGGGGTGTCGAGGAGGCTTTCTCTGCATCACGCTTATCACGATAGTCAGCCAAATATGCCAGTCCAGAACCACCAGAGTGCTCATCGCTTACCGAAGGACTGAGCGTTAGCTTTTGTGGCTCGCAGCACCAAATCTGTAGCGTGTGGAGCTCTTTGAACAGCTCTGGATCGAGGCCTTGCTCATCCATTTGTTTGAGGAGCTTAGCTTGAAAAACCTGGAGCACCGACATGCTGTGGTGTGCTGAACCAGCTTGGCCCACTGCTGTATAAGCTCTTCCAGCCAGTGCGTATTTCAGTCAACGCGGCTTGGAGGGGTGGGCGGGGCGGGATTTCCATCCCATGGCAATATTATGGCAAAGGTGAGCTGCGACCACCTGTTCCACCAGGGGAAGCTTTGAGTCGCCTTTTTCCTCGCCGTGGTCCACTTTAGTGAGGACGGCAGCATCTCTGACCGGAGTGCACATAAAGTAGGGTGCACGCTAGGTCTTTGTGAGCTCCGCGCAGACCTCAGGGAAGAATGGTGCGCTCCTCCAGACTGCGGTCTGTTGACGACGGTCGGTTTGCAAAAACCATTCATCCAGGCAAGGCTTTTCTGGCTCTTCTGGAGGGGACCACTCAAGACCGAGCTCTTCAGCTGCTCACTCGAGAATGCAAAGAAGCTCCTTGTCCGTAGTTTGTGCACATACTTCAACCTCGCCGGGGGAAGAGGCGGAAACATCCTCTGCGAACCACTCGCCTAATGCTGCGAGTGACGCAGCATCAACCCCATCGTCAGAGTCGCCAAATGTAATGAGGCTGTGTGCTCCAATAGAGGGCTGGAGCTCATCACGCGTATAATGCACAGGTGAGGACAGTTAGATCGGAAGTTCGGGAAGTTCGCAGGGCTTGCGCTGGAACAAGATCCTTCTCTAATTCTTCCAGCTCAACCTTATTTCCCCATTGTGCCTCATCATATGGTTCCTCGGGACTTAACACAGGAGTGGCAGGTGGGAGGGCACGAGAGGCTGGATCTTCCCTCAGTATGAGATCAATCCTAGAGCGCAACATGTGGAGATTCATGCCCTCAGTCTGTCTCCATGAATGCTGCATGTGCGTGGCCTCTTGGTGCAGGTGCTGAGCACAGGTGACGAGTCGTCCTGTTCGATTTTTGCTGAGAAGTTCCGTCCACTGTATGTGTATATCGACGGTGAAACAGAAGGGTTCCAAGACAAAGACGAAGTTCGTAGTCTTGAAGGAAGAAAGTTCTGAAGAAATGGTGACTGAGTGCCCACTTATATAGGCCAACTGCAAACCTAAAGGAGCAGGGCTCAGACACCAATGCCAATCAGAAGATTGGCGTGATTGAATAAGGTTTTCAACAAGGTCATCTAGAAGGACTTCCCCATAGTGCTTATGGCAATGTTGAGTGAACTGAATCGATAGGGAACTACAACTCTGGTGTACATTTTTATAACAATTTCCACTATAAAGATGCATGCGTGCTACGTAAATCACAGCCATGAGATACATTAGCTACGACTAAAAGAAGTTAAAATACAATCGATGCATTGGTCTATGAGACATTCCTCTTTTAAATATGGACTACGTTCTTCCTCACAAAATTCTTTTAAAATAAAAACTAATAAATCACACATAAATATGAGCCATCATAATATGATATAATATAATAAAAAGAAGGCTACTGTACCACCAAAATTGTTAACAGCAGTTGTCAAATCATAAACATATCACTTGTTCTGACACTAGGTGGCACTGTTGGATAAACATCTGAGTAAATCAGTGTGTGTTTTGGTTCCAGCAGTTTTGCTCTGTGTTGTGCACCACTTGAGAGTGCAGTGCTCTTCAATGAAGCCACAGTTTAATTGCCAGTCAACGTGGATGCCTGTAATAGCTACTTTACAGGGGAATACTACACTATATACATTATACAATACTATGAAAATTATACATTATATGTTTTTGTAACTAAATATGTTATTCCATAACCAAACCTGACTTAGGCACTCATTAATTCACTCTTGGCAGACAGACCGGAGGTCTACCATGCAGTGAAAGTTTTTTGTTGATAACAATATGGGTGTCTTATTTTAAAATTCTTAAAAAATAGCCCATTTAGGAAGGTGCAGTATATGAATCACCTAGTATTTTGTAAATGATAGAATTGCAAACTCTTTGAGTGCAAAGGAATTCTATTTTTAAAATAATCAGAAACTAAATACGTGTTATGAAAATGACAAATTAAGCCTAAACTAAGTTTTCAATCACATAGATTTATTCCCAGGGAACACACATGCAGATAAAAAGTATACCTTGAAAGCATTGTAAGTTGATTTAAAAACATCTGCAAAATGAATAAATGTAAATGTAATTAACATGCTAATGATGAAGGCATCTGAAATGTCTGATGTGGAATTTCAACATGCATTACCATGACAATGTTTTTTTTTTTTTTTTTTTGCTACATATTAAATAAAAACTCAGTGATGTCTTCCTTAGGGATTTTATTATTTGCAAACTAAATTAAATAAAATTAATGAGAGCATTTCTGTATTTTAAGGCTCAGCTTAAGTGAAAGCTTCTGTTTAAAATACAGGACAGTAAATCTCTTCAGTCTGACAACAGAAAAAAAAAAGGCAAAAAAAAAAAAACTATACTTCTTAGTGCACAATGAAAACAGGGTTGCACTTGCTCAAAAAAACCTTTCTGTTGTTAGTTAGAAAGTACATATATAAGACCATATTTCCCTTTGATGTAGCCCTGTGGATTTTTGCTTCATGTTTTAAAGCCTCTTTGAAAACACTAATGCACATATTTATCAAATTAATATTGTTCAGGACAGAAAGTACAGTAGATGTGCAAAACACAGAAAAGAGCACTTACACTTACATTTAAGCAACAGTTGATAATTAACATCCCTTTGTAAAGTCAGTTTAAAATGTGATTACATTAGGTTCTTTAAAAAGGTGATTAGTTCTTGAAAGTGGGCCAAATATAGTATGTACTAAGGGAGCCATTTATTGTCTGGATGTATTATGATCTTAGTAATAAATAAATCTTGATGGCAACAGCAGCTGGTGCTAGGATGTGGCATGTCTGCATTTCACTTAGAAAACTTTGCTTGGAAAAATCCGAGGCCATCCCTGTTCATCAGTAACATTCACTTAAGACATACATTATAGCATAAACATTCCTGTGAACTGGAATTGCTTGTGGTACTTCCCATAAGTGAGGGCTTGCTGGCCTTTATAGAGACTGGTACCCATCAGTCCTCCGTTTCCTGCTGATAAGATAAGCAAGGACTACAATGACGATGAGGATGATGAGGATGACGCCCACAGCGATGGGAACACGGTAGTCAGGCTGATCAGCCTTGCACAGATCAGCTGTTATACAAACACACAAACAGAGCACTTATGAACTCTTATGAACTTAAATCTCATTGCAAGTAATGACAACAAATTTAGGGTTTTTTTCAGGTTCCACTGAGATAAAAGTAAATAAATACATAAATTGCAAGGCACTGTAGTTACTATCTACCATACAAAATTTAATTAAAATAAGCATGCAGGGAACTGTTCTTCAGGTTGCTTTTGGATTTATAACAGGCAGACATCTTTCTAACACAAGTAGATTAGAGTAACCTGCTAGATCTTATGAAAACATGAACTAACGACTGGTTTAACCAGTTCCCTTACATTGCTATGACAGTTTTGCCACAGTGTTGTACACAGGTAGGCACGGTGCTGCAAAAAAAGTTGTGTACCTTAAAAAAGGCAGTACATTCCAATAGCCAGTGTTGGGTAGTAATGGACTACATGTAATCTTGATTACACAATCAGATTACAAACACTAAATACAGATTACAATTACTTTTTATGGATTACATATTAATTACATAGGCAAGTTGTTTGATTTCATGTTCACTAGTGTTTAACGAAAGTGTAAAGGAGAGTAAATTAGTAGTTAATACACTTAAAATTTGATTTTCACCAAAACATGCAATAAATAATCAAAAATTAATCAGATTAGATTATCTAAAAAGTATCAAATATTATGTTACTGATTCAGAAGTAATCTAACCAACACTGCCCACAGCAATATAGTACTTTTAATCTTAGTATTTTAAACTACCTGATTATTATTATTATTACAGCATCACTAACAGTTCCATTATTTCAAGTTTCATTAGTTACCATTAATTCACATTTCAGTAGTTACTTCTGTGTTCTCAAAATAGTGTTTCGCATTGTATTATTCTTTGTTTCATTGGTAACATTTTACAATAAGATTACAATAATTTGTTAACATTAGAAAATGAAATAGGTCATACATTGTTACGAACTAACAATAAACAAAATATTTTTTACAGCATTTATTAATCTTGATTAATGTTCATTTCTAAAAATACAACTATTCATTGTTAGTTCATAATGCTTTAACTAATGTTAACAAAGGCCTACAAATTAATATGTGCTGTAAAAATATTGTTCATTGTTCAAATATTGTTGTTAACTAGTTATAATGAATACAACCTTGTGAATTGTTACCGTGTGATTTTGAATACTAACTGTATGACTATAGAAATGCAGAATGTAATTATCTTTACACAAATGCATCTATTAATGCAATTTTTAAGGTTATAAAATATGAACAACCACATACTGTTAAACTGTTATGGTTGTATACAAAATGTCCCATGCTGTAACTGCATTACAAATAAAGTACATATGAAAATATATGCTGTGGGTCTTTGCAAGTACGTAGATTGTATATGACATAAATAGAGGGTATACTTACGGGTGCCGAAGTTATTGTTCTTTAAGTTGTAGGCCTGAATCCTGTTACTGGAGAGATCCAGATACACACCGCTCCCCATGTTCACTGTCTCAGCCTTGCAGGAGTACGAATGACCCGCAGCCGCGGCAAACAGCCAAAGAGATTCATTCTTCCCACTGAAAGTGCTTGCCACTTCATGACAAAAAATGTAAATAATTTATATATCATTAGATATTTGTGTTGGTGGGGATGTGCGCAATATGATACGTGATAAAAAAATCATTAATTATAAAAATAGTATTAAGTCTCACCCTATCCTTAATCTCAACGCAATCCTTAACCTAATAACAATCTTAAATATTTTCAAAACACTTGCCCATGCATACATTTCTACAGGTGTTGAACCTGTTGCACATGTAAAATCCATAAAATGACAGGTATATACTAAACTCTGTGAGTCTTCATGGGAGATCCATATGTCTTGAAATGAATTAAACATACTCACACAGAGACTTTTTATTATTAAAGAAAAACACCATTTACTGTAACTACAGCATACAATGACACCAATACTTCCCTGTTCTTCCTTTTACTGTGCATGCGCTGCCAAACTGGTTGAACTGCACGGCTAAAAATACTGTGTAATATGTATGTGCATGTGTGTGTTTATGCTTAGCTATTAATATCTTGGATTTTAAAGAATGCGAAAAGTAACATTAAAAAGACGATTTAATCACAATTGAATCATTTACATTTAAATCCCTAAGACAAAACAAAGTAGAAACAGTTCATTTGCTTTTGTTGAAAGAATTTAGAACATTTGGATCTTCCAGTGTGAAGCAAAGGTTTGTGGTCCCATAAACACAATCAATAGTTTACAAAAACTAAAACAGTCAGACCAATACTAATATTTACCTGCTTAGCCTAGGTAACTACAGAGGTAAAAAGTCCAAAGTCCTGAATATAAATTGAATATGTGTGGCGTTGTGGTTGTTTAACCATGCAAATGATGTTAGTCATATGGTAGGAAATTTACCTCCAGATTTAAAAGCATAGGTCAAGTCATACTCCAAAGTCTCGGCATAGACCATTTTTGACGTGGCATTCTGGAGAATCCAAAGAAAAATCACCACCATTAGTGAAAGTACAATTCCAATCATGTGACTTATGTGACTCTTCACATGAATCACACAGCATTGTCAACAGACATGTTTACATACATGTTTAAAAAGCAGGACAAATGAGAAAAATGAAAGAATCAATCTATCTGTTATAGAAAAACAACTTGAACTACTACAATGGTACACAACCACCCATAAATCAAGCACTATCTACATAACTGCAGCAAATTGGCAAGATATGGGTCACCGTGATCATTCTGCTTAGAGCACCTTGTGCCTCCCTGTGTGCTTATTGGTCAGTTTGTTGCTGGGATGTGGCTCAAGTTTTGTCAGGTAGAAAATAAATAACACTGTGTTTTATAATTCCACCTCAAGGGTCAAAGTTCCTTTTTTATTCTATTAAACAAACAAAGTCAGGCTGTACTGAAAGCTGCATGAAATTAAAACTGTTTTTGCTTGTAAAAGACCACAGTCTTGATATATACTACTGAACACTCTCTGTAGTGACTCCTATTCAAAAGAACTATAGTGGTGTGAAAATGTACTAGACTGAAAAAAAAAAAGAAAAAGATTTCTATGGTTCATGAAAATTTAGAATGCATTATTTTACGACATAACTGTTCACCTAACATTGGTAGTGCATAATTAACTTTTCCATTAAATTCTATCATGCATGAAATCATTGTTTAGAGTTAAAAAATTATTTAAAATATTTGTGAAAATCTAAAAACAGACTTACATTTCTAAATTTCAGGGCAATGTTGCCCTGATTGAAACTGAGAACGATTTCAGCCACGTTTTCACCACAGCTCCCGTTGGCATTGGTTTGGTGTGGCTGAACAATGAATGTGCCATTAACCTAGAGAACAACAAATGATTCTGAATGATAGGTAATGTGTTTGTAAAGGGCAATAGTTTTGGACATATAGTAGGTTGCTTAAAGGAATGAATATCAAGTCTTACATAACTTAAAATGTGAAGGAAAATTAAGGCCATTTATTTAAGTTTAGATAAGTATGAGAGAATCACTTTTAGATCTAGGCCAAAGTCCCTCCAACAGAAAACTGCCTAAAAAACATCTTACCTGGTTGATGTTCACACGGATCTCGATTGCCATGTGAGCCAGAAAACACAGATTGCCATTTTTGTCACTAATATTATAATTCCCTACAGTGAGTTTGGTTGAGGGTGTTGGCACTGGTGCAGAGGTAGGTGCTGCAGTTGTGGTGTTTGGGGCAGGGGTTGTTGTTACGTTTGGAGTAGTCGTCGTATTGGGGTTTACAGTTGTGGTGTTTGGGGCAGGGGTTGTTGTTACGTTTGGAGTAGTCGTCGTATTGGGGTTTACAGTTGTGGTGTTTGGGGCAGGGGTTGTTGTTACGTTTGGAGTAGTCGTCGTATTGGGGTTTACAGTTGTGGTGTTTGGGGCAGGGGTTGTTGTTACGTTTGGAGTAGTCGTCGTATTGGGGTTTACAGTTGTGGTGTTTGAGACAGGGACTGTTGTTGCAGAGCTTTTAGAATTGGCTGTGGTTGAATTCACATGGCTGGGTGTAATATTTGCACCATATTGACCAGAGGTGAGAGCTGAAGAGAAAGATAGACAGAATATAAGAATAGCCTAAGTGTGAAAAGCTCCTAGAACTTTCAAGCTACATCCACCAAACTTGGCACAGACCTTCAGACTGTTATGACTAATAACTTTTTATCAACTCATCGGAATAACGGTTTCCCACAGTGGATGATCAAATAGACCAATCTTTTGGCAACATCACGCTTATGTCAAACATGGAAGCGGTGGCAAAACCGTGAGCCAAAAGTACACTTTTATCAGATTCCGTTGTTGAAAAATGATTTCGAGGGCTCTCATAGAGGGCTGTGGCTTCAAGCCATCAACCGAGCTGACTAGACTAAGGAGATCGTTTCAACCAGGGGTGTAGATCCCCCCTCCCAATAACAAAAACAATCAAGTACAACCCCCCCAATATTTATACCATGATCAATGGAAAGGTAAATTCTTCACACTGTAACCCCCCCAATGTTCAAGCAAATCTACGCCCTTGATTTAAACGCATGTCACGACTTTGCAGCAAACATTTACAGTAAACATTATTACATATTTGTTATTAACTCATATAATGTCTGTATTTATGATTATTTTGTAAACATACTTTCGTTTAATCATCTAATCCGTTAAATCTAACCCAGTCTACCGGTTTTCTGCCACCACTTACAGCGCATGTACAAAAATATTTGTAAAAGAGTAGACATTTTTCACACTCCGGGTTTTGTAACGCGGAAGTAAAAGTTTGCAGGATAAACTTCGACAGCGGTGAATGGGAGTGAATGGGAGATCACAGCAAATCTGATTTTCACTTACCCATTTGTTCCAAGAAACAAACAAAAAAAAAAAAAAAAAAAAAAAAAAAAAACAACTCTTACGTTTGAATGACTTTTCAGAAGAGAGTGGTGGATTAAGACAGTAAAGTGGGAGAAGATGATACATTTACTGTCACTCTCTCTGCAGCTGTGGTAATTCGTTTTTAAAACTATTTCCAGGGTAATATAACACAAAGCATAATGTTATAAATTTACACTTAGTATTTTAAAAATGTATAATATAAGTAATTTGCGAAACGCGTCATCACAGTCTGAAAAAAAAGGTATATTGGTCTATAAACAATCCCATAGACTTAAATGGACAGAATGTTCAAAAGGGGCCAACAGAATACTCATTAATTTAAACACCAACTTTATTTTTTTTTAAATGAAAACAAACACACAAGGCCTTCCATATCATGGGTTTAGGTTACAATACAAAATCTTTCTGAAGGTTTTATCTGACGTGATCACAGCATGCTAATGGATATATTAAATACGTTACCTGTTGCAGCAATGAAAAGTGCAATCAATAATAGTAATCCGTTTCTCATTTTCGCCTTTATTCCGATGAGCTGGCACTGCCTTTAAAAACTCGCTTAATTGTCAGCTGTAAAACAGCGCAAATGTCTGCTGTGGAAAGAGTGGCGCACTCTGTCTCGTTTATTCGTCTGAAACGAAAGCATTGCACTGATAAAGTAAAGGAAGTTGAACCTGTCCACACAAGCTTTGAGCGACTGCCCAATCACAATTCAATGTGTGGGTTATCATGTCAGTGTCCCAGAACAACACTAAGGGGCCGTTCACACCGAACACGTTTTCCGTCTGCTTGTGCCGCGTCTCGCGGTTTCTTTAAGCGTCTTTTAGACGTCGTGTCAAAACGTCCGCTGTTAAAACCGCGTCTCGAGACACATTTGTTCAAATTTCACATTTGTGCGTTTAGTTTATTTTTGTTAAGCGCAAAAACGCGTTCGGTTCAAACGGCCCCTAAAGTCTCGTTTTGACGCGCTGGCATTTTGTATTTGTGTCTGCATTTCTTGTTGGAACATTTGGAAATCTTTTATGGGACATTTTCTACCACATGCTTTCTTCTATTTTTTTATTTTATTTTAATTTGGTAATTATTTAATGAGATTTGTAGCCCACTTCGATTATGTTAGAGCCGAGTAAATGTCCGCACGTTTGTTTTTTAAATAAAAAGAAAATGTGTATATTTCAAAGATGAAAAAGAAAGAAAAAGTTAATGATAAATATAACATCGATGCGTTTTTATTTGTCTTCATAATGCAAATATAACTGTCAAAACTCCTTACAGATTGAACTAAGCAGAAAGTTATTATTTTGCTCAGCATCCATGTGACAAAATGGCAGGAAGTGAAAAAGCGCTATTCATGCATGAGAGTTGAAAAGGGCTGTTCAGACATGCCTTACTGTTCACTAAAAACCAGACTGACATACAGTCGGATATACACATGCGACTACACCCCGTCCTGTCAATATACATTCAAAAAGTCTAAGACTATATCTAAAATATAACAAATGATGTCACAGGCTTGCTGAGACCTGTTGTTTTATTATGACCTCTTGATCTCATGACTTCTATAGGGGAAGGCGGGGACGTTCTGGTAATTTGTTAGTATGTGGAAAAACAAGCATTGGAAATTATGACTGTTATGTTGCGTTTCTGATCAATACAGAAATCACGTGAATTATCTTTTCACAAAGACTCTATAGCTATTTTATGTGTCTCTGGCCAATGGTGTTCTTATTGATTCTTGTTGATTACTTCATCTTCTTCTTCACTACTGCTGGATTCCCCAAACATGTCCTCTCCTTTAACAGTGCTGGATTTTGTGCTTGCATTCTGCTTGCTGACTGTCATTGTAATTAAGGTGGGCATGTCACTGAAGCCCAAAACCAGGGTACTGTTTTCCGGTCCAAGTACTGAGAGGGTTTGGATCTTGGAGTCAGGTGTGAAGACAGACAATACTGTTCCTACGTCAAGGTCCCACATGCTCACCTCATCTGTTGAAGAAATTATTCAAAGTATTGAAAAGTTTAATTCTATGTTAATGCTGTCTTCATCCAAAGTAAGAAGTTTCAGTCCCACTTTGCAGAGGTAAAGGCCTTTCTCACACTAACATTTTAAGACCACCGAAGTTTCAAAATTTTCCTCGACCTAGATTTAATTGATAGAATCTAGGGCAAACCAGCATTGGTATGTGCAGATGTTTACTGTACCTGCTAATAAAACAGCCTTGGATTGTCCTTCGGTGATAAAAAGCAGGCTGGACCAGTTGAGATTTAAACTTCCATAACCTGAGATGGTTTTGTGTTTCCTCCTGAATGGCTCCCACACTTTCAATCTAAGTTTTAGCAAAAAGTTAATTACCACTTGCTATTTTAAATAAATACAGACTGAAATAGTAATACATTTCAATGTTAAAATTCTACTGTAATGTCACTTTAAAAGAATAGTTCTCCCAGAAATGAAAATTCTGTCATTATTTACTCACCCTAATGTCGTTCCAAACCACTTACTTCTTCTGTGGAACACAAAAGTTAAATTTTTTAAAAGTTCCACAGGTTTTTCCATACTGTAAGTGATTAGTGACTTTGGTCTGTCGAGCTCAGAAGAGGACAAAAAATCCACCATAAACCTCAGTAAAATTAATCAAACTGCTCGAAACACAAAAAGACGTCATGAGAACCAATGAGGTTTAATGTTATCATCGTAGCCACCATATTTGATTTGAGAGTAAATAAAGACTTACATTTTATTCGGTTCATCAAACAAAGTAATTGGGCCAATTCAGAAAGCCATAGTGATTACTTTAAAGGTGCACTCAGTCATTTTTTCTTCCCAAAAACTTGGGAAGTTTTATTCCCAAAGAAATGAACAGTAGGTAATTTTGAAATATATATATAAAATCATTACCACTCACATGAGATGAAGACTCCAGTCATATCATTAAACTTTTAAAAGCTGTTTTATTTTACATGTAAAGGGTCCACTTCATGGGGGCAGCCATGTTAGGATCACATGACCAGCCGAATACTACTTGCTTCATCTCAGTAACCATCATGTTGTTGGACATTTTCACTCATGGTTAAAATAATCATGGCTGACTGTGAATAGAACATTTCTACAATGGCAACTGTACCTGAAAAAAATTGTGTTTGAATGATGCTGCATCCACACCACTAGGGGTCAGTGTCCAAGATGACATATTCAAAAAACTACTGAGTGCACCTTTAATTAGTGTTTTTTTTTTTTTTTTTTCAAGCTTGACAGACTATTCCGTTGCATTATGGCCCAAATAAACCATGTAAAGACTTTTTTTAAAATGTACATTTTGTGTTTCACAGAAGAGAGAAAATCATACGGGTTTGGAGCGACATCAGGGTGAATAAATAATGTCCGAATTTTCATTTATGGGTGAACTCTTCCTTTAAGGATGAAGGTTGAATCAGCAGGTCTTGAACATTGAAGCTGGGCTGTCGCATACTTGTTGAATCCTGCAATGCCGAAAACCACTCTACAGGCATCTGCAGTAATAGCGATGCAACAGATTCCAGGTTCATTTTTCAATCTTTTCCGCACCTTTAAATACAAAGACAATATTCAGCATCAAGAATATATACAAGAATGAGATGCTCTGACATGAATTACATCTTAAGAGTAAATATTCATGAAATTATAAGCTATTACTGTAACTACTGAACTTATGGAAGCAATGTGTCCACATCCTTTTGATGAAAGAGAACATGATTAAAAAGAAATGTCAGACATTTTATTTAAAGCTGAAGCGTGTAATTTCTGCGCCACTAGCATCAACAAACATAACTGCAAAAATAGTCACTGAGCTCGTTTACATGGACACCAGAAAGCCATTTATTGCGAGAGAACTGCTTTGAATTCGGTGTATGGGTTTACATGAGCTGTGTTCACGGCTTTCACTTCTGTATACACCTGGCTCGGTCAGTAAGAAGCTTTTTCCACAGCAACATCATTTCCCTACAACACTTGTGTAAATAACAAACATGGCATCCGAGGAAGACTGCTATTTTATTCTATGTTGCTTCACTTTATTTCCAGATATTCCAGAATTGTTGTTTTAAAAATTCTTTAGCAAATATGGGACATTCTAGAATTGGAGGACATTTTCTGTCACACCCATGAAATTTCAAATAATCCATGCACAAAATACTAAAACATGCACTTGTTGTGTAAATTATACTTGTACTGAGACAAAATGTAAATATAGTTGTAGAAGAAAAGTTGTTCCAAAATATTATTTAAAATACCAAGCTCTCGAGCACCCCCTAAAATAACCTTCTTGATGACCAACTTGCATATCAAATATAACAGTTAAAATACGTTTTAAATCTACTTTTTTTTTGTTGCATGATTTTGTTGATATTAATTGTTAAAACAATCACATAATCATCAACATATTTTAAATAATAGTAATTATGCACTGAAGTTGTGTCCCACAACATGCGCAACCCTGTTACCGAAAACTATTTAGCCTGGCAGAGAAAGAGAAAAACAAGTGAGTCACATGACACAGAGGAAATTACATCATCAAGCCATTTGCTAACACCATGGGTAGACCAAAGGTAAGTCCTCTCTTCTATTTTTACTGTATTGTCCAGAATATAAATTGCCATTTTTATTTCTTTTATTGCCACCAGGTAGCCTCAGCATGTTAAGGGAGCATCTGCCCCTACCTCCTTCTGCACTGTATCGGGATCCAGACTGAAGGGACCCCCTACCATATGGCAACACCTGGAGCCCATCTTGAGGGAAATCTGAGAGATATGCCCAGATGTGACAACCATCCATTTTTTGAGCGATGGTCCCTGCACACAGTACAAGCAGCGTGCTTATTTTTACCACTTTTGTACTGAATTTTTCAAGAAGGGGTTTACAAGAGGAACCTGGAACTACTTTGAAGGCAGCCATGGCAAAGGTGCCCCAGATGGTGTGGGTGGCACATTGAAGAGGAGGGCCGACAGGAGTTGATATCCCCATGGCATTGTCCCTGTACCAAGCTCTGAGTGAGGGACAATCAAAGGTGAAATTGTTTTACATTAAGGAGCAAGCTGTGGAGGATGCAGTGAAAGAAATGCCAGCTGACCTTCCAGCCGTACCGTCCACAATGAGGATCCACCAGGTGGTCACTCTTTCACCTGGGAAAATTCTCTACCGAAATGTCAGCTTCATGTGTTCTGCAACAGGGAATCTGGAGTGTGACTGCCAAAAAACCAAGTGCTTCAGCTTTAATCCCACAGATGACTACACAGAAGACCCCATACACAGCACACCAGAAAAAGTGCAGTGGCACAGTCCAGAGGTTGTGGGGAAATGGTGTGCCCTGGTGTACGACTACACCATCTACCATGGGATCATCCAAGAGGTGAATGAGACCCACTGCCAGGTGAAATGTATGCATAGAGTGGGGGTAAACCAATTTTCTGGACAATCTCCTTTGGTATCCCTTCGAGGTTGTGCTGACCCTCATTCCTCCCCCAGAGAACGTTACCTCACGCTACATGGCCATCGCAAGAGAGGTATGAGCAGAGCCGTAGCAAGGTAATCTGGGCCTCCTGACTGTACATTGCTCTGGGCCCCATTCCTATTCAGAAATACAGTTTAGAATTTGTTGTGGGGCCCCCTGGACCTTTGGGCCCCTAGAATCATTACCACCTTTCACCCCAGTAGATACGGCCCTGGGTACGTAATTAAATCTGAACATTATAACATCAGCTTTCTAAAATATTGATCAGTTCATGACTATTTTTGATATGCTCATTCATTTTAATGACATGTTGTCGGCCTACTGTAATATGACTATTTTTTATGTTTATTCATTGAATATTTGATCAGATCCAGTTTGTGGTCTTGTTGACATGTTTATTTTTTATCATTCCTACTCATCCTGTTGATCCTTCATTGAAAAGATATATAAAATATTATTAAACAACATTCCTGTGGTCCTGAGTATTTATTTGTCACATTTATGTCATGATCTACAGTCAAAAGTATCCATTCCACCCCGTTCCTTTACGCAACCCTTTTACTCTAATTTCAACCCTGTTACCATATCATTTTTATTAAAGTAAACTTAAATGATTTTCTCAGCTCACGAGGGTTTAACCTATTGTCCTTTTAATAGTGTGAATGATTATATGCATAATGTATTTGAGCAAATATGTGAAAGTAAATACTGAAATTAGTAATAATAAAAAAAGTGTGACTATTGAAAAGTTGGGCAAGATAGATTTCAAAAGTTGCTTAAATTAATATAAGTCAAGTCCTATCTGAAATTAAATGAGCATTCAATGTGTATGTGACTTTCTTTACTTAATGGTAAAGGATTTATTAAACAGTATTTTAAAATATACTTTTTTTCAGGTTCCTGAGTATTCGTAACAGAGTTGCGCCAAGCATAGCACACAACAAATAAAACATCTCATAAAAAGTGTACCTTTGATGCCTTAGCTGGATGAATCAAATTATTTGATGGTTACCTGTTTTTCTTAAATACATAACAGAAAATGGTAAAATAAAGGGTCAATTTTTCAAAAGTGCTGATACCTAAATTGTCCTCCAGTTCTAGAATGACCCATATACAGAGGGATTCACTAGCGAAAATGCTTCTTCACGCCACAGTGAAAATTTTTAAACTCTTTTATAAATTAATACAAATGTTTTCATTTCATATGATATAATCAGAACAACAATTGGAGTAAAAGGTAGTTGTGTAGAAGGTGTTTGCTTCCCCTGTTAAGAACAATGTCTCAATTTACGTTTTTTACTTTTATTTTTATCACTTTTGGCATTTTATAATATTCTAACTATATTACAACAAATTCTGATTTATTCTGCTTGTAGAAAATCACATTTTAGAGTTACAATTTTAGAACATATCTGTTTCACAAATGAATCTCTATTGCCTTTTCCAGCAGTCAAAATGGGCCCACTTTGCACGTCCATTGCAACAAATCCATTCCTCCCCACTAAATCAAACAATCTGTTGCAGTGTTACAGGGGTTTAGGAAGGTTTGGTTCTTTTTACCATCTTCATTGTGTGTGTGGCCATTCAGTACACATGCATATGTGCACAAACCCTGTTTTTTTTTCCTACTTTATAAATTAAGTTGGGATATAAGAAAGAATTTTAACGTAGAGACAATTACACACATCAGCTTGAACAGTTTAGCCCTTGATGTTAGCATACCCGGCCTTGTTGTGTGTCCCAGAGAGTGACGTATGGAGCATGTTGGGCCTCACTGTAGTTGGACACAACCAAGTACCCTCCAGTGTGAGTGAGCGCTGCAGTACGGAGGCTCAAGAGGGACCAACGGTCCTCAAGCGTGTGCAAGTGCTCTTCAGAAGCCACACTGAAGACGTTGAGATGATGGGCAAAGTATGAGCATATGATCACCTGAAGGGGAGGAGTGGGAGACAGATTCAAAGACAGAATCAGCAAGGAGTGAGAGTCTCCTGAATTCAATTTGATTTCTCGATACCTGCTCATCTCCACTGAGAAGATATTGGTCTATGGAGTTGAACTTGTCTCTTTCAAAGCGTTGTTGTTCATCTCTTTCTCGCATAAGCTCACGCTCCTGTCTCCTCCTTTTTGCTGTCTGGGTCTCAGTGCGCTTGTCCCATGGCATCATCAGGCCTACACAAATGTAAAAATTAAAGGTGAAATGTTTCACTTTTCGATACCTGAAATACCTTCTCGCAGAAATATATACTTCACCTTTGAGGATCGCTTGTTTTAGTTTGCACAGCATATGGAGTTATATGCTTATTTAAAGGGATAGTTCACACAAAAACAAAAATAAATTCTCTTATCATGTACTCACCCTCATGCCGTCCCAGATGTGCATGACTTTCTCTCCAGCTGAACAGAAACAAACATTTTTAGAAGAATATCTCAGCTCTGTAGGACCTTACAATGCAAGTCAACAGAGTCTAAAACTTTGAAGCTCAAAAAGCATATAAAGGCAGCATAAAAGTAATCCATTAGACTCCAGTGGATAAATCCATATCTTCAGATGTGATATGATAGGTGTTTAGAACAATAAACAGATCAATATTTAAGAACTTTTTTACTATAAATTCTCCTCCCTACCCAGTTAGTGGTGATGTGCATGAAGAATGCGAATCGCCAAATACAAATGAAGAATGTGAAAGTGAAAGTGGAGATTTATAGTAAAAACTGACTTGAATATTTGTAATAATATTAATAATGTTTCTCACCCACACCTATCATATCACTTCTGAAGACATGGATTAAACCACTGGAGTCTAATGGATTACCTTTATGCTGCCTTTATATGCTTTTTGGAGCTTTAAAATTTTGGTCACCATTCACTTGCATTGTATGGACCTACAGAGCTGAAATATTCTTCTAAAAATCTTCATCTGTGTTCAGCAGAAGAAAGAAAGTCATACACATCTGGGATGGCATGAGTGTGAGTAAATGATGGGAGACTTTTTCATTTTTTTGTGAACAAAATAAAAACAAATAAAAAAATTGTCTGTTCACTAAATGTACTAGCAAGCTCAAGTTTTATGATTTAGGCTCATGTACTATTTTAATACCTGTCTTCTCACTGGTGGACATAATATGATAATTTTTGTCCATACAGGAGAGCATGGACTCTTTGTAGGATGTCTTGATCCGTCCTTTAATATAGCCAGAGTCCAGATCCCACAATATCAGATGATCCCTAAAGAATATACCGAAGCATTCAAACATAACACTCAAATAACCGTCACCTTACCATATCCATGCAACTTCACGATTACTCAAACTGGACTAAGCAATACAGTAATTTTCTGTTTCTATTTCCTGAATGAGGAAGCAACAAAATATTGCTCAGTTCATACCGTGTTTCTGACAGGCCCAACAGTATTTGACCTTCCAAGAGGTGATAGTCTTGCTGAGGGCAGGGCACGATGAACAGCCCAGTCTGTTTCTTAATGTAGCTCTTTTTAAGAAGGTCATACACAAGCAAAGTCTATAACACATCCAGAAAAAAAAAAAAAAAAGGAATAAAAATGATCATATAACACATTGTTTAAATCATTTTTTGAATTACAAAGTTTTATATATATTTTTAAAGTTGACAAATTTCTTGAAATGTTCATTTGGATAGGAAGGACCCTATCTTGGTTTAGACATAATTAAATATAGGCCCACTATCAAATCACTTTACATACAAAAATGTAATACAATAGGTATTTACAGCGTGAACAGTGTGTACCTGGTAGACAGATGTAGGAGTATCAGTGAAGTTGGTGGTACCGCGATCAGACAGTATATAGAGTTTCAGGTCTCGTACCAGAGTAATGTCTGCACTTGAGAACAGACCATGCTCCACCTGTACAGGACGACCCTTGAATCGCTTCCGCGCCACATTCCATATTCTCACAGTACCAGGCCGGGTGCTTCGACACACAACATACCTGATTTAGAGGAATTTTTATTTTATTTTCTACAATAAAAACATTTAATTTAATTCACAGACAGATAAAATATGCTTTGTACAGTAAGTGAAAAGTGCTATACAAATACAATTGAATTCAACTGAAACATGTGGGGACAGTTCTATTTTACTAAAAGGGATAGTTCACCAAAAAAAAAAAAAAAAAAAAAAAAAACTGTCATCAATTAGTCACTGTCATGTTGTTTCAAAACCAAATTACTTTCTGTCTTCCATGGAACGCAAAAGGAGATATTATACATAATGTTAGCCTCAGTCACCATTTACATTCATTGCATCTTTTTTCTATACAAAGAAAGTGAATGGTGACTAACATACTAACATCTCTTTTCGTGTTCCACGGAAGAAAGTCATATGGATTTGGAACAACATGAGGGTGAGTAAATGATGACAGAATTGTCATTTTTAGGTGAACTATATCTTGAGCATCATTTAGGTATGAAATTATACCTAAACAAATCTTAAATTACATTTTAAATCTATACTTTTGAATACCACCAATAAATCATGCCAAGAGGATTATTGCAACTCTCGCCATGATAAAACATCATTGCATGGTGTCTATAGTGTAATAGCAGCAACTGAGGATATTACAGTAACATTATCTACAGAAACAATGACAACAAACAGCTCCTGCTGTAGCTAGGCTCATTATATTTGCAGCTGTAAACTGCTGATAGACTGGCCGTGTGCATGCTTTTCAGTGGACTTTGTACCTAGGATATCTGTGCATGGGCGTGATCTCTTCTGTGCCATCACTGTGTGCTTTGTGCACATTGAATGTAAGTGTTTGGTCATTTATTTTGGACGCCAAGTTCCACATTCGCAAGTATCGCTCCCCAGCACAGAACCCCACACAGTACTGCAGGTCAGAACACACACCTAATACATAATGAAGAAACAGATGAGGCAAAAAAACAAAAAAAAACAAAAAAAAACAGCAACAACAAATCAACATATAATTGCTTATGGCTGAATTAATTAAAATCATAAAGAATGGATTAGAACAACCATTCTAATATGCTATGTGAAAATAATGTCACAATGCAAAAAAACACACACGCAATGGCTCTACAAACAGTCTTAATTTTGTTAATGCAAAATATAACTTATTTTAATCTTTTGATTTTGGTGCAAAATATGACTTGGACATGTTCTTGACAGGCTATTATACCTCTCTTTCTGTACATATTAAATTATAAATATCCAAGTGTGCTCCACAGTGCATAACTATCATGAAAGTCATGTGTGTTTGTTTTGACTAAAGAGTCACAAAGCTGTTCAATGCTGGAGGCAATAATGCTCAACGGGTTTGTTGACTAACCAGCAGCCAGCAGGCCAGGAAAGCGTGCAATGTGTTTATGGTCTTCAGTCTCAAGGTTCCAAGTAATAATCTCTGTGGTGCCGCTCTGAGGGGTGGGGCAAAAGGCCACAGTGTAGGAACCTCCCCCAGCAATGGTGACCTGGGAAATGTAGTCTTGACTGCAACCCATTATAGAGCGCAGGTACTGAAATGATGCTGCGCTGAAGAGTTCGATGTGAATGATTTCATTATGTCTCTTATAGGGATATCTGTAAAATAAGACATAGATATAATGACTGTCAATAGCCCCTTTCACACATGCTACCTGGTAAATTGCAGTAAAATCGTTGTGATTGCATTTACTGGTAAACATACCACAACTGCTGTTCACACATGCAGCGGTTTCTGTATTATTATTTTTTTTTTTTTTTAAATTTTGTGACCATTTTGCGACCATTCACACATCAGCACCAAAATGAGATTTAAATGGTTATTTTATCAGTAGACAAATTTCTTTGTCACTTTTAGGCTGGATTACACTACACAACTTCTAAAATATGAACAGAATTTAAAAATACTAGGCATCATACACTTACCGATTAAGTAAATGTTTACAGATGTAAATAATGTAAATAAACATGATTGTATGGGAGTTACCGTTTATGTGGCTGACTCTGTTCCAAGTCTCAAAAGAAACGGGAAAAGTGAATTCAGGTGCAGTCTTGGGTGGAGAGCAGAGACTGCGATATGAGTTGAAAGTGAGTGGTTAAATGTTCCCTATCGATTCAGTTCACTCGACACTGCAGTGAAACTCTTTGGGGAATTCCTTTTCTACAACCTATTTGAAGCCCTTGTATCATAACGGCAGTCTTATGATTGGCAAAGGTGTTTGAGCCCCGACCTTTAAGGCGCGCATTTGCCCTATATAAGCTGGCACTCAATCACCATTTCTTCAGAATTTTCTTCTTTCAAGACCGACTTGACTACAACAATCATCTCATCTTGATCAGCCCTCTCTTCACCGTCGACCTACACCTTCCAGCAGATGAAATTTCCCTGCAGATACATCAGGACGTTCTTTGCCTGACTCTCAGCACGTCCTGCAGCGAAAGATTCACCCACCCACTCTAGTGTCAAGGCGGAGAGTTTCTCCGCCTTGCTGCCGGAATCAGCTCTTCACTTCAGAGAGACATCTACCCGCTTCCCGCAGCATCCAGGCAGGAGCTGTATCCTTTGATACACACACATGTATATATATATATTTGTGAGAAATAGGCCTCAGATGGAACAATGTGACCTTTTTATGCTGATGCTTGCTTATCTTCTTTGTATGTTTTCGGGACTGTCTTGAGCACAAAATGTACTTGATAAGAATGTACTTCTGTAAGCGAGAGGAAACAACCCCATATATGGAGGACTGAGAAAGTTCGAGGTAAAGGGTGTAACCAACCTTGTGTGACAAGAACCATATAAACAGCTTGCTTGCTTTTAATAAATGGAAAAACTGCTTGTGACATTCTGTGTCCGTGTATTTCTTCCCACCGGTGAATTCATCTCCTGATCGAAGATTGACTGCGAGGAAGGCAGAATAAAGTGTCCGAATCGTATTTTACTTACAATATTTGTGTAATACTCCGTCCAAGTGACGTAAAACACTCTATAAATGAGCTGCTTATGTGTGCGCGTCTTTTTAAATATGTCGTATCACAAGTGTTCCTGTGAGGAACACATCGCTCTGTCAGACCAACATGAGAGCTGCGTTCGCTGCCTGGGCTACACCCACACTGGAGCAGCTCTCATGGGGACAGACTGCCCTCACTGTGAGGACATGAGTCTCAAGACACTCCGCTCTAGGGTCGCTCTCGTTCTGAGGGATGATTCTGCCTCTCGCACCCTTCCAAATGCTTCCTCTATGTTAAGTCTCGAGGGACCACATGAGGAAGCACGGTGGGGCCGCGAGGTAGAGATGGAAGAACCTGAGGAGGATCTCATGCTGGCGCAAGCCCCACGAGCCCCTTGATCTTCCCACACAGTGTCACTGTGCAGTACGCATGTGACGACCTCCGGCCCTCTATGAATGAGCATGGTGTTGTTGTATTCGGTGGGTCTGACGATGATAATGATGCCGTGTCCCTCGCAGCATCGGACATGGGAGAATAGTCCTGCTCCTCCCAGCTAGGGTAAGGAGTGTGCACTAGCCATTGATACGAGTTACTCTGCGTCATTGCACGGGCGGTCAAGGAGCTTGGCCTTGAGTGGTCTCCTGTTGAGCCAGAAAATTCTCATCTGAATGAATAATTCCTGCACACCGTTCGCCGTCAAAAGGCCGTGGTTCAGAAAGCAGTGTCATTCTTCCCTGAGGTTCACACAGAGCTTACTGAAACCTGGAGCGCGCCCTACTCTGTGCATGCCCAGATCGGAGGGGCTGCCATCCTCAGGCATATTTTAGAGTGTTTGTACTGTGATGCAAATAGTGCTGTCAGTCCCCTGTGGGAAGAATCCCCCTGGAAGTATAACGTTTATAGGAATCTAGAGCTCATGCCTTTTCCATTATGTTTTGACTTGCCCCTTCCCCGCTCTTCTTGCCAGGAACGAGTCAGTTTTTATTGCAATGCATCCTTGCATCGCTTGAATAACACGCATACCCCATAGCGGCTGCTCGACGCGTGCTGAAGGCTGAAAAAGCTCTTTCTTCCTCTCCATCCAAACTCACTCGCCGTGATAACCATGGTTGATTGGTGTCTATTGTTTGCTCGCTTGAGCCTTTACACTATTAGCGCTCTGCATGGATGCATGTTGTGCTCTGAATGAGAAGATCCCGTCTGATAAGCAGAGGCTATCTGTGCCCGTTATCTGCACCCACTCGCACGTTTCGCGATTGTGTGGCATGCTTCCGGGCATCTCAGAGGAAAATCAACCCACACTCCACACAAAATGCTCCTGTCTTATAAACAGCATCTCCCCTCAACACACGCTCGAAACTCGGCGCCCACCCGTGTATTACGTGAACGTGTGGCACGCGTTACCGATCATTTCACAGAGTGTTAAAGAAAGGGTAGTGTGGGGGCCTGGGTAGCTCAGTGGGTAAAGATGCTGACTACCACCCCTGCAGTCGTGAGTTCAAATCCAGGGTGTGCTGAGTGACTCCAGCCAGGTCTCCTAAGCAACCAATTTGGCCTGGTTGCTAGGGAGGGTAGAGTCACAAAAAGTATCCTATAATGTGGTTCGCTCTCGGTGAGGCACATGGTGAGTTGTGCATGGATGCCGCGGAGAATAGCATGAGGCCTCCACATATGCTATGTCTTCGCGGTAATGCGCTCAACAAGCTACGTGATAAGATGCACGGATTGACAGTCTCAGACATGGAGGCAACTGAGATTCGTCCTCCGCCACCCGGATTGAGGTGAGTCACTACACCACCACGAGGACTTAGAGCGCATTGGGAATTGGGCATTCCAAATTGGGGAGAAAAAGGGGAGAAAAAAAAAACCGGTAGTGTGCAGTTCTACATTCCGGTTCGTGACACGGCCACCTCACTTCAATGGCGTTCTATCCTCCATGTTACAGTGCAGGACACGCCCATTCTGCACTCCGAGATAGTAAATCTCCTTGTGAGAGATGCAATGGGTTCGTTCTCCAAAACTCCCCTACGGCCTATTTACACCTGAGAAATTTGAATTTGAGCCCTCTTTGGGTTCTGTTCATAATAAGCACATACAAACAATTCTCTCTCTTATGTTTGCACACTCGTAAACCATCTCTTAATGTACTTATTAACGTTGGCTCAGGTCATTCTTGAGAATTTGCCTTGCTTCCTCATTCACACACTGTACACAACCGCTTCCCAATGGTGAGCAGCAGATTGGTCTGGCTACTCTAGCGCCATGGACAGCTCCAAACCTTTGTCAGCAGGGTGTTATGCTGGGTCAGGTTTTCAGATGGAAAGTGGTGACCACGGATGCATCCAACATGGGTTGGGGCACGCTGTGTGATGGATGCACAGCTTTCAGCACTTGGATGGGTGCAAAACGGCTGTGGCACATCAACTGCTTGGTAATGCTTGCTGCCGTCTTAGCTGTGAAGGCTTTCCATTCCGACATAGTGATTCATCACGTTTTGATTCAGTCAGACAATATTTCAGTGGTAGTGTACATAAATCGCCAGGGCGGCACTCGATCACTACCAATGATGAGCCTCGTGTGGAGCACAGGCCATCTTCTCTCCCTACGCGCAACATATGTTCCAGGCCATCTAAACTGTGGAGCGGACATGATGGCAGGAGACTTCATCCCCAGACGGTTCTGAGGATTTGGGAAATGTTCGGCGAAGCGGAAATTGACCTATTTGCCTCCGCGGAGACAGCCCACTGCCCTCTTTATCCCAAGCCCCAATGGAGGTGGATGCCTTGGCCCACAAGTGGCCAACAAAACGCAAATATGCATTTCCCCCAGTACATCTTCTTCACTTTGTTATTAGCAAAGTCCAAGAGGGCAAGGAAACAGTTCTGTTGGATGCGCCATAATGGCCCAACCAGCCATGGTTTCCGGAAATGACGGCCCCCACCTTGGGAAATACCACTGCTCACTCAAGCGCAGGGCACAATTTGGCATCCTCAGCCGGAGCTGTGGAACCTACACGTATGGCCCCTGAATGGAGCACAGCGAAAGAGCCTGAATTGGCTCAGTCTGTAATGAACATCATTTTGCAGGCTACAGCACCATCTACGAGATGCCTTTATGCACTAAAATGGTGTGTGTTTGCGGATTGGTGCTCTACATGCATCAAAGACCCAGTTAATTGCTCCTTAACGTAGATCCTTACTTTCCTTCAAAAGCAGTTGGATGCAGGTCTCACTCCATCAACACTTAAGGTCTATGTAGCAACCATCTCAGCATTACACACCCCAGAGGCTGGCTTCTCTATAGGCAGACATGATCTAATCATAAGGTTCATTAGGGGAGCAAAAGCAATTGAACCCCCCTCACCCTGCTACGGTTCCATCATGGGACTTAAATCTGGTGCTGAGGGCACTTCGTTTGTTATGGAGGATGCACAAAAGGCATGTCCATTTCCAAACAAAGGCTCTCTCACTGGATCGTTGATGCGATCACCCATGCTTATGAATCACAGGGTGTGAGATGCCCTATTAGCAAGGCCTCCTCATGGGCATGGAAAAATAGTGCATCCCTACAGGATATATGCTCTGCAGCAGGATGGTCTTCGCAGGTTCACGAGGTTTTATAACCTAGATGTGGCACCCATTGCTTCACGAGTCCTCTCTGTCTAGAGAGCTATTTCAACACCCAGCGGGTGAGTCCTAGCTCCTTATTAAAGGTGGGCTACCTGTTATAATTATAATACAGCCGCCTGTGTAGGCTGCTATCCAATTTACTCCCACTAGAAGTCACAAGCACTTCCAATAGAATAAAACCTCCCTCCCTACCTCTGGTTATGAAGAGGTGAAATTATTCTGTGTGTATTATATACTCATATAGATCCTCAGATTGAGATTAACTTCCTGTATGGTTTTTACCATGTGGGGTTATTCATTTTCATACACACTTGAAGACATATTATAATAAGTCACCGCCCGACAGGCCCGTGACCTCATATACATATTCTTCTAAGTGTTTATACCCTGGTGCATCTTAGAGTATGACGCTACATAGTGCGGCGTGATGGGACTCCGTTCCCCAAAGTGTTTCACTGCAATGTCGAGTGAACTGAATCGCTAGGGAATCTCTCCGGTTACACATGTGAACTCGGTTCCCTGTGATGAAGGGAACAAGACATTGCAAAACTTGGCCACACTGCTACTTCAGAGTTTCGAGGTACGAACCATGCGTTCTTGTCCTTCAGTCAGAAAATTCTGAAGAAACGGTGATTGAGCGCCTGCTTATATAGGGCAAATGCGCGCCTAAAATGGTGGGACTCAAACACCATCGCCAGTCATAAGATTGGCGTTATGATACAAGGGCTTCAACTAGATCGTGGAAAAGGAATTTCTCAAAGCGTTTCACTGCAGTGTCTCGTTCCCTTCATCTCAGGGAACCGAGGTTTCATGTGTAACCGGAGACGTTTTCTCCTCTTTGAGCACTTGCTTGCCATCTCCATTTGTTCCTGGTCCAGTGTCGTGGCCATGCACGGTCAATTTCCGTTGGCTGCTCATTGTATGACTTCATATTTGAATCGTGGAGCATCAAACACTATGAGATTTCCTCTACAGTCTGCTCTAAAATATCAAATATTTTTATAATCTCTGAATAAATGGAATTATTTTCAGGGTTCCCACTCTTTTCAAGGTACAATTTTGTAGGACATTTTTTGTGCCCAACAAGTGAAATATTCAAGCAAAAACGCGTGCGTCCATTTAATTTTAGCTTTTATTTTGGCGTTTCCGTTTGTTTTTGATGGTGGTTTCTCACCTCCAGTTAAGTAGTTTGTTACATGGACCAGTGTATTATTAATCCCGTAAAGCTGGTGTTTAATTAAATAAATACATAGTCTGTATGTGCTGCGCACAAGAGCGTGTGTGATTGGTGAGGTGTTTTCAGTGTCTGTGTGCCCGGCTTCACACACTCATTTTGAAGTGCACATCACTTAATTAGATTGTATATTTGTTTAATTAAATCACAGACTTCTGCAGTTTAATTATCACACTAGCACATATCGCAATTTTAATTTGATTGTTTGTGCATTCAAACATTCATATTCGTCCAAATATGACATATTCCATGACATTCTGTGTTGTATAGCTTATATAATTTTTATGAATAGATTCTGTGATTCCGTCCGTGTTTTCCACATACTACAGTTGGTAATCGTGATATAAGCTGACTCTGATCGTTGAATTATTGAAAATTAATTCATATACCAAGGTACCATGCTACTAAATACCAACCCAGGATGTGAATGAATTTTCAAAAAAATCTGTGGTCCGACCGCTATCGTTGTCTAAAGTTTACAACTCAAGTGGTTTTTGGTTTACATCTATCTATCTATCTATCTATCTATCTATCTGTCTGTCTGTCTGTCTGTCTGTCCGTCTATCTATCCGTCTGTCTGACTGTCTACCTACCTACCTGTCTGTCTGTCTGTCTGTCTATCTGTCTGTCTATCCATCGGTCTGATTGCCTACCTACCTACCTATCTGTCTGTCTGTCTGTCTGTCTGTCTGTCCGTCTATCTATCCATCTGTCTGATTGTCTACCTACCTAACTACCTACCTATCTGTCTGTCTGTCAATCTATCTGTCTGTCTGTCTATTCATCTGTCTGATTGTCTAACTACCTACCTACCTATCTATCTGCCTGTCTGTCTGTCTGTCTACCTGTCTCTCTTTCCATCTGTCTGTTTGTCTACCTACCTATCTGTCTAGCTATCTGTCTGTCTATAGTACCTACCTGTCTGTCTACCTGTCTATCTATCATCTGTCTGTCTGTCTGTCTATCTATCCATCTGTCTATCTGTCTGTCTACCTACATGTCTGTCTATCTACCTACCTGTCTGTCTGTTTGTCTACCTACCTACCTGTCTATCTATCTACCTGTCTGACTTTTTATCTATCCATCTGTCTGTCTGTCTATTTATCTGTCTGTCTACCTACCTGTCTATCTATCTATCTATCCATCTGTCTGTTTGTCTATCAGTCTAACGGTTTGTCTACCTACCTTCTGTCTGTCTGTCTGTCTGTCTATCTAACTATCTGTCTACAGTACCTACCTGTCTGTCTATTTATCTATCTGTCTGCCTACCTGTCTGTCTTTCTATCTATCCATCTGTCTGTCTGTCTGTCTATCTATCATCTATTTATCTGTTTGTCTGTTGTTAGAAATGCACGATTAACATGTTTAGGGATCATGTGCAACTTGTGACTGTGTGATAAGTCAATATTTAATATTACCTGCAAAATAGCAGTAAATACTGAGAGCTAATTTCAACAGCTTGTATAGATGCTGCAGGGTGCTGTGCTTTCAGAGTGGACAACACAACTCCACCCTTCGCATTGAACACTGCTGCCTCTCTGCCATCCCTAGCAATGAGAATTAATGGAAAAAACAAAAACAAGAAATAGCATGAGAGCAAGTTTCATTCAGACCCTGACAGGTGCAGTCTCTGTGGTCTGTTAACGGTCTGTTAGTGCCTCTGTTACAGCTGCACAGACAGAAATGACATAAGCTGACACACAAAACTCATATAATATGACCTTCTGTAGAAAATAAAATACTAAATATTTTCATTTACTGTAATTTTCAAGGTATAGTTAGGAACTGCACATATAGACAGTCTGTTGTTTGAGGTGGGGGGAGACACACAACACAGGCTATTTTCTCACCTGTGTCTTCCAAAAAAGCACTACAACTCAACGTGTTTGGAGCTCATGTGTTAAAGCAGAGGTGGCCAAACTTTTTCCTACGAAGGATGTCGGCCGAAAGTAAACATTGCATTATATCAAACTGTATTATATTAAAATATAAAAGTTGCCCTGGTTCCCCTCCTTTTTGATTTCATAATAAAAATAAAACATTACTCTGCAATCTGCTGAATTAATGCAATGAAAAGCTGTGTCAATGGCATTGTTATTTTTATTTGTATTTTTTTTCACTCTTGTCATACACTGATCAGCCACAACATTAAAACCACTGACAGGTGAAGTGAATTACATTGATTATATAATTTCAGTGGCACCTGTCAAGGGGTGGGATATATTAGGCAGCAAGTGAACAGTCAGTTCTTGAATTTCATGTGTTGGAAGCAGGAAAAATGGGCAAGTGTAAGGATCTGAGCGACTTTGACAAGGGCCAAATTGTGATGGCTAGACGACTGGGTCAGAGCATCTCTAAAACGGCAGGTCTTGTGGGGTGTTTATGGTATGCAGTGGTTAGTACCTACCAAAAGTTGTCCAAGGAAGGACAACCGGTGAACCGGTGACAGGGTCATGGGAGCCCAAGGCTCATTGATGTGCGTGGGGAGCGAAGGCTAGCCCGTCTGGTCTGATCCAGCAGAAGAGCTACTGTAGCACAAATTGCTGAAAAACTTAATGCTGGCCATGATAGAAAGGTGTCAGAACACACAGTGCATTGCAGCTTGCTGTGTATGGGGCTGCGTAGCCACAGACCGGTCAGAGTGCACATGCTGACCCATCCACCACAGAAAGCGTCTACAGTGGGCACGTGAGTGTCAGAACTGGACCATGGAGCAATGGAAGAAGGTAGCCTGGTCTGATGAATCACATTTTCTTTTAGATCATGTGGAGGGCCATGTGTGTGTGCGTTGTTTACCTGGGGAAGAGACGGCAGCAGGATGCACTATGGGAAGAAGGCAGGCTGGCAGATGCAGTGTGATGCTCTGGGTAATGATCTACTGGGAAATCTTGGGTCCTGGCATTCATGTGGATGTTACTTTGACACGTACCACCTACCTAAACATTGTTGCAGACCACGTACACCCCTTCATGCAATAGTATTCCCTGATGGCAGTGGCCTCTTTCAGCAGGATAATGCATCCTGCCACACTGCAAATAATTTTCAGGAATGGTTTGAGGAACATGACAAAGTGTTCAAGGTGTTGACTTGGCCTCCAAATTCTCCAAATCTCATTCCGACTGAGCATCTATGGGATGTGCTGGATCCATGGAGGCCCCACCTCACAACTCACAGGACTTAAAGGATCTTGATGCCAGATACCACAGCACACCTTCAGAGGTCTTGTGGAGCCCATGCCTCAACGGGTCAGAGCAGTTTTGGCGGCAGGGGACCTACACGATATTAGGCAGGAAGTTTTTAAAGGAATATTTCACCCAAAAATGAAAATTTGCTGATAATTTACTCACCCTCAGGCCGTCCAAGATGTATCTGAGTTTCTTTCTTCATCAAAACAGAATTTAAGATTTTTAGGATTTCATTTCAGGCCTCCTCCTTTAAACAATGCAAGTGAATGTCCTCCATTTTTTGACGGTCCAAAATGCATATTTAGGGTGCATCAAAATAATCCACACGACTCCAGTCAACAAATAAATTTCTTCTGAACCCAAACGATTGATTATTTTTAGAAACAAAACAATACTTATTTATTTTTTAACTACAAATGTTTGCTTCCGTTCATCTCTGTGACGCGTGCTCATGAGAGGGATGACGTAAGCTCGTTGGTAAGGTCACGCGTCACGTGGAGGAGGAGGCAGGAAGTGCGTCATTGTTTGCAATTATTTTTGATTATTTTGATGCACCCTAAATATGCATTTTGGACCTTCAAAAAATTGAGGACATTCACTTGCATTGTTTAAAGGAGGAGCCCTGAAATGAAATCCTAAAAATCTTAAATTCTGTTTTGATGAAGCAAGAAACTCAGATACATCTTGGATGGCCTGAGGGTGAGTAAATTATCAGCAAATTTTCATTTTTGGGTGAACTATTCCTTTAATGTTGTGGCTGATCGGTGTATATGGCAAGGCAAGCCAAATCAAAGGTCATCACGTGCCAACTTTGGCCCGCGTCAGTTTTGACCCAAAACTGATTAGATCGCTTCAGAAGACATGGATTAAACCACTGTAGTCGTATTGATTACTTTTATGCTGCCTTGATGTCCTTTTCGGAGTTTGAAAATTTGGTCACCATTCACTTGCATTGAATGGACAAACAGACATCATATCTCCATTAAAATATCTTCGTTTCTGTTCCGTGGAAGAAAGAAAGTCATATGAGTTTAAGATGACATAAGGGTGAGTAAATGAGGAGAGAATTATTATTTTGGCGGGAACTAATCCTTTATACCTTAGTTTTTGGCTCTGACTACTGTGATTGTAATGCCAGACTTAGACTGCTTCGTATCACTAGCCTACCCAGTAACTACGTTTACCTATTTTGTGTGTGTATGGGTAAAATCTGAAATCCTGAAATCCTGCATGTTTTAATTAAAATCTAAAAGGGTTAGGGGATAAAAAATATTTTATTAGATCAGTATAAAAACCACAGAAGTCAATGGAAAGTCCCCACCATGACAGAAGACCAAATGTCTGTGTGTGTGTGTGTGCTTGTGTTTGTGTTTGTGTGTTTGTTTGTGTGTGTGTGTGTGTGTGTGTGTGTGTGTGTGTGTGTGTGTGTGTGTGTGTGTGTGTGTGTGGGGAGGGGGGCGGGGGGGCAGGTTTGGGTGGTTTACGAAGACATTTCTAGTGTCCCCATAATTCATAATACTAAATTATGTTTTTTTAAAAATGTAAAAATGCAGAAAGTTTTTTGTGAGGGTTAGGTTTAGGGGTAGGTTTAGGGTTAGGGTATAGAATCTATAGTTTGTACAGTATAAAAATCATTATATCTATGGAGAGTCCTCATAATGATAGCTGCACCAATGTGTGTGCGTGTGTGCGTGTGTGTATTGGGGGGGGGGGGTCCTCCTCTTTTGTTTTAAAGTTACAGAGTTACACGAAACCACCATGAGAAAGCCAGTAGCTAGTAATGTGCACACACACTCACACACACAGGCTGGGTGAGAAGCCGACTCTTAAATAATACAATAGGTCATTGTATGACCAAATAATGGAAATCTGTCCAGGAACAGCAGCATTGTTTTCTCACATGGCTAGCAACTGGATATGAACCATCTTATAATTAATAAATACTAATATTATTTAAGAACAAACTATTATAAATAATACAAATGAACCTGTAGGCGAAGAGAACATAGTCTTTAACAGAGTGGTGAGAGACCAATATGGAGTGATCTTTGTGAATGGGCTCAAACTCAAGGGCAATCTTTACCAAACACAACAGCGAACAGGAGGCCACAAGATCAAACACCTAACAGAGGAACAAAGTGAAAGAGACATAGAGAGAGAGAGAGGAAATTAATGGACAGATAACTGGTAATTTGCGATATAAATTATATAAAAGCGATATTGAATAAAAGTTAAGCTCAATCGACAGCTTGTGGCATAATGATGATCCCCACAAAAAGTAACTTTTACTTGTCCCTCCTTTACTTTATAAAAAGCAGAAATCGAGGTTACATTGATGCACTTACAACGGAAGTGAATGGGGCTAGTTTTTGGAGGGTTTAAACACAGAAATGTGAAGCTTATAATTTTATAAAAGCACTTACATTAATTCTTCTGTTAAACTTGAGTATTATTTGAGCTGTAAAGTTGTTTAAAGTGTAATTTTTACAGTTGTTTTATGGTTTATAGCATTACATTGTAAAATTGGATATAACTTCAGATAGAAAATGTTAGTTAGTGCGCTTTATCACACTAAAATCATGTCAACACATATTGTTTATGTCTTGTGGCTTTATTTTTGAAACAGTGCGTATTTGAACGAATGGCCTCATTCACTTCCATTGTAAGTGCCTCACTGGAACCCAGATTTTTTATTTCTTTTAAGAAAAGGAGGGACAGGTTGAAATAATTTTTTGTGGTATTCAACATTATGCCACAAATGGTGTCGATCGAGCTTAACTTGTATTGAACCTAAAATATTCCTTTAAATGCTGTACAAATGTATGCAAGAAGATAAATCTGATTAAATGCATTCACAATGTCTGTGTAGGAATTAACAGTGCATGTCTGCCTGATGTCTCACCTTAACCAGGTGACTTCCGTCATAAAACACTGCCAGCAACCGGCCCTCACAGGCAGATGTAACCACAGGAACATCCAAAGCCTCCTTCTCCATGTAGAGCACCTTCCCAGAATTCACCTCTCTCATCTGCAGCCAGTGGCCCATCTGTAGCACCAGCACACTGTCCTCCAGACAGAGCAAGAGTGAGTCAGCTGCCCAGTCTGCTGCAGAGCTCTGAGCTCTGGGTAAAGATTGCACTGGCCTGCTTAGGTTGTCCAGATGCCATAGATTCAGCGTTCCATCAGAAGAACAGGAAACTATATGGTGCTGACAATGAGCCAGGGCTGTCACAGAACTCATGTGACCTGGTTAAAGGGATAATACACCCAAAAATGAAAATTAAGTTATAATTTTCTCACCCTCGTGTTGTTGCAAACCTGTATGACTTACTTTCTTCTGTGGGACACAATAGAAGATGTTAGGCAGAATGTTAGCCTCAGTCACCATTAATTTTCATTACATCTTTTCTTTTTGGAGTGAATGGTGACTGTGGCTAACTATCCCATTAAATATGTGCCAGGATGTAAAGGCAACACCATTTGGTCATTATGTTTTAAAGAACATCTTATTTGAATGTTATGTTCTTTTGCCAAATTCCATTGCAGGTCATAAAAATAATAAAGTTATGTATGATTTTATACACAGCAGTTAACTTTTACATACATACAGGGTTGGGAGGGTTACTTTTGAAATGTATTCCATTACAGAATACATGCTGTAAAATGTAATTTGTAATGTATTCCGATAGATTACTCAAGGTCAGTAACGTATTCTAAATACTTTGGATTACTTCTTCAGCACTGGTAGATTTTTTCACTTGTTTTGACTATAAAAACTCTGTACAGTACAGTGAGACAAAATATACATGTTAAAAATACATTCTCTGAAAAACCTAAATATCTTATGCAGTGTTGTTTCTAAAACAAGATGAATCTAATTGATCTTGTATTAAGGATTTTTAGATATTTTTACAGAAAAACAATACAAAAATTATCAAGAATAAGATTTTTGCCCTAATATCAAAGATCTTACTAGATAAAAAGAAATTATGATCCAACGTGAATATCCTGTTACATGTATTCCATTACTCCCCAAACCTGCATACATAGCATACAGTAGTACTTAATACTTATTACTAAAAGAAGCAGGTCTTAGACAGAGATGAACCAAAAATCACTGGCTGAATGGTGACGTTTGGATTCAGAGTCCTAGAATTTATATACACGTACCTGAAAGGTATGTGTGTACAAGTCCACCTGGAGGAAGCAGGCAGGTGTAAGAGGGCACAAGAACCGGCAGAGATGATCTCTTGCATTGTACTAACAGAGCATGCAGAAAGGAATATTGTCTTGGGTCACCTAGAACAAAACACACACTATGTTTAGGGTTGCCAACTTTCCACCAACCATATACAGAGCAGGGGAATCTCTTGACAACTGTATGTAAAAATGATTATGATGAAACAAAAAAAATTTAAATAAAAAATAATATTTGTAAAAATAATACTGGTATGTTCTCGTTTTTTTTTAAATACAGGACAAACTCTGTGGATTTAAGACGGAACTCAATTCTAAGCCCATAAAAGAATAGTTCATCCAAAAATTTAAATTCTCTCATCATTTACTCACCCTCATGCCATCCCAGATGTGCATGACTTTCTTTCTTCTGCAGAACACAAATTAAGATTTTTAAAAGAATATTTCAGCTCTGTGGGTCCATACAATCAAGTGAATGGTGACCGGAACTATGAAGCACCAAAAAGCACATAAAGTCAGCATAAAAGTAATCTATAAGACTCCAGTGGTTAAATCCATATCTTTAGAAGTGATATGATAGGTGTGGGTGAAAAACAGATCAATATTTATGTCCTTTTCTACTATAAAACTTCACTTTCACTTTGGCGATTAGTATCCTTCGTGCACATTTTATAGTAAAAATGTATAGTAAAAAAGGACTTAAAATGTACCTGTTTCTCACCCACATCTATCATATAGCTTCTGGAGTCATGGATTTAACTACTGGAGTCGTAAGGTTTACTTTTATGCTGCCTTTATGTGCTTTTTGAAGCTTCAAAGTTCTGGTCACCATTCACTTGCATTGTGAGGACTTACAGAGCTGAGATATTCTTCTAAAAATATTTGTTTGTGTTCAGCAGAAGAAAGAAAGTCAAATACATCTGGGATGGCATGAGAGTGAGTAAATTATGAGAGAATTTTAATTTTTGGGTGAACTATCTCTTTAAAACAGGACGATTTCATACTATACAGGACGGTTGGCAACCGTTACTGTGTTTACAAGTATGACAAAAAACAGCTCTGTTTATAAAACATATAGTTATGGTCCTGGATGCGGATTGGTCAAGAAAGCATTTCAGCCATGTTAAAATACACAGTTTAGTATGTGAAACACCCGTTTACCCACCTACTGTGAATATTATTCCGCAGAACACTATAGGGCCAAAGTAAACTAGGTTTACATGTCAGGAGGCATGTTTTCTAATCAGAAGGCACTTGATACAGTAAATTTGCTTAAATCACATTTTAAAAAGAAAATTATGTCCTTAAAGGAATAGTTCAGCCAACAATGAAAATTCTGTCATAATTTAATCACCCACATGTTATTCCAAATCTGTCTGAATTTCTCTTTTCTGAGGAACACAAAAGAGTAATTTTAAAGGATTTCCCATTCGCAGACTCGTAAAAGCACAAAGGAGAGCCATGGCAGAAGTTAAGATTTTCACTGTAAAATAACTTACATTTTGGAATTGTCTGCCCTCTGAAGACTTGGAATATGACATAGAAGTCGCATGGGTAACTGTCAACTTCCAAAGTATTGAAATCAGTGAATGGGACATCCTTTAAAATCTCTTTTGTGTTCTGCAGAAGAAAGAAAGTCATACAGGTGTGGAACAACATGAGGGTGGGAATCTTTGGGTGCACTACAGTATTATATAAATTATCAATACTGTGACATATTGTGAACATAATCACAGTTGAAGCAGATGCAGGCACGGCACACTGTGTCTAACAACACCCTTTAGCTGTAACTATATTCACAACATGGCAAGGCCTCTCATACCTTATTACTTAGTTATTATATCCAGCATTGATTCAGGCCTAATATCTGTCTTCAGATGTTTGTTTCGTGTGTTGTTCAACAGCAGATGTCCCTAGTCTTGCGTTGTGTGTGTGTACCTGAAGTAACAGGCTTATCTTGGGCAATGATCTGTTGTAGACGACCCAGGAGCTGAGAGGCTAACTGACAAGGATCATTTAGGAGAACAGAACGAGAGAGACACAAAACCTGAGCCAGCACTTTTACATCCAGCAGCTCTCTGTAACATACACAAAAACACACACACTTACAGATACACTGTCTCAGCATCTCTACACTGTAACCTGCATAAGAAAACACTGCTTTCTAATACGTATTAAACATTTTTGGATACAATCAAATTTACAAATAGACACTTTCAGAGCTGGAATTGAAAAATCTATCATCATTTACTCACCCTCATGTCAAACATATATTACTTTCTTTCTTCAGTGGAAAACAAAAGGAGAGATTTAGCAGAATAACCAGGCCTCTCTTTTACATACAATGAAAGCATACAGTGACCAGGGGCTGTCAAGCTCCAAAAAGGATCAAAAAGCACCATAAAAGTAGCCTATAAGACTAGTGGGTTATATTCCAAGTCTTCTGAAACCATACGATAGATTTGTGAAAGGAACAACCTGAATTCACATTGATTGTAATTCATTAAAAAACTTGCCCTCCATTGTAGCTGTCAAATCTCAATTTGAAATATAGCAAATGAGTCGCATGGACTATTTTTAAGGTGCTTTTTGGAAACTTTTTGGACCTTGATAGCCCCTGGATAATATATGCAGCATGCTTTGGACTATTACAGTACACATGGATAACTTTTATGATGGTTTTTTTTTTTTTTTTTTTTTTTTTAAAAGCTTGACAACCCCAGGTCACTATAAGCTTTCATTGTATGGGAAAGCGCACCATGAACATAATTTAAAATGTTGCCCTTTGTATGCCATGGAAAATTTGGAACAGCTTGAGGGTCAGTAAATGAACAGAATTGTAATTTTTGGGTAAACTATTCCTTAAACCACAGAAATACACAGTTCTATGCCCCTAAAAGCTACACTGCAAATAATAATAATAATAATAATAATAATAATAATAATAATAATTTTCTAAATTAGTATTTTAGTCATGTTTTCCAGTAAAAGTATCTAAACATTCTCAAAACAAGATATATACATGACAAGCAAAATGGCATAAGATATTAAAGAAATAGTTCACCCCAAAATGAAACTCAACGTTTACTCACCCTCATGCCATCCCAGTTGTGTATGACTTTCTTTCTTCTGCTGAACACAAGCAAACATTTTAGAAGAATATCTTAGCTCTGTAGGTCCTCACAATGCAAGTGAATGATGGCGAGAAAATTGAAGCTCCAAAAAGCACATAAAGGCAGCATAATAGTAAGTCCATTCGACTCCAGTGGTTAAATCCATTTCTTCAGAAGTGCTATGATAGGCGTGGGTGAGAAACAGATCAATTTTTTCATCCTTTTTTACTGTAAATTTTCCTCCCTGTCCAGTATGTGGCGATATGCACATAGAATGCGAATCGCCAAAAACAAAAGAAGAAGAAAATGAAACTGAAAATTTATAGTAAAATAGGATTTAAATATTGATCTGTTTCTTACCCACACCTATAATATCACTTCTGAAGGTACAGATTTAACCACCGGAGTCACTTTTACTTTTACACAGTTACTTTTATGCTGCATTTATGTGCTTTTTGAGCTTCAAAGTTCTGGTCACCATTCACTTGCATTGTGAGGACCAACAGAGCTGAGATATTCTTCTAAAAATCTCCATTTGTGTTCTGCAGAAGAAAGAAAGTCATACACATCTGGGATGGCATGAGGGTGAGTAAATGATGAGAGAATTTACATTTTCAGTGAACTAATCCTTTGTCAATTTTCAGACAAATCTGACAAAATTTAGTAAACTTATGCTTAAAGCAAGAAAAAAAAAAAAAAAAATCTGCCAATATGGTAAGAAAAATAAACTTGTTTTTCATTTAAATTAAGTTTATTTTTCTTAACCCATTGGCAAATAGTTTATTCTTGTATTAAGCATAAATCTCACTAAATTTAGTTTGATTTATTTGAAAACAAGACAAATTACCTTGTGCCATTTTGCTTTTCAAGTAAATTCAACTTGTTTTAAGAACGTTTAAATATTTTTACTGGCAAACAACACAAAAAACTAATTAAGAAAATTATTTTTGCAGTGTATGCCTAGGCACAAACACACACTTGTCTGGTGATCATACTTATCCGGTATGACGGCAGCTTTAAGGTCCTCCTCCACATGGTAGATGGACAGACCCCACAGTTTATGCAGCAGGAACTCATAGTTAAACAGACACTGGCTGAGTAAAGGGACAATCTGCTCTGAGTGAATGTAATGATAAGGCAAACAGTGGAGTTTGCGCAAATTAAATAAGTAGATCCTCCTGCCCTTCTCCTTCCTGATCCAGGCTAGTGGCTGAAAAACCTGGTTATTTGGAACATTCCCATTAAAGTAATCTGCAAAGTCTGCATGGATAGCTTTCCGCAAGTCCTCTGTTGGTGCGTATCGTTGTAGAGTGATGCAGCCGAACTCTGTGTGAGTCCAGCGCAGCACCCATGTGCTGTCACTTTCTACTTCTGTAATGTAATCTCTTAGACCACGCAGCAGTCGTGCCACAAACACATAAGGCACTGGGGAGTATTCTGAAACGGGTAACGTCTGATGATGCAAAACCGTCATCTCTCGAGTGACGTGATCATCTTGCCCCAGCAGCACCAGAAGTTCCTCCTCGGTCACGCCAGCACGGGAGAGTGATATTAGCAAAGCCATGCGTCGCACCAAACATGCCCCATGCTCTCGCTCCAGATGAACTAGGATGCCCACGAAGAGTTGCTGTAGGTCCGTAGGGATGCTGAGACTCTCTTTGGGAGTAAAGGAACTCCATTGCTTGCTCTCGGCATAGGCTAGGTTTAGGTAGAGAGGGGATGGACAGGACAGACAGGACTGGAATAAGTGGTTATACTGGTCTTCTGTTAGTTGGCGAAAGTCTGTTGCTAGCCTGGACTGCAGTCCTGATGCGATGTCCTCACAGCTAAGAGCAGGTAGTGAAAGGACAGAGACTTCAACCTGGGACTGAAAGGGTGGAGAGAGAGATAGAGAGAACAAAGTGAGACAAGACAAGACAAAGATTTGTCAAATGTTTATTGAAAAAGCAACGTTTCGGTCATGCGACCTTCATCAGATAGACGCCATTTTCCATTTTGACATTTTCTTCTTGTTCAACACCTGCCTGCAACCATTCAGGTGTGTGAAGGATATTTATATTATTACCCCAAAGTCAAATTAAAGAAATAATATTTTGCTTAAAGAAAATAAGTCCTTTTTTACGACCATTAAGAGTTTTTGCATTGTGACATTATTTTCATGACAATTAGGCACATTTTACTGTATCTTCCAACAAATTCTCTTTACCGCAATGCAAAAAAATCTCATTCTCAGTAATGTAATTAAAAAAAAAAAAATACAACATCTCATTTAAATTGTGTAGCATTTAAACATCATTGCAGTACTTGTTGTACTGCCTTTAATTTATTCTGATTTGAAGAAAAAAAATGCATAAAAATATTAAAGGAATAGTTCACTCTAAAATTCTCTCATCTTTTACTCTTCCTCTTGCCATACTAGATGTGTATGATCTTCTTTCTTTTGTGGAACACAAATGAAGGTTTGTAGAAGAATACTTCAGCTCTGTAGGTCCATACAATGCAAGTGAATGGTGGCCAGAATTTTGAAGCTCCAAAAAGCACATAAATGTAATCCATACGATTCCAGTGGTTAAATCCATGTCTTCAGAAGCAATATGATAAGTGTGGGTGAGAAACAGATCAATATTTAAGTCTTTTTTTACTATAAATCTCCAATTTTGAACAGTAACAACCAGTAGGTGGCGATATAAATGAAGAATGTGAATTGCCAAAAAACAAAAGAAGAATGTGAAAACGAAAGTGGAGATTTACAGTAAAAAGGACTTGAATACAGTATTGGTCTGTTTCTCACCCACATTATCATATTGCTTCTGAACATATGGATTTAACCACTGGAGTTGTATGGATTTATTTTATGCTGCCTTTATGTGCTTTTTGGAGATTCAAAGTTTTGGACCCTGTCTGGAATGTAATGTATGCAATATATGGACCTACAGAGCTGAGATATTCTTCTAAAAATCTTAATTTGTGTTCTGCATTAGAAACAAAGTCATACCCTGAGGGAGAGTAAATGAAGAGAGAATTTTCATTTTTGGGTACACTATTCCTTAAATGTTCCTAAAAAATAGGCTTCATTTTCTTTATGCCAAATATTATAGATTTTATTTCTTTTGATTTTGGAATAAAATATGACCTCAAAATATTTTTGTGAGATTCACCCTTAAACTGCACCAGTTTGGGGATCATCACTGGTTTACCTGAAGTACATGAGCGCATTTAGAATGTGTGCTGGCAGAGAGGATGATGAAGACGTGTGGCAATAGAATATGACAAAGCCAGGAGAGATCAGCCTCATGCTCCTCACTCAGATTATCCAGACCATCCAGCACTAGAGTCAAGGGCCGGTCCTCTGTCACCAGACTCAGCAATGAGCACAGTTCACTGGAAAGCTCTGACAGCGACTGTGGGAGAAAAAATTGCTGTGAAACAGAGACTGCTGTTTTTTTCATAGTGCAACACTATCTGTGAGATAGATAAGCAAACACACAATATCATGTATCCAATACGGTTTAAAAGACCTTATGAATATTTGATTAATCAGTAATCATGTACCTCAGATATCTCTGTTTTGAGGTTATAGATGTTAGCTAACTGCAGACACAGGGTCTGGAGAAGCAGACGTACGTTTCTGCTGTTAGCTGTCAGACCCACAAAGCAGGTCAGCACTTTGCCATCCCTAAGAATGAACCAAATTAAATGAAACTGAGCAATATGATATCTTATGTCATAAATATAAAAACCATTAGCCATAACCCTAAGATTTATCTTGTCCTATTAATTATCCCGGATGGGGTTTGCAAACTGGGGCCCGGGGACCCCGCTAATGGGTCTGTGAAAAAAAAAAAAAAGTAAAATATGTTTAAAAAGTATAAAGGTTAGCATTTAATAAATTACCAACAGGTCGGAAATCATAATATTGATCATTATTTTTTTATTCTATTAACAGACTGAGTAAAAAAACAAACATAGTTTTGTGATAAAAAGTATTTCTAATTTATTTTAGTGTTCATCTCTCCTTCCTTGCAATGTGCATACTTTCCAGAACAGTATGTACAGTACATTTGTTGTATTTTTAAAGGAGTTTCTCCTTGCCACTGTTGCTTTTATATCCTAGGAAGGGGGTCCTTCACGATGGAATCATATTAGGGGATCCTTGGCATAAAAAAAAAAAAAAATCTGATCTAGACCACTTAATGCTTTGTCTTCCCCTAATATTAATACTAATCATTCCCACAAAAGAATCTCATTACATTTAGTGTTTGTTTAAATCCAGGTTAAACTAGACCAAACCCAAAAATATTACAATAATATTTGTTTTCGGTTTTTAAAACTACCTTACAATGTTTACATTCAGGTTCCATTTGTTTGCCTACCCAGATATCCAGGTGGGTAGGAGTTGTGCTACTTTTGCAAGTGTGGTGCTCTTTCCAGACCCTGGTTCACCCAGTAACAGCACAGCTCTCCTGGAGGAGGATGCTTCAAGCGCACGCTTCACTTCCATCAGAAAGTCCTGTCTGAACACATAACCCTGTACTCTGAAAAGAAAGAAAATAAACAGATATTTTAGTCTAACAAACTTGAACAACCTTTAGAAAAGGATCAATTCCTAAAGGGATATTTCACCTAAAAATTCAAATTCCCTCATCATTTACTCTCCCTCATGCCATCCCAGTTGTGTATGACTTTCTTTCTTCTGCTGAACGGAAACAAAGATTTTTAGAAGAATATCTCAGCTCTGCAGGTCCATACAATGCAAGTGAATGGTGACCAAAACTTTGAAGCTCCAAAAAGCACATAAAGGCAGCATAAAAGTAATCCATATGACTCCAGTGATTAAATCCATATCAGAAACGATATGATTATATTTAAGTCCTTTTTTACTATAAATTCTCCTCCCTGCCCAGTAGGTGGTGCATATACATGAAGAATGTGAATCGTCAAAAACAGAAGAAGAACTCAAAAGCACTTAGGTGGGTTGTTTGCAAGTGGTTATTAACAGTAAGAAAGGATTTCAATATTAATCTGTTTCTTACCCACACCTGTCATATCACTTCTGAGACGGATTTAAATACTGGAGTTGTATGGATTACTTTTATGCTGCCTTTATATGTTTTTTAAGCTTCAAAGTTTTGGATCCTGTTGACTTGCATTGTATTGACCTACAGAGCTGAAATATTCTCCTAAAAATCTTCATTTGTGTTCTGCTGAAGAAATAAAGTCATACACATCTGGGATGGCATGTGGGTGAGTAAATGATGAGAGAATTACATTTTTGGTTGAACTATTCCTTTAATAATTTTGAAAAACTGATGGAGACAAGGGTGGAATATAAAACCACATTTGAATGTGTAACTCACAATGCTTTCGCAAATCTGGCATGACACTGAATTTCTTCTTTAACTTGATTTCTAGAGACCTCCCTCCTCTTCATATCAAAGGAGCCTTTAGGCAGACTGACCTGCATAACTCTGAAGCCATACTTTAATACTTTAACTTGACAGACAGTGACAAAGTAACATGAGATGAGGGGAATAGAGGGGCTATATAGTTTTCTTACCTGTTGAAGGCTGCAGTGACAGTGCGCTGGAAATGAGCACAAAGGCGTTCAGTGTAGAACTGATGTGATCTGTTGTGTTTCGCACTCAAGCCTTTTCTTCCCCAGCTGACGTTTCTCTCATGTATATTAGTGTGTCTCAGCTTGAAAAGCATGTTTACATATGTACACAATAATTTTCATTAATGATGCCTTATACATACACATTTAAAGATAAGGTTTGTCACTTAATTAGTCACCAGTCATAAATCTTGTCTAAAATGAGCTAGTTGTGCCTAGGGATATATTGGTTTTACCGATTCATCGGTGCCAATAGTTGCTTTTTGGGATGTTTATGATATTATTTTTGCTTTTTTTAATTTATTGGAAAAAAATCTATGCCGATTGTTGCCTATAGTTTTTTTTTTTTTCTTTCCTGTGGCCGGCGCTTAAGGATTGTACTGTTAGAATGGTTTGGTTTATAGAATAACAGCGGCCTCTATAAGTGAAATAAATACAATCACTGACACCTCATTGGGATTTGCTGTTTTGAATCTTTCATCATTGACAGTATTCATTCACATATTTTTCCTCACTTGTTATTTTGATTAGACAATCAAGTGTTCTAAATTGAATTATATACACTGGCACCCAAAAGTTTGGAATAATGTACAGATTTTGCTGTTTCGGAAGGAAATTGGTACTTTAATTCACCAAACTGGCATTCAGCTGATCACAAAGTATAGTCAGGACATTACTGATGTAAAAAACAGCACCATCACTATTTGAAAAAAGTCATTTTTGATCAAATCTAGACAGGCCCCATTTCCATCAGCCATCACCTTATCCTTGAGTAATCATGCTAATTTGATAATTTGGTATTAGAAAAATCACCTGACATTATATCAAACACAGCTGAAAGATATTTGGTTTGTTAAATGAAGCTTAAAATTGTCTTTGTTTTTGAGTTGCCACAGTATGCAATAGACTGGCATGTCTTAAGGTCAATATTAGGTAAAAAATGGCAAAAAAGAAACAGCTTTCTCTAGAAACTCGTCATTCGATCATTGTTTTGAGGAATGAAGGCTATACAATGCTTGAAATTGCCAAAAAACTGAAGATTTCATACAAAATGTGTACACTACAGTCTTCAAAGACAAAGGACAACTGGCTCTAACAAGGACAGAAAGAGATGTAGCAGGCCAGATGTACAACTAAACAAGAGGGTAAGTACATCAGAGTCTCTAGTTTGAGAAATAGATGCCTCACATGTCCTCAGCTGACAGCTTCATTGAATTCTACCCGCTCAACACCAGTTTCATGTACAACAGTAAAGAGAAGACTCAGGGGTGCAGGCCTTATGGGAAGAATTGCAAAGAAAAAGCCACTTTAGAAACAGAAAAGCAAAAAGAAAAGGTTAGAGTGGGCAAAGAAACACAGACATTGGACAACAGAGAATTGGAAAAGAGTGTTATGGATCTTAATCCCATTGAGCTTTTGTGGGATCAGCTAGACTGTAAGGTCCATGAGAAGTGCCGACAAGACAGCCACATCTATGGCAAGTGCTACAGGAAGCGTGAGGTGAAATGTCACCTGAGTATCTGGACAAACTGACAGCTAGAATGTCAAGGATCTGCAAAGCTGTCATTGCTGCACGTGGAGGATTTTTTGATGAGAACTCTTTGAAGTAGTTTAAGAAGTTATGAATATTTTGTTTTCAAACTGTAATTTTTCACATTATTAATGTCCTGACTATACATTGTGATCACTTGAATGCCACTTTGGTGAATAAAATTTATTTTAATTTATTTTCATAAGAGCAAAATCTGGTCATTATTCCAAACTTTTGGCCACCGGTGTATACAGGTGCATCTCAATAAATTAGAATGTCGTGGAAAAGTTCATTTATTTCAGTAATTCAACTCAAATTGTGAAACTCGTGTATTAAATAAATTCAATGCACACAGACTGAAGTAGTTTAAGTCTTTGGTTCTTTTAATTGTGATGATTTTGGCTCACAAATAACAAAAACCCACCAATTCACTATCTCAAAAAATTAGAATACATCATAAGACCAATAAAAAAAAAACATTTTTAGTGAATTATTGGCCTTCTGGAAGGTACGTTAATTTACTGTATATGTACTCAATACTTGGTAGGGGCTCCTTTTGCTTTAATTACTGCCTCAATTCGGCGTGGCATGGAGGTGATCAGTTTGTGGCACTGCTGAGGTGGTATGGAAGCCCAGGTTTCTTTGACAGTGGCCTTCAGCTCATCTGCATTTTTTGGTCTCTTGTTTCTCATTTTCCTCTTGACAATACCCCATAGATTCTCTATGGGGTTCAGGTCTGGTGAGTTTGCTGGCCAGTCAAGCACACCAACACCATGGTCATTTAACCAACTTTTGGTGCTTTTGGCAGTGTGGGCAGGTGCCAAATCCTGCTGGAAAATGAAATCAGCATCTTTAAAAAGCTGGTCAGCAGAAGGAAGCATGAAGTGCTCCAAAATTTCTTGCTAAATGGGTGCAGTGACTTTGGTTTTCAAAAAACACAATGGACCAACACCAGCAGATGACATTGCACCCCAGATCATCACAGACTGTGGAAACTTAACACTGGACTTCAAGCAACTTGGGCTATGAGCTTCTCTACCCTTCCTCCAGACTCTAGGACCTTGGTTTCCAAATGAAATACAAAACTTGCTCTCATCTGAAAAGAGGACTTTGGACCACTGGGCAACAGTCCAGTTCTTCTTCTCCTTAGCCCAGGTAAGACACCTCTGACGTTGTCTGTGGTTCAGGAGTGGCTTAACAAGAGGAATACGACAACTGTAGCCAAATTCCTTGACATGTCTGTGTGTGGTGGCTCTTGATGCCTTGACCCCAGCCTCAGTCCATTCCTTGTGAAGTTCACTCAAATTCTTGAATCGATTTTGCTTGACAGTTATTATAAGTCTGTGGTTCTCTTGGTTGGTTGTGCATCTTTTTCTTCGACACTTTTTCCTTCCACTCAACTTTCTGTTAACATGCTTGGATACAGCACTCTGTGAACAGCCAGCTTCTTTGGCAATGAATGTTTGTGGCTTACCTTCCTTGTGAAGGGTGTCAATGATTGTCTTCTGGACAACTGTCAGATCAGCAGTCTTCCCCATGATTGTGTAGCCTAGTGAACCAAACTGAGAGACCATTTTGAAGGCTCAGGAAACCTTTGCAGGTGTTTTGAGTTGATTAGCTGATTGGCATGTCACCATATTCTAATTTTTTGAGATAGTGAATTGGTGGGTTTTTGTTAAATGTGAGCCAAAATCATCACAATTAAAAGAACCAAAAACTTAAACTACTTCAGTCTGTGTGCATTGAATTTATTTAATACACGAGTTTCACAATTTGAGTTGAATTACTGAAATAAATGAACTTTTCCACGACATTCTAATTTATTGAGATGCACCTGTATATACAGTACTGTGCAAAAATTTTAGGCACTTGTGAAAAATGTTGCATTGTGAGGATGTCTTCAAAAATAATGACATAAATAGTTTTCATTTATCACTTATGTCATACAGAGTCCAGTAAACATAAAAAAAAAAAATAAAAAAAAAATGAAATCAATATTTGGTGTGACCACCTTTGCCTTTAAAACAGCACCAATTCTCCTAGGTACACCTGGACACAGTTTTTCTTGGTTGTTGGCAGATAGGATGTTCAAAGCTTCTTGGAGAATTTGCCACAGTTCTTCTATCTATTTAGGCTGTCTCAGTTGCTTCTGTCTCTTTATGTAATCTCAGACTGACATGATGTTTAGTGAGGGGCTTTGTGGGGGCCATGACATCTGTTGCAGGGCTCCCTGTTCTTCTATTCTAATCTTTTCCAAATTCTAAAATTTGCAAGAGTCTAACATTTATATTTCGTATTGACACACTAAAACTGAAGATATAAATAACCATCTTAAGACAAATGCTTTTGTGATACATCTTATGTGCCTAAGACTTTTGCACAGTATTGTATGTGTATATATATATATATATATATATATATATATATATATATATATATATATATATATAATATTACACACAGTATATACTGTAAATAACCCTTCATCTAGTGAATATAATCACTAGATGAACTTAATTTGGTAAATACTCAAGTCTACGTCATTTCAAAATAAAAGTCCCTGGTGTCTTTTGTGTTTGTTTATAGTTAAAAGTCCAGCATTATGGTTATTATTGGGATTTTGGTTGCATCATAAACTGCATCTGGGATTTTATTCATTTTGAACTCTTGTTGCCTCTGTGTCTGTGCCTGTCATAGTAAGGAAAGAATAAATTCTATGAATCGATTTTAAAAACTATTGTCTGATTAATTGGCTATCTGTCTTTTCTACCACTGGCAAAGTCCACTATCGGTACACATCTAGTTGTGGCCTGTACTTTGCAACTACCTTTTATTAGTGATAGACCATTACACTGGCCAAGCTGATAAATCAGACGATATTTGGCTATTTTAAGACTATAAGTATCACATATCATTATAAAAAAACAATTGCATTATATAATAGGCCGGGAGGTAGGCAGGAAGACCAGTCAATCACTACTTTTTATGAATGCCAGTAACAACACTTTTTACACCAAATATACCCATACAAAGACACACACCTTGAGGTGGATGTTGTGAATTAAGCGCTGCTGAGCTTGATGCAAGTTTTGATTGATTTCAGGTCTTCCTTTGTGTAGGTCTATAAACTGAGTGGCATATTCACTCTTCAGATTGTACAGAAGGTCTGTGATGATCCTCTTATAACAGTGACTGTATTCCTCTACCGGCTGTTTCCCTCCAAGACCCTGATCCACCTCCCAGTCCAACACTGAAACACACATTTGAGACATTTGGCATGGTGATTTCTGTCATTTGAGCTTCTTTGCATCCATTTTCAAGAGTGATTCAAGAAAAAGGTATGCAGACTTTATCTCAAAACAGTATGGCTGCAAAAGTCATGCCTGTCCTAAGTAGACGGCAGGTAGCTTCTTCTCCAATAGCTCCCGGTCCAGACTGCCACAACACATTACACAGTTTCATGCAGGAAGAGCGCCATGCCTTCCTTCCCAGCTTTCTGCGATGCCCATCCCGACTGAGGAAGTCAGGGTGGTGTGTGCTAATATAAAATAGAGGAATAAAAGCTTGTTGAAAAACAAAAGCATTTGAATTAAGTGAGCTATAGGGAAAAACATAGAGAGCATACATCAGCTGGGCACAGTTAATTGGCTGATCCAAAAAAATAAAAAATAAATAAAATTGGCTGATGCAAATATCGTTCTATCGTCACTCAAGAACAATATAAATACGGATGGCTAAATAATCAATGTAAAATATGGACATCTGAAATATTAATCAAATGATGTAGTACCATCAAAGAAGTAGATATTGTCAAAAACAACTAAAGGGAAATCAAGGCATGATTAAGAGGGCTTTGTAACATATTCTTAGCAGCCAGAGGAAAGATTTATACTCTACAAGGAGTAGCTGGCTAGGGAAGGAGGAAAACTATGTTGGTATATGACTTCTAATACTAACAATTGTCAAACAACTACAACAATGCAAATCCTTGAGTCACTGCCATGGGAACTAAACAAAGAGTGTTGTATCTACCTAACGGCTCAGCAACGACAGTTTGTAACTAGATAGGTGAAGTTTGTCAAGATGAACTTTGATGTTGGCTTGGCAAAGCCTTGTCTGAAAGTTTAAGTCTAATTTGAAAAGTGTGAAGTTTGATGAACTTAAAGTAGATCAAAGGCCTTTTGTGGGATTGTTTACATTTGAATTTTTGACAGTTGGAGTTTGAATTGCATTCCGTTGGCCTGTTTGAACTTTCTATCAATGTGAGTGTATGGAATTTTTCAGATTTTTTTATTTTAAATTTTTCTCCCATTTTCTCCCCAATTTGGAATACCCAATTCCCAATGCGCTCTAAGTCCTCGTGGTGGCATAGTGACTCGCCTCAATTCAGCTGGCGGAGGAGGAATCTCAGTTGCGTCTGAGACCGTCAATTCGTGCATCTTATCACGTGGCTTGTTGAGCGCGTTACGGCGGAGACATAGCGCTTGTGGAGGCTTCACACTATTCTCTGCAGCATCCACACACAACTCACCACACGCCCCACTGAGAGCGAGAACCACATTATAGCGACCATGAGGAGGTAAGTTTAGTGGATCTAGCTTGAAAGTTAGTGTTAGAAATTTTGGGCTCTGCTTAGAGGTTTTGAAAAAAATAAACCTAAACCAAGTTTGTAGAATAACAGTATGTTGGCTTTGTCAAGCCAACATAATTAGTCTACACCACTGTTTTCAACTTGATAAATAAGTAGTTCCTGATTCGCATGCAGTTCTGTGTTCTTGTAGCTAGCGATAGACCAGGACGATTAATCGGCTGATATTTGTCTATTTTTTTTGTGTTCACTTGGCAGATTAGCAGAAAGGTTAACTTTCCCTTGTATCAGTTCCAAAATCTACCAATAGATTTGTCAATTGATAGTCAACTATTTCTGTTTTCAAGATTTATCAAGTTTATGCAAATTTAAGTAAATAGTTCATAAAATCTGTATTTGATTAAAACATTGTGTACATAAAATTTGCTATTGTTAAATTTTATTATGTTTATTGGCATTTATATCGGCCATCCTGCTCTCTAGATATCAGTTTCGGCCATTGAAAAACCTTTAGCGGTTGACCAGTATTTGTGGCCATCTCTCATGTATGCCTGTGAAGTCCTCAAGACTGGTTGGTTCCAATTGTCATTTTGTGATTTTTGCTGCTATGCTCCCTCAATGCACCCTTTTGGGTGGACTTCACAGTGGACTACAACCCAACAGTCTATGGTGCATTACATACTACGAGTGGACTAGAAGGAGAACCGCAAGGGCTAGAGCCAGAATTTGGGACAAGGCCTTTGTTAAGCATATCCTCTTATTTACCTGACAGGAAGTAAGCGGTACACAGCAGGAAGTGTGTTTTTATCCAACTTGTACCATGACTGCAGAAGAGTCAAATCCTGGTCAAAGTCCATCCAGCTCCGGGCCAGCTGTGTTTCCTCTCCATCTGAAAAGGAACTGCTGGAGAAAGAGTTGTCACTCATTACGACTGAACTTTGTGAAGGTTCCTTCTCTTCGGATAAATTCTCCAGGACAAAACTGCTGCTGTTGCTGGTGCCAATACTGGACTGAGATTCCACAGCCATGTCTGAAGGTCTCCTGGACAGCTTCTTCTTGTTTCTCTCTACAAATTGTACAACTGCTTCAAAGTCTGCTTGCGGGATGGTTTTCGGCAATGACCGTATGTCATGTTTTTGGCCAATGAACACCTAAAGAAGAGAGATGTTGTGGAAACAAATACCTATTTAATCAATCACGCACCATTTAAAAAAAATATTCCGTGATCAAAACCAGTTCAGCTCAATCAAAATAATTTGTGGCGTAATGTTTATTACCACAAAGGAAGTTAATGGGGGCCAATTTTTGGAGGGTTTAAAGGCAGAAATGTGAAGCTTATCATTTTATAAAAGCACTTACATTAATTCTTCTGTTTTACATTACGTCGTCATGGCAACTAAGTTGTAAAATTGGATATAACTAAACAGAAAAGGTTAGTAAGTGATTTTATCACACTAAAATCATGTTTACATGCATATTGTTTATGTCTTGTGGCTTTACTTTTGAAACAGTGAGTATTTTAACATTAATGGATTGGCCCGATTAATTTCTAAGATTTCCTTTAGCTTTTTTCAAGTAAAGAAGGTCGAAATTATGTTTTGTGGTAATCAACATAATCCCACAAATGCTGTCAAATAAGCTTAACTTGCACTGAATCCAGAATAATAACATTTTTTTCCACATTTTTACATTTTTACATTTTCTTAAAAAAATGTGAGAGGTTTTTGCCCATGAAAAACTAGCTGCCATAATGTTAGGATGTTGTTGGTGGTTGGCAGGGCATTCAGAGTATTTTTTAGCTTATTGCTATATGGCTACTAGGGTATTCTGGTTGCTTTCTGATATTCTGGACCCGACATGGATTGCGTTTCTCCAGTGGAAATCTATAGATTGTCCTAGCAGGTGAAAATTGCAAGTCAGATTTGAGGTCATCACGATTTAAGGTGAAATTCATGTCCGTAGCACAAACGTGCAAAGTTTACTTCTTAGGGCTCAGGATTTGTTCATTTAGCAATAGTAATAGTGATGTTTGCCTTAGCAAGCACCACTAATAATGTATTATTACTACTGACTAATTACTATTTTATCCTGTGGCACTCACTTGAAATGTAAATGAACAATGTGCAATTAAACCTACAAAAAAATTTGGCCCTTCAGTCTCCTGACACCGTCTCAGTGTCTCCACGTGCAACTCGGCCAAATCATGATGATCCGAAACAGGATCTCCAACTCCTGCACGCAGGTCGAACATCCTGAAATCATATCCTCTCTGCTTGCAGTGTAGATACAGCCGAGGATACACACACTCCATCAACGCACTACGCTCTGGGATGGTATCTACACACACACACACACACACAAGATGTATAATACAGTACGTATACCTTGACTTTAACCAAAATGGCTTGTATCTTCAATAGTCTCTATGCAGTACATACTGTATACATACATACAGACACTATCAGCAGAAAGCAACCATTTTCTAAGTGTAGTGTGGTTGTAAACTGTCATACTTTCCCTGATCTCACACTAATAAAGAATCAAAAAGGAGTAGCATGGCATATTTTACATTACAAATAGGTGCTTGTCAACGATCCAGCATATGGGTTTACAGCCAGTCTCCAGGCTCAGAGGGTGACATTAGCCTTACCTTTATATCCACCACACAGATAGATCATGAATCTCCGCTGTTTAACTTGAAATGATGAAATGTCTTCATTTAAAGTGTTTAGAGAGGAGTGACATTGCCGTTTTAGGTCTCTCTCATCACATCTTTGTTTGTTCTCAATATCAGCAGCTCTTACAGTTCCCTCAGACAGAGAACACTGACCCTCCGGGGCCTCGTCTGTACATGAAGATGCATTTTGAACAATTACTGGTCCCTCTTTCTTCTGTTCTTCCTCTTCTTTCTCTTTGTCTTCTCTCTCTACCAGTTCCCAGCTCTGCAGAAGCTGAGGAGTACTGTCAGAAGAAATGACGTGTTCACGAACATCCAGAAAATCCCTTTGAGTCTGGTCCTTCAAACCCAAAGAGTAACAGGCACAGTTGTCCATAAAAGGCGATATCATTGCTTTTTAAAACATTGTGAATATGATATATGGTCAGTTTATTATCATATTTTCCTAACCTCTGTTTTCAGTGAGTTGAACACTTCAGCTTGATTCTCCTCAATAGAAGAAATGTCATTGGTTCCCTTTAAGTGATGCTGTTGCAAATGGTACTGGACACATAAACATAATAGTAAATGTATACAGTTAAATTAATCATTTTGCTGACTGACAGAATATAAATGTTCCAGTTTCCTGAATCTTTCAATGTGTGACTTTGAGAAGATGGTCTTTCCTTTCCACACAAAAAGGTATAATTCATTGCTCCCCAGTGGACCATTTTCACAGACCGTGATGATGCATTTTCATCTTAATTTAGCAAAAGGACTATCCAATAATTCAAGAGCAGTCTACACTATTTAAAGGAATAGTTCACCCAAACTTTCATCATTTACTCACCCTCATGCCATTCCAGATGTGTATGACTTTCTTTCTTCTGCTGAACACAAATTAAGATTTTTAGAAGAGTATTTCAGCTCTGTAGGTCCATACAATACAAGTGAATGGTGACTAGAACTTTGGAGCTCCAAACATCACACAAAGGAAATATAGAAGTAATCCATAAGACTCCAGTGTTTTACTCTACAGAAACAGAACAATATTTAAGTCCTTTTTTACTCAAAATCTCCACTTTAACTTTTACTTTCAGATGTGAAAGTGAAACTAAACAGGCACCACATGTGACTTTCAGATGTAAAGGTGAAAGTGAAAGTGGAGATGCAACTTTGAAGCTTCAAAAAGCACATAAATGCAACACAAAAATTAATCCATACAACTCCAGTGGTTAAATCCATATCTTCAGAAGCGATATGATAGGTGTGAGTGAGAAACAGATCAATATTTAAGTCCTTTTTTACTATAAATTTTCTTCTACCTGCCCAGTAAGTGGCGATATGCACAAAGCATGCAAATAGACAAAAACATAAGAAGAATGTGAAAGCATAAGTGGAGATTTATAGTAAAATAATTACTTGATCTGTTGAAAAAAATATTGATCTGTTTCTCAGCCACACTAATCATATCACTTCTGAAGACATGGATTAAACTACTAGAGTCGTATTGATAACTTTTATGCTGCCTTTGTGTGCTTTTTGGAGATTCAAAGTTCTGGTCACCATTCACTTGCATTGTATAGACTTACAGAGCTGAACTATTATTCTAAAAATCTTAATTTGTGTTCTGCAGTAGAAAAGAAGTAATACACATCTGGAATGGCATGAGGGTGAGTAAATGATGAGAGTATGTTTTATTTTTGGGAGAAAAATTTAAGCTTGTTTGTCTTCTGCATTATCATTAATAATTTATCTAAACCCAAGATTTGGCTAGTTAGCGTCTCTGAACAATGAACCTGAAACAATGATGAAACTTTATGAGAGACTTGTCTGAAACTTACTTTCAGGTGAGCTGTGATTTCCAAATCAGTTTCCACACTCACTCTGGATAATGGAACAATAACCTGGCTGCTTGAAGTGGTTTTCTATCACATTTAAGAGAATCACACAAAAGAAATAGCACAAGAAGCAGCCACTGAAAAGTGACAATATATGTAGAACATAAAAACGTAGGAATCATCTTTGGCTTCCAAAAAGAGTATAATGCAATTTTGGGGTGAATTTCTCATTCCACACCTTCTTCATGACGATTCTGTCCATGGGGCCATGATCTCTCAGAGACTGGGAGAAGAACAGCTCTTGCTGTCTTTGAGCTGTAGTTTGGCCTTTGGTTTGGTGATCCTGTACAAGTCATGCATCTTAAATTACGGAGCAACAAAGTGACGAACACAAACAGCTCAAATGATTGGCTTCTCAAGGTAACACAAGAAGCCTAATTTGCAGTACTAAATTAACAGACTGCATTACAGCTGATGCAAAGCCTTCCACTGAGAAACTAGCACATCTAGGGCTTGCTAAAGGAATAGTTCACCCAAAAATGATCTTTATCTAGTCATTTACTCTCCCTCATGTCGTCTCTGATGTGTATGACTTGCTTTCTTCTGTAGTAGAACACAAACTAAAATTTTTAGAAGAATATTTCAGCTCTGTAGGTCCATACATTAAAGGTGAATGGTGACCAAAATTTTGAAGCTTCAAAAAGCACATAAAAGGAGCATAAATGTAATCCATTAGACTCCAGTGGTTAAACTAATATTTTTAGAAACGATATGATAGGTGTGGGTGAGAAACAGATCAATATTTAATTTTATATTTAATTATTTAATTATAATCTACTTTCACTCAGCCCTTCTCCTATGCACTTTTACAAGAGTTCTTATTCTGTTATTTTTTTATTTTTTTTTGCCGATTTGCAATCTTAGTGCATATCACTACCTACTGGGCTGTTGTGCAATTATGATTTATTAATTATTTTCCTTTGCTTTAGCCCTCCTTTTATTTATTTCTCCTCCCTGCTCCTATGCACGAAGAATGTGTTTTTTCGCTATACAAAAACAGAAGAAGAAGAACTCAGTCCTCTTGTGAACATGCCAAGGAAGGCTGGTGAAAGTGCAATTTTATAGTAAAACAGGACTTAAATATTGTTCTGTTTCTCACCCACACCTATCATATCGCTTCTGAAGATATGGATTTAACTAATGGAGTCTTATAGATAACTTTTCTGCTGCCTTTATGTGCTTTTTTGGTGATTCAAAGTTCTGGTCACCTTTCAATTTTATTGTATGGACCTACAGAGCTGAGGTATTCTTTTAAAAATCTTTGCTTGTGTTCAGCAGAAGAAAGAAAGTCATACACATCTGGAATAGCGCGAGGGTGAGTAAATGATGAGAGAGTTTTCATTTTTGGGTGAACTATCCCTTTAATTAAAGAAAAAGTCACACATTAATTCAATAAAATTGCTTACCAATATTGCTACTTTTGAAGGGATCACATTGGGAATGGGAGGAAGGTTGAAAGCACCATTCTCCTGTTAAATTGTAATGACATACTTATTATATGATAATAAACCTGTTATATCATTTTGAGATTTGGCTTTGCGTGGACATTTACATCGCCCTTTTGAGAAAATAAGAGTCCTTTCAAAATAGACAATTGGAACAGTTAATATTTACACTGAGGAAACTTCTCTTGAACAAAAAATAAAATAAAATAGACAGTTAATAAAAATGTAATCTTACTGTTTTTTGCATATTTCTTTTCGGGACAACTCCATTTCTGTAATATGTCCACATCGCGAGACGATCATCCCTCACGGCTCCAGTCAGCAGCCTTTAAAGTTCAGTGAGGCACAGCCAGAAAATTGTAACAATATTCAGTCATTTTATGTGTCTTCTATAGTGCGTTAATATTTCATACCTATTTTGGAACCTTGCATGGAGAAGTTTGTGTCCAGCACCCACCGCACTTTTCCAGACTGACTGTACTTAAATGAGCAGTGTTATTTCACTCACTGCGCGATGAAGACAGAGCTGGCGCATTACTCAATGACATGCAATCACCGCTAGAGGGCGTCCTGTCTGTTATTCTCCAGCACTGAACTGTAAGCGTCCACTGCCATAGGAACAAACTTGTACAGGCATATTGACTGATAGATATCAGCATATTGTCTGACAAGTTTAGTTGATCTAACCAATTAAACAAAAAAAAACATTCTTAAAATACTGATTCGTGTATTCATTATATATCAAAGCATTTATTTTCATTCATTATTTATATTTTATTTTTCTTTATTTGTTCATGTAATCTTTATTTCATATAAATACATATATGTTTATTTTTATATATAATTTCATTATATATATAAAATTTTTCATTTTCCATTTCTAATTTATTCTTTCCTTCGTTAATTATTCAAATTTTATTTTCTTTCATTTTTCATTCATTTGTAATTGTTATTATAATCATGTATTTTTAATATTTTTCTTTGTCTTTCTTTAATATTTTTCCCTTCATTGATTCTTTATATTTGATTATTCTTTATTTATTAATGTATTATTTCTGACATTGATTATTTTTATACTTTTTTTAAATTTTTCATATTTATATATATATAATTTATTTATTTATTTATTACATTTCTTTCCTGATTATTTTTGTTATTATTAATTATTTATTAATTTATCATTTCTTTTATTAATTAGTTTTTATGTTCCATTCTTTCATTATATATTTGGATTTTTATTTTTATTTTTTTATAAATACCCTTTATATTTTATTTTTCTTTATTCATTCATTAATTTATACTTTAATTATTTCCTTTTTATATATTTAACTTTTTCTTTCTTTTTTAGTATATATACATAATACACACACACACACACACACAAATATATATATATATATATATATATATATAATTTCCCCTCTTGAGCTGCCGACCTAAACAGCATTTTCATGTAACATACACTTACAAAAATGTTCCATAGTGACCGTATTTCCCGCCAAAATACCAAACTTACTATAGTTGTTGCTCCTACAATAAAACTGGGGTAACTATGTATTATACTGTAATTAAAAAGTATATAAACAAAGTCACAAAGGTTCTAAAAAGCTCCAGAAACACTGTTTGACTGGTATCCTATTCATTTATTATGGTTCTATAAAAATCATGATAATTGTAGTAACTATGGTATTTTTCTAGAAATGGCAGTGGTTACCATGGTAAAAAGGGATTGAGTGCTCTCCTGTTGATGAATGCATGTTTTCTGTTGGCAGAGACCCGGTCCACAGTTTCACTGGCAGAACTCCGACGACGTTTCTTTAGTGGATCTCGGCAATACCAGGGAGCTCTGTGTGTGCGGATCCTTCACAAATCCAGACTGATGTATTTTGGGAAAGCAGATCACAAATGTCAATGTCCCTATAAGGTCATAGGTCATCCTAGTGACATCCTCTTCTATGCAGCACAACATACATTTTCGTTACGATATGGTAGTATGATAATATGCACTCAGATTTGTTCAAACATTGTAAGTATTGTTGTAAAAATTGTATTGGTACTATGGTCAGAAAGAATGTAAATTTTTTTATATGTCCTTGCCTATGTTTTTTGTTTTTCTCTCTCTTCCTCTTTCTTTTTTTCTCAGGCAGAGCTACAGGTCGCGGATGGCTCATCAAATGCTTGTGCTGTGCTGTGGAACACTCTCTGTTTGGACTGGTATTGAATCCTACAGCCGGGTCAAGTTGTGAAATTGTGTCGCTACAGAGTCAAGGAGAGTTTCAACAGCCGGACAGGACTCAAAACCACACATTGATATAAACTATGAAGAATATTTTACTATGTTTATTTATATAATTATATAGAACATTTACTAACCTCAAAGACATTTTGGAAACATTAGAATTGGATATAGATGGGTTGTTGACATGTTCTGCACTGACAAGCAATACAGTATCTAAAAGTATTTCTAATTGCATTTTGCTGATTTTTTTAGCAATGTGATTAAAATGGCGAAAAAGAAACAGTGAGCCATCACAATACCTGAAATACATGCTTTACTTCATGCGTGCTTTTAAATTTGAATCTAAAACATTTATGTTGATAAAAAATCATGAAGTCATGGACATGTTATGTGTCAACTACCCAGATGTATGTGCCATTGACCCTTGTGTGTGCTACATGTTACTATACTAAACATGCATAATCTAACAATGAGAATATTCCATATTTCAGCCTTTTAAACTTTGTCATCACATGAGAATATTAATTCTTCTGTTACAGAACTTTCTCTCTGCCTTGTTCTGTTCATCTTTCAGAGATCAGTCTTAATTCCAGGAACCCCACTGTTCAAATTACACATCATCCCTAAGAGCCCCCCCCCCCCCAAATAAAAATATGTAAGTAGAATGTCTATGTACAAAGAAATTAATAAGAGATTATGATAACGTTGTGCAGTTAAAAACAACATAACAAAAAGTGGACAATATGTACATACATATATACTGTGTGTGTGTATATATATATATATATATATATATATATATATATCAGTTGAAGTCAGAAGTTTACATACACTTAGGTTGAAGTCATTAAAACTAATTGTTTAACCACTCCACAGATTTAATATTAGCAAACTATAGTTTTTACAGACAGATTGTTTCACTTTTAATTGACTATATCACAATTCCAGTGGGTCAGAAGTTTACATACACTACAGTTAACTGTGCCTTTAAGCAGCTTGGAAAATTCCAGAAAATGATATCAAGCCTTTAGACAATTAGCCAATTAGCTTCTGACAGGAGGTGTACTGAATTGGAGGTGTACCTGTGAATGTATTTTAAGGCCTACCTTCAAACTCAGTGCCTCTTTGCTTGACATCATGGAAAAATCAAAAGAAATCAGCCAAGACCTCAGAAAAAACATTGTGGACCTCCACAAGTCTGATTCATCCTTGGGAGCAATTTCCAAATGCCTGAAGGTACCACGTTCATCTGTACAAACAATAGTACGCAAGTATAAACACCATGAGACCACGCAGCCATCATACCGCTCAGGAAAGAGATGCATTCTGTCTCCTAGAGATGAACGTAATTTGGTGCGAAAAGTGCAAATCAATCCCAGAACAACAACAAAGGACCTTGTAAAGATGCTGGAGGAAACAGGTAGACAAGTATCTATATCCACAGTAAAACGGGTCCTATATCGACATAATCTGAAAGGCTGCTCAGCAAGGAAGAAACCACTGCTCCAAAACTGCCATAAAAAAGCCAGACTACAGTTTGTAAGTGCACATGGGGTCAAAGATCTTACTTTTTGGAGAAATGTCCTCTGGTCTGATGAATCAAAAATTGAACTGTTTGGCCATAATGACCATCATTATGTTTGGAGAAAAAAGGGTGAGGCTTGCAAGCCGAAGAACACCATCCCAACCGTGAAGCATGGGGATGGCAGCATCATGTTGTTGGGGTGCTTTGCTGCAGGAGGGACTGGTGCAATTCACAAAATAGATGGCATCATGAGGAAGGAAAATTATGTGGATATATTGAAGCAACATCTCAAGAAATCAGCCATGAAGTTAAAGCTCGGTCGCAAATGGGTCTTCCAAATGGACAATGACCCCGAGTATACCTCCAAATTTGTGGCAAAATGGCTTAAGCACAACAAAGTCAAGGTATTGGAGTGGCCATCACAAAGCTCTGACCTCAATCCGACAGAAAATTTGTGCAAATCTGAAAATGCGTGTACGAGCAAGGAGGCCTACAAACCTGACTCAGTTACACCAGTTCTGTCTGGAGGAGTGGTCCAAAATTCCAGCAACTTATTGTAAGAATTTTGTGGAAGGCTACACAAAATGTTTGACCTTACATCACAAATAAATAAATTATATATATACTGTATATGGGAGTGCATATATTAAATTGATTTGATATATTATACATATACAAAAAAAAAATTGTAATCTTTCTTTACTGTGACTAGATGGCCTAGACACAAAGATTACAAGAGTGCAAATTGAATGAAATCCCAGATGCATTTTATTGTGCTACTCCAATCCTATATAATAATAACCAGGAAAAAAAACTTTTAATTACTTTTAATTATAAAAAAGCCCGAAATACACATGGGACTACTATTTTGAAATGTCTGCGCTCCCAGTTGTGAGCACACTGATGGCTGATTAGCTGAGAAAGTGACTCGAATTCAAACCGCTAACCTGAGCTCCTGAGTTCAAACGAGCTCTTGTCGGGTGATTCATTATAAAGATCCAGTTCAAAAGAGCAATTTGTTCACGATTCGGACATCATGGCTCGTGCTGTGTTTTTTGTTGTGTGCAGCCAGCGAGCTCATATCATCAACAGAACGGGTGAAAAGTGGCACGAGACACACTGGCGCTTTAAAGATGTATTCAATAACTCACAAGATGATATCTGATGAAATCGCATATGAAAGCACACATGCCGACTGTTGCCAATGGCGACTAGATTTTAAATTTGAGTCGCAGTCTGGAGCCCTGATAAAGACATCATAAATGTAATCCATATGACTCCAGTGTTTTGATCCATGTTTTCAGAAGTTATTTAATAGGTGTTTGTGAGAAACGGATCAATATTTAAGTCCTTTTTTTTGCTTGAAATTATTCTCCCTGCCCAGTAGGTGGCAATATGCATGAAGAATGTGAATAACCAAAAACACAAGAATAAGAATGTGAAAGTGTCTGTGATCAGTGATCTGTTTCTCACCCACACCTATCATTTCACTTCTGAAGATATTGATTTAACCACTGGAGTCTTATGGATTACGTTTATCCTGACTTATGTGATTTCTGGAGCTTGAAAAGTTTGGCACCCATTCACTTGCATTGTCTGGACCAAAAGAGCTGAGAAATTCTTCTAAAAATCTGTATTTGAGTTTAGCAGATGAAAGAAAGTCATACACATCTGGGATGGCATAAGGGTGAGTAAATGATGAGAGAATTTTCATTTTTGAGTGAACTATACCTTCAAACTTACTTAATGGGTCACACGTACTGTATGCAGGTTTATAACATCAATTACATTTTAACTGCATTAAAGGAATGCACTGCTGTCTATATGTGGCATTATTGTGGTGTTATTGGTGAATATTTAACAGGCACAGGGTCTCACCCCTGATGCCATACAGAGGGATACGCCCAATCCAGCAATTCCTCCAATGGTTTAAGCAGGTAGATGAGAGCAGCATGCTGGAACGGGCTATGATTGGAGGATATTTTAGCTACCCACCACTTCCTGTTTCACTGCATAATTTCATGGAAAACCGACAAGGTGAGTGGCAAAATAGGATGGAGTCTATATGACAATGTGTGTTAGAGTACAGTTTGCCAATGTCTGCCAATACATAATTACATTGATACCCAAGTTGTGAATAGTGCCCCCTAATGGTAGACTGTAGAACTTACAATTAACAAAGAATGCAAATGTTATCAAATGTGTTTCAGTATCTCTTTTGGTCTTTGATACATTGACTTTCTGGGGTAAATGTTAGAGTGTGTGTGTGTGTGCATGCAGAGGAAGCTGGTCTCATCAGTGGAGGGGAGATGAAATTAGAATGTGAGAGGTTAAATTACAGAGAGAGGCGACGATTTGCTGTTCAGTGTATCATCACCGCAGCCTGCTACCACCACCGAGAGGTACTTAGACACACAATATATAACCCACAGTACTATACAATCCACAACAAACACTTCTCGTTTATTTCTTCATATAGGACTGTGGGCAAATGCAGTATTCAGATCTTCCATCTGCTCCACTCAGCTCTAGAACGCCACGCCAAAGAGAGGGGTGTGTGTTTGTGCTCTAGTGAATCTCTGTTGTGATGAGTGTTTAAGTTTGTTTGTAATAGTTTTTGGGTTTGTACCACAGGCCTAAACCTCACAGGACACCTATGAAGTGGAAACTTTTCAGCAGTGCCACCCCTAGAAAGAGGTATCTGTGTGTGGATAAACTGTTTTTGTCTGATTCAGACATGTTGTTATTCAATGGAGAATACTAGCTTAGAACTATATTTCTCAGGGTGGCGCCACCTCTTCAGTCGTCTGCAACTGAGGATGATGTAGAAAGAGGTAAGAGAATTTTAGTATATGCACTCAAATCCACACATATGCAAACAGTCTGCCTACTTAGACAGCATTGTAAGGCATCACAGGTGCTCTCACGATGCAGTTTAGCCAAATTATAAGGCAGCATAGCATGTGTCTTTTACAAAGAAGGCAATCTCAGAAGGTTATGCTTTATAAGAGTGTTACATATTTAAATAAGTAACTTGGTAAGTCAAACTTAATTGGAATTAGTTGTAAAAATGTGTCTTTACCAGAAGCGACACATTAAAGGAATAGTTCACCCAAAAATTTAAATTCTCTCATCATTTACTCACACTCATGCCATTCCAGATGTGTATGACTTTCTTCTGTAGAACACAAATTAAGATTTTTAGAAGAATTTCTTAGCTCTGTAGGTCCATACAATGCAAGTGAATGGTTGCCAAAAGTCAGCATTAAAGTAATCCATTGCTGAGAAGCGATATGATATGTGTGGGTGAGAAACAGATCAATATTTAAGTCCTTTTTTACTATAAATTCTTCTCCCTGCTAACTTTCACTTTCACATTCTTCTTGTGTTTATGGTGATTTACATTCTTCATGCATATCGACCCCTACTGAGCAGGGAAGAGAATTTCAAGCAAAAAGGACATAAATCTTGATCTGTTTCTCACCCACACCTATCATATCTCTTCTGAAGATATAGATTTAACCACTGGAGTTGTATGGATTACTTTTATGCTGCCTTTACGTGCTTTTTGGAGCATCAAAATTTTAGCATTGTATGGACCTACAGAGCTGAAATATTCTTTTTAAAATCATAATTTATGTTTTTCATTAAAAAAAAAGTCATACACATCTGGAATGGCATGAGGGTTATTAAATGATGAGAGAATTTTCATTTTTGGGTGAACTATTCCTTTTAAAGCAGAACACAATAAAAGATACAGTATCTTTTCCATGTTAGTGACAGGACATTTAGCCGATCTTGGTTTCTACAGTATATCCTCAGTGTTGCACCGAGTAGCCTCGCCCACAGTGAAATCTCATTGGTCCAAAATCCTGTTCCTCGTAACTATACACCGATCAGCCACAACATTAAAAGCACCTGCCTAATATTGTGTAGGTCCCCCTCATGCCGCCAAAACATTACCAACCCACTATTCTGAGATGATATTCTTCTCACCACAATTGTACAGAGTGGTTATCTGAGTTACCGTAGATTTTGTCAGTTCAAACCAGCACGTCTGGCACCAACAATCATCCATGTGATTATCTAATCAGCCAATCGTGTGGCTGCAGTGCATAAAATCATGCAGATACGGGTCAGGAGCTTCAGTTAATGTTCACATCAACCATCAGCATGGGGAAAAAATGTGATCTCAATGATTTGGACTGTGGCATGATTGTTGGTGCCAGATGGGCTGGTTGGAGTATTTCTGTAATTGCTGATCTCCTGGGATTTTCACACATAACAGTCTCTAGAATTTACTCAGAATGGTGCAAAAAACACCATATGTGAGCGGCAGTTCTGCAGATGGAAACACCTTGTTGATGAGAGAGGTCAACAGAGATTGGCCAGACTGGTTCAAACTGACAAAGTCTGCGGTAACTCAGATAACCGCTCTGTACAATTGCGGTGAGAAGAATATAATCTCAGAATGCTATTCTGAGATGCGGGTTGGTGCTGTTTTGGTGGCACGACGGGGAACTACACAATACTAGGCAGGTGGTTTTAATGTTGTGGCTGATCGGTGTACATGTGCCACGCAGCAGTGTCCTGTTAAGCATGAACTAATTGCTCGTCACTTGAATGTTGCATCGTATTTGGTTAGGACATGATATAAAGGCCCGGGTACACGAGCAAATATGAACGCATTTGAGGCATGCACACTAGAACTGCTTTGTGATACTCTTTCAGTACAGTCAATGGCAGGTGCGTGCGCAGATGAGGACTGTCCACGTATCAAGAAAATCTGGGCTGCACGTGGACAGTCCTCGCTGACTGTGCTGATGATGAATTTTGCATCATGCATACTGTGTGCGTTACGATCGGCAACACGGACAACTGAAGTATAATTTGACTTTTAGTCTCTCGTGTGCTTCACATATGGAGCGCTATTTTGTGTGGCAGTTGCTGTCTTAAAAGAGTGTTCCAAATCATAGACTCATTAGGCAGCAGCCTGTGAAGACAGCAAGACTAGGTTTTGGAATGGAGATTTTACATTCAGATTTACACTCACTGAGCACTTTATAAGGTACACCTGTACACCTAATTATTCATGAGATTATCTAATCAACCAATCATGTGGCAGCAGTGCAATACATAAAATCATGTAGATACGGTTCAGGAGCTTCAGTTAATGTTCACATCAACCATCAGAATGGGGGAAAAAAATTATCTCAGTGATCTGGAGCGTGGCATGATTGTTGGTGGGGCTGGTTTGAGCATTTCTGTGACTGCTGATCTCCTGGGATTTTCACACACAACAGTCTCTAGAGTGTATAGAGAATGGTGCGAAAAACAAAAAAAATATCAGTGAGCAGCAGTTCTGCGGATGGAAACGCCTTGTTGATTACAGAGGTCAACGGAGAATGGCCAGACTGGTTCGAGCTGACAGAAAGGCTACGGTAACTCAGATAACCACTCTGTACAATTGTAGTGAGCAGAATAGCATCTCAGAATGCACAACACGTCGATCCTTGAGGCGGATGGCCTACAACAGCAGAAAACCATGTCGGGCGCTTTATTCGGACCATAGTATTCCTAATAAAGTGCTCAATGAGTGTAAAATGTGTGATGTGCTTCACAATGTGTTTAGATTTAGTAGTAAGTCTTTCATAACTGATTCCCTCATGTCCTCAGATTTTTCTCTGTTCGATGGAGCCATGGAGTTTCTGGTTGGAGAACGTGACGATGACAGTAATGATGAAGATGATGACAAAGACTTCTCAACGCCTCCCACTAGTCCATTGACCTCAAGTCTGGGACTGACATGCGTTGCCATTGAAACATTACCAAAGGTTTTTTGTTATGAGCGATGGCATGTTCAGGCTGTTGCCGTGGGTATGTAGGTGAACAGCTTTCACAAGCTCCTCCCACAACGAGAGTTGGAGTCATTTAGCCCTGCCTCCTGCTATACTGGCTACTTCACATTAACAATGAGAAGTATACACTCACACACACATGGAGTACAAACTTTTGTCAACACTTTCTTTTGCTTGTACATTGAGTATTTTGTTATAAAAAGTTTCTCTACTGTGTGTGTAGCTCTTTCAGATGGAGTGATGCTTGATGTTGTTTTTCTGCCGGCTGCCAGTGGAAACTTGCACTGGATGCCCCTCCCCCTTTCACATGACAACTCCTGGGAGTCTGTCCTATCACATGGAGGGTTTTCTCCACATGCCCCACCCCAAAGCCCCGGTAAATATAAAGATGGTGATGACACAATAATGAGGGAAGGATGTAGAGTTATAACCAGGCCTACACAGAAACTGCACTCACAGAACGCTCCGCAGAAATTGATCGTGCATCATTCACAAAAGTTCTACACATTGTCCATCCCTTGCTTATTTTAGCTAATTTGAATATGCTGCCAGCTATGAATGGTATGAAAAATGGTAATATTGCACAATGTGCGAATAAAGCCGCATTTCCATCCCATGTGTTCAAAAGAACATAATCGTCTCTTCCAGAGAAACTGTAGCCACTGTGACTCTTTTTTTAATAAAATACTTGCGGTTTATAGCACGCAGACAAAACACTGTAAAGAACTTTGCCTCATGTCTGGAAGTGGCAGTGCGTCACACAGTTCTGTGAGCACTATGTTTGTGCGTTCCTCCGTCCCTTATGACTCAACTGTGCGGAACTAGAAGGTATTTTTCAAAAGTGTCAATAAACCTGCTCTTCTGCACAGTTCAAGTTTATATTCGACTTATTTGCTCTGCAAACTCTGTGCTGGCTTTTGAATTTCTAGACACCATTTCAGGATGACCAGAGCAACATTTCAGATGCAATGATTGGTCTGCTGGTTAGTCCAGTTATGAAGTTATTCAGTCACATGACTTTTTTTTTGCGCATCTTGTATTCCTAATAAATTCAGTAGGAGTTTAGTCAGTAAATGTGTTTCCATCATAGTTAATGCACATTTCTTCTTATCGAATAAAAAAACAATCCACCTCAAGCGAACGTATACATTTTTTTAATGCGCATTTTGGAGATTTTATTCGCATTTTTGTGTTTCCTTCCAGCAGTTTTTATGCGATAAGCCAAAATGCTAATAAAAATACGTGGTTGGAAACTCAGCTACATACAAGATGACTCATTAAATCACTGGCGAAATTGAGAACTTTAATTAATGCAATATCAGATCAAGTTTTTCCAAGGCTGCGATGTGTTCTCTGACTTCGATGAGATATGGATCTTAGAATGGAACACAATAATTGGAATTCCTAAAATAAAAAAGAATACCAAATAAAACCATAATGATATCTATGATGAGGTAAAGCAACAAATAATAAAAGCAATATCTTCTATGTTCATGTCCTATCCAGCTGCGACCGCTACAACTGGCAAGAAACAGTACAGTTTTTTGATTGCTTGGTTTCTACGCCTGAGACCTTGTTTTTGGTAGACTGAATATAACTGGTCCAAAATCCCTCTCTACACAGCTGTCCGTTAAACATCAGATATGCTTTGATGTTCTGATCTGATGTGATCGTGCAGCATCATGCAGCATTTTCATTTTCAGTGTAGACAGACTAATTGGGTGCCTGGTTAGGACCAGGTGTGAACCAGTTTTTTTTTTTTTTTTATAGCACAGGCATGATGAAAAGTGAGTTTCCTTTAGGATATACAGTAACACTAAAACTAAAGGATTAAATCTGGTTTCTGTTTCTTTTCCCACAGCTGACCTGATTGCTACAGCAAACCAATTGACCAATCAAAGCATGTGCGCTTGGTGGAGAGAAGGTGGAAGTGGTACTAAACTGTGCATTTCCTTTATGCTAACAGAGGAACACTTTGGATATGGAAGGACACAAGAGAAAAAGGGGGAAAAAAAAACTCATAAGTTATTATACAACTGTTGTAAACAGAGTTAATTTTAATTTATGTGAATATATGTAAAATATATAATGTATTAATTATTTATTTTTATTATCAACAAAATATTAGTTTTTACATTTTATTATTTAGTATGATTTCATGCTGTTTACTAGCCATGGTAATTACATTTTACCTCACAATCTCTTGTAGTGTTGATGTACTTATTAAGAGGGTTTGGCTGTGGTGCCATATCCTCAAATGTTTAAGACTTTGTCATTCTCATGAACAATCTCGCCTTTGATTACAACATATCTGATGAGCTCTTGATGACCCCCGAACTGGTAGATCAGATGCTCCCACCTGCAGCACAGAGAAAGAGAATTCTAATCAAACCACTCTCTCCTAATCTTAATCCTAGTCCCATCAAACACCTGCCTTTCATTGGACAAGTCATAGTACAAATCAGCAAATATGAATCTAAATATATTTTTACACTGAACATCAAGTGGCAACCCAACACGGTACCACAACTGTTTAATGTTCCAAAGTAAACAAAGATGTCCTTAAAATCAAACTTCAGAATAAATAATATTTAAATAATTAAAATAATATTAAACTCTTTTCTTTGTTGCAATTGAACATGTAATTAATGTAGTCTGGGTCATATTTTTTTGTAACTTGTGTAGTTTTGTTCATGGTTTTGAGGATGATAGCATGCCATGCTACCTGGCATCTGCCAAATTTTGCTAGCTTCTAAAAAGTGACAAAATTCTGTAGTGTTTGATTGGAGGCACGGCTTTTGACCTCAACAGCAAAAGATATGGAAAGCCTTTTCTCCTCCCTTTAAAAGTTGATTAGCATATACATTGGCCTGACCTAACTATGCAGAATTAAAAGGTTAAAGGAATAGTTCACCCAAAAATGAAAATTTGCTGATAATTTACTCACCCTCAGGCCATCCAAGATGTATCTGAGTTTCTTTCTTCATCAAAACAGAATTTAAGATTTTTTAGGATTTCATTTCAGGCCTCCTTCTCTAAACAATGCAAGTGAATGTACTCCATTTTTTGACGGTCCAATATGCATATTTAGGGTGCATCAGAATAATCCACATGACTCCAGTCGACAAATAAAGTTCTTCTGAACCCAAACGATTGATTATTTTTACAAACAAAACAATACTTATATACTTTTTAAAGCTAGGGTGTGCAATCTTTTCCAGAAACATGTTTTGTTATACTGGTTGAAAGTCTCTTCACATCCTGATAGCAATCAATAATTTAAGTGGTCTAAATGTAAAACAAATATATAAATATCTTCTGTAGAAGGGACAGGACTAAAAAATGATCGACCAATCATTGCATTCGTTCCGACTGTAATGATAGGATGTCCTTCCTGTCTGTCAATCTATATTTGCATACCGCCGCGCAACTTGTTCGCGCAGACAATCACACGTCATCAGCGCGGGTTCCTTGACGCTGTGCAGAGCGAACGCGAGAATGGAAGGCGAACCGCAGCTACCTTATGTTCCTCCTGTACCACCATTAAAAGGAAACAAGAAAAGAAAGACCATGTTAGAAACTTGTACAACGAAAAAACATCTTGATCAAGAGCGTGTTAAAAGCAGAATTAACATTGCCGTTGCTTTTCCACGCTGGGGGCAACTGCGGGATTCAAAGGGTCTGAAAAATGATGCCATGGTTGCTGTTTTTCTTTTGGACAGGTAATTACGTGGTCTGATTTGTTTTTGATATATTTTGTTAATGTAATTAAGTATTTAGCTCATATAGTTTATGAATGAGACATGAGGTAATCTGAAACCGTAGCGATCGATTCCACCAACGCGTCTCTCCTCCTGTCGCTTAGACTCTGTGTGTGTGTGTGTGTGTGTGTGTGTGTGTGTGTGTGTGTGTGTGTGTGTTCGTGTGTGATAGAGGAGGCGTGGCTTTGGAGACACCTCTGAAGCAAGGGCGGGCTCTATGCTTTCAAAGCTAGGTTGCTAACGGCTAGCCTCTCTGGATTACACACCCTAGCTTTAACTACAAATGTTCACTTCCGTACATCTCTGTGACGTGCTCATGAGAGGGATGATGTAAGCTCATTGGTAAGGTCACGCATCACGTGGAGGAGGAGTCAGGAAGCGCGTCATTGTTTACATTGTTTTTTTTTATTATTATTATTTGGAAATGTTTTTTATTTTTTTATTTTACATTGTTTTGAAATTGTTTTGGACTGTTTTGGTTTGTGAAAGGCACAAGTTTCTCTTGTTAACAATGACGCGCTTCCTGCCTCCTCCTCCACGTGACGCGTGACCTTACCAACGAGCTTACATCATCCCTCTCATGAGCGTGCGTCACAGAGATGTACCGAAGCGAGCATTTGTAGTTAAAAAGTATATAAGTATTGTTTTGTTTCTCAAAATACTCAATTGTTTGCGTTCAGAAAAATTTATTTGTCGACTGAAGTCGTGTGGATTATTTTGATTCACCCTAAATATGCATTTTGAACCGTCAAAAAATGGAGGACATTCACTTGCATTGTTTAGAGGAGGAGCCCTGAAATGAAATCTTAAAAATCTTAAATTCTGTTTTGATGAAGAAAGAAACTCAGAAACATCTTGGATGGCCCGAGGGTGAGTAAATTACCAGCAAATTTTCATTTTTGGGTGAACTATTCCTTTAACTGCATCTTATTAGCATTTAGCATTGTGTTTCCTCTGCTGTCAGATCAGACCTGCCACCCATTTTTGTGTCGCTGCCTCATACGAATAACTCAGTGAACTTAAGTATGAATCAGTTGTCCTTTTAGCTCCTTAGCTATGCATGCGAGTTTACCGTGGTGCATTGATGATCAGAAGGTCTCCCTGTTTCCCAGTTTCAAGTGATCCGTGTGTGTCTGAGCGGTTGAGGGCATAGGCTGCATTTATGGTGCTTGCGGCCAGAGCTTCCGGCATTGACATCTTCATCATCACACAGGCCAAGTGCATCACCATTGGCTAATAAACATAAACACACATTTGAGTAAAATGGAATGGACCAGTCTATCCATATGGTTTATGTATAAGTGTGTTTTATGGTCACCATTGAGCAACAGTAGGCATTGGGGTTGAAGTCACTGCCCAGAGCCACTATGACCCCTGCATCAAGCATATCTCGTGCACGTGGAGGACAAAGCCTTTAACAGACAAAAAGAGAATCAAAATCCTGATCTCTTTTATTGTATTTTTAATTTTTCTGGCCGCTACCCACAGCTCTGATTACTGAGGGATGTGAGCATTAGCGCTGTGGTTATTTACCTCAAAATGTAGGCAGTTGTGGGCAACAGGACAGCTGATGTTTTAGCTGTTGCCATGGCAGCAATACCCTCATCTGTCACCTCTTCTAAATGGCTGATGGCTAAAGCGCCAAGCTCTGCCCCAAGCTGTTGGAGAAGAGAGGGATAAAGAGGAGACAGAGATGATATAAGAACAGATGATGTTGGCACACCTAGCCAGGCCTTTGAAAAAACTGCAAAAGTTCTCGTTCACATTGCCATTATTCTGCCAAGAATAGCCCACTTAGACAAAGGGCCATCTGACTGACATGTAAATGACCAATCATAGTTTGATTTGTTTTGACATGGGCTGTCAATTTAATATGTAAATTCAGTGCAATTATTTATAAAAAATGGTGCGTTAAAAAAGTGAACGCAATTAATCATTCCCCCGGATCCTTATAAGGAATATTCCTACCATCAGAGCAATTGAACTTGAAGTACCACCTTAATGTTTTAACGAGTCTCAGTCAGCAAGAGGCAGGAAGCGCAACTCCAGTTGTAATAAAGGCAATAAACCACAACTAAATGACAGCAGACAGCACAAGATGAGGATGCCATGGGCATCACTTTGTTTTAAAAAGTGGTAGGGACCGTTTGGGGCGGGAGGATATGGAGAGAGTCACAAAGTGGCAAAACTCATAAATATTCATTAGGTTATGTGCAGATAATGTCAAATAATCTTTTACTGTTTTGATAAACAGTCATTCTTGATGACTAATTCAAGGGCTCCAATAAATATTTGCATAATTAACTTGATAAATATAAATATTTACATAATTTGAGGAGTTCATCCGTACTGGGATTTTGTTAATCAGTGGATTAATCAGTAAGGTTTTAGCCAGATTGACTGAATTGTCTCAAGGTATATTTTCCAATCAAGAATTTCCGCGTTCTAATTCACCCTTATATAACTTTGTAATAAACATGATGAATATCATGAGCAGGGACACATCTGTTTGTATTTTGCTTTGCAATTTTACTGGAAAGGTTTGCAAGCTGCGCAACAGCGGAACAAGTAGAGGGTTCATCTGAATGTACAAGTGAATATCACCACCTCACTCAACACCACTGATAACAGGTGCAACAAGCAATTATTAGAACATTAAAAGTATCAAGCTGCTTATTATAAAACACATGAACAAAATGGAAACTCCTGCTCAAGAACTGGAAATGTTTCTTCTGCATTAGACACAAAAGCTATTTCAAAAAGGTGTGGGGACATGTCCCACTCGTCAGTGATGCCTATTTAGGACGCAGTCTTGCCAGCTGGATGGAGCACAACTCTGAATGCAGGGGTCTTGAGATGTGTTTTTCTGAGTTTATGCATCCTTAAAAAAAGTTGCATTTATGATGCGATACACAAAGTGAGATGCTCCAAAAGAGTCTGTCTGACGGATGTGTACATAAACGCATCCTTAGAAAAGACCTTTGGTCTACCTCAACAGGCTGATGAAGTCAGTTGCAAAATGTATTGCTGTGGACCGTAGGCCAATGATATGCATATGCTCAATTGTTTAATTAATGCTTTACTCGTCTGTCACAATAATTTTGTGTATTTTAATTATCTGAAATATTTTATATATCCATATATACTATTTATAATTATTTAAATATAAATATTTAATCATTATATATTAAATAATTGTTATTTGGGGGCCTTTCTCTGTAAATATTTAGATTAATTGTTATATCATGTAATTCATTTGATTAAAAAATGTTATCGATTGACAGCTCTAGTTTTTAACATACTGTTTAGGGGTACGAAAATTGTACAGAAAAATGCTGAAAAATAGCAGTAGATGTGGAGAGAGTATCGTGGATATGTAGTTTACTTGTCACACAAAGTATCGTTTGATGTCACTAACCTGGCAAACTTTAACAAGTCTAGTTATTAGCTCTTCCTCAAAGGCGCTCACTGTATCATCTCGGTACTTTGTGAACACAACGGTTCCAGGTGGAAACTCACGGAAGTTTAAAGCTAGCCAATCATATTAGAGTTTACTAGATTGAGAAAGTGCTTTCTAGCACCATGTTCAAGTATGAGTGTACAGGAGTGTATGCATACATACATGTGCCGAGTTCATGGGATGGAGTTCATCACCATGAAAGTTGATGTTGAGGCCCATGTCTTTGCCAGTCTGCAGAATATGACATGTGGAGTTCAGATCGAACACACCTTTCTCACAGAATACATCAATGTTGTCCACATGCAGTCCACCTAAAGCAATTTCCTTTTTTATTGCGGGCAACTGCACTGCCACAATGTCCTGTGTGGCTTCTTCCATAGTTTTACCTCTGAGTAGAAAAAGAAAGAGTAAATGAAAGCTGAAGTGTGTCATTTCTGTAAAAATAAACACAAAGTTTTCCAGAATACTGCTCCTGTCTGCCATTGGACACAATCTACCTACTATCTATCTCTATCTGTCTGTCCATCCATCTGTGTTTTATCTATCTGTCTGTCTGTCTATCCATCTGTCCATCCTTCCATCTGTGTTTTATCTATCTGTCTGTCTGTCTGACCTTTTATCTATCTATCTATCTGTCCATCCATCCATCTGTGTTTTATCTATCTGTCTGTGTTGTATCAATCTATCTGTTTGTCTTTTTTGTCAATCCATCTGTCTGTCCGTCCATCCGTCTGTGTTCTATCTATCTATCTTTCTGTCTGTCTGTCTGTCTGTCTGTTTTATCTATCTGTCTCTCTGTTTTTTATCTATCTATCCGTCTGTCCGTCTTTTATCTATTTGTCTGTCTATCAGTCAGTTAGTCAGTCAGTCTGTCTGTCTGTCTATGTTCTATCTATCTGTCTACAGTTGAAGTCAGAAGTTTACATACACTTAGATTGAAGTCTTTAAAGTTAATTTTTTAACCACTCCACAGATTTAATATTAGCAAGCTATATTTTTGGCAAGTGATTTAGGACATCTACTTTGTGCATGACACGAGTAATTTTTCCAACAGTTGTTTTCAGACAGATTGTTTCACTTTTAATTGACTATATCACAATTCCAGTGGGTCAGAAGTTTACATACACGAAGTTAACTGTGCCTTCAAGCACAAAATGATGTCAATCCTTTAGACAATTAGCTTCTGATAGGAGGTGTACTGAATTGGAGGTGTTTCTCTGGATGTATTTTAAGGCCTACCTTCAAACTCAGTGCATCTTTGCTTGAAATCATGGGAAAATCAAAAGAAATCAGTCAAGACCTTAGAAAAAGAATTGTGGACCTCCACGAGTCTGGTTCATCCTTGGGAGCAATTTCCAAATGCCTGAAGGTACCACGTTCATCTGTACAAACAATAGTACGCAAGTATAAACACCATGGGACCGCGCAGCCATCATACCGCTCAGGAAGGAGACGCATTCTATCTCCTAGGAATGAATGTATTTTGGTGCGAAAAGTGCAAATCAATCCCAGAACAACAGCAAAGGACCTTGTGAAGATGCTGGAGGAAACAGATAGACAAGTATCTATATCCACAGTAAAACGAGTCCTATATTGACATAACCTGAAAGGCTGTTCAGCAAGGTCAATGATCCAAAACCACCATACAAAAGCCAGACTACAGTTTGCAAGTGCACATTGGGACAAAGATCTTATTTATTGGAGAAATTACCTTTGGTCTGATGAAACAAAAATGGAACTTTTTGGCCATAATGACCATTGTTATGTTTGGAGGAAAAAGGGTGAGGCTTGCAAGAACACCATCCCAACCGTGAAGCATGGGGGTGGCAGCATCATGTTGTGGGGGTACTTTGCTGCAGGAGGGACTGGTGCACTTCACAAAATAGATGGCATCATGAGGAAGGAAAATTATGTGGATATATTGAAGCAACATCTCAAGACATCAGCCATGAAGTTAAAGCTCGGTCGCAAATGGGTGTTCCAAATGGACAATGACCCCAAGCATCCCTCCAAAGTTGTGGCAAAATGGCTTAAGGACAACAAAGTCAAGGTACTGGAGTGGCCATATAGCCCTGACCTCAATCTGATAGAAAATTTGTGGGCAGAACTTAAAAAGCATGTGTGAGCAAGGAGGCCTACAAACCTGACTCAGCTACACCAGTTCTATCTAGAGGAATGGGCCAAAATTCCAGCAACTTACTGTGAAAAGCTTGTGTAAGGCTACCCAAAAATTTTGACCCAGGTTAAACCATTTAAAGGCAATGCTACCAAACACTGTCACGTCTAGATGTGTTTTTGTTCATGTTTTGTGTTAATGTCTTTTATTTTGAAAAGTGTTTCCATGTCATGTTATTTCCTGTTTCCCTGCCATGTCATGTAATTCCCTGATTCCATGTCAAGTCATGTGATTATCCTGTTTCCCTCATGTTCATGTGTCCTGTTCCCACTGGTTATAGTCTTGTTATTAGCTCTGTTATGTCATTGGTTCATGGTCATTGTCTTGTTATCCTGTTTATTAGTTCAGTCTTGTGATTGGTTGTCTTGTTTACTTGTTACCCATGTCTGTGTATTTAAGCCCTTACGTTTGCCATTGTCTCTTGTCAGGTATTGTTAATGTAACATTGTTGGGTTTTTCATGTCAAGTCAAGTCAAGTCAAGTCAAATCAAGTTTAGTCAAGTTCATGTTTATGTTTTGTTCACGTTTGGATTTACGGTTTTCGGATTTCACATTTGTAATAAACTGCACTTGGGTTCTTCACATCATCTCGACTTCGTCTGTCTGTCATTGCAAGCCCATCGTTACAGAATACCTGACCGCAAAATGAACCTAGCAGTTCAGCTTCTTCGTTTACGTCAGGGGAATCGACCCTTTGAGGAATATGTAAAGGACTTCTGCGCTCTGGCCTGCAGGGTCGACTTTAATGAGATTGCCCTCAAGGACTGTTTCCATTTTGGGCTGCATGAGCCAGTCTCCTCCCTGATACCTGACATTTGGAGTACCAACAGCCTAACTCAGTATATCAACCTTGCTCTACTGATAAGTGGTTCACCGTTCACTGTGGGGGAGGTGGATAACAAGCCAGCATCCCACGTCATGGCCACCGAGCCAGCGTCCCACATCACGGCTGCCGAGCCAGGGTCCCACGTCACGGCCGCCGAGCCAGGGTCCCACGTCACGGTCGACGAGCCAGGGTCCCACGTCACGGTCGCTGAGCCAGGATCCCACATCATGGTCGCAGAGCTTGCGCCACCTTCTGCCCCAGATCCTGAGTCTGCTCCATGCCATGCCACAGCCACGCCTCGGCCTGCTCCATGCCATGTCACAACCACGCCTGAGTCTGCTCCCTGCCATGTCACAACCACGCCGAGTCTGCTCCCTGCCATGTCACAGCCACACCTGAGTCTTCTCCCTGCCATTTCACAGCAACGCCTCAGCCTGCTCCAGGTCATGTCACAGCAACACCTCAGCCTGCTCCAGGTCATGTCACAGCAATGCTACAGCCTGCTCCATGCCATGTCACAGCAACGCCTGAGTCTGTCACAATAATGCCTCAGTCTGCTTCACGCCATGTCACTGCCGAACCTCAGTCTGCTCCATGCCATGTCGCAGCCAAGCTTCAGTCTGCTCCATGCTCTGTCTCAGCCAAGCCCCAGACTGCTCCATGCCATGTCACAAGCAAACATTTGCTCCATGGTCCAGGCCCGCCTCCTTTCCAAGGTCCAGGCCCACCTCCGTTCCAAGGTCCAGGCACGTCTCCGCTCCACTGTCCAGGCCCGCCTCCGCTCTACGAGCCAGTGCTCACGCCTGCCATGGCCAACGAGTCAGCATCCACGCCTATCATGGCCAAGTCAGTGATCCTGCTGTACCATGTTACCACGTCATGCCGTGTAGCCACGTCATGTCGCCACGGCCGCCTCCCAACGAACTTTGTATTTATGTTTTGGGGCATTGGGAGCCACCCCTATTGGGGGTGGGGGGGGGGGATATGTCACGTCAGAAGTGTTTTTGTTCATGTTTTGTGTTAATGTCTTTTATTTTGAAAAGTGTTTCCATGTCATGTTATTTACTGTTTTCCTGCCATGTCATGTGATTCGCTGTTTCCATGTCAGGTCATGTGATTATCCAGTTTCCCTCATGTTCATGTGTCCTGTTCCCATTGGTTATAGTCTTGTTATTAGTTCTGTTATGTCATTGGTTCATGGACATTGTCTTGTTATCTTGCTTATTAGTTCAGTCTTGTGATTGGTTTTCTTGTTTACTTGTTACACATGTCTGTGTATTTAAACCCTTATGTTTGCCATTGTCTCGTCAGGTATTGTTAATGTAACATTGTTGGGTTTTTCATGTCATGTCAAGTCAAGTTCATGTTTAAGTTTTGTTCACGTTTGGATTTACGGTTTTTGGATTTCAAGTTTGTAATAAACTGCACTTGGGTTCTTCACATCATTTCGTTTTCATCTGCCTGTCATTGCCAGCCCATCGTTACAAATACTAACAAATTGTACTGTATGTAAACTTTGACCCACTGGGAATGTGGTGAAAGAAATAAAAGCTGAAATAAATAATTCTCTCTGCTATTATTCTGACATTCCCCATTCTTAAAATAAAGTAGTGATCCTAACTGACCTAAGACAGAGAATGTTTTCTACGATTAAATTTCAGGAATTGTGAAAAACATGTTTAAATGTATTTGGCTAAGGTGTATGTAAACTTCTGACTTCAACTGTATCTGTCTGTCGTTCGTACTTTAGGATGGACAAATACAAACTTTAGGAGTGTAAAGTAAATATATTTGTCTTTTTGTATCATCAAAACAGCTTTGTGTTTGGTAATATCTTCTCATAAGCATATGTACTTAGGTACTGCATGGGCTCCACAGTATGTAGCTGATATCCCAATAGGTAGTGACTTCCTCGCTGAATGGATCACTCTCAGCATCTTCAGTTCTGTGTCAAGCTCAAGTCCGTATCCACTCTTACACTCCACCAGCGTGGTTCCAGCTCTCAGCATGCGCTCCAGACGGCCCTTCAATCCCTCTAACAGATGTTCTGCTGTTGCTGAGCGAGTATGTGAGACTGTAAAATGGATCCCACCTCCTGCTTCATGCACCTCCATATATGTGGCACCAGCCAGCTACACACACATTAGGGCACAGTGAGAGTTCTTGGTTACTTGTGCTAGAAGGATGTCCATACTGTATAAAATGCATGCCGAGAGAACATATGGAATTAAATGAGAGTGAAACCTTCATTGCAAACTCATGAACTCGGTCTCCAGCCCACACTGGATGTGTATGTGCATCAACCAGACCTGCAAAATAATGTTAAGATTCTTTGAACTTAAAGCTAAAGTACTGTATGTTATTTCTGCTGCACTAGTGCTACCGAATGGAATTGCAAAAATAAATATTTTTTTTTCGAAGAGCTTTCCGATTACGTCCCCGTCTGCTGTTGATCAAAAAACAGTCCCGCCACAAACTCATGCCATTGGTTGAGTCAATGTTGCTGTGTTGTGCTAGACGGGTGCTCAAAATAAATTTTTATAGCGCCACAGAGACACAGTATTTAGTTTTGGAGAAAATTCACCTACAAATGGCTTACTTATAGTTGTCACTGCATATTAAGCTGGGAGAGGACAAAGTATTTTAACACGATTAAGTTACACACTTCAGCTTTAAAAAAAAATTTTTTTTAAAAAGGGGGGGTTTGTCAATAGAGAAGGACAGACTACTACTTTTGTGTTAGAACTAATGCCTACCTGGAAGAACACACATGCCGGAAGCATCCAGAACTTTGTCAAATTTTGTTCCTTTGAACTGAGACTCAATGAGGTCTGTTGGTCCAACCGCATCAATGAGTCCATCACTACACACACACACACACACAAACTTGTCATACAAAAACTGATCAACTTTCAAGACTGCATTCTGTATTTACAAAATTGACATGCAGTAGGTTTAATCTTGTGATCCTTTACAATTCCTACATTTTTAAACTAATCATCAATGCACTGAAACATTTGTATGTGCTTTAAAGAAAACAGAGATGGTCATTTAATCTATTCATTATTTAAACTTAGCGGGAAAATTGACAAGCAACACAAGATTACTGGCTAATTGTTTACCGAGAGAAAACACCATAATCACATATCAAAGATCTGCAAATAGACCCTGAGAGTTCGTCAAAGTTTTAGTTACATTATGTTTACCATTAAGAGCCACCATCAAAATTATCGAGAGTGAATCTGACTTACCGTCCAATCACCAAACTGCCATTCTCAATGATAGCCAGAGTCTGCATGCCATTTTTGGTAAGATACTTTTCGCCATTTTTGCAAACTAAGACTACTTGTTTTGCATTCTTGACCAAAAGCTTGAAACTGCTGTTAGACATTGTGAGAGCTAGATTAACTTTGGAGCAATAGATTCACAGGAGAACTCTTATTCAACAGGCGAAAACTGTCAGAGATGAAAGAGAGGGTAAATATTTAGCAAAGCCAAAAATTGGGTAACTTGGCCAAAGGTCGTTTAAGGGGAAACGACAATGAGTAGACATGTTACAGTTGGTCAGTGAGGGAGAAGCCCAGAATCCATTATTGTACTGTTCAGACTAAGCAGGTTTCTATGTGAATGTGAGGAAAAACATTGTGCATTTTAAATCAGTTGCAAAACATTTTGTAACACTAAAGTATTACATGTTGGCTTTTTCTACAACTGCCAGTGCATTTCATGTATTTAAGTTTACCTGTGGCTCGTGCATCATATTCCAAGTCTTCTGAAAGCAAATGAGAGGTTTTGGTGAAAATCAACCATAAAATAGTTGTTTTTTAGTTAAACTTTTGACATTCATTGTGCATGCAGCCCTAAAAATGTTCTCAAATGAATCTGCATGCCACTTTGAAAGAAGCCTCTCTCATAGCGCTGAGCATGCAACAGGCATAGTTGAGAGAAAAGAAATATATATATATATATATATAATTATATTTATATAATATATAAAATATATATTTATATAATATATATATATATATATATATATATATATATATATATATATAAGACTTCAGGTTGTTTCTCACCATATCAGTGCATTTTACGTAAAAATCATATTCCTTCATAAGACTTGTAATATGATGCACAAGATGCATTGACTACTTTCATACTTTTGGGTCCTTTTTTAAGCTTTGAAATTAGTCATTTTTAACTGCCATTGTATTGAAGACAGAAAGGGATATTCATTTAAATATTTCCTTTTGTGTTCCACATAAAAAGTGATATGCATTTGGAATGACATATGGGTGATTAAATTATTTGAAAATAATTTTTGGGTGAACTATGCCTTTAAATCAAATCACTTCAGTACTATACTGCCCTGCAAAGTCAAGAAGATATAACCACAGCAAATCCGAGAAAAAAAAAAAAGAAAGAAAAAAACCCTTTGGTTTTAGAGTGGAATTTGTAGTTACTGGAATTGTCACTGAATTGGAGCATAGGTGAGCCAAACCCATCTGTCACAGGACAGATCAGTTTTAGAGAATCAACTTTGGTCATAACGCGATTTTTAAAGCATGCTGTTTCTGCATTTTCCATTTGTGAAGCAGTGTATAAGGCAAATTAGACCCTTAATATCAGACATAAAGTCAAACAAGCTTAAAGAAATGACAACAAAAACATACAAACTGCACAATTTATTAATCATTGTGCCACCAATAACATTTAGTGTAAAAAATAATAACCAAACTAACAATTTTACAAGAAAGAGACAGTTTCACATAAAACTGAGACACAACGCAAACAGAGCAATACATCTTCCAATCATAATTAGTCAAAATTCACTCTTCATTCTCTCATCTCTCCATCTTCTTCCTCTTCTTCGACTCCTCTTATGTACAAAACATTATTACACCTAAGGAAAAGGAAAGAAATCAAGATCATTAGTATACTATTAAGTATGTATTTGCTGTTATTCCTGCGGTTATAGTCTTAAGTTGAGTTTTAGTACAAAACCTTACCTGACGAGCACCTCACCAAGGTGACCTGCTAGCGCTCCATCCACATACTCTTCTGTGTTGGCCAGCTGGATACAGCACAGAAACAGAGCTCAGTTAAAAACCATTAATTGACCATGCTTTTTTTTTTTCTTCCTCTCTCTGTATAACCAAATAAAAAGCTGAGCTAAGAGAGCTTTTAACAGGAGATGCAGACAAAACATATATTCCAGCTAGCAGCTACTCAGTTCATTGCACTCTTAGGCATGTACATAGTCAATATGAAAACATCTCAAACTTGATGCTGCAGCCATTAGGCTTGCACTTAATTGAAAATAAACCCATATATGGAACAGTCAGTCAGACAAAGCTAAAGCTTGATTTGTTTTTAATCAACGTGGGATAAAATACAACAGGCCATTTTACAAATCCAGGCTGGGTTGTAGCATTACTACTTTTCAATATACACATAAGCTAAATATTGCAATCAATTATCTGAATGTGATGACCAGATACATCAAGATAACAAACAGTGAGGCAAATAAATATGGAAAAGAGCATCATTAGCTTTTAAGTATGTGCTGCATTACAAGCAAAGTTCAGATGACCTGTTGTGTTTACTATGTCCCAGAACCACATGTGGGACACCTCCGAAAGTGGTGACCAGGTCATTTAAATGGCATAAATCAAAACTTCAAAATAAAAACTGTGATGCATCCATAAAGGGTGCATTATATTTAGGCACTTGCCTGCATGTTCATGTATCCATCCACAGATACCAGGTACCCCTTGTACTCCATACCCCACTTCAGCTTCACCATCACAGGTTTACCCGTGAGACCGTTTAGAAAGGGCTTGGGGTTCAATGGTAAACTCTGCAGGGGAAATAAAGTTCAGTTTAGTATTGAGAATGAGATTTCTTTTGGCAATACTATTTATAAATGCTGAAAATGGTCTCAAGCCTAGTGAGCTGCCTACCTACTCATATATACAGATATATATATATATATATATATCAGTTGAAGTCAGAAGTTTACATACACTTAGGTTGAAGTAATTAAAACTCATTTTTTAACCACTCCACAGATTTAATATTAGCAAACTATAGTTTTGGCAAGTTGTTCATGCACTTTGTGCATGATACGAGTAATTTTTCCAACAATTGTTCACAGACAGATTGTTTCACTTTTAATTGACTATATCACAATTCCAGTGGGTCAGATGTTTACAAACACCAAGTTAACTGTGCCTTTAAGCAGCTTGGAAAATTCCAGAAAATGATGTAAAAATAAAATAAATAAATAAATACAACTGTGGATCTCCACAAGTCTGGTTCATCCTTGGGAGCAATTTCTAATCACCTGAAGGTACCACGTTCATCTGTACAAACAACGGTACGCAAGTATAAACACCATGAGACCACACAGCCATCATACCGCTCAGGAAATGTCTCCTAGGGATGAATGTATTTTGGTGCAAAAAGTGCAAATCAATCCCAGAACAACAGCAAAGGACCTTGTGAAGATGCTGGAGGAAACAGGTAGACAAGTATCTATATCCACAGTAAAACGAGTCCTATATCGACATAACCTGAAAGGCTGCTCAGCAAGGAAGAAGCCACTGCTCCAAAACAGCCATAAAAAACCAGACTACAGTTTGCAAGTGCACATGGGGACAAAGATCTTACTTTCTGGAGAAATGTCCTCTGGTCTAATGAAACAAAAATTGAACTGTTTGGCCATAATGACCATTGTTATGTTTGGAGGAAAAAGGGTGAGGCTTGCAAGCCGAAGAACACCATCCCAACCGTGAAGCATGGGGGTGGCAGGATCATGTTGTGGGGGTGCTTTGCTGCAGGAGGGACTGGTGCAATTCACAAAATAGATGGCATCATGAGGAAGGAAAATTATGTGAATATATTGAAGCAACATCTCAAGACATCAGCCAGGAAGTTAAAGCTCGGTCGCAAATGGGTCTTCCAAATGGACAATGACCCCAAGCATACCTCCAAAGTTGTGGCAAAATGGCTTAAGGACGACAAAGTCAAGGTATTGGAGTGGCCATTACAAAGCCCTGACCTCAATCTGATTTGAAAGTTTGTGGGCAGAACTGAAAAAGCATGTGTGAGCAAGGAGGCCTACAAACCTGACTCAGTTACACCAGTTCTGTCAGGAGTAATGGGCCAAAATTCCAGCAACTTCTTGTGAGAAGCTTGTGGAAGACTACCCAAAACGTTTGACCCAAGCTAAACAATTTAAAAGCAATGCTACCAAATACTAACAAAGTGTGTGTAAACTTCTGACCCACTGGGAATGTGATGAAAGAAATAAAAGCTGAAATAAATCATTCTCTTTACTATTATTCTGACATTTCATTTTCTTAAAATAAAGTAGTGATCCTAACTGACCTAAGACAGGGAATGTTTTCAACGATTAAATGTCAGGAATTGTGAAAAACTGACTTTAAATGTATTTGGCTAATGTGTATGTAAACTTCTGACTTCAACTGTATATTACTGTGGAGATACATTAATGGTATTAGATGGAAACACAATGACACTTTAAAGAAAACATTGTAGCAACATTTTACTTCGTCTTTATTTTGTTGTTGTAAGTGCAGACAGTGTGTTAGGAATTATATGAGCGTTAGATACGCAAAGTAAACAGATCACTTGGTTTTGAGACGCAGGCATAAAAACATTGGATTCAGGATCATTAAAAGCTCAACCGGCTGCAACAACGACCAGTCTACGTTACAGGCGCTAGCACACCGATCACATTACCAGCTCATTTATAAATGACACCACCTCTTTTGCCCACAAAAACTCAAACAGTAAACAAAGTGAGTTCGGTTCTGTTGAACTTACCATTTCTGGACTCCTTAAGTACTACTTAAGAAGAAAAAATTGCGTTTTTTCGAATAGCATATGCTACCGTAGCACACTCGCACGCCTTGCTGCCGAAAGGGGGAAGGACTACGAGCGCACTGTGACGGAAGAGAAGCGCGTGTGTTACCGCAGCGCCACCTACAGTACTGGCGTGTAATAGATATGTTCAGGTTGAAGTCCACCATAGATATACAGGTGCATCTCAATAAATTAGATTTTTTTATTGGTCTTATGATGTATTCTAATTTTTTGAGATAGTGAATTGGTGGATTTTGTTAAATGTGAGCCAAAATCATCACAATTAAAAGAACCAAAGACTTAAACTACTTCAGTCTGTGTGCATTGAATTTATTTAATACACGAGTTTCACAATTTGAGTTGAATTACTGAAATAAATGAACTTTTCCATGACATTCTAATTTATTGAGATGCACCTGTATATATAACGTAGATGCATTCGGTTGGTTCGGATATGTTCATTTGAAGAGGACTTTATTTGCAGTTTTACGGAAAATAAAAACCCTGTCAGGAATTTTAATATCATCTAAAATATTTTTTTGGAAAATCAGATATTCTGAAAGTTGGCTGGAAAAGACTCCAGACTGTTACAGACCGTATTCTACCCATTTACCCAAAGGAACATCTGCTAATGAGGTATCTACGTATAGATATCTATATGAGTCCATCTGCAAGAGAATTGGCATTTTGGAGTCATGGGTTCCCTCGGGATTTCCCTGTGGGGATTTTATAATGGCAGTTTCGAATTTATGATTAAAATAAGGTCTTTGGCAAACATTTCTTTAAGAAACGTTGACGTATTGTTCTACAACACAAACTGTCATACCCCAAACGTAAATTTGGAAGGCGCTGTTTAAAAGTATGTAGAGAACACAACCCTGATAGCACACGTACAGACGTCTATTTGATGTGTTTCCATCTGAAAAACATATTTTTGTAGGTTGTTTGCTCATCTGCAATACGTCAACAAGACGTTTCCTCTCAGATGTCACTGGCATTCAGAAGATGTCTTTGAGACGTTTCTGATTTTGAATGTTTGTAAATCTGGGCCCGTATTCACAAAGATTTTTATCTTACCACTAGGAGTTCTCCAAAGAGTTCCTAGCTAAGAGTTTTTGCTTAAAAGCTATTCACAAAACTGCTAAGAGTAAGTTTGACTAAGGAAATCATAATTTAAGAGTAAGGCGGAGCTGATCTCTCTGATATGGATGACGTCACATTTTATGAGCGCGCTCTTTTAAATCGCCCAAAGTTATTGATAGACAGGGAGGCGATATTTCTCAGCAGATTCCTCATGGACAGATATATAGAGTATAACAAATAGATAGACAGATAGATAGATGGATAGACGGACAGACAGACAGACGGACGGATGGATGGATGATAGATGGACAGACAGACAGACAGACAGATAGACAGACAGATAGATGGACGGACGGATATATGGATGATAGAATGACAGACAGATAGATAGATGGACAGACGGATGATAGACGGATAGATAGATAGATAGATAGATAGATAGATAGATAGATAGATAGATAGATAGATAGATAGATAGATGGATATATGGATGATAGAATGACAGACAGATAGATAGACGGACAGACGGATGATAGACGGATAGATAGATAGATAGATAGATAGATAGATAGATAGATATATGGATATATGGATGATAGAATGACAGACAGATAGATAGACGGACAGACGGATGATAGACGGATAGATAGATAGATAGACAGATAGATGGACGGACGGATATATGGATGATAGAATAACAGACAGATAGATAGATGGACAGACGGATGATAGACGGATAGATAGATAGATAGATATATGGATATATGGATGATAGAATGACAGACAGATAGATAGATGGACAGACGGATGATAGACGGATAGATAGATAGATAGATAGATAGATAGATAGATAGATAGATAGATAGATATATGGATATATGGATGATAGAATGACAGACAGATAGATAGACGGACAGACGGATAGATAGATAGACAGACAGATAGATGGACGGACGGATATATGGATGATAGAATAACAGACAGATAGATAGATGGACAGACGGATGATAGACGGATAGATAGATAGATAGATAGATAGATAGATAGATATATGGATATATGGATGATAGAATGACAGACAGATAGATAGACGGACAGACGGATAGATAGATAGACAGACAGATAGATGGACGGACGGATATATGGATGATAGAATGACAGACAGATAGATAGATGGACAGACGGATGATAGACGGATAGATAGATAGATAGATATATGGATATATGGATGATAGAATGACAGACAGATAGATAGATGGACAGACGGATGATAGACGGATAGATAGATAGATAGATAGATAGATAGATAGATAGATATATGGATATATGGATGATAGAATGACAGACAGATAGATAGACGGACAGATGGATGATAGACGGATAGATAGATAGACAGACAGATAGATGGACGGACGGATATATGGATGATAGAATGACAGACAGATAGATAGATGGACAGACGGATGATAGACGGATAGATAGATAGATAGATAGATAGATAGATAGATATATGGATATATGGATGATAGAATGACAGACAGATAGATAGACGGACAGACGGATGATAGACGGATAGATAGATAGATAGACAGATAGATGGACGGACGGATATATGGATGATAGAATAACAGACAGATAGATAGACGGACAGACGGATGATAGACAGATAGATAGATAGACGGACAGACGGATGACAGATAGATAGATAGATTGACGGACGGATATATGGATGATAGAATGACAGACAGATAGATAGACGGACAGACGGATGATAGATAGATAGATAGATAGATAGATAGATAGATAGATAGATAGATGGACGGACGGATATATGGATGATAGAATGACAGACAGATAGATAGACGGACAGACGGATGATAGATAGATAGATAGATAGATAGATAGATGGACGGACGGATATATGGATGATAGAATGACAGACAGATAGATAGATGGACAGACGAATGATAGACAGATAGATAGATAGATAGATAGATAGATAGATAGACAGATAGATGGACAGACGGATATATGGATGATAGAATGACAGACAGATAGATAGACGGACAGACGGATGATAGACGGATAGATAGATAGATAGATAGATGGACGGACGGATATATGGATGATAGAATGACAGACAGATAGATAGACGGACAGACGGATGATAGATAGATAGATAGATAGATAGATAGACAGATAGATGGACGGACGGATGATAGATAGATAGATAGACGGACGGACGGATATATGGATGATAGAATGACAGACAGATAGATAGACGGACAGACGGATGATAGATAGATAGATAGATAGATAGACAGATAGATGGACGGACGGATAGATAGATAGATAGATAGACGGACGGACGGATATATGGATGATAGAATGACAGACAGATAGATAGATGGACAGACGGATGATAGACAGATAGATAGATAGATAGATGGACGGACGGATATATGGATGATAGAATGACAGACAGATAGATAGACGGACAGACGGATGATAGACAGATAGATAGATAGACGGACAGACGGATGATAGATAGATAGATAGATAGATAGATAGATAGATAGATAGATAGATGGACGGACGGATATATGGATGATAGAATGACAGACAGATAGATAGATGGACAGACGGATGATAGACAGATAGACAGATAGATAGATAGATAGATAGATAGATAGATAGATAGATAGATGGACGGACGGATATATGGATGATAGAATGACAGACAGATAGATAGATGGACAGACGGATGATAGACAGATAGATAGATAGATAGATGGACGGACGGATATATGGATGATAGAATGACAGACAGATAGATAGATGGACAGACGGATGATAGACAGATAGATAGATAGATGGACAGACAGACAGATAGATAGACAGACAGACGGATGATAGATAGATAGATAGATAGATAGATAGATAGATAGATGGACGGACGGATATATGGATGATAGAATGACAGACAGATAGATAGATGGACAGACGGATGATAGACAGATAGATAGATAGATAGATGGACGGACGGATATATGGATGATAGAATGACAGACAGATAGATAGATGGACAGACGGATGATAGACAGATAGATAGATAGATAGATGGACGGACGGATATATGGATGATAGAATGACAGACAGATAGATAGATGGACAGACGGATGATAGACAGATAGATAGACGGACAGACGGATGATAGATAGATAGATAGATAGATAGATAGATAGATAGATAGATGGACGGACGGATATATGGATGATAGAATGACAGACAGATAGATAGATGGACAGACGGATGATAGACAGATAGATAGATAGATAGATAGATAGATAGATAGATAGATAGATAGATAGATGGACGGACGGATATATGGATGATAGAATAACAGACAGATAGATAGATGGACAGACGGATGATAGACGGATGATAGACAGATAGATAGACGGACAGACGGATGATAGATAGATAGATAGATAGATAGATAGATAGATAGATGGACGGACGGATATATGGATGATAGAATGACAGACAGATAGATAGATGGACAGACGGATGATAGACAGATAGATAGATAGATGGACAGACAGACAGATAGATAGACAGACAGACAGACAGAGAGATAGATAGATAGACGGACAGACAGATAGATTTTTGTGGAAACGGGTCATGATCTTTTTAAGATGTTTAGCAGATGTTAATTGGATTGTGATGCTCTCCAGATGAAAAGATCTAAAACAGACATGTCGGAGATGTAGGTCAACGTGTGCTATCTGGGAAGTTACTAGATATGAACTTCTACAGTTTTCCAGTTTGGCTGACACTTTCACTTACATGTTTGTGGTGGTTGTTGTCCTGATTTAGGCACTTGTTTGCAAAACACATTTTCAAACACAGTGGCTTAAAAATTCACATTTGGGTTGTAACCAGTGATGGACTGACCGGATATTTTCCTGGTGTGCCGGTCAAGCATTGGGCCAGTCAGTTGCCCCTCTCTTATTTATTAAGTGTTGCCTTTTACTGCTGTTCATGGAAAACACCAAATACTCCAAAAGTATGACGTAATGCCGCTACCCGATTAAACCGCGCAGCGCGAGAGCAGAGCGGGATCGGCGCTCCTGCACAGCGCTGACTTAACCTGCTCTGCGCTCATACCGTGCATTCCCATGTTAAACACAGCACGAGACATGAATACCTTAAAGGCTCTGTGCAAAGCTCTTTGAAACCATTTTAAACAGCAGTGATGAGGTAAACAGTGACAATGACATTGTGTCATTCTCAGCGGTAATGTCTTTTCAATCCACACATCACCATTCTTATTGCACTGCAGTTAATTAACCCTCTGGGGTCTGAGGGTGTTTTTGGGCCCTGGAGAAGTTTTGACATGCCTTGACATTTGTTATTTTTTTCAGTTGCTTAAAAATATATTAATGGCTAAAGTTTGATAACACTGTATTCAGCACAAACTGGGCTACAATAATATGTGAACAACATGTATGTACATGTTTGTATTTATGAGAAAATAACGTTTATGCGTGGTTTTTGAAAAAACTAATTTTAAGTCACTGAAATAAGGCCATATAACACATACTAAACATTTGTTCACAAGACTTTTGAGAACTGGATCTTGTAGCCTAGAGTTTTTGCTACAAAATGACGTGAAAACTATCCTGATCACTCATTCATACAAAACAATATAGTCATTTAACTTTTGTAAGACACTTTTAGTGTTAGAAAAGCCATATGCGAGGAGGCGTGGATGATCATGAATATTGATGTGATTCACACCTGAGACAAAGACCCCTCCCCTGAGAGAGAATGAATGTTTGTAGCTTATTCACAAAATCAAGTTTAAGTTAAAAGAAGTAATCTGACTATACATTTTCTTTACATAAAGACTTTACTTAAAAATTTAGACCTACACTACCGTTTCAAAGTTTTAGATCGGTAAGATTTTTTAAAGTTTTTAAAAGAAGTCTCTTCTGCTTACCAAGACTGCATTTATTTGATTCAAAATACAGCAAAAATTACTGCATTACTGCAGTCTTCAGTGTCACATGATCTTCAGAAATCATTCTAATATGCTGATTTTCTAATATGGGCATATTTACAGCACATTTTACACATTTACACCCAAACAGATATTTGCAAGCACAAGCTTCGTTCATGAAAATGAGGTAGCATAAACACTAGTTAAAATATAATCTAAATATTCATATTATTTTTATATCATATTACATATCATATTTATATCATACAGCATACAATTTAAATACCTGCTTTAGCTGAAACAACATTTAAATGTAATTAAAACTTGCCTATTAGGACATATTTCAAATTTCAATACCCTGAATCCTGGCTGGCAAGTCTGGAAATAATCCAACTAGTAAAATATGTCCATGTTTATATAAAATAGCATGTCAACTAATGTAAGTAAAGACTTACTCATCCGAAATTGTATCCTTGGCTGGATCAAGTCGCTCTTCAAATGGTATTCGTCGGATTCCGATGAAAATGTGAACTCTTCATCACTATCCAGGAGCTTCCTCACCTGTGTAGCGTGCCATTTTCCAAACGGGCAGAAAAGTGAATGAACTTGATGTTTTTTAAGGCATTGTTGGGGGCGTTTACCATCTGCATTGATCGCCTCAGCACATTACCGTATGAATAGCATGCTCTGCTGGTGGGTGTGATCACATTAGGGATAATTAGCTGAACCAGGAGAAACTGTACATCGCTTTGTTTCATACAGATTACATTGCAGGAGAATATTTGATTTAAATTTGAATTGTTTTATTTAAAAGTAGACATTTTAAGCTTTCTTTAGACATATGGTTCATGTTTGTCTGATAAGTATTCGCAGAGTTTCAGTTCATTTTTGTGACGTGTTTCAGAAAGATGCTCGCGGAGACAGAGACGACTAAAAGCGCACCCCGTTTATTTTCTTTATTTTACAAAAGCACAATGTTTTGTTGTTACTGTGAGTGTACATAAATAAAAGTAGACCCTTTATAGTCTCTAATGATGTCTTACACTTATCTGTATGCCCAAAAATATTTTAAGTATTTTAAGTTGTTTCTGCTGTTATGAGGAAAAAATCCAGCAGGACGTGCCGGTGCGTCCGTTGACCCCTGAGGGTTTTTAATTAATACTAACTGTAGAAACTATGGTGTTTTGGCAGAAATATTTTAAATATGTGTCATTTTAATCACAATTATAGGCTAATAAGTATTGTATATTGGGGGAATATGTCAATTTTATGGCAGTCTCTACATGCATATAGTTTTTCATTATACCATAATTACATCTGGTAATAAGGAGCATGGTTTTACCTGTGATCAACATGCTCTTTAATACCACAGTTAAACCCTGTATTATATACTATATACTGTAGAACTGTGGTAAATTCTAATAAGGGCAAGTACAGAGGAGAATTTAAAAAGAGCTTTAAAGCCTGGACCCCCATGAATTAAGGTTATGAGCTATGAGTTTTTCCTCATACTTGTAAATATGTTCAGTTCTAATGAACTTTAATGGAAAAAAGTTCATTCAGTAATTAAGATCCTGATGAAAGGGAAATATCAGTTAAGAGGTCCTACTGTCACAGCCTTACATAGATTACAGTTTACAGATTTTATTGTTGTTAATTTCAGTAAATTCACATCTGCCTCCAATACAATTATACAGTATTAATACTGATAACTGCATTTGCAATTATATAATAATATCACTATATACAATATTATCATCATGATTTTTTATAGGCTAGAGATCGAAAAGTTGTTAACGAAATTTCGGGATGCAGCGATTCTAAACAAATTTGGCTTTGAGTACTATAGAACTTATTCACGGCAGCGTCATCTTAGATTTTTTTTTATGGAAATGACAACGAGGCTGTGAGGCATCTTCAGTGGTCTGTACTGCAGTTTAAAATGTTTTTGGATCATTCTGCTGACAAATCATTAAAGAAATATCTTTCCAATAAAAGTCTGGTACCAAAAAACTCCAGGCAACACGAGTTGTGGACAATTAGATATTATCTATGAGCTTTAGATGGCTTTACACAATGTATGCCATTAAAGAGAAGGCAAGTCTATCCCTCACAGCCTCGTTTTCATTCTCGACAAAAGAATTGCGCTTGTTTCCTGTCCCTGTCGGTAGTGTTTGCGGCCGGCCCCCCCACCCCCAACCAATCCCACTTGTAGGCCTACACTCTTCTTAAATTATGTAAAAAGAGATTAGGCCTACAGGTCCTTAGGGTGGTGCAACCGGTGCGGTCCTCCCGGGGGATGCTACCAATGGCCCTGCGCGTTCCCCCACATCAATGACGGGACATAGGAACTAATGACATTCGATGATACCAGTCCCCATTCACTTTCATTGTCAGTAAAACAACAGATTCTCATTTGGTGTTCCACAGAAGAAAGAAAGTCATTTGGGTTTGAAACATTTGAAGGTGAGTTGAAGATGGCAGAATTTTTATTTTTGGGTGAGCTATTCCTTTAATTGCTGTTCATAAGTGTTAAGTGAGGAAGAGGAGACTGCGGTTATAGGGGTTGATTGGTAGCGTACAGGGTTCATTTCTGGGTCATAATGGAGTACTGTCACACAGTTGTGACTTCTGAATGTTTGCCCTCTTGATCAACACTCATTCAACTTGTCAAGGACAACAACAAATTCACCCCGCATGCTAAAAGTGTTATAAAAATTATTTGTTTAAATATATTTAAAATTAATTAATGTTAATAATAATAATAATAATAATACAAATAAAAAAATAATAAAAATGAATAGAGATGGGAATATCAACTTACCCTATCAAGCAAATGTTTGTTAAATGGTGTTAATTAAAATAAAAATTTTCGTCCTCTTATTCCCTCTGTTTTAACACTGTTCCAACCAACCTCACAACCTGAACCCACACATGTTTCATTTAGTAGCAAAAGATAAGGAATATTTCATGACACTGATTATTTTTTTTCAACCGAAGAAATTAATCTTTCAAAAGAGATACTCAACAAAGAATGAAAAGTGTACCAACCAACCCTTGTTTTCCCTGCAGAGTGTGTTATGATCTATACCTGTACCAAGAAAAATTTCAAAATGCAACAGCAAATGTAAAGTAGGTCCATATCTGTGTAGACAAATAGTGGATTCTGATGAATTATTCTAAACTTCAGTGATGTGTTGGGTACTTTGTGAATGAATCAAAGCTTAGAAAAGCTGCATATAAACCCACACTAGCGGATTAGGATGGAAATCTTTTGCAGATCCACATTCCAGAGGCATATTTTTTCAATATTTCAAAAAGTGTCCAGCCTTTCATCCTTTACTGCCTTCCTGTTAACCAATTAACACCATCTTTATGAGTTCATCAAATTTGCCTACACACACTTTTCTTTTTCTGTCAGTGGACATGCAATTATTTCAATCTCGAAATATCTACAGAAATAACACTTTGCTTGGATTTATTCTGTTAATGAACAATTATTATGAATTTAAAGAGTCCCATGAGAATCTGTAAGATACTGAATGTACCGAAATTCTATAAATAAAAAAATAAAAAAATACTTAAATAATAATAATAATTAAAAAAAAAAAAAAATTAAAAAAAATGTTATTTATCCAGTTGAATAATTTAATTTTGAGAGGATTCTTGTTTGACCCCATTTGGATGCAAAATATAAAAAGTTCATTAGCATTCTTTTAGGATTTTTAGTTAATAGTGATGCAAGAAATAGCCATAAAGAACATTTTGTTTAAATAAAACATCACACATAAACATCTCTCACTTTTTTAAGTGGAGTGTGTGTATCCTGTTTCATGGATATGGTTAGTCTATGGCAATTAGTTAAGGGAAAGTCCCCATTTAGATAGCTATACACCAACAATACCAACAATCATGCCACGGTCCAAATAACTGAGATCATGTTTTTTCCCCATTCTGATGGTTGATGTGAACATTAACTGAAACTCCTGACCCATATCTGAATGATTTTATCCACTGCATTGCTGCCACATGATTGGCTGATTAGATAATCACATGGATTGTTGGTGCCAGACGGGCTGGTTTGAGTATTTCTGTAACTGCTGATCTCCTGAGACTTTCACACAACAGTCTCTAGAATTTACTCAGAATGGTGCCAAAAACAAAAAGCATTCAGTGAGTGGCAGTTCTGTGGACTGAAATGTCTTGTTGATGAGAGAGGTCAACAAAGAATGGCCAGACTGGTTTGAACTGACAAAGTCTATGGTAACTTAAATAACCGCTCAGTACAATTGTGGTGAGAAGAATATCATCTCAGAATGCTATTCTGAGATGTGGATTGGTGCTGTTTTGGCGGCATGAGGGGGACCTACACAATATTAGGCAGGTGGTTTTAATGTTGTGGCTGATTGGTGTAAGTGCATGTGTGTATGTGTGTGCCTGTGTGTGCGAGAGAGAGAGAGAGAGCACATGCAAGTGCTGATCTGACGTTGAATGACTCATGCCTGACAGGAATGCTCCATTAAATGGGAGAAAAATGCTGGGAGAAGGGGCGGGGCCTCAGTTCTTCAAAGGTCCTGTCACTCACTGGGGCTTCAGATTCCAGCTCAGGTGTTTCACAGAGCGACACGCGCAGCCCCGCGAGAAGCGCTCAGATCAACACACGCGCACAACTCATGCATACAGTTGTCACGGGAGAAAGAAGAGATTCAGTGATTTAGGACGCTTATTTGAAGTTGCACACTAATGGCGCTGTCGCGCGAGATTTCTGTCCTTTTTCAGGTGAATAGTTTCTGTTTGTTGTGGGGGCAGATTGGCTCGGCTCAGCGCTCGCGCACCTGGCCAACCCACGCCAGTGAAGTCGTGCTCCTACTTGCATTCTGAAGACTCTGGAGCGGAATCAGGTTCCAGTGCTTATTGTGGATTAAAACCCTCGCAAGGCTTGATACGTGTAATTTGTGGATATTTTTTATTTTTTTTTGGATTGGTGACTAAAATGGAGCTGACAGGGAGCTGTGTTTTATTCGCAGCGCTCGTGTTTTGCGTTTCTCACCCTGCGCGTTCAGGTTAGTGTTTTGAGCTTTAACGCATGTAAACTAATCACCCGCTTTGGCGCACCGCATGTGCGATCAAAACAAGCGCTGCTTCATAATAAAGCCGACAGAGTGTGAGAGATAGGGGATGCTTTGACTATGCAAAAGAAAAACAAACTTTACATACACACCCAACATCCAGATGTCTGAACCCACCAGTCAGATTTCTGCAAGTAGCCAATAGAATATCTATTGTAGGTCAATTTGTATGTTTGTAATGTATTGCATTTGTTAAAAAAGTGTTTACTTAAATATACTGTATATCCAAATACTTTTTGGGGGCACTATATACTACATTTAGCCCCCAAAATACAGTATTTGGATTTGTAGTCATACAATAATAATAATAATAATAATAATAATAATAATAATTATGAGTCATTGCATTACATAAAAAAATCAAACCAAGTGGTACCTGAAATGATGCTAGAACTTTTCCCAGAACTAACTCCACTTTTCTTTTCCAATTTTTTCAAATAATTTTAAAGAGCTGATCCCATTGTCAGTTCTAGTACCTGTAAGTAATTTCCTTCCTTATGTATGTCAATGTATGCCCTCGAGTTCACACATGTCATAGTAGAGTGAACTACAGGTGAAGTTTTCACATTAAAAGAATAGTTAAACCAAAAATGAAAATTCTCTTATATACTCACCTTCATGCCATCCCAGATGTTTGACTTTCTTTCTTCTGCTGAACTCAAATAAAGATTTTTAGAAGAATTTCTCAGCTCTGTAGGTCCATACAATGCAAGTGAATGGTTCTCCAGAACTTTGAAGCTCCAAAAAGCACATAAAGGCAGCATAAAAGTAATCCATACGACTCCAGTGGTTTAATCCATGTCTTTAGAAGTGATATGATAGCTGTGGTTGAGAAACAGATCAATATTTAAGTCCTCTTTTACTATAAATCTCCACTTTCACTTCCACGTTCTTCTTTTTTTAATTTCATATCACCACCTACTGGGCATGGAGGAGAATTATAGTAAAAAAGGACTTAAATATTGGTCTGTTTCTCAACCCACACCTATCATATCACTTCTGAAGAAATGGATTTAACCACTGGAGTCGAATGGACTTTTTTTATGCTGCCTTTATGTGCTTTCATTGTGAGGACCAACAGAGCAGAGAAATTCTCCTAAAAATCTTTGTATTTTGCAGAAGCAAGAAAGTCAGACACATCTGGGATAATAATAATTTTATTTTGGGGGGAACTATTTCTTTAACTTTGACAACCAGAAAGTTTCTTTACTTTTTGTCTTTATTTTGAGCAGTATATCTATCATTTAAAACCTAAAACTTATTTTTTTGAAACATTCCGATCGCAATGTGTGCTTGTTCCATCTTTTTGAATAAATGCCACTTGGTTTGATATTTTGTACATATTAAGTGTGGCCTAACTGTCCAAATACTTTTTGGGACTATTGTATCTACTAGTCAACCTGTTGTCCGGTTGATTTTGCATTGAAGAAAATTCTAAAGAATGCACAATGTTCATGCAATTTGTGTGTGTGTGTAATCTACTGTAATGTACTGTATGTGTAAAGTGTTTGTTTATATGTGTCAGGATGTGAGTATCGGGTGTGTAATCCACGCATGGGAAACCTGGCAGTCGGGCGTCCAGTACAGACCATCTCACAGTGTGGCTTAACCTCTCCGGAGCGGTACTGCAACTATGATAATGATAAATGTGTGTTGCATTGTGAGGTGTGCGATTCTTCAGTTACGCACCGCGCACACCCACCTGCCTCCATGACAGACTCACCCTTCAAACACCCACCAACCTGGTGGCAGTCTGCTCAGGGTGTTGCCATAGAAACTCTGCAACTGGACTTGGAGGTGGAATTTTATTTCACTCATCTCATTATCATATTCCGCTCGCCACGCCCTGCTGCCATGACAATAGAGCGCTCGCAGGACTTCGGGCGCACATGGAGCGCTCTGAGGCTGTATGCCCAGAACTGCAATGAAGTGTTCAACCTGGAGGATGGACACAGCTGCACACAGAAATACTCCACAGCATGGCCTTGCACCAATGGAGAGGTGAGAGTGTGCAGACAGAACTTTGTGCATCATACCAATTCTTTCATTTTTTACATTTATCATGATAATGCCATGTAGTTTTGGACATTTAACATGGTAGTGCCATGGTACACCATGTAAATACAATGGTGTATGAATATGGTAATCATTCAGTACCCTTGTATAGGGTGAATTCAGTTAAATTGGGCCACTTTTTGATACTGAGATGACTGTGGCCTCAACTGACCTGAATTCAGCCGATATGAAAGTAAAATAGGGTTAACATCCAATACGGTTACCGCCAGACTGTCATTATAAAAAATGCTACTTTAAAACACTTTTATTAAAAGCTAAATCACCTAAATCATCAACAAACAGCCTTTCTCTCTCTCTCTCTCTCTCTCTCTCTCTCTCTCTCTCTCTCTCTCTCTCTGTGTATGTGAGCAGGTCATTTACCGGGCTCTGTCACCCTGGGAAAAGATAGATCCGTACAGTGTCACTGCTCGTGCCAACCTCGGCATCACTAACATACGGTTGCGTCTACTTCAGCCACAGCTATGCCCCTGCCAACGTAAACTCCCTAATACCAACTTGCCCAATGCCTACTATGCCATCTCTGACCTCATATTAAAGGGAGGCTGTTTGTGCCATGGACATGCGGACCAGTGTGTGCCTGCTGGGGACGAGCAGATCACACACCCTCCTAGCAAACATATGGTAAGTGTATATATGTATATTTGAAATACAGTCATTTCTTTTATTGTTTTGCCTATTAATGCTTACCCAATATGTGCTTCTGGTTATAAAAGGGTGATTCTCTGTCCAGGTCATATTTAAGCATATTTAATCATATTCTCTTTTCCACAAAACAGTAATTTTCTTTATTGTACTACAGTAATAAAAAGATACTGTTGTACAATTAGAATTTTTATTCAAATAACATCAGGAAAAAATGAAAGGCAGTACCAAAGGAGTAGCTACTATGATGTACAGTATAAACGCTTAACAATTGAAATAAATTAATTTTCCTCATGTAATGAGAATATCACGATGACCAGAGGAGTATAATGTACGTAACTGTCATGAAAATAATGTCTCAATGTAAAAAATCTTAATGGCCTTCAATATTTTTTTCTTGTTTTCTCCATTAATACTATCAACTATAATACTATTCTTAAAACAAAATATATTTACTAAAGAAGCAAATTAATTAAAGGACTAGTTCACCCAAAAATGAAAATTCTCTCATCATTTACTCACCCTCATGCCTTCCCAGATGTGTATGACTTGCAGAACACCAATTAAGATTTTTAGAAGAATATCTCAGCTCTGTAGGTCCATACAATGCAAGTGAATGGTGACCAAAATTTTGAAGCTCCAAAAAGCACATAAATGCAGCATAAAAATAGCCCATATGACTCCAGTGGTTTAATCCATGTCTTCTGAAGTGATAGGTGTGGGTGAGAAACAGATCAATATTTAAGTCTGTTTTTACTAGAAATCTCCTTTCTTCTTCTTTAAATTTTTTGGCCATTCGCATTCTTTTTGCATATCGCCACCTACTGGTTGTTGCTGTTGCTAGAGATTTATAGTAAAAAAAGACTTAAATTTTTATCTGTTTCTCACCCACACCTATTGTATCACTTCTGAAGATATAGATTAAACCACTGGAGTCGAATGGATTACTTTTATGCTACCTTTATGTGCTTTTTGGAGCTTCAAAGTTCCAATCACCATTCACATGCATTGTGCGGTTCTACAGAGCTGAAATATTCTTCTAAAAACTTCATTTGTGTTCTACACTAGTATATGGTTACCAAGTGGAACCAAGTATGAAACCAAGTAAAGTATATGGTTCCAAAAAAATAAAAAATAAAAAAATAATATATATATATATATATATATATGTTAATGCAATGTAATGAAAATAAACTTCACATTTTTTTATTAAGGATGTTATTTTTTTCTCAACGCATGTTTAAATATATTACTGGAAAGCAAGACAAAATACTGAGTAAGAAAATAATATTTCTTAGAAACTTATACAAATGATTAAAAATTAATAAAGGAGAAAAGTGACAATTTAAAAGAAAAAGGACAAACAGCTTTTAGTTCATGGATAATTACATAGTAATTACTATAGTTGTTACACATTTTTTGAATGATTGTTATCTACATTCCAAGAACATAGGTTTCCCATATGATTACATAAACAGTTCCTAATCATCCATTTTTGTCTTTCACTCTCTTGCCCCCTCACTCTCACTTTCTTTGTTCCAGATTATATAAGCGACGTGTTTGCTGTTCATTTGGCTGTATCTCTGCAGAGAGATTACAGTAAAACCCAACTCTGATAGAAACTGAAAGATAAAGAGACAAGAAAGTCAGGCAGGAAAATGGAAAGGGGGAGAAACAGAGGGAGAAATGCAGATAACAAGTGCCGAGACGAAAATGTGGGCCTCAACTGCTTGCCCCTTGTCCTAATTGAGTTGTTGTTTGCCTGCTGTGATCAAACAATGACAGCAATTAGTCTCACTCGCTCACACACACACATTAACTCGTTGCCCTCTTATCAAAGGTCAGACTGTTTGATCTAACATCCCAGACAAAATACACTCCCTGTGCCAATCGGAAAGCATGCATGCTCACATACACACTACCCACCCAGACATGCAGACAAACACAGGCGCATTGACATGCTTTGTCCATCCACACTCATAATAGGAACACGTGCTCACACGCAACCCTTGTGTGCCCCTACAGGAATGTTTTGGTAAGCAGGGAGTGTGTGTGTGTGTGTGTGTGTGTGTGTGTGACTGAGTGCGTTTTCTCCCATATTATGATGATAAACATGTGAAAGTGTTTCAGATGCCAACTGGATGGAACACGGCCAGTTTGCCCCCTCCCTCCCTCCCATTCTATCTAGCTCTTTTGTCTTTCTCTGCCTCGTCGTTAAGTGTTTTCAAAGTTCCTCTCTCGTTTGTTTGTTTTCACTGCTCAGATTTCCCTGTTTTCATTCCATGCGAAAGTGACGGATAATATTTATCCGTACTTTCTTTCAAACACTCATGGAGGAGAGGACTACTTGATGGATGGCTGAGTCTTGGATAGTGAGGAGAAGCGTTCGGTAAACATGGGCGTTGCGGGCGAGGAGGATGTTTTTATTCAGGATGTTTAAGCGAGAGATGTTGTGCACATAACTAATTTAAAAGGATGTAGGAGAGCGTGAGAGTCTGCAGGAAGTGCAGAGGACTCAAGGACAGGGATTATGGGTAGAAGTGTAATGTGGCACAGATTGGAACTGCAAAATACACTTAGTATGTGGTTAGCAATTACTTCAAATGATCATAAAGACTTCAAACCATTGGTTTACTTTGTACTGTTATCAATTTAAAATGCATAGTTCAGTTCTGACACTAACTTCGGATTCTGATTGGATGCATTTGAAGCATTTATTTACATTTAAATTATCCCTTTAGTAGATGCTTTTATCCAAAGTGACTTACAAATTAGGACTACAGCATAAGCGATTCATCCTAGGGAGGCAATCAAATGAGAAAGACTGCAACAGAAAAGTTTCAAAGCCATTGTTAGCCATTGTAACATATTGATAAACACATTTGTGACCGCACATTATATATTAAAAAATAGTTCACCCAAAAATGAGAATTCTTTCATAATTTACTCATGTATGACTTTCTTTCTTATGGGGAACACTAAAGGAAAAGATAACCCTGTTTACACCTGGTATTAAGATGCGTTCTGGGTGATCCGATCACATGTGGTCAATGGATCACAAAAACAAGACACGAAGCTATTCAAAAACACATTTGACCACAGCGCATTTGTGGTGTAATCGCTTATCCGTCCGCAGGGCAGTAACCAGGGTTTGAAAATTAGTCAGGTCCGGGGTTGTGCACCCTCCGGCACACCACAGCCCTTTTTTTCACCCCTAAATACGTTTCAGAGAATGAATTATAAACTTTTATAAACACTCAGAAGACTCTCCCTAACTCTCTGACCTGGGGCCTTGTGGTTGTGCCCCATCTTGAATGGAAGATTAGACATTTCACTTGTTTTATACTTACCGTTGAAGTTAAACATTACTTCCACCTGTGGCAAATGTTTATGAGGAAAAAATACCTCACTAAAGACTGATCTTTTGCTATATATTTTTATCACGATTCAGGATTCACCTGCTTGCTTTCTCGTGCTTTGAATCACAGTATGGTGAATTTTATGTATCTCTGGCCTCTGCTGCAGGTGAATGGTAAATGTGTATGTCAACATCACACAGCAGGGGAACACTGTGAACAGTGTGATCTCTTGTACAATGACCGGCCATGGCAGCCAGCCAACGGTTTAACTGGAGAAGCTCATCAGTGCGTTAGTAAGTATCTTTTCTTATATAAAACACTGATTACTGAATTTTACGGATTAAAGGTGAAGTGTGTAATAGAGCGCAACAGTCATGTTCTGGATATAAAAGTTGCATTCATTTTGTCCATAGGGGAATTGATGATTAACAATAACTAGATAGATGTACCGAATCGATGGTATATACTTCTGCTTAAGCCACCAGTCTGTGTTATTTCAACTTCATTTTTAAAGTGTTAAGTTCATTAGTGGAATTTCTGGTGAAGAACTACACTACCCATGATCCTGATGAAAAAGATCCACCAATCAGAGTATTGCGGCAAACAAAGCGCAACAATAGAGCTCTGCAATGCCTATGACACACCTTGTGGATAATGTAATCAAGTTGTCTTTTTTTCTGATTTTCAAATACTTTTTTTGCTTCAAATCAAAGTTTGTAAAGGTTGTGATTCACATCGGAGCTGGTTGTTTTTGTTCATGGCTTGCAACTTTTCTATGATTGATTCTATGAAATCCCTAAGGAAAAAATGAATGGGAAAAATGCTTTTGAATCAAGACAGCTAAAAGAGTAAGCAGGCAGTGTTGCTCTCTATTTCTGTGCCAGTAGCGGCATCAAAGGAATTGCAAAGGTATTTAAAATTGTACTAAAGAAAATGTGATTGGTACTTGCCAGTGCTGTACTAATCAGACAAACAGAGCAATGTTTTGAAAGCGCCACAGAGTTTACACTCTTTAGGAAGTCGACCTATGGCTTACTTGGATAAGTGAAACCATTTTAACATGGACATTTTTTTTCACACTTTACCTTTAAGTACCACTTACAGTTGCTCAAAGGTCACTTATTGCATCTGTGTGGTTATGTAGAGTGCAAGTGTAACAGCCACGCAAAGAGCTGTCACTTTGACGAGACCGTATGGCTACGTTCAGGTCAGCGGAGCGGTGGTGTGTGTGACTGTCTTCACAACACCAGTGGCCGTCACTGCCAACACTGCAAGAGCGGCTTCTACAGAGACCCCGAGAGACCCTTGACTGCCCCGGATTCCTGCAGACGTAAGATGCACAAACATGCAGCACACACCTTAAACACATGTTCACACATCAGTCACGTACACAGGCTCATTTACACAAACAATATGTTGACTCAAACTATAACAAAATAGCTGTAGGTGTGTTTCTCGCAGTACTTTTACAAAAAGTTTTTCTAAAAAATCTTTACGTGTCTTTATCACCATATTTGTTTATATGTGTGTGTATTTTTGTCTTGGACTAAGATGAAAGCCATTAATCTCAGATTTTGAAAAGCTGCTTAAAATGGTATGTGGGGTTTCTGTGTTTCCCCCACTCTACAATTTCATTCCTTATTTCTCCGTCTTTCTCCAGTGAGAATGAATTGGTGTGTGTGTACTAACAACTATAGTTTGGGAACAGATTTATGCCCAGAAGAGAGCTAAATCAGACAACCACGTTTTTGGGAACATTTTGGGACATCCTCATTAGTAAAAATTGTCCACACATAAATGAAATAAAAGTAATAAATTACATTCTAAAAATGTAATTTAAAAGGTTCAGTGTTAGTCTGTAGTTATTATTAGATTTTTATTAAAAAAAATAGAAGTCTACTTGTAAGTCCCCGTTTAGAAAGCTGTTAATGTGAATGTCTGAGAATCTGATTACGTGTGCAGTTTGGCCTAGATGATGTCAATATTCAGGAACTCTTCATATCAGTGAACATGTCAGATATTGTAGCACACACACGCATGCACACATCGAGGGGATGTTTGGTATTGAATGTTGTTCCTGCTCGGAATGCTAATGGTTCTTACGACAGGCTGGGACATGTGGAATAACAAGAACAGTGATGGGATCTCGGCCATGTGTGTGTGAGTGTGAGTGTGAAAGTGCACATGTTGTGTATGTGAAGGTGTGTGTGTGTGTGTGTGTGTGTGTGGAGGAAAACAGATTAATCATCAGATGACACCAGTCTTGCAATAATTGACGGCGTATGTTAAGAGTCAGTCTGTCTGGTTGGGACAGCTCTCTTCAAATGTCTTTGAGAAAAAAAGTAATCGAGAAACTCTTTATGCAGGGGATGTTTGGTGGCAAGAAATGAAAGAGATGTGCTATTCGAATCTCCAGTTGAACTGTATTATCTTGATTAAAACACTATGGTTTTCACATAGCAGATGCTAAAAAATCTGAAGAATCCTATCCACCTTTTTCTTGGGGCTTTACTGGGGAAAAAAAATGTGGGTGCCCCTTCCACTGGAAGTGGTTCTATAGCATTCACTAGATTCGGCTGTAGTCATTTTAGACCCTGTTTACAGCTGGTATTAAGACGTGTTTCGGATGATCCGATTGCAATTGGTCAGTGCTAAATACAGTTGTAACAAGTTGCAAAACATTTTGTGATTGGATCACAAAAAACACATACAAAAGTAGTCAAAAACGCATGTGGCCACAATGCATTTGAAGTTTAAACGGCGTCCTGATGCAGGAGGAGAGCGCGTCGCGGCCACCAGACCCCAGCCATTATACCTGGACCTTAATCTGTCTTCACTCCCTGCCTTCACATAGCCTCATTCACCGCAAGGGTGCCAGATCCCTCTTTATTTTGGACACTTTTCCCCATGGACAATATTTTTTCATTTTTAAAAACTTTATGTTGTTTATTATTATAATTTTTTAGAAGAATATCTCAGCACTGTAAGTCCATACAATGCAAGTGCACTACTGTGGTCACCAACAACTAGATCATCAAAATAAAATAAATACAAAAAATACATTAAAAAAAAACAAGATATACATTCAAACAAAATCAATAAAACTACAAATCCCTCTCCACAGCCCCTCCCCGAGAACCTTCCAAAAAAGCCAAATAACCCCCTCACTTTCTGATGAACAATTCCCATTTCCCCAGCCTTCTAAAGAACATCTCCTCTAACGCTGCCACCTCGATCATCTCTCCGCACCATTCCCTAAATGAGGGTGCCCCAGCTGACTTCCATCCCCTGAGGATGATTTTCCGACCAATATTAACTCCGGCTAGGACCCAACTTTTTAAATATTTGTCCTCTATGGTAAGTGTCGACCCATCACCCAGGATATAGAGAATGGGGCTAAATGAAAGATCAGTGTTCAACACCTCACACATAAAGTTCTGAACCAACCAACCAAAATTCTTGGATCTTTACATATCCCCAGAATACATGTATTGTGTCCCCGTGTGTCTTTAAGACCCAAACTATACAATCTACAGGGGGTCCAGTAGAACCGATGCAAAATCTTAAACTGCATCAGATGGACCCTTGCATCTCTATATGTAGACTTGATGCTTTTTAGGATCCTAGCCCACTCTCCCTCCTCCAGTACCAAGTTTAAATCTTTCTCCCATAATCTCTTGAGAGAAGACGAAGCTCCGTCCCCCAGACTCTGAATTAACATGGAGTAATACACTGATGACTCATGACCCTATCCAAAAGCAGTAATCACCTCTCCCAGAGTATCTGCCGCTTTAGTGGGGTGTATGCTACTCCCAAAAATAGTACAAAGCAGGTGGCGCAGCTGTAAATACCTAAAGAACTGGGATCTAGGAATCTTAAAATGTTGAACCAAATTATCAAAAGATCTCAACACTCCACTCTCATATAGGTCACCAAGTGTAGTAACCCCCTTCCCAATACACTCTGACCAACAGAAAGTGGACTTATTAATATGCGAGATAACGGGGTGTGACTTCACCTCTCCGGTTAGTTTGATCGAAAGGCTTTGCAGTGGCGAAATAGGGGCAAGGACTTCCTGTTCAATACGAAACCAGGGAGGGGCTCTCTCAGGTGGAAGCGACCAATGAGCCAAATGTCTGAGACCAAATGCGTAATAATAAAACAAAATCTTGGGTAGGCCTAGCCCACCTTTGTCAGTCGGCCTATGCAACTTATTAAAATGTAATCTAGGATGCTTACCATTCCACATAAAGGACTTCACTATGCTATCAAATTGCTTGAAATAAGAGAGGGGGACATCTACAGGGAGAGATTGTAGCAGGTAGTTGAATTTTGGAATACAATTCATTTTAATAACATTAACCTTCCCAATCATAGATAAATGTAATGAAGCCCACCTGCCCACATCGCTCGAAAACCTTTTAATTAAAGGATCAAAATAAACTCTAACTAAATCACACAAATTTGTTGGGAATAAAATACCCAAATATTTAATTCCCTGTTTGGGCCATTGAAAGGCGCCCGGCTGAAAAGCCGTTACTGGGCAGTAGAAAAGGAATTGATAATTCTGTGGAGGCAAGGCATAGATCTAGTGGGGTCAGAGATGAATAATAAAATATCATCTGCGTAAAGCAAAAGCTTATGCGCCATACCTCCCACCATCACCCCTGGAAAATCATCCTCCTTTCTTATCGTGGCTGCTAATGGTTCCAGGGCAAGACTGAACAATAATGGGGAAAGAGGGCAACCCTGCCGAGTGCCCCATCCAGAGTAAAATAATCTGAAATTAATCCATTTGTTTGTAACACCGCTACAGCGTGTCTCTAAAGTAACTTAATCCAACCAATAAAAGTATTCCTGAACCCGTATATTTCCAAAATCTTAAAAAGATAATCCCATTCTACCATATCAAATGCCTTTTCGGCATCAAGTGAGATGGCCGCGACCGGAGTCTGATCATTCGCCACTGACCACATGATATTGATGAAACGCCTGATGTTATCAGAAGAGCTGCAGCCCCGAATAAACCCCACCTGATCTATATACTATGTTGTTTATTATTTAAAGTAAACGCCTCTCCGCAGCCTAATGCCACACCCACTGTGTCTGTCTCTTGCTCACCCCGCCACACTGGATAGATGCTTAAATACTCTGCTGAAGTTTCTTAATAGATTTTTAGACACAAATTTTAATAAAGTATAATTAGACCTGTTTTGGTCATGAATGTGCTTCATCAATGGTTTAATGACTTACTCAAAACACATAAATGACTTTCATTTGTTGGAACCTACTGGCGTAAAAGTGTGATGCACAAAAATGGTCACTGAAAGAATTATTATAGTTTTATATATATATATATAGAAATCCTAGAGTCGCCCCTGCTTATTGGCCCAAATGAAAAGAACCCATCATCAAGTCTTTATGATATTCTGGTCACTAGATACTGTATGGCTCAGGTCCCTCCTTCAATGTAAGTATATGGGATTTTTTCACCTGTCTAATTGTCTAATAACTTGGTATAGAAAACCGCTCCTCAACAAGCTGGATGTATGGAGGTATCATTCATGTCTTTGATACAAATGGGGTAGAAATATTTTTATACTGAAGTTTAAAACTTAGGGTTAGAGGTTTGTTCATAGCAATAGTAATAGTAACTGGTAATAATAGATGTATTTCCAGCATAGTTTGTAGTCTTCTGTGTATATTCTTTGTAACTTTCTTCTCTCTGAATTGCAGTGTGTATGTGCAATCACGTCGGATCCACATTTTGTAACCCTGATAATGGAGATTGCACTTGTAAACCAGGCGTGGCTGGGCTGCATTGTGACCAGTGCTTGCTGGGATACTGGGGTTTTGATGAATATGGCTGCAAGCCCTGCCAGTGTGCTGATGATTGTGACCCCTACACAGGAGACTGTATGATTAGGTGACTATGTACACTTCCTAATGATAGTTTTTATAACCCAAGTGGCATGAGCTTGATGCTTAGACTTTGTGGACATATTTTGATCTTTGACAACCAGAATCTACAGTAGACCCAAAAAACTGGACATTCCATTTGATAACTACATTTGAATCTTTACCTTAAAAATGTTCTAAATTGGAATGTTAAAGATTTTTTAAATTTACTTTGTTTCCTTAGTCCACAAGAGGGCGCATTGAATACATATAACCATATAGCACCGTGTTATATTATTTCAAAGAACATTCCTGGCTGTTAAAAAAAACATTCAATTTTAAACTAAAGTGCATAAAATAAAAAATAAAAAAAAGTTTTAGTTGGTTCATATTCTCAAATTTTAAGTCAAAAGAAAAACGAGGGGGGAAACGCTTCAATAGGCAGTTCTGTGTTAACATGGTGTTACACTTGCTCTGGTACCACAGTATATACTACCACAGACTCAAACTTCATAATAACAGCGATATACCACAGTGCTTTTCATTCATTACAGCTGTATGTAGGGTAGAATTATTCCCAGATAGCAGTGGTATTTGGCTGAACTCGGTGGTGAAGCGGCTCATGATCCCTGTTCAGGGGCTGTTCAAACAGACGGAACTCAACAGAAAGGTTCAGAACGCGAGGATCTCGAGACACACACGTTCCAACTTGAACTCCTTTACAGACAAACCCACTGCATAATCTGAGAAATGCTGATAAGAGAGCAAGACGCAACGGCCAAAGACTCCCACCTACTGTAAGGTTTGTTCACACCGACCGCTTTTGCAACCATCCAGTTTACCATTTGTTTTTCTATGTGAACACGTTAGACGAACGTCTTTGTTTCGTTGATTTATTCAGCGTCTCGTGCAGGAACGCTGTTTTTTAGATGCCGTGTCAAGTTAAAAAGAACTTTTCTGTTTCTGTTAAACTGCATTTTGCATTTTGTTGCGCTTCATCTAGCCTTTTTTAGCGCAAGAATGCAATCGGTCTGAAGTCATCGCCAGTGCTTGGCACACATCCAAAATTCAAATGCCCAGCTTTAGCATTCAAATATGCATTTTTTTCTTAAATTCGACGAATATTAGAATTTCTAATTTTAATTTGACTGCCCTAATTGACAGTATTCAGCCAAATTTCTATCCTCTATTGCATATGCAATGCATGTTTTGTTCTTTTATTAGATGCTGAAGTGTTTTAAATTGAAGCGAGGGCATGCAAAGAAAAATACAACTATATAGAAACATGCCCCATCAGCACATACTGTACTTTGTGTCTCCAACTTAATGCCTTGTAAATAATAATAAACCTTGTACCTCATTAAACCTCATCTGGTGAATATACAGTATAGGTTATAAAAGATCACAAAGATTAAAAAGATAAAGCTAAAAGAGTCCCTGGTGTGTTCCGGGCATGTTTATAGTTAAAAGTCCTACATTACGGACCTAATCGTAATTTTTTTTCTAGTTATTATTGGGATTTTGGTTGCACAATAAACTACATCTGGGATTTGATTCATTTTGGACTCTTGTAGCCCCTCTGTCCGTGCCCGTCATAGTAAGGAAAGACTAAGAACATGTTTTAACATTCTATTAATCGATTTTAAAAACTATCCGCCAATGGATTGGTTATCAGCCTTTTCACCACCTTAGATATCGGTGTTGGCAAAATCCACGATCACTCATCCTTTATTTTTAAGTGTGGCTTATGAGTCGAAATACTTTTTGGGACTACTGTAAATGGAATTAAATAAGTATTTTCACTTAATTTTCTTTTACAGTTAATATATCATCATCATGCATGTGTCTGCTTTTTAAAATCTGTATATCTGTTTGTGTGATTGTCTCCAGATCTGAATTAGATCACAACAGCACAGGAGCAAATCATTTATTTCGAGCAGAGGAGCTTTTCTCGGCCCTTAGTCATCCAGGTATTAAATGAACATTTTCAAGCTGATAACAGTGCTGTCTTGTTTGATTTTAAAGGCTTGTGCTGTTCCAATTTCAAGCCTGTTTTTAAGTTGTCTTAGCAACCGAAACAAACTGACAGCACAATACTTTAATTGCGGGGTATTTCTTTTCTTAACAGACAAATGTGTATGCAAACAGCAAGATCTTGGAAGCAGCAAAGTATTCTGCAACATTAAATATGCTTATGGTAAGTAGCATATAAAGCAGTCCAGGACCAGAGCACATTTGATGTGAACTCAGTTCACCTCAGTGTTTATTGGATGCATGTCATGAGTGTGTGTGTGTATTTGTGTAATTGTGTGTATAGCAGTGAAGGTGCGAGTGCTGGGTGCTCATGATAAGGGGACTCATGCAGAGGTGGATGTGAAGGTTCTGAAGGTGTTGTGGGATAACTCAAGCCTGAGACTCTCTCTTGGAAATCAAACTATTTATCCTGAGTCCTGGACCTCACGAGGCTGCACCTGCCCTGTATTATACCCTGGTCAGCACACACACACACACGCGCGCGCACACGCACACGCACACACACACATTCATGATTTATTTATGGTTACTTGGCAGACTTACACGAAATCTGCATACTTTTTTGCATGCTTTCTGCATTGTGGTGGAAAATCCTCAAAATTCTGTGGAATAGATTTAAATATGGCAACATGTGTTTAAATATGGCAAACAAATTTTTATTTAGTAAACTTTTACACTTTTACTCTACTAACTTACATTACTCTTGCTATTATTAACAGAAAGTATGATCAAATTGGTGATAAATATTTCAATTTGAGCTTTTTTTTAAGCAGCAATTAAATGCAGTTATAGCTAGGACAATTGGAAACATTTTAAAATAAGGTTGTGTTTGTTAACATTACTTAACTGCATTTGTTAAGATGAACAAACAATGAACAATAGTATTATGATTTATTAACATTAAGAAAAGATTAATAAATGTTGGGGAAAATATTATTGTTAATTGGTAGTTTATGATAACTATTGTATTAATTAATATTAACGAATTCATCCATATTTTAAATTGTAACTGTAAAATGAAACAAACAAATACGTGGAAGTTTGTGAATAAGGGGCGCTTGAATTCTGTGGAAATCTGCAGAGATTTCTGATTAATTCCATGAGCACAGACTCCATGGAAGACTAGTTACATGATATAATGCCATATCAGACGTAATCATGATAACTGCAGCTTTTGCTGTAGCTTGTTGTTTTGCCGATATTACTGAAGTGTTCCCGAAATTACTTTTTCTTATGCTCATTTATTAAATGTGTACTTGGCGAAGATTTTGGAGAAATGGGATTAACATTTAATGAAGTGATAATGAATGCATTTATTTTGCATAAATACATTTATTGGGCCGTCTTTGCTGATACATGTCTACCTTAGTGACTCATTTAATTTACCATAGACTGATAAAAGTGTTCTTCTCTCTGTAGGAATGGAATATCTCGTAGTGGGACACGTGGATGTGAGAAAAGGTCGTCTAATGGTTAACATGAAGAGTTTGGTGAAGCCGTGGAGACCCAGCTTGAGTCGAAAAGCTCATCAGTTACTCAAAACCAAATGTAGCTGAGACAGGGAGAAAGAGAGAGATATTTAATACAGATCTTTCACCGCATATGCCAACTTTGCCTTTCTTCGTTTGATCAACCCCTGAATTGACCTGAATAATGCAAGAACACTAGCGGTATGTGTGGATGTGTATGCACTTGTTAGCTCACAGGTGAATATGAGCATAATATGTACAGAATTTATAATGTATATGTATGTATAAATAAGTTAATATATGTAGTTTATAATTTCAACTAACCATGTAATGTATATAGCATGCAATGTATGGAATGTACACATGGAAATAATAAATAGATGCAAAATAACTGTATTATGCTTATAATTTAAAACAAATTATTCTTGCCTTTTTTGCTTATTTTATAGGGATACATTTAAAATGCATCGCATTAGCTTGTACAGTTCGATACTGATCACAACCACAAGAGGTCAGCCTATGATCACTTTAGTGGTGAGATTGAATCACATTTACAATTTTTTTTTTTTTTTCATGTATGAAAAATAGTAAAATGCTGAGGAAACAAAGGTTAGAGATGAAACAGGCCACAGATAGCTCAGGGAAAAAAAGTTAAAAACAATGATAAAGGTAAAGTACATGTTTTTAAGGTCTGTTTTTTTTTTTTTTTTTTTTTTTTTTTTAAATAAACAGCACTAAATTAATCACTATGGAACCATGTTATGGTAATGGCTTTATAAATTAAACAAAGACAACCTTACTCTAGACAAGCAAAAATAATACATACGTGCATATCTGAGAGGGTTTTCACTATATCAGCCAACCTCCTCAGTGTGGGCGGAGCTAAAGCTGGTCCAAGTAGCCCCGCCCGCCCGCATCCTCACAGCTGTCAGATTCGTAGATTGGCGTGCCGTGATGTCGCTTTCCGCTATTAGGACGTTGATGGAATTATAGCCGAACTGAAAGGGGGAAAACATGTCTGAAGTGCGAAAATTCACAAAAAGGTTGAGCAAACCTGGGACGGCTGCGGAGCTCAGACAAAGTGTGTCAGAGGCGGTGAGGACGTCCATTGCTGTGGTTAGTAACTTAAGAGCGTCCAGTCAATCTCTCGCTCTCTCTCTCTCTCTCTCTCTCTCTCTCTCTCTCAGCAGTGCACATTCAGGCTGTTGCTCAAAACACAGCATTGTGGGCATCACAGGCGCGTGCATGCTCTCTAGTTAGGCAGTTTATTAGATTTTGAGCAGCACAAATAATTATTTCATCTCGTATATAGCCTATATGCAAGATATTCCTCATCAATTATTATTATTATTATTTTTAAGTCAGTTGTTTTATTGTTTATATAGATGCCATCTATACCGAGTAATAATTCCCCGTGCCTCACCAGTCAGTCCGACCTGCAATTACACCAACACATCCACATTACCTGCAGCATCTGGCTTGCACATTAACTAGAGAAGAGAGCAGTTGTAAATCACATTTATTGAAATACTAAGCAATGCTTTGAATCAAATAGATAATGGATCTACACCAAAAGGCGTGAATTTACAGTGTAGCGATCATGATCGTGTCCTTAAACAAGGGAAAGACATTGTTCTGCATCTCCTATACAGGACCCACATGGAGCATCCCTCTGCGTTTGTGTGACTCATGCACAGAAACTAGAGCCCATGCTGTCTGTCTTTCTTTTTCAAATACATAGAAGAGAAGTGTGCTTGAGAATGAACAGGGGAAGAGAACGGTTATGATTTTATATTGATTTGTATGTGGAGAAAGATTATTGATGTGGGGGATCAGTAGCCTGTGCTTAGAAATTATATTCTCAGTAAGACATTATACACCGATCAGCCACAACATTAAAACCACCTGCCTAATATTGTGTAGGTCCCCCTCCATTCTCTGTTGACCTCTCTCATCAACAAGGCATTTCCATCCACAGAACTGCTGCTCACTGGATGTTTTTTGTTTTTGGCATCATTCTGAGTAAATCCTAGAGACTGTTGTGTGAAAATCCCAGGAGATCAGCAGTTATAGAAATACTCAAACCAGCCCATCTGGCACCAACAATCATGCCACAGTCCAAATCACTGATATCACATTTTTTCCCCATTCTGATGGTTGATGTGAACATTAACTGAAGCTCCTGACCCGTATCTGAATGATTTTATGCATTGCACTGCTGCCACACAATTGGCTGAGTAGACAATCTTATGGATGATTGTTGGTGCCAGATGGGCTGGTTTTACTTGCCTCAATCCGGGTGGTGGAGGACAAGTCTCAGTTGCCTCCACTTCTGAGACCATCAATCCGTGCATCTTATCACATGGCTCGTTGTGCATGACACCGTGGAGACTCCCAGCATGCGGATACACGCACAACTTACCATGTGCCACATTGAGAGCGAGAACCACTAATTGTGACCACGAGGAGGTTACCCCATGTGACTCTACCCTCCCTAGCAACCGGGCCAATTTTGTTGCTTAGGAGACATGGCTAGAATCACTCAGCACACCCTGGATTTAAACTCGCTACTCCAGGGATGGAAGTCAGGTCAATACTCGCTGAGCTACCCAGGCCCCCACAGATGGGCTAGTTTGAGTGTTTCTGTAACTGCTGATCTCCTGAGATTTTCACACACAACAGTCTCTAGAATTTACCCAGAATGGTGCCAAAAACGAAAAACATCCAGTGAGGGGCAGTTCTGCAGATGGAAACACCTTGTTGATGAGAGAGGTCAACAGAGAATGGTCAGATTGGTTCAAACTGACGAAGTCTACGGTAACTCAGATAACCGCTCTGTACAATTGCGGTGAGAAGAATATCATCTCAGAATGTTATTCTGAGATGCGAGTTGGCGCTGTTTTGATGGCACGATGGGGACCTACACAATATTAGGCAGGTGGTTTTAATGTTGTGGCTGATCAGTGTGTATTTTGAGTCTGAGATTCTTTCTTAGGAATATGATTATAGGCCTATTATGTCCTATTGGGCAATTGTTAGTTTGATGGTGGTTTCCAGGGTGACAGACAACAAGAGGCACTTTTGGAGATTACAGAGCCTCGTTTCTCTTGAGAATACCCGCAGGCTGCTCAGCTATGTTTCCTGTGACATCTGCATGTCCTGAATGAGGTATTTGTAGTGTGGTCCTCCTCTCTGCCTCTTAAACACTGCACACTTGATACATTTGAAAGTATTCACTATCCACAGCAGGCAGAGGCACAAAGGAAAATCAAATTGCGATATTCGAGTTGTGTTTTTACTAGTCAGATATTTAAAGCTGAACAAGTACTCGATTAATCGATTATTGGACATTAGCAGGGTACAAGTACAGCTCCCATCTGGTTGCATGGGGAAAGGCCGAAATCTCAATCCACTTTGTATGTGGAGAAAGATTATTGATGTGGGGGATCAGTAGCCTATGCTTAGAAATTATATTCTCAGTATGACATTATACACCGATCAGCCACAACATTAAAACCACCTGCCTAATATTGTGTAGGTCCCCCTCCTGTCGTCAAAACAGCACCAACTCGCATCTCAGAATAGCATTCTGAGATGATATTCTTCTCACTACAATTGTACAGAGTGGTTATCTGAGTTACCATAGACTTTGTCAGTTCAGACCAGTCTGGCCATTCTCTGTTGACCTCTCTCATTAACAAGGCATTTCCATCCACAGAACTGCCGCTCACTGGATGTTTTTTGTTTTTGGCACCATTCGGAGTAAATCCTAGAGACTGTTGTGTGAAAATCTCAGGAGATCAGCAGCTACAGAAATACTCAAACCAGCCCATCTGGCACCAACAATCATGCCACAGTCCAAATCACTGAGATACATTTTTTCCCCATTCTGATGGTTGATGTGAACATTAACTGAAGCTCCTGACCCGTATCTGAATGATTTTATGCATTGCACTGCTGCCACACAATTGGCTGAGTAGATAATCGTATGGATGATTGTTGGTGCCAGATGGGCTGGTTTTATTTATTTATTTATTTTGAATCCCCTTTTCTCCCAATTTGGAATGCCCAATTCCCACTACTTTGTAGGTCCTCGTGGTGGCGCGGTTACTTGCCTCAATCCGGGTGGTGGAGGACAAGTCTCAGTTGCCTCCACTTCTGAGACCTTCAATCCGCACATCTTATCACATGGCTCGTTGTGCATGACACCGTGGAGAATCCCAGCATGTGGAGGCTCATGCTACTCTCATGCTAAGGCCGAAATCTCCAGAGTGATTAGTCAAGATACAAGCACATAACATATTTCAACTCGGCAATACAATCTGACAACAATTGTTTCAGAAATCAGCTTTAGCTCGGATCACGAAAAAAAACCGCTATTTTAGGCTGGACTAGCTAATGTGCATGCACGTTCTCAAGTAAACTGACGTGATGTCTTTATCAAAAAGGTGATTGGTTCTTTTATAGAGGTGTGAATCTTCACTGGCCTCACGATTCGATTACAATTCAAAGGGTAACGATTCGATTATAAAACAATTCTCGATGCATCACGATTTTTTTTTTCCTTTCAGCTTTTTATTTAACAGCTGTTTTCAAAAATCAGAATGAGACATATTACATAAACTGGCCTTTTACATACAGTATGAGCTGTGAACAAAATTTGGAATATCCACAACATTAAATAAACGCTCATATAGTTTAGAAGAGCATCACAAAAAGTTTTTTTTTTAGAACCTTAAAAGCACAAGAAAGAAAAATTGGTTCTCTATCAAAACGCACTGAATACTATTAAATACTTCAACTGATTGTATATTTTTTTTAGTTTAAAGCATTGTTAATCATTTAATAGTATTTAATGATTATTTAAAATTAATTATGCCATGCCTATTCATTTTAATTTTTAACTATAACCACAACTGGACGTAGCTGGTCCAGGATGAGTGAGATATCTGCTTTTATGAGTTTGCAGCTGTCAGCTTCTACTCTCCTCACCTGCACAGGTGATAGTAACGCAGTTTATGTAGCGTGGTTGTTGCTTTATCAAGCATCTCGTATGCACTGTTCCATCTGTTTTCTCTGTGAGTAGATTGCATGACCCCGTTGCAAACGCTATGATGGTTTTCAAGCCCTTATCATCAGGTGGGCGAACTGTCCTCACAAGCGAGTGACCGGCAATAAGCAAAAACCAATGAAATGGAGAGCACGCAAGAGTAGAGAAAGGCATCTGGAAAAAGAATAAAATTAAATGAAAAGGAATCGCTGCCTCATCATTATTTTCACCCATCTCTGCAAATCAGTGTAATAACAGGCTCGAGGAACTGGAGGCCTCTCTCGCATCAATAAAGGTCACTGTTCATGTCTCCTCTATCAGAAAAACACTGGTCAAAAATGCCATCCATGGAAACGTGGTGAGGTGAAAACCACTGCTAACTCAGAAGAACATTAAGGCTTTTCTGAATTTTGCCGAAACACACCTTGATGACCCTCAAAGCTTTTGGAAGAATGTTCTGTGGACTGTTGAGTCGAAAGTGGAACTGTTTGAAGACGGGTCCCGTTTCATCTGGCACAAATGAAACGCCGAATTCCACAAAAAGAGCATCATACCTACGGTCAAGCATGGTGGTGGTAGTGTGATGTTGTGGGGATGCTTTGCTGCTTCAGGGCAAGTGCGACTTGCAATAATTGAAGGAAACATGAATTCTGCTCTCTACCAGAAAATCCTAAAGGAGAACGTCCGGCCATCAGTCCGTGAATTGAAGCTCAAGCGCAACTTGATTATGAAGCAAGACAATAATCCAAAGCATAGGAGTAATTCCACCTCTGAATGGCTCAAAAGAAGCAAAATTAAAGTTTTGTAGTGGTCTAGTCAATGTCCTGACTTGAACTCGATTGAGATGCTGTGGCAGGTCCTTAAACGGGCAGTTCATGCTCAAAAATCCTCCAGTGTGGCTGAACTAAAGCAGTTCTGCAAAGAAGAGTGGGACAAAATTCCACCACAGCATTGTGAAAGACTAATCTCCAGTTATCGGAAGTGTTTGGTGCAGTTGTTGCTGTTAAAGGTGGCAAAACCACCTGTTAAGTTTAAGGGGGCAGCCTTATTTTATGAACATTACGTGACCATGGCAACATTTTGCTTCATTACACATTTTACTGCAGTTTCCCAGTGAAACGTCCAGTGGGGGGCGGCAAAAGCGATTGAAAAAGTGTCGTAATCAGACAAGATTCTAAAGGTGAATATTATATGTATGTTTTAATGAGCAAAAGGTACCCCCCCAACCTAAAACTTTAACCTAACCAATGGTATCCTAAAAGCGGTATTAATTTTTATACAGTTTTTTGTTTTGGTCATAGTTTTTTGAAAAACATGTCCTTTAAACATGTACTTTAAAATGTGTCAATATTTCTTCATGTCGTATTCTGTCATTTTAGTCAGTTTTACTCTGACTAAAATGGCATATCATTTTAGTAAATGAAAATAATATCCTTAATGTTCAGCGTGTTTATCTCGCGCAGCTCAAGCTGGGAAATCCCCAGCATACTGGATTATTGGATTAGATGAATCCATATATAATATCCTCTTCTATAAACAGATGTTTTCCTAGATGTTTCTTCTTCAGTTTATGTCTTGCACTTTTTCTCATCATATTTTCGTCAACAGTATGCTTCAATAAATGTTGAATTATCATCATGATGCATCTTTTGTGTCTCACGCACCTTAGGTTGGTTTTGATAATGCAACAGTGTTGACACTTCAGGGGAAATCAGCCTATAAATGGTTTAATTATAATTGTCCTTGCACATTAAACTGTGATGGGAGAAAGCATTTTAATAATGAAAAGAAAATTACACACTTCAGCTTTAAAAGAGGGGCCTAAAATGCTCGGAACATCAATGAAACAGGATTGCAATGACAAAATGAGACAAGAGTTTATCAGTGTTCACTTATGCAGAGGTTCAGAGGGACGCCATGGCAGTTTAGTTCAAACGCTGGTATATGTCAGCATATATCAGCTGTGGTTAGAGCTCTTTCTGTCTGCTGAACCAGAGATAGACTAGCATCTGTAAAATGCATTAACCACCCTGGAGACGAGCTCCAGCTGAGGATTCTGTACAGCTTTCAAACTCTTTAAAGCCTCATACTTTGTCGCCCTTCACTTTTTTACGTTGCGTTCTTGCATACGGAAATAACATTGTTGAAACATGCTCTGCACCAACGCCCATCTACTTGTGAGCACCAGTTACTAGCTCATCCTGTGGTTTAATGGCCTCTGATTCTTCTTCTTTAGTTCCTCTCTGTCTTTAACAGGGTTGACGTTGTTAACAGACAGGGTCTTTTTTTTAAATGATCTGTGGTGTTGTGATTTTCTTTGTCGAATGGTTAAGGTTAGGTTATGTTTGGCTGTAGGAAGCTGGTCCTTCATCAGTTAGTTAGTTTAACATCGGACCTGAGATTTTCACCCCTGGTTTAGAATGATGAGGTAGAGAACTTGGAATAAGGAAGTTGATGCTAAATAGGTTTGACAGGGCAGTTGAGACAAAAAAGAGAAAGCGCAGACACATGCCAACAGAAGTGAGCTATGTTATGCTGTGGTTTTTTTGCCTCTCTTTTGCTGTAACACATGACAGGAAGTTGCTTCTGAAACACTCACATTTGTTGTCAACTCATGTGTATGTGCTTGAGAAACAAATGGGACATTCACCTATAAGAGATTCTATTGATATGTGTGTGTGTGGTGTTAAAGCTTCTTTGGTTCATACGTGGGCCATTATATCACCCATGATTTTTTTTAATTTTTTTTATTTTTATGAAAACAACATTTTCTAAGACATTTTGTTTGAGTATTTTAAACTAGATTTGCATTTCCTGAAGGGAATATCAGTAATTGCAAGACAGCAAAAAAATAATGTTCAAAGGAATAATTCACCCCAAAATGAAAATTCACTCACCCTCATGCCATCCCAGATATGTATTACTTTCTTTCTTCTTCAAAGATTTTTAGAAGAATATTTCAGCTGAAGTGAATGGATACCAAAATTTTTAAGCTCCAAAAAGCACATAAAGGCATCATAAAAGTAATCCATATGACTCCAGTGGTTTAATCCATGTCTTCTGAAGTGATATGATAGGTGTTAGGGCTGGGCAATATGACGATATAGTATATTGTGGTGATTATATAAAGTGTCAGTCAACAGAGATTTATTGCGATGTGTAAATATCCATGTGCGCAGCGTGACCGTATCTTATCAGTGGGCATGCTTCACGTGAATCTGAAACCAGGCTTGAGAGGGGAATGATTTCGCCGGTTATTAAATTTCAGAAAATTCTAGGGAACTAAATGAAGAAAAATTTTGTTTTTGATTTTTGTTTCTTTTTATGCCCTTCTAATGGTGCATGTTCTGCAGCAAGGTCTGAGCTAGATCCGGCATTTTGATCTTTAGTGTAGGCAACTTTTTATCTCTTTGTCAGATGGTGGGATGCTCCTCAATAATTTTGCTTGGGTCAGTCCGCCCTTAATCGTGTTTTGCCGCTGGCCTGGGGGGCGTCAGAAGTTTCAGCAGAGACACAAGAGCAATCTAGATGGGGCTATAACTCCCTAGCCTCCCCTTAGACCTGGTCATTTTCAAGATGATAAAAAAAAAAAAAAAGGATTAGATGCAAAATACTTTAATTTCGTCTCTTTTTGAAGTTCAACCGGAACACATATTCCTTTGATTTTGGTTTAAATATCCACAAAGGCCTGTGTGATTTTATAGGTTCATGCCCCACTGATCCTGTCAAATCTGAGCCGCTTTAAACCTGAGAAACAATGGGCGCATTTACTTGGCCCCAAACTTTGGACAGAAGGCACTGGATGCCCATTTTTGTTGAGTCTGATCCTGACCTGAATGAGGTTGTGTAATTAAGATGGTTGCATGAAACCATAACTTCCTCACTTCATTTCTCAAATTGCTCCTTTAGCAAAGGGAAAGAGCTGCACAGTGATAAATGAGTTGTTCGCTAACAGAGGTTACAGGCAAGTCATCCGAAATGTCATCTGTTAGTTGTTGGAGTTCACAGTGTCCGGGCGGGCAGTTCCTTTTTGGTGCTGTGCAACATGGTTCGACAGAGTGAAAAACACAAACAAAAAAACAACAGGGTTAGGATAGGTGAGATATTCAAAATGGTTCATTAATCATGTAAATTAAATATTAGGGTTGAGATTAAAGGGGATAATTCACCCAAAAAATGAAAATTCTGTCATCATTTACTCTCCCTTGTGTTGTTAAAAACCTGCATGACTTTCCTTCTTCCATGGAACACAAGGAGATGTTTGGCAGAATGACATCACAATTCATATGGGGGGAAAAGATGTTAAGAAAGTGAATGGTGACTATTGCTGGGTTTCAAATGGGTTTGGAACTACAAAGGGTAAGTAAACACACGACAGAATTTTCATTTTTGAGCAAACTATATCTTGGCCTAATTCCTGTCTCTTCTGTCTTTACCACATGTTTTGTTTTGGAGGAAACACTCCTCCCCTCCATGGACAAAGCTCCTCAGATGAGTGTCAGACCATCTGTTTAAGCTTTATCACATGATTCACCTTCATATTAGATGTTTTTTGAAAGCTCTGAACCTTTGAGAAACACTGAGCAGGACTTTTAAAGCTCCAAGTAATTATACTATCCAAAAAAATCGAATGAATTTCCCGCTATCATCAGTTTTACTCAAACCGCCCATGTCCATGTTACTCTAAAAAAAAAAAAAAAAACCCCAACTAATATAACCAAGGGAACTTATATTAAAGCTGCTCTATGTAAGATTTTTTTTAAGTTACAATAAACAAAAGTTCATTATTGACTTGAGTGAGTACATAAAAAAATCCATGTTCAAAACCTTGTCCTTGTCTTACTCCAATTCACTATGTTAAGTCTACAATAAAGATTTTTACACAGCGGTCGGGACGGATTATACGTCATTCGTCCTTGCGTGCTTACATCATGGCCGCCGTAAGCTCAGAAACTAACCATATGACTCAGTCAGAGTCGAGGTTTCAGGAGTCAAGACTGCAGCGGAGTGAATCCCCCCCCCCCCGATGAAGACCTAATGGTCTAAACATTGCAAGCAAGTGTAAGCTGAAGTATTTTTGGAGTAATAAATCAGTGTATGGACATTTGCCATTTTATCTTTTTAGCAGATAGCCTGTTTAAACAGATCTAAAGCCACAATAGGTACAAGGCAGATCCCCATGAATGTATGCTCATCTCGTTTTGTTTATAATGTACCGATTTCATAGCACAGTAATGTATATTAATTTGTTTAGCGTGTGACCAACTCTCTGTTGTAACTTTACTCCCAAATATACGGTTAAACATTGCTTATTGTAATTGTTATATTGCATATTTCTGCATATTATTTTCATGTACAATAAAGTATTTCATCATTATAATTAAAGGTGTCATGCATTGCATTGTTTATTTATTTAATTTGATAATGTTCACTGAGGTCCACTTATGTTAGTAAGATTTTTTTTTTCATCAAAAATAGTCATAATTTAGAAATAATTGTCCATTTTCTATAGTGTTTTTGGCCCTCTGATTAAAAAGCTAAATTTTCGGGTCATGTCCCCTTTAAGACTTCAGTGTAAATGCCCACTGCTCTGATTGGGTATCATCTTTGCATATGAAATAAGTGCAAACAATCCTATTGTTATCAAGTGTTTTTGTCTTGTTTTCCATTTAAAATTGTCTAAAAATCCTTAAAAGAAGATACATTTACTTGAGAAGCAACATATAAGATATTAAGTATTGCTTTTAGAGAATTAAGAATAAACTTCGAAGAAGTGTATTTTGTATATAAGTGTATTTTTTCACTTGGTTATACTCCTGTGAGTGCAGTAAAGACAAAATATTCTTATATTCAAGATATATTCTCTAAAAGCAAGTCTGAATATCTTATATGCTGCTTCTCTGGTGAATGCATCTTTTTTAAAGGATTTTTAGATATTTTAAAATATTTGTATTTTTAATATTATATTCAACATTCTCAGATAACAATTTTTTCTTCTGCAGTATAGCTTCTAAAGAAAATGTACGTTGTTTTAAAGGAGTTTTAGATATTTATATTGGAAAACAAGCCAAAACAAAAACAAATTAAAAAACGTATTTTGTTGCGGTGTATAATGGGGCGAAGACTACCCTCTCTCACCTTTCTGTTCACTTCAATCCATCTTTAACTCTCAAAAAAACAAACTTTCTCTTTTTTTTTTTTATTAATCCCCTTTTCTCCCAATTTGGAATGCCCAATTCCCACTACTTAGTAGGTCCTCGTGGTGGCGCGGTTACTCACCTCAATCCGGGTGGTGGAGGACAAGTCTCAGTTGCCTCCACTTCTGAGACTGTCAATCCGCACATCTTATCACATGGCTCGTTGTGCATGACACCACGGAGACTCCCAGCATGTGGAGGCTCATGCTACTCTCCGCAATACACGCACAACTTACCACGCACCCCATTGAGAGCGAGAACCCCTAATCGTGACCACGAGGAGGTTACCCCACGTGACTCTACTCTTCCTAGCAACCAGGCCAATTTGGTTGCTTAGGAGACCTTGCTGGAATCACTCAGCACGCCCTGGATTCCAACTCGCGACTCCAGGGGTGGTAGTCAGCGTCAGAACTCGCTGAGCTACCCAGGCCCCAAACTTTCTCTTATTAATAAAGCTGCATATTGCCAGTTTTCTTCACGATAAGAAATGCACCGTGACACATATATTATGATTCAATAAGTCATGAGCCATCACGTTATAATCTAGCTGCAGCAAGTGTGCGCTCGAGGGACGAGCGTCCCCGCGACAGAGTGTGCCTCAGCCGGGTGCAGTTTCAATCTCTCCCTCTTAGATCGGGACACTTTGCTCTGACCACACAGAGAAATGCCAGTTTCGGAATTTGTAATATATATATATATATATATAAATGTATTGTAATACAATTAACATGGATACTCAAACTTGTCTGTTGCGACATTACTGTCGGGTCCAGTATAGTTGGCAGTGCATCAACTTTTAATTTAGGTCTCTCTGCAAAGCCTGTGTCTTGTTTGAAAAAGAATCCACAGCAAGCGAACAAGCAAACACTGTCTTACTGAAGCGATCCGGGACTTCATTAAAAATAAACTTCAGCCACTCTTTCCTCATGTTAGGATCATTAGGAATCAAATGCAAAGAGTCTGTTTTTCCACAACCTGGCACTGCACAAAGTTTTGTAAGCTTTGCAGGCATCTCAAACCTCTTGTTGCTCCAATACCCCTGTGTTTATCCCTTACATGCCGACACTCGTCTCATCACTGCTCTAACCGCGAACCTGTGAGTGGGCCAAAAAGGCGATGATAAAGGCATTGACCTGTTTATGCAGAGGCAGACTTGTACTGATGGATTCATCTCTATTACATAATAGAGACGAGGAAGTAGAAAACAAGTCATTTAGGAATATTGGTTTCAATAAAGCCTTTTTTGGACTAACGCATAAGTTGAGTTCTGAAACTTACAGTATGTTTTTATAGTACTATGAACTCTCATATGTCAAAAGATCAAGGAAAATTGTATTTCTCAATGCGTGACACCTTTAAATCCTTGTTTTGAGTTTTTATATTATAGTCTTACTGTTTGCAGTGCATAGACCTACCATTATAGTATTGTGATTCACTTGCATTGTCAACTGAGGCTGTAGATTGTTATAAAAAAATTAAGTGTCTTCAGTATATCAGCCATTTCACGAGTTTCACGTCTTGAATTAATATGTGTAGTACAATACAAACATTAATGTGTATTATGGAGTGGACAAAACACTTTAATAATCATATTAAAATACACTAATTAAGAGTGTTGTTTATCTTCCTCAAAGTGAGTAATATATCGGTTGAGTAATATATTGGTTCTAAATGTTTAAGCGAATAACATAATATCAACCTGAAAATAGCTCGTCATGACTCCACTCTGCAGGTAATCTCTGAGTCTTCAAACCATGATATTCATGTGCCACAAGAGCAGTGTCGAATCACAACTGATGTAAAGTGTTCCTCCGCAAGTAACTTGCAGTTTTATGCTTCAGCCGCTAACCCTAGCCAAAAGTTACATAGTGTAGCTTTAACTGAGTTGATTCAACTAAACTGAGGTACGATGATTCAACTGAAGTGTCTTACTTAACCCATTTGTGTTGGGACAACATGAATATTTTTTGTTTGGTAGAAGATTTTGTAGTTCCCAGGATGCTTTGCATAGGTCTCGAAAGGGAGAGAAATTTTAAAATTAAGTGTTATTTTATGAGTCTTGTGCAAGATGAATATAAAGGGGAGACTTGTTAGTGTTTACGTTTTTTTTTTTTATGTTGAGATTTAGAAGAATTCTGTTATGTTTTAATTTTGGGGGTTACCATCATAGTGAAGATTTGAGCCTAAATTCAGGACTAATATTTCAAGTACACTACATATCGATTTATTAAGTGTGCGATTGCTGTTCTAACCATAGCATATTGACTAAGGTGCTTCCCATCAGCATGTATTTAGCATGCTAATATTTCCTGTCCATAGCTAACATATCACCAAAAGAGTTTCATTTGAGTTATTTTGACAATTTGTTGTTGGGTTTACTTGATTCAGTTAGATTCTCTCTACTTGAAGTATTTAAGTTCAAATTACATGGTCATTTTAATTTAAGAAAACTAATTTCAAACATGTAGAACCAATGTCCATGATTTAATCAAGTTAAGCCAAAGAGTTATTTTTCTGAGTGATGGAGCGAGAAATTGGAAGTCCTGCAACCAGGAGGTTTTGTGGAAGGTTGTAGAGGTGCCATGAGAGGTGTCAAATTCACTGGCAAAGCAGTAACATCATTGTACAAACTACACTAAAAAGCACAACATATCAGTCCAAAGTCAGATTAAATCCAAATAATAACATTGTGCATTGTTTCATTGCTTTCAAAAACAGCAATAAAGAATGGCACTAGCATTTGACAGCACAGGTCTGTTGAAGGCCTTGATGTAGATTGCAGATCCATTTCACTAATGTGTGTGTGTGTGTGTGTGTGTGTGTGTGCGCGCACAGGAGCAGCCGAAGATCATCGAGCCGCTGGACTATGAAAATGTGGTGTTCCAGAGGAAAGCTCAGATCCACAATGATCCACAGAGAGACTTGCTACTGTGGCCGGCTGATGATGTATCAGTAAGTCACTTCACAAACACATTTTCTGCATTTTAGCTCATTTTCAAAATAGTCCTCAACTTTGTGCGGGTATACCCAAGAATCTTATTTGCAGGGATGGGAATCATAACTAATTTAATGAGTCAGATTCCGATTCCTCTTAACAATACTTTTATTTAGTACTTACTGTACGACAAAGAAATAAATAAAAGAAAAGAAAAAAAATTGTCATTTTCATCAATTAATATTTTCACAGAACAGATTCTTAAAAAGTAATTTAGGTTACAGTAATTATTAACTTTGTAAACAGATTACACCCAACACTGTTCACAATGGCTTGCACTTAAACCTTAAAGTTCTCACGTAAACAACGCAAGTTCTTGGGTGAACATGTAAACACGTGAACAAACTTCTCTTATACGCTCATGAACATGCAAAGAAGAGTCAAATGGGTTTGGAACGACATGAGGGTGAGTAAATCATGACATAATTTTCATTTTTTGGTAAACTATTACTTTTAGCAGTGTTAAAAATGTTGAAACGTGTAAACGTTGGACTTTGGTGTGATTTTGGTTTTAATAAATGGTAATTTTATATAGTACTTATCTACTGGATCTATTTATCCATCTTTCTGTCTGTCTAGGAGGCTCAGATTAATCGTCAAAGGAGAACAGTTGTTCCATCAGTACCTCAAAATGCTGAGAATGAAGCTAAAAGCCTGTTCGCCATAGAGGTACAGATTATGCAGAACTTCTTGCTGCCCAAACAAGAGTGAATCCTGCAGTTTTCCAGACTAATATTTTCCAGTCTTTTCCACATATTTATGGGTACTTGTGCTCTAGTGATTTAGTAACTGAGCAATGCTTTCTCTCTTTGCCAGTGCATTAAGATGTACAACACTGACTGGCACGTCATCAACTATAATTACGAGGCGTACTCAGGAGATTTCCGGATGCTGCCGTGGTATGTTGAAGTTTGCATTTTTTCTTTTTGCCAAAGGTTTTTTGCAGAGCTATTTTCAAAAAATTGCCTTAAGCTGCTTTTTCTGTCTTGCAGTAAAGGGATGAAGATGGAGAAGCTTCCGAGTCAGATGTTTGAGGTTGATGAGGGGGAGGAGGTAAGATGTTAAAATGCATAATATGAGTGAAGAACTGAGTTCAGGAGAACATCATGCTATCTTACTATATTCTCTCATTGTGAAAACGGTTTTCTGTTTTTATCTTGACTATTTTCACAACATGACAAGCTAACTGCTCAACGAATGCGTATGAAATGACAACCATATTTTGTTTATTACTGTTAAAATTTTGATGAAATCAAAATTCAATTTTTTTTTTTTTTTTTTTTTTTTGTGGCTTTTACTCCACCCAGTGTTTTCTCTTCTTGGAAAATGTCACTCCTTAGACGCTCATTTTGTAATTGTCATCAGATGCTTTCGATAATGAGAATGTCCTGCCCCCTAATATCACCTGCTTCTGACTAGCAATAACAAGTTGCAAATCATGTTCATGGCTGTGACGTGCTGTTTAAAAAATAGGAAAATAGAGAAATAGATTAACACAGTAAAGAAAACTGCTCTTATCAAGCAATTTCATAGGGTTGTTTACAATCTTGTTGGCAGATTTTCACTTCCACCAGTAGTCTACAGTAGTGGCCAAAAATATTGGCACCGTTGGTAAATATGAGCAAAGAAGGTTGTGAAAAAAATCTGCATTGTTTATCCTTTTGATCTTTCATTCAAAAAAGTTACAAAAAATCTAACCTTTAATTGAAGTAGAACAATTGAAAGAGGGAAAATATCCCATTATTAAATATTTTTCTCCAAAACACATTGGTCACAATTATTGGCACCCCTAGAGATTCTTAAGACTAAAATATATCTGAAGTATATTCCCATTCATATTTTACATTTTTAGTGCGCCTGGGTGACTAGAAACATGAAATTGTTCAGCCATGACTTCCTGTTTCACAGAGATATAAATATGAGGTAACACACAGGCCAAATTCCCTTAACCATCGATCACAGTGTTAGACTAAATAATATATTTCTGATGTGCGGCAAAAGGTTGTTGAGCTTCACAAAATGGGAAGTGATTATAAGAAAATAGCCAAAGCATTGAAAATGCCCATTTCCACCATCAGTGCAGTAATTAACAAGTTCCAATCAACTGAAGATCTTAAGAATCGGCCTGGAAAAGGGCGTGTGTCTATATTGTCTCCACACACAGTGAGGAGGATGATTCAAGTGGTCAAAGAATCTCCAAGGAACACAGCTGGAGAATGACAGGAATTAGTTGGGTCTTGAGGTCAGAAAGTAAAAAAAAAATAAAATAAAATAATATATATATATATATATATATATATATATATATTTATATATATATATATCAGACATCACCTACATCACCACAAGTTGTTTGGGAGGGTTTCAAGAAAAAAAAAAGCCTCTGCTCTCATCCAACAACAAACTCAAGTGTCTTCAGTTTGCCAGACACTACTGGAACTTCAAATGCGACTGGGTTCTATGGCCAGATGAAACAAAAAAAAGAGCTTTTTGGCAGCAAACACCAGAGTTGGGTTTGGCGCACACAGAGATGAAGTACCCAATGCCCACGGTTAAATATGGTGGTAGATCTTTAATGTTGTGGGGCTGTTTTTCTGCCAGAGGTCCTGGACATCTTGTTTGGATACATGGCATTATGGACTCAAATCAAAACCTGATTGCCTCTGCCAGAAAGCTTACAATGGGCCCTGGTTGGATCTTCCAGCAGGACAATGATCCAAAACAAACATCAAAATCAACACAAAAATGGTTCACTGACCACAAAATCAAGGTTCTGCCATGGCCATCCCAGTCCCCTGACCTGAACCCCACAGAAAACCTGTGTGGTGAACTGAAGAGGAGAGTCCACCAACATGGACCTCTGAATTTGAAGGATCTGTAGAGATTCTGTATGGAGGAGTGGTCTCAGATCCCTTGCCATGTGTTCTCCAACCTCATTAGGCATTATAAGAGAAGACTCAGAACTGTTATCTTGGCAAAGGGATGTTGCAAAAAGTATTGAATAAAAGGGTGTAGGTGTGAATTAACACATTATCATCCTATTACTCTGTTATATGGATGTTAGAGACAACATTTTTCTGCATCTGTGAGGCCATAATCATATGTAGAGATAAAGGCCAGACGGTCAGTACAGAGGCCCATTACATGGAACCTGACTCTCATGCTCTAATAATAGCCACACGCTGAAATGTCCAGCAGATCTGGATAAAATTAGATGAAAGGAGTGCTGATTACAGGGCAAACAGATTGCTTCTCCACCTTTTGTTTGTGTATTTGTGCATGGGTATGTTTTAATCTACGTGTATGTGTCTAGACTCGAGTAATCTAGACTTTTTTACTTTGTAAATTCCTTTATTTTAATTAAATTATGTTTAATGAGTCGTCTAAACACGTATGTTGAACACCCAAAAAGGCGTAGGTTTTAAAGGGTTAAAGAGAGAGACCAATAATTAACTAAAACATACAACAATAAGGCCAATACATAAAAATAAAACAATTCAGTAGCTACTATACTATAAAGTCACCTGTCACATTAAAACTTTTAAATGAATCTTGTAGATCTCAGCCCTTCCTCAGATGCTGATTTAATGCATCATATACAGTTTAGCTTATGACTTGTCATTTTATTTGCATGCACACATACATGTTTACAGTATAGCACACACATAATTTATTTCATGCCCATTTAAATTAAACAGTTAGCAAAGTGACTTGAGAGAGAGAAAAGGGTGCAAGCAATTAATCAGCCTTAGAGGGGCTGATAGAGAGAGAGAGAGAGAGAGGGAATGAGAAATACTAGAGGAAAGAGGGGAGAAGGTCATTTGGACAATTATATTACAGTGGAGAGCCAGAGAAAAGCACATACATAAAGGATGCCAGGCCCTTTCAATTAGATTAGACAGGGTTACACACACACACACACACACTTGTAATCGCTTGTGGTCTTGAATACACATATTGATTGCATTTAATACATTTGTTTTCAAGCAACTTTAAACTTTGTGTGTTTGTGAAAGCACAATTAGTGTGTTTTGCTAATGTGTGTGATATTTTCTCATCATTTACTTCCCCTCATGCCATCCCAAATGTGTATGACTTTCTTTCTTCTGCTGAACACAAACAAAGGTTTTTAGAAGAATATTTCAGCTCTGTAGGTCCTCACAATGCAAGTGAATGATGATCAGAACTTTGAAGGCCCAAAATGCACATAAATGCAACATAAGTATTCCATACAACTCCAGTGGTTAAATCCATGTCTTCAGAATGATATGATAGGTGTGGGTGATAAACAGATCAGTATTTTTGTCCTTTTTTGCTATAAATTCTTCTCCCTGCCCAGTAGGTGGTGATATGCATGAAGAATGTGAATCGGCAAAAACAAAAGAAGAATGTGAAAGTGAAAGTAAAGATTTATAGTAAAAAAACCAAAAAACACTTAAATATTGATCTGATTTTTTACACACAGCTATCATAGTGCTTCTGAAGATATAGTTTTACTCACTGGAGTAAAGTATGGATAACTTTTATGCTGAATTTATGTGCATTTTTGAGCTTCACATTTTTTATACCCATTCACTTGCATTTTATGGACCTACAGAGCTGAAATATTTTTCTAAAAATCTTCATATGTGTTCAGCAGAAGAAAGAAAGTCAAACACATCTGGGATAGCATGAGTGTGAGTAAATGATGAGAAATGTTTCATTTTTGGGTGAATGATTTGGGTGAAAGTTTCTATACAAGGGATAGGTGGCTTATTTGCATGAGTGTGTGTAAATAAAATGTCAGAAAGGCAGAACACAGAGTTCTTATTTGAGTATTAGATTTTAAAAAGCAGAAAGATGCATACAAATATATTGTATTCAGATCAGTTGCTTCATTAGATGACTTTGTGTATGTGCCAGGATTCGTCATCTCTGTGCTCTCAGAGAGGAGGTGTAATGATTCAGGGCTGGCTACAGAAAGCCAACATAAACAGCAGTCTGTCTGTCTCCATGAAGGTTAGTGGAATTATCTGCACTCTTTATAATGGAGATCAACAGAACTTATTCAGTCCCATTACTTTGTAATTGACCAACATAATGTTTTTATATACCATTATTATTAATAGATAATATGTAATTACTGAACAACCTCATATTAGAAATGTGGTTAAAATGTTGGTGAGATTAACTTTATTAGTTTTAGCTTTATTTATTTTGTTTATTAGTTTAAAAAAAAAAAAAAAAAAAATTATGCAAAATGAACAATGTAATGAATGTATCACATTACGGACCGGGGACTCAAAGCTCAATTTCTCTCCTGTTTTTTTTTTTTTTTTTTTTGCAGGTGTTCAAGAGGAGGTATTTCTACCTGTCTCAACTTCCTGACGGCTCCTACATACTGAATTCATACAAAGATGAGAAAAACTGCAAAGAGTCAAAAGGCTCCATCTATCTAGACTCCTGTATAGATGTGGTTCCAGTACGTGCTTGGAATTTGACAATTTTATACAGGCATTCTGGGTGAATGGTTTTTGTGGATGTCTGATGATGAAGGGTTACAGTAGTTTGCTGGCAGAGGTCTTGGGATAGTGTACATAAAACACCTCACATTTACTAATCTGGGCCTCATGCTCTAATAATAGCCACACACTGATATGTCCAGCAGATCTGGATAAAATTAGATGAAAGGAGTGCTGATTACAGGGCAAACGGATTGCCTCTCCACCTTTTGTTTGTGTATATGCACATGGGAATGTTCTTATCTATATATATATATATATATATATGTCTAGACGTGGATAATATAGACTTTTTTTTTTTTTTTTTAACTTAAAGAAGGTTTATGAGGAGATTTGTTAATGTTTAATGTTCTGTTATATTGGTATTTAAAAAGAGTCTGTTAAGCTGGAGTTTTGGGGGTTACCATTGTGGTGAAGAATGGTGCTTGTGCTCAGGTTGAGGATGGACTTTCACTTTCAAGTGATACTTGATTTGAGAGCTTTTTAGTTCTATAAGCAGTTGTAGTTAAACTGACAGTGCAGCAGTTTCACTGTCCTTCCACTTGCTCACCTGGCATATACTAATGATTACCAAAGTAAATTAAGTTGGACCAACATAATAGAATTATTTGAATGAAACCTTAGTAAATTGAGTTTCAATAACCTATGAAGTTGAGTTAAAACTACTATAGTACATAGATTTGACCTAATCCAACTAAATTGTGTTGGCTCAATGAAACTGACTTAATCCAAATGAAAGACACTAAATTGCTTGTAAAAACATTCTCAAATTCAATTAAGTAAGGTGTAATGGTTCACAAGATGGGCAAGGAGGAAGCTGGGACCGGCTTAAACATTTAGACATTTATTTTACAACTTAAAAGACAATACCAAATGCACTGCTTCCCCACAGTCACGTTGCGCACACACACACACAGTTTCATGCGTGTCTCTCTCCCCATCTGCCACTGTCTCCTCTACTTAAATACTCCCATCGCCCCTCACTGGAATGCAAGACCGGTGTGGCACACAGGTGGAACTCATTCACCACTTATCTTCCCGGCCCGCTCGGCCCTGCCCTGCTCGCCACATACCCCCATCGCCAAACTCAGGCTGGATAATTCTCCGGTCTGTGACCTACTCCCCCACCCCCCCCATTTCTAAGGATGGAGCGCTGGTACATCAGGATGGTCTCCGGGTCCGACCCGCACATGCCTGGGATTGGAAACAGGACGCAGGGGGGGAATAGAAAGAGAGAGGAGAAAGCAGAGAGAGGAGAGAGAGACGGGCTCGCCTGCCCCGAACACGTTGTCAACTGGTCCTCCGCCCCCTGGCAGATGGCAGCGGTTCCTCCGGCGGATGGCAGCGGGTCCTCCATCCCATGGCGGACGGCAACAGCTCCTCCACTTCCTGGCGGACGTCAGCGGTTCCTCTGGCGGATGGCAGCGGGTCCTCCATCCCATGGTGGACAGCAACAGTTCCTCCGCTATTTTTATTTGATTTAAAGTTTTAATTAATTGGCGAGTACCAAAAATGAAGTATCGATACTCATTCTCAAAAAAAAAAAAAAAAAAAAAAAAAGAAATGGTATCGGGACATCCCTAGTTTGCATGTTAAAAACACGGAAATTTGTCAGATTGTTTTTTGATTGTTACATTAATGTTGCTGTGTTTTAACCAGCTTTGACAAAGTTTTTCATGGCAGGGAAGAAGTGAATTTGGCAGCTGGAAAGCTAAATTCAACTCATTTTTCCTGCCTGTTTTCAGTATACTGTAGAGGAAAATGTCTGAATTTGATTTGAAGGCAACATATAGCAGCCTTTAGGCTAGGGTCAGATTTCAGGGACACAACTGGAGGAATGTGATTTACGGGACACAAATTATTAGTACAACCACAAACGGCTCTTAAAGTGATGGCATTAAATTCCTCCACTCACTGACGCAGCACATTTCTTGCAGTGTCCTAAGATGCGGCGGAACGGCTTTGAGCTGAAGATGCAGGAGCGTTACAGTCACTATCTGGCGGCCGACAGCGAGGCGGAGATGGAGGAGTGGGTGAGCATGCTGAAACAGGCTTTACTGGAGGACAGGAGGAACGGATCAGAGACCTCAGAAGGCTCTCTAGGTGATAAATGCACGCATAAACACAAAGTTAACATATATCTACTGTATATCTCCTGTAATGCTCAGTCCAGTTTTTCCATCACAAAACTGTCGTTAGACCAACACCATTACTTTAATGATGTCTATTACATCATAATCAAAGAGAACATGATGTCACTCCTACAATGTCAACAACAAGAAGTTGTTAATTTGCTGGTCTCTCTGTTTTGCCTCCATCTCCAAACACACATCCCCCTCCCACTCACTAAACAACCAAAATATTTCTCATATAGAGGGTTTGTATAGAAATAAGCTGCACATGAGGAAACTCTGGCTTATTTGCCCTGAACTACTTCCTGAAGAGATGCATAGTTCCCATTCTGACCGTTCCAAGTATAATACAAAGTTTTTTTTTTTTAATTTTCTGTGTATTAGAAATAGGCACATGGAATAATAATACACTTTCTATTCTGAGTGTGTTTGTGCAAATGCTCTTTCATTATAGGAGACCTGCTCTTTTGGTTTGGTTCTCTGTGTAAATATTTTCTCTTGTGATAACAGATTACTGAAATGTAGGGAGGCTTTATTCTCATAGAGGAGTTGCAATGTGAACGCTACTTTTGGCTTGTTCAATAAAGACACTAAACTCCCTATGCTTCTTTGTTATAAACATTGACCAAGAGTGGCCTTGTTTTAAAGGTTAAAAAAAAATGTGCAAAAATGAATATTCTGTCATCATTAACTCACCCTCATTTTGTTCCAAACCTGTATCACTTTCTTCTTTGGAACATGAACATGACATCTCCTTTTGTGTTCCATGTAAGAAAGAAAGTCATACACGTTTGGAACAACATGAGGGTGAATAAATGATGGTGGAATTTTCATTTTTGGTTGAACTATCCCTTTTAAACCCTTCTGTAAGCTGGTCTTGAGGAAATGAAATTCTGCTTTCAATAACACTCAAACATATTTGTTACTTCTTGTTTTTTGGAATGACTAATAAGCAGGATTTAGATCTCTGTTGAAATGACACAGCATTATGCAATAACACGTCTTTAACATCCTTTAGTGTGTGAGCTGTCATGTAAAAGGAGAGCATTTAATTCATGATTTTCAGTTATGTCCGAGGTTATATGATTACTACTGACACACCATGGATACACAAGCATTAGAATTAGACATCACTAGAACAGCATAAAGTGTCATACATACTATACTCAACACTCTTTGGATGTCTCATTCAACCTCCAATCTCAACTAGATTCTTCTGAGGAAAATGTGAGCAGAGTTTGTTCATGTAAAACTTGTCTACATGATGCTGGGATGTTGTGGGTGGTTGCCAGGGCATTGCTATGTGGTTGCTGAGGTTTACCAAGTGGTTTTTATCATGCTGCTTTGTAGTTGCTATGGTTTTCTGGCTGGTTGCTTAGTGGTTATTTTGGAGCTGTTGAACTTGAAATAGAACGTGTTCTCGCGTTAGAAAAAAGATGCAGCGCAACCAATGGAACAGAATGCAGGTGCCTTGAGTCAAGTTTAAAAAAAAATTAAACTTGATATGCCATCTTAAAGGGATAGTTCACCCCAAAATTTTCTCTCATGATTTACTCACCCTCCTGGCATCCCAGATGTGTAGACTTTTTCTTCTGCAGAAAACAAATGAAGATTATTAGAAGAATATTTCAGCTCTGTAGGTCCATACAATGCAAGTGAATATTGATCTGATAATAAAAGTATTCCATATGACTCCAGTGGTTAAATCCATGTGTTCAGACATGATATGATAGGTGTGGGTGAGAAACAGATCAATATTTAAGTCATTTTTTATCATAAATTCTCCTCCCTTCCCAGTAGGGGGCGATATGCACGGAGAATGTAAATAACACAAGAAAAGAAGAATGAGAAAGTGAAAGCAAAGTGGATATTGACTGAGCAAGGAGGATAATTTATAGTGAAAAAGGACTTAAATATATATCTGTTTTTCACCCACACCGATCATATTGCTTCAGAAGATACAGTTGTGGCCAAAAATATTGGCAACCTTGGTAAATACTTGTTTTGGAGAAAAATATTTATTTAATAATGAGATATTTCCCCTCTTTCAATTGTTTTACTTCAATTAAAGGTTAGATTTTTGTGTTTTTTTGTTTTTTTTTTAATGAAAGATCAAAAGGATAAACAATGCAGATTTTTTTCACAGCCTTCTTTGCTCATATTTACCAACGGTGCCAATATTTTTAGCCACTGTATGGGTTTAACCACCAGAGTCGTCTTGAGTACTTTTATGTTGCCCTTATGTGGATTCACTTGCATTTTGAGGACCTACAGAGCTGAAATATTCTTCTAAAAATCTTATTTTTTGTTCTGCAGAAGAAAGTAAGTCATACACATCTGGGATGCTAGGAGGGTGAGTAAATAATGAGAGAATTTTCATTTTTGGGTGAACTAACCCTTTAAAATGCTGTGCTCATGGGATAAGAAGTTGAAAAAGAAGTGAGATTCATGGCAACAAACAAAGACATTAATCTAGAGCATGTTCACATAGAGATTAGAGAAACAATTCCAAAACATAAAGAATGATGTTTTTATTTATTTTGTTTTATTGTAGAAGCTAGATGGTTTTACATTGCAACTGTGCCTCAGATGCAAGTCCATTGCAGCTGTATTTGTTAAGATGGGACAGATTCATCAAACCTATCTATTGGTTGGGTTACCCTCAAGAGGTTTCTGTGAGAACCCATTTTCTGGGTTCTTGTCAGGAGCGTCCTTAGGGTGCCACCTGCTGTGTTCCTTTCAGGAGTTCCTTTGAGATCTCGTTTATGTTTAGTTAGCACATCTGTTACAAGTTATAAAGGTCTGTCACAAACTGTTCCTTGTGTTAAGATTCAGAAGAGCTATGCTACACAATTGATATCCGTAAAATCTTTTGCCCACGAGCACTTGGTCTGGATTACTCTTCTTTATGTATTAGGAAAAACTCTGATACATTGGCGAGCCACCCATCATCTGGTCAGCCAATGCAAGAAAATCTAACAATTTGGCGAACCAGCCAGGAGAAACTGATAAGAAGAAACTCCTTAACTACAACAGGAGAAACATACAAGAAGATCTAACAACAGCGCAGACGGACACAAAAGTGTTTTCTGTGTTTATGGTCCCTTACTGGCCCAAATAAAATGTCTCTATGGCCCCATTTACACCTTGCATTAACATGAGTTTCATATCAGGATAGTATCTGGATATTCTGTAGCTGGATTGAATTTACACATTGCAGTCAAATGCATCTCCACTATGATCTTTTAGAGATTCGATCAAAGTCACCCGTGCAAAATGCAAAACGCTACTTCCTTATTACATCAGAGGCTGTGGTAACTGAAAAGTCACCATCTTTTACCAAATTTTAAAAACACTGATGGATAATTCAAATGCTTTCTATCACTTTAACAGTCAGTGTTTTCCCTTATGGAAAATTTTTTGCCAGCCACCAAAGCAAAATTTCGGGTCGCAGAAGCAAATTTAATGATATTCATCTTGCGTTCGTTACTGCGCGAGTGAAGCCTGGTTTCATGTGTGTAGAAAACAGGAGAGAGTGGAGAGCGAGTGGGGATTTGAGGAAAAAAGATATTCCAAGTGTATTCCAGTGGAATAATTAATGTGATTTTGTTCATTGTTCGTGTGACAAGATTGCAAGATAGCAGTGTCTGTTGTGTTCTTCACATTACAATGGTTAAATTAACAGGAAAAAGGCAAGAACACACAACACAGCACTTTAACAACGGATGACTGTAGCACGACTTCATCACATAATTAATTACTTGCGTAGTTGTATCCGGATAACAAAAACACATTTACATTTACACCTTCTTTGAATATGGTCAGAATCCGTTCCTGACCACCTCCGAATGTGGTTTCAGTGATTCCATCACGATCCGTTCACAATGTGTCTTGGGTGCCTTTACACCTGTCATTTAATGTGGTCATGTGATATCTGATAGCAATCCGATCACCGAAAACGCATGTTAATGCAAGGTGTAAATGGGGCCTATGCTATTCTGGTCCCATCTGGTCCCTGGACTTGTATTATAAATCTAGGTGATTTTTCACCCATTGTATCACTAAAAATCATACGTATGTTCTCCCACAAGTTGCACCATTTGAGGTAATTCAAATCATGCCTGTAGTGAACAAATGGTGCGGGTTCCAAAGTTAGGATTAGGGGTTTTGAAAAACCCTTAACCCAAAGTACGAGCAATAGTAATATTGATGCTTGCCATAACGTCTTAACAAGTTCTTCTGGTTTTCATTACTCTTGACTGTCTAAACAAAGACAATCTCTCAGAAGCCCTCTTCATGAGTGCATTTCCCTATTTGGGGAATGGTTCTTTTGTTTATTGTAGGGGGTCTTGACAGTATATGTGAAGCAAACAGCTGTTTATGTTAAATACAGCCTGTAACATACAGTGAAGGGAGAGAGGGTGGTGGCACTGATTACACCTTTGCAATTCACAGATACAGTGTGTATGTCTTGCAGTTTCTTTTTCTGGGCACATTTGTTTCCTAGAGCTGTAATCACAGATCAGTCTGAAGTCTTCTGGGAACCCAGCTTTTTAAGTGCATTCATGAATAATTGAGAGAAATACAAAGCACAAAGCTCCAATTTGTGTCCCTGGTTTGACATTAGAGTTTATCAGTAAAACGTATATTCAAATTAAACCCATATTCATCCATTAAGTAATAAAATAATCAGCTTCTTGCACAAAGGCAAGCATCACTATTAATATTGCTCATACATAGGGATTCGAACAGACCCCTAGCCCTAAGTATTAAAATTTGGTCCGTTACTTGACTCATCATACATCATTTGAGCAACAGACATGAAGTATACCTCAAATCGTGTGGATTAGAGGTGAGGTGTTGTATTACTTTCAAAGAGATTGGACTTGCAAAAACAAATTGCAATGCTCTAAATCATGGTGACGACTTTGCACAGGCAGGCATCATTCACATTTTCTTCAGAAAATGTAATAATCCAGTCTGTGCTTTTTGTTCTCTTAATTATTTGTAATTCATCAAGTTTTGTGACTCATCCACACAGATGATGACAGCAGCAGTCAGGGGAAGCCAGAGAACCTTGCAGAGAGCTTTGGCCGAAGTCTTCATCCAGAGCTAATGAAGGTACTTCACATAAAACAATTGTCAAATCTGGTAACTGGAGTGGTTTGAACATTGTAATCCATCACTTGCACAGAACAAATTGAGTCCCCTGTGAGGCTCTTTTATTTGATAGAAGATAAGCACTTAGGCTGTGTTCTAAATGGAAAATTAGGGTAATGCCTATTGCATACTGTCGTGTTTAGTGCCTACTACTTCTATAAAAACAGCATGTGAAACAGAATGCAATGTGCAACAATAAACATTTCAAACAGTAGTAGACTACATTGTTGTCACATGACCTCATCATGTTGCATGTTTAATTGTTAGTGACACCCAGTTAACATCTCAGAAATAAATATGGTTGTTTTGCATTTTTTGTCCAATTTTGTGAAAAAATGCCTTAACTTTTGGTAGTTCAATCAAAATTAAGTCAAGAATGAGATATTAAAATTGTGGTTGATATTGCCTCTAGTTCTTTCACTCTAAATGGAAGGTTAATTTAGGTGCATTGCATTGGGATAGAGTAGGCTTTACCATTCATTGTGCTCTGCTGTATACAGCACTTTTTGTACATATTGTACATACTACATACTGAAAATACAGTCAGAGTAGCATGGTTTTTTTTTTCCATTTCGAACATAGCCATACTTTTATTTATAGGATATTACATCATAAATATAAAAAAAAAAAAAAAAACATAGTTAATACAAAGTGTTTGTTCTCTCATCTCTAGTACGCTAGAGAGACAGAGCAGCTGAATAAAATGAGCAGAAATGATGGCCGGCAGAAGATCTTCACCCTCGATTCTGAGACTCAGGTTAGTTGCCTAAGTCCAATGTAAAACTATTATGGACAGACAGTCTTTCTTTGCCTGTCTAAAGTAATGATGAAAAGTAATAAATGATGTCTCCCTGGTCCTCTTCAGAGATTAGATTTCTCGGGCATTGAGCCTGACGTGAAGCCATTCGAAGAGCGCTTTGGACGAAGAATCATGGTCAGTTGTCACGATTTGACCTTTAGCCTGCAAGGATGCATCAGTGAGAAGAATGATGGAGCACTAACCAATGTGAGTGACCTCTGATCTAGAATTTGTGCATCTTTCAAGTGTCTCACTTTTGTTGTGGTAGTCCGGTTTTGGCAGGAAATGATGGCAACTGTATCTAGATCATGTGATCAAACAAAGTTCAACTTTTTGCTTAGTCATGTAGAAGGATGTTTAGCCTATGAAAAATCTATCAAAAATCAAAAGTCAATATTAGCAAATACGATAAGTCTCTGAATAATTTCTCTAAGCAAAAACATAATTATGTTAAATTACTTTCACCTATCCAAGTTAAAAATGCATAGACAACTATAAGTAAAGCATATGTAGGTCGAAAGTGTAAACATTGTGGCTCCGTGGCACTATCAAAACAAGTGTGCGCTTTCCGACCAGCCAGACATAACAACATTGGCAACTTTTTTTTTTTTTTTTTTTTTTACAATTCTGTTTGGTAAAGCTTGTGGTGCAGAAATACACTCCAACTTTATTGAAGCTTCAAGCCTTTTATCAAATAAGCCAGACTACTGCCAGACTAACTTAAAGGTGCACTCAGTAACTTTTGTCTTTGTGTAATTTTGGACTTACACTGATACCTAGCGGCTTGGATGAAGCATAATTTAAAATCAATTGTTTTCTGTTTCAGATGCCATTGTAGAAATGTAGTATTCACACAGTCAGCCATGATTACTTAATCAATGAGTGAAAATGTCAAATAACAGGACGGTTACTGAGATTAATCGAGTAGTAATCGGCTAGTCATGTGATTCTAACATGGCAGCCTCCATGTGTGGACCCTCTTCATGTAGAATAAAACAGCTTTTATAAGGTTACTGATATGACTGGAGTCTTAATTTTAATGTGACTGGTCATGATTTCCTACATATACTGCAAAATTACAATTTATGTCTTTAGGAATAAAACTTTTTTAATGAGGAAAAAATTACTGAGTGCACCTTTAAGACTCAAGTTTAAGTTTCCATTATCAAAGGACAGCAGTTTAATATACTGTAGTTCTCACAGTTGTTTAATTTAGTTATATTGGGGAGTTATTTGACAAGAAAAGGATTAGAGGATCTTGGCATACTGTATGAACAGCAGTGCAGACAAAAGACTCATCCAGGACATCATACACAGTGATGAATACTGTCATGCTCATTGGTGCATGCTCAATAGCTCTGGGGAAGGAATGCTTGCACTCATCAGCGGGGTTTGGAAAGCTGTTGCACTGAACACTCCTTGACTTTCCGACACTTTGTTGAAGGATCTAGAGAAAAATGATTCAAGGAAATGGAGTGAAATGACACACACATATGTGCTGGATACAAAAATCTAAAAAGTACTGATATTTAGGAAAATATATTGGTGTATATTCAAATTTACTGTAAAAAGGTCAATGAAAAATGACCAAAGATCAGCAATGCGAAATGGCGAAATGGCGGAAGCTATGTGGCAAAAGCTAATAGCTTCTTTTAGCCAGTCTGTTAGCCAGTTGGCTCACTTACATGTGATATGTCAAGCCAATCAGCTCGCATGGTGTAAGCTGTTTGGTCCTTTGATATGTAATTGGGTAGCCAATCAGCTTGCATCTCTCTCTTTGTCTAACATTGAAATTACTCCGTTTCGCTGATAAGCCGGTTTCACTGCAGCGTGCTGTGAGAGTTCTTTCCCTGAAACCCACCTCCACCCCAGCTCCACTGGTCGAGATCTGCTACATGGGGATTGCTTGCAATGTCTATTTGTGCAGCAGCATCTCATACATGCTCGATGCATCATGTCTTGTGTTTTGTCTATTTGTGTAGCAGCAGCATGTCCACATGCTTAACTCATTATGTCTGTATATTTTCTAGCAGTAGCTAGTCTCCGTACGTGCTCTGCAGCAGCGTAGAAGATCTAGTCCGCAAAGACCAAAAAAATGAACAGTATGTAATTGACCCAGAAACTTGAGTATTTTTTCTCTCGGCGTGTGAGTCTTAGTGTCCCAGTTGGCATAAACATCTTCACACCACAAACCATATGATCCGTGAAAGCATATAACAGTCCAGAGACATTGCTTTACATCAGATATGTTTAATTCAAGGTTGCCAGAAGTCAAATGAGATGTAATGATTCACCATCCCCATTTATCCCATTTTTTGTCTCTCGTCAGGTGGAGCCGTTCTTCATCAGCCTGGCTTTGTTTGATCTGACCAAAGGCTGCAAGATCTCTGCAGATTTTCATGTTGACCTGAACCCAGCATGTGTGAGGGAAATGCTTCTAGAAGTTTCTCCTCAGACACCGACAGAACCAGAAGCAGGAGACAGCAATGAAACAGTCAGGGTCAACGGACACGGCCTGCCAGTTCTGCAGAGGGTCGCGGAGTCACTCTTACGCTTCCCCACTCAGGTTAGAGCTCACAATACTGAAATGAGTATGACTGATGCCACTTTCTAGAGATGCTTACTAAAGCTTAAAAAGGTTGTGTGGTTGTACTTAATTGATTTCAACACCATCGGGGGTGTTTGCAGTTTTGTCAAGTTCTGTGCAGCATATGCCAAATGAGTAAATTAGTTCTTGCGATTCCAGCAGGATTTAATTATCTTGTAAAAAGACTAGGGGCCTCATTTATAAAATGTATGTATGATTAGATTTGATCCTAAATTCCATGGTTTTTATCCTGCATCAAAAGTGAAGAACAAATCTAGATTTTTAAAGGCGGAAACTGACGTGAAAATCTTTTTATGCGTACATCAACTGAACATATGAGCCAGTGCATGCATGCTTAATTTATTTATTATTATTTTTTTAGTGATGCAAAAATAGTCTGTGACTGAATGAATTGATTTTATAAATGAGCGAGCACATTTATGTGAACAAGAATATTCTGTGTATGAGTCAGTATGTGGTCATATTTAGATTATGTATGCATAATGTGAATGCTTTAATTTGGATATCTGCTGTTACTGAATATTTCCAGTATTTATAGCAGGGTTCCTCAATTAGTTTTCACCAAGGGCCAAATTCTGCCAACAATACAAAGCCAAGGGCCACCGACCACAATGTTATAACCACAATGTTTGCTCTGCTATTATTATTATTATTGTTGTTGTTGTTGTTGTTGTTGTTGCTGTTGTTTTTGTTGTTGTTTTGTTAAAAGTCACAATATACATATTCTGATTTTTTTTTTTTTTTTTTTACATTTCTCAGTAGTCTTTTATTCAAACAATTATGAAAATTTTTGTATTCAGAAACAGAAAATTAAAGAACTTTGCCTGTTGAATACTAAAAACAAATGAACAAACAAAAAATCTGGATCTCCATGTCTGCCATGCGAGTCAACTGCTCCTGCTCATCTCCAGACTGGATCTCTTCTCTTCACTTTCCCTAATTGAAGATTCAATTATTAGACCTTTCAGCATTAATATTTGTATTGTTCTTAGATTTTATGGGGATCAATCTGTAACAGTATTAACTGACATGTACTCGCATTCAATGAGAGAAGTGACAGCGACAGGCTGAAGCAATACCTCTGATGTTGGGGCTATATTCTGTTGTAGCAGTCCAGAGACACTGATCAAGATGCACACTGGACAGACTGTTTCTATTCTGGTTCTTGATGATGTCCATTATAGAAAACGATGACTCACAGATGTAAGTGGAGGGGAGCATTGAAAGTAGGAACATTGCAATGATTCTGCTGTTCTTGAATTTAGCTTGAGAAACCACTTTTGTCCAAAAGTCGCTCACACTAGCCTCCTTGTGTTGCTCTCTGAGCAAATCAGACATTCCGAAAATCTCCAGCTGCAAAGATGCTTCATCTAAGGATGAAACCAGCCGTTTGGCCTCAGCAGTCCGTTGCCCATCTGCTGGGACTGAAAATGGCTGTCTTAGGAAGAGAAGTTTTTCACTTGACAGGTTAAAGCTCTCAAATCGCTCCTTGAAATTCTCTGCCAGTCTTGTCACGAAGTCACGCATTAGCGGGTCCTCTCGCATCTGGTGTTTCTTGTAATGCTGTTGCAAATGCGGAAAATGTAGCTTTCCCCCTTGAAGATCCCGTTCAAAAAGTGTCAGCTTTAAACGAAAAGCTTCAAAAGCTTTGTACATGTCTGCAATGGTGTGGTTCTTGCCTTGCAATTGCAAATTAAGCTGATTAAGGTGAGACATGATATCGCACAAAAAATGCACGTATGCCATCTCTGCGCTGTCGTTCAAAAACCTCAGAAATTTCTCTGCCTTTTGGCTTTGAAGGCTGCTTAAAAATGAACAAAGTTCATTTTGAAGTTCACACACTCTCTCCAGCACACGGCCCTTGCTCACCCATCGGACATCGTTGTGCAGCAAAAGATCATGCCATTCTGCTGACATTTCCTCCAGCAAGGCTCGGAAAAGGCGATGTTGCTGGCCAGAACTCGCGCGAATAAAGTTTACCAGCCTCATCGCAGTATCCATTGTCTCTTTAATTTTTCCAGACAGTTTAGCGCAAAACACCGATTTATGAATTATGCAGTGAAATGCTATGAGTGTTGGGTTAACAGCAGCTAGCCTGCTTATCAGGCCTCTGTGATGTCCAACCATTGACGGAGCCCCATCAGTGACAAGTGACACAACTTTGCTTAAATCCAATCCATTCTTTTCAAAGAACTGCATCAGTTCATTAAAAACTATTTCTCCGGTTGCACGCCCCTGTATTGGCAGCAAACAAAGCAGCTCTTCACGGAAAACCTTCCCATCAAAAAATCTGACGAACACTGACAGCTGTTCAATGTTGGTTCGGTCGCAAGACGAGTCTATTGCAAGTGACATGACTTCTGCTTTCTTTATGTCGGATAAAAGACTGGACAGACACTCAACCGCCAGTGCCTCTACTCTTCTTGTTGCCGTGCAATCGGATAATGGCATCTTCTGTAATAGCTCCACGACCACTTTCTTCGTTTTGTCATTGTGATTTAAAACATCCTCCACCATGTCAGTTGCACAGGTTTTAATTAATTCGGCATCCATGAATGGCTTTTTGGCCTTTGCCAGGTTCCAAGCCACACGTAAGGATGCTGCGGTGGCATTCTCCTGTATGGATGTGGTTTTGTGAATAACAGCAACTGATTGCTTGTAAGCTGCCACCAATTGTGTTACCCTCTGTCTGCGGCTCTCGGAATGTTCTGGATAATTGCAGTTAAAATTGCTGTGCAATGCATTGAAATGGCGTTTGATGTTATCAGCCATACAGACCGCCATGGTCTGTGTGCTTAACAAACATGTTGGCTTTGCGTTGTGGTGGTCAGGCAAAATAAAAAAAATCGTTCAGTCCATTCACATTTGAATCGTCTATTTTCCGTGTCCACTTTTCTTTTCTTCACACTCGCCATTTTTTCGCTGTCAGACTAAGCTGTCAATGATGCTGCGTTTGAATTTTCGCGACAGCGACGTGCTTACGCTGACATTACCTTGACAACGCTATTTGAAAGCGTGGGCCAAACATGTTTTCTCTCGCGGGCCGCCTATTGAGGAACCCTGATTTATAGCCTTATGTGCACGTTTCCATTATAAATTAATTTTGAGACCTGTGAGATAATATATGGTAAGTAATATGTCAAGCACATTTGTGGAGCGAGGAGGAGGAGAGATTATTGTGTACAGCCCTTAAAACATAGCTGAATCAATATAAAGATAGATGAAAGCACAGCAGTGCTCTCATATTTTTTTTTTTTATATAAATTCGTCTTTCAGCCTCTTGTCTGCTGTTATAGAGGACGTAAATAGAAACAAATGATTTGACTAGATTGCTAAAATGCAGCGTAATCAATGGCAAGAGTGAGCTGAAGAGAATAGCTGGAAAAGAACGCGCATGTGGTTTATACAGAACACAATTGCCATGTGGACTTCATATTTCATTATACAGGGAGCATAAGAGCTTGTTAACCTCTTTGTGAAATTAAGGTTTAGCAACAACATGGATGTTAATTGAAGAATGGTGTGGATTTACAGTGAACGTGGTCAATTAATTGATTTATTATTGATAATGAAAATGAATAACTGAAGATGAGTTAGTATTAGGCTGCATCATATGGGCAGAAACCAGTAGCGGGACTCCCTTTTTTAGAAAACTTTGCCAACTGCACAAGAACTTTCCGTATGACTGAATGAATGAACGAACAAACGCATGAATAACTTGTGCATGTGCTTTAACCTCTTGAGACATCCACATGCATGGACATTTTGTTTTGGCTTCGCTATATGCTATGCATAATTTAATTTAATTTAAACTGACTGATCTCAGTTCAGGAGAATCTAGGCTGTCTATAAAGGATTAAACTTTTGACACGTGACAAAACAACATGGCACCGATCTCAGCTGAGTTTGTCTTTGGGAGAAACGGCAACAAAACTACATCTGGTAAGAAACCTCATTAAGTGTTTACATTTAAAACCACAGTGTTTTTGTGAGACTGTGGTGGGTGGACCTCGGACCCTCTAGCGGTGTCTGGAGGCATACTCCCATGTAAGAAAATTTTGAACAGTTTAAAGTTATATGCATCAATCTGGTGCACTCTGAGAGACTAGATCTATGAAGAACTTGTGAGACATGCTTTGCCGAAGCAACGGAGCAAAACACAACGTTAGAGATCTTTTATGTTATTATGAGAAGTGTAAAAATATTTTCAGTTCATTATGAAACTGTGGCAGGCCTCCACAGTCTAGGTAATTAATGGGAAACACTGAAACCAGTTTGAGTCGAAAGTCTCTAGTTTCATCCGATATGCCATTTAAAAAATTTTAATCGATTTATCGTGAAACGGCACGCTGTTAAACACAACGACCACTTACGTGGACTATGGGCTAATTTTCCTTAAAATATGTACAGTATTCACTGTGCTTTATCACGGTGAGAGTCAGTGGATGCATCCAAAAGCTGGAAAATGTTGCTTTTAGAGGATGTATACGGATTTAGGATGAAAATAAGGTGTATTTCAAACTGTTCTGAGACCAGTGCAGACCGACAGCACACTGGAGGTTGTCATTCCCTAATTAGGGAGCAAGGGAGCATCCTATGGCATTCACTCCTAGCATCCCGTCAAAAGTTCAGTTTCAGGCTGCAGATGATGTTTGCACCACTCAACATGTTTGGCAGACATGGCACAGTGGTAATCAGTACATAGATTCAGAATTTTTCATGCAAAATTTTATTTTAATATGGTTGGCAGTGATTGGCTGATGCTGGCCACTACTTTGAATCAGAATTATTTATGCTAATTTCTGATGTAACGTCTGTAACGTCTCAAAAACATGAATAACCAACACTCCTGGAAACAAACAATTTGATAAAAAAAAAAATGACTTTCTATAGTTTGGTATTATTTAAAATGTCTTAATTTTAATATATATATATATATATATATATATATATATATATATATATATATATATATATATATATATATATATATATATGGAAAATGCACTCAGCTGTCATGCTCTGGTCTCAGGAGGTTAATTGTATTCTGTCTCACCATATTAGGATATTTGTGGGCATTCTGTAGGTGGAGAGCACATGATTTTAAGATGATTTGCGATTTATCAAGTGGGATGCATTTAGGAACTTTTTTTTGCGTATGGACGTTTTATAAATCATACGTTGGAACATTTGGGGAAATTTTGTACGTTCGTATTATTTCTACTATTAATTCAAACGTCTTTATAAATGAGGCCCTAGACTTTTACATTTTATGAAGAAAATGTGTTTCTTGCCCGTGCAAAACAAAAAACCTATTTATTCTGGTCATCTACTAAAATTTGCTCTGTGCAGGATATTTCTATAAATGTCTGGTAAACCTTTCCACTGCTAGCATTGTTCACCGCTGCCGAGAAAGATGCTTATTCACTGCTTCTGATAGGGAAGTCAATAGGCTTTCAGAATTTTGCACATCCATGCAGTTTGCTGGGCTGTAGGTGGATGAAAATGGTTCATTATAGTCATTTTCCCTCATCATTGCACTTCTGCTAATTGCTTATTCATACAGCTATCAATGTGAAATCACGTTCACATGGACTTTCATACCACATTAGTACTAAGTTTCGTGTATACAACTAGAGCATGATTAAAATGCACCTTTTAATCTCAGGTACAGATGATTTACAGTTGTAAACCATGGATAGTAATACTTATAGTTTAACCAAAAAGGAACATTTTGTCATATACCCCCTCATGTTGTTCCAAACCCAAATTTTCCACTGTGAAACACAAAAGGAGATATTTTCCTAAAAGTCCACGCTGCTCTTTTCCATTGAACAATAGAGATTGGCGAACCCAACTGTCAAGCTCCAAAAAGGGCCATAAAAAGTACTAAAAAAAGTAGCATTTGTGACTTGTTCACTGTACTCTTTTGAAGCCATACAGTAGCTTTGTGTGAGGAGTCATCATTCAAGTCGTCATTCACTGAAAAATGGTCCCCACATTCATATCATGATACAAGCTGGATTTTATTTATTTTTTTTTCATTTACATTAGTTTGAGCTTGCTTTGCTGTAGGTGGCTTGTGGCCAGAGCAGGAGCAGTCTTACCCATTAACAGCACTGTTTCACAGCATTAGTGCTGCACACTAAAGCATAGTGAGTGCCATGACAGCCTGACACCTTAGACAAATTGAAAATGTTCCGCCCCATGTTATACTTAATTTACCCAATCTGGCAACCATGCATGCGCCGTACTGAGATCATGTGACAACAGGGTAGCGTATTATTGGGTACAAGCTAGTAATGTTTATATTACCGGGCCATATTAACCACTAAGTTGCCTCTTCCCTATTTGTTGCATATGCATGTGTTGCTGCTTGAGTGGTGTGTCTGTAAACAACAGTGAATTACAAGAATAAAAGAAGAAAATTATAATCTTTTAATAAATATCTGTTACATATTTTCTACTTGTCAATCTATGCATAATTCTTTTATTGTGCACCAGTGCTCAGAAAGGCTTTGAGCCACAGCATGTTCTTGTGTGTTGTCCAGGGGATCTTCTCAGTTACTAACCCTCACACCAACATCTTCCTGGTGGCACGGGTGGAGAAGGTTTTACAGAACGGCATCACCCACTGCGCTGAGCCCTACATTAAGACTTCTGACATCAGCAAGGTCTGTGTTTGCCCCTGGAGCTGAATACAAGAGTGGTATAAACAGCACTTAGACATGACGTCTTTCTAACAGAATACAGGCTTTTCTTCAGTTTGCTCTAACATCAACTGGCTATTTAGAAAACATTTTTACAATACATCATTTTAGAGAATAATTAAATGATAATTAATGATGAGTAATACATTTAAATATCACAGTGTTGCAAATAAAAAATAAACTCAATAATGGAAAAAATTTGTGTTATTTATAAAAAAAAAATGTAAACCTGTTTTTGGTAAAAAAAAAAAAAAAAAAAAATGGAATTTATTCTGTTAACTTTTATCACTATATCACTATATTTTCAGAAGTGCTGTACTAAACTGCGTTCCTAACTATGAGTTATTGCAGATTTAAATGCTTCCAAGATATTCTGTAGAATATTTCCATGATTTTGTTTATATATCTGCTTCTCAGACAGTACAGAAAATCCTGAAAACTGCCAAACAGACCTGCCAGCGGCTAGGCCAGTACCGGATGCCCTTCGCTTGGGCCGCCAAGTAAGCCACAGAAACACACCCATAAAGGCTTAGTGGAGTAACAAAACTGACTCACATGGTCTATTTTTTTTATTTTTTGTTTTTATTATTATAGCAGAACTACCTTCAATTTCAAACTGTAATGTAAAGGTATTCTCAGTCAGCACTCTATAGAAAAAGCTTGAAATGTTCTCATCATTTCCTTACCCTTATGCCATCCCAGATGTGTATGACTTTATTTCATCTGCTGACCTCAAGTGCAGTTTTTTAGAAGATTTTCTCAGCTCTTTTGGTCCATACAATGCAAGTGAATTGGTGCCAAAATTTTGAAGCTCAAAAAATCAGCAAAAGTCAGCATAAAAGTAATCCATAATGCATATCACCCCCTACTGGAGTTGTATGGATTACTTTTTATGATGCCTTTTTGTGCTTTTTAGAGCTACAGAGCTGAAATATTCTTCTAAAAATATTCATTTGTGTTCTGCAGATGAAAGTAAGTCATACACATCTGGGATGGCATGAGGGTGTGTAAATAATGAGATAATTTTAATTTTTGGGTGAACTATTCCTTTAAGACTAGCTGTAAATGTTTAGTTAATGTTCTTACAGTAAAAGTTAAATTCTGATACTGTGGACATGAAGCTGCTATGTGTGTTGTGTGGCTTCAGACAGGTGTTTAAAGATTCCCAAGGCAGTTTAGACATGGATGGGAAGTTCTCTCCGATCTACCGCCAAGACAGTAGCAAGATATCCACAGAAGACCTAATCAAACTACTAACAGATCTTAAGAAGTGAGTGATAACTTATGTGTACTAGATCAGGACACTTGAGACTTGGTACTCTTAGGGTGAATGCAATGAAACCTATCCAGAACATTGTATTTAACATTGCTTAGAATTATAGTTATAGTTCATTTTTGACATCATTTTCATAACAATAAAACCCCCATTTTCATAACTAAATATATATATATACAACCCGAATACTGAAAAAGTTGGGACAGTATGAAAAATGCTAATAAAAACAAAAATGTGTGTGTGATTTTTAAATTATATTCACCCTTTGCTATATTGAAAGCACCAAAACTAAACATATGATGTTTTACCTTGTAAATTTAGTTTTTTGAAAATGTACAGTAATTTTTAATCAGATGATTGCAACACCCTCCAAAAAAGTTGAGAAAGGGGCAGTTTAAGACAAATAGCAATTTGACGTGTTAAAATAACAAGGTGATGTGAAACGAGATGTTAAACAGGTGAGGCAATCGTGTCATAGTATATAAAGAGCCTCCAAAAACAGCCTAGTCCTTCAAGAGCAAGGATCATTCGAGACTTGGCAATTTGCCAACAGATGCTTCAGCAAATAATCCAGCACTTTGAGAACAATGTTCCTCCAAGACAAATTGGAAGGATTTTGGGCATTTCACCCTCTAAAGTGCACAATATAGTTAAAAGATTCAAGGGATCTGGTCAAATTTACAGTGCGGAAAGGGCAAGATGAAAACCACTTCTGAATGCGTGTGATCTCTGATCCCTCAGACGTCATTGTCTTAAAAAACATCATTCATCTGTAATGGATATCATGAACATGGGCTTGGGATAACTTTGGTAAACCTTTGTCAGTCAACACCACTTGCTGCTGCATCCACAGATGCAAGTTAACACTTTACTATGCAAAGCAGAAGCCATACATCAACACTGTCCAGAAGCACTGCCGACTTCTCTGGGCTTGATCTCATCTAAATCCCTGTTTGGACGGCAATTGTTTCTCAGGGTGACATCTGTAAAAGTCCATTTTCATGGCTCCTCTGTGATAAAACTCATGCGTTCGGATGACGATTAAATCACGGGGGACGAGGGAGATATTTTGTCGATCACATGATTGCAGTTGCGCTTGTTATATGGAAAATTCATCAATCCACAAACTGTGTCCTCTGTATTTGCATTTAAATATTATGCTAAAGTGAATATAAAAATTTTAAAGCATGAGGGAACCACGCTGCAAAGCACTGCGGACATTTACAGTGTACATTTTCACATATGGAGCAAACCAAAATTCTTGCGAAGAGCAATTAAACGAATCAAGAAACTGCAGGGACAAGACTGTTTATCAACACAGCCAAATAAATCTGTCAATGGGGGTACGCATGTTTCATCACCCGCATCACTTCAGTTGCGGCACTTGCGCGTTCTCTCCTAAGTGCACGCAAGGAGATATAGAAGCCGCACATATACCTGCAACTTTCACAACTGTCCATTACCGTCAGAGCTGTTACCATGCGCAACGCAAACGTACAGCACTTAGCAGTGGTCAAAAAGGATTTCCAAAATGGCTTTTGAATTATAAACTCAGAGATGTTGATTCAGACTGTAATTAAATTACCAAACGACCTTTGAGTTTGTCAAAAAACAGTAGGTAATTTGGCTGGGAATTTTCTTGTGGGAGGTGGTTGAAAAACACAGACATTTCGGATTCAGACGGCAATAAAATCACTGACTACCTCCTGTAAATGCTGGAATTACCTCACGTCCCCATGTAAAATAATTGCTGTCCGAATAGGGCTTTAGATGGAAAGTAGAACAGTGGAACTGAACTTTGTTTTTTGGTCCGAAGAGTCCACATTTCAAAAAGTTTTTGAAAAGGAAAAGTGGAAAAGGACCATCCAAGCTGTTATCAGCATCAGGTCCAAAAGCCACTGTCTGTATGGGCCAGGGGTGTGTCAGTGCCCATGGCATGGGTAACGCGCACATCTGTGAGGGCACCATTAATGCAGACAGATATGTAAAAATTTTGGATCAACGTGTACTGCAATCCAGCACCATCTTTTCCAGGGACGTCTCTGCATTTTCCAGCAGGACAACTTCAAACTCCATACTACTGATTACAAGTGCATGGCTGTGTAAGCAAGAGTGTGATATGGCCCTACATCAGCACTGCTGTGATTTGGCTGCAGGCACGAGGCTGCAGGCAGAGTGCCGCATGATTGCGAGTGTGATATTGCTTATATACAATGAGATTCTGAAGTGCGGGTCAACTGGACACTGTACTGTCCCATAATGCCACGGGAGCTAAAGAGAAATCACGTTCAAAATGCTGAAACCCCCCCCCCCAAAAAAAAACAGAATAGAACCATGAGTTGGGCGGCTCATTTCAACTGCAAGTGATATATATTGATATATATATATATACCAAGAAAGTTTTCGTTGTGGTTAAATGGTGTTTGAGTAGGTTGTTGAGTAGGTTATTTTTAGCAGTTGTTGTTACTGTGTCATATATTCGGGTCATGGGACAGTGCCCACGTTCCCAGGTGAGGTATGTCTGGAATGTTTTCATACCACTTGCCATCTGCATACCGTATTTTTTTACTGGCTAAGAAGTGTGTTCCTCATCAAATGCAGTACGTACTCCGACGGTACTTGATTTTAGATGCAACATTTTACTTTTTTGATTTTGGGCTGAAATATGACCTGGATGTGTTTTCATGAGACTTTTTCTGCCTGGTACGCATGTATATGTATTGCCTTGTTAACTTCTGTAGTAAGAAAGCATCACATCTACATTACGGCTGAGTATTTTTTTTGAAGAATCAATTTTTTTTTTTCATAGACCAGAGAAGAACAAGCTGCAGATAATCCCTGGACAAATTAATATCACTGTCGAGTGTGTACCTCCAGACTTGTCAAGTAAGTTTAATAGTCTGTTATGTTCATTGACTCTGCATTTGATATTTGCTAACATCTCTCATGAATCTAATTCATTTACTTGTGAGCAAAGTGTGCACTCTGATCATGATGTTTACTTGCCGTTTGATGTATAAATGTTTTATTTTTTATCTTCACAGACTCTGTCACGTCGTCTTATATCCCAGTGAAGCCATTTGAGGAGCAAACATGTGAGAGGGTGTCTGTGGAAGTGGAGGAGTTTATCCCACAAGAGGCCAAATACAACCATCCATTCACCACCTACAAGAACCAGCTCTACGTCTATCCCCAGCAGCTCAAATATGACAATCAGAAGACGTTTGCCAAGGCAAAGAGTTTCTCACACTTCACAAAGCACAATCTGTAAATAGTGGAACTGGGAAGCTGTGGGTGGGGGTACGACAACAAGCTCGTGAGAGCAGTAACTATGTCGGCCTATGTGTTTTCAAACATGAGGCTTTGTTCAAAGCCCATGGGATTCTATTCATAATCAATTCAGCAAAGAGCTTATCTCTAATTACTCAAACTTCAGGGTTAATTGCTTCCTCCTCCACTGCTGGAGAACTCAAAACATTGGCTGTTTGCCCTATGATTCTCCAAGTGCATTTCTCTCAATTACAGATGCCAAAAACTTGTATTTCTAGATAATCAATCTTATGAATTGATTTTGCTCTGTGACTAATGGAATCAGGTCATTTTGCTTTTATTCAATTTAATTCATTTGCAGTATGTCTAGATATTTTGTATGTAGAATATAGAACTTTTTATGTTTATACATTTTTTAGATCTAAATATATAAAATATCAGTTATACTGTATAAAGCTATATAAATATAACTTTTTACACAGGTATGTTGATGGGCATACACTCATTTTCCATATTTAATAGATAAGTATATAAGAAAAAAATTACAAACTATGAGATTTCATATTTTAAGCATACTGTGTATGTGTGTGTGTGTGTATATATATATATATATATATATATATATATATATATATATATATATATATATATACCCTGTTAGGCTTTGCAGAACCTTGGAGTACCATGGAAATTCTATGGTACATGAGTATGGTGACCAATCAGTTCCATGGTATTACCACCTTATACTATCACTGTACCATGGTACTGCCACAGTACTTTTTGTTGAGAAATATGGTCTGATATTGTTGTGCTTGTGTGTCCCTCCAGGCCCGGAACATCGCAGTGTGTGTTCAGTTCAAGGATTCTGATGAGGAGGGAGCGGGGCCGTTAAATGTGAGTGTTCTTGATGTATGCTACCAATATTACAACCTGTGCTTTAATATTAAATATTCATTGCAGTATATGGGTTTATTTAGTGCATCTACGGCAAGCCAGGGGAGCCACTCTTCACCACCAGTGCTTTTGCTGCAGTTTTACATCACAATCAGAGTCCAGAGTTTTATGATGAGGTACGATCATGCATTATAACTGTAACCACAATATCTTTTCAGCTTCATTTATTTTTTTTTAGCCCAGCTGCACAGCAACACAATCTCCCACTTCAAAGACCCTATGAAATAGTTTGAGGAGTAAAATTTTCTTACCTGTGTTGATGTATTTTCTATTGAAACAGTAAGTTGGAGCAACACATATCGAAGTACTTGTCTCTTTTTTAAATAGCGGATAGCTTTCAGTTTAAATAACAGCTATAAACCTTTACTTGCTAGTCAGAAACTGATGATATTTATAAATATAGCTGCAAACAGTTACTCAAATAGTGTTATACAAATGCTTATAACTTTTGACCAATAGGTGACGCTGTCACCAAATTGATATGGTATTGTAAGGGCTTGGTCATAATGTCATATATGAAGTTTCATGTCAAAACACTAAAGCGTTCAAGTGATACAGCCTCAGATTCTTGTCTTACCATGAAATTTGTCGATGCGTTAAATGAGAACGGTTTGAGCTTTTCATAACTTTTTGTCATGAGAGTCTCTAGATGATGCAAAATTTGGGGAAAATCTGACCTGTGTTCTTGGAGTAGTTCGAAAAAGTAGGTTTTCTATTAAATTAAAAATAGCGGACAGGAAGTATGGCCGACGATGGCAAATTTGGTATCAATGGACTCTGCATGACCCAGACCCAAGGATACTACCGACACAGACAAATCTCATGACAATAGGCCAAATAAAAAATTATAAGCATATCTTTGTATCTTTTGACTACTAGGTGGCACTGTACCCAAACATTTTGAGTACCTTCAAGAAAAGGCCCCAATGACACATACCAAATTTCGCATTGAAACGCTGATGCGTTTGTAATATGCAGCAATTTAATCCAAAATTCAAAATGGCAGATGCCCAATATGGTCGACGAAGGAAAATTACATTTCATTTGACTCGGTATGCTCCAAGGAATCTAAAGAGACCAGTCTCTTGATTATAGGCCAAACTATTCATAAGCAAAAATATCTTTTTCATATCTCCTGACCACTAGGTGGCACTATGCCGAAAAGCTGCAGGTCCCCTCAGGTCATGCTTGTGATGAAATATTGTAAGCTTCGTGTCAATACGCTAAATCTTTGTGTAGATATTATCATCGCATCCATTTTGGCATGCTTGCAGTCAAATTCGTTGAAGCGTTATTCGCCAACATTAAGGTCTATCAAAAAGCTTTTACAATTTTTTTTGTCAACTGTGTCCCTAGATGATAAACGACAAATTTCGAACACATCGGAAAAACGGTGTAGTTTTTTTGTAAAATTCAAAATGGCATACAGGATGTATTGCAGACCATGGCAAATTGGGTATCACCGTACTTTGTATGACCCATTGAATCGAACGAGACCAGCCTTGTAATTTAAGGCCAAACTATTCAGAAGTTATAAGCAAAAACGATCACTCCTGACCACTAGGTGACACTGTGCCGAAACACTGCTGGTACCCTCAGGTCATGTTTGTGATGACATATACCAGGTTTTGTGCAAATACGCTAAAGCAGGACCCTTCTAATAAGGGATCCTAAAATAGTATAACGCGGCAGTCCCATAGACATTCTATGGCAATACACTGGCGAGGAGACAAGAGGCCTCAGTGTGCTGAATAAACTGCTTTTGTGAGGAAACAGCTCATCATTTAATGAATTGACTGCCTTTCAGCTAATCTTTAACATGTTTTACACTAAACAATGCTTTTGGAATGAACTATGTGTGGAGTTTACTATGATAAATGTATGTTTTATAAGAGAAGTCACGGACGATTTTGCGACAGGTAGGTGTCACTATACGGCTCTCCCCACTCGATTTTATGGCATCCGAAAACGGTGACTAACTGTCGTAACACGCTAGTTGACCATTACGCTCTCTCCTATTGTAGAGCGTCAGAGGTTGATATCTCCATATATATTAAAGAATCTCTGGCTAAAGGGTTGCAAAGAAAAAGCCTTACGTCTATTTTGGCATGTTCGCAATCATTGAATTCGTTGAAGCGTTATACGAGAGTGGTTAGGTCTATCATAAAAAATATCATAACTTTTTGTCACGAGTGTCTCTAGATGTTACGTGCTAAATTTTGAGCGAATCGGACATACGTTCTAGGAGGATTTAAATAAAAGCAGGATTTTCTGGAAATTTAAAATGGCGGAAAATCAAGTGGGTGGAGATTAAAATCATGCGATATGGGGCATGACCCAAGAAATTTGAGAAAAAACACTTGTTTCTAGAACTTAAGTTTCAAAAGTTATTGGCAGAGATGTTGGTGGTGCTAGAGGGCTTGAGTGAGAGACCCCAAATTTGGGTCAGTTACATTTGAGAGTGTCCTCTATCAGTGTGCCAAATTTCATAACTTTCCTATGTACGGTTCTATGGGCTGCCATAGACTTGTAACAGAAGAAAAATAAGAAGAAGAACACTAACAGATATAATATAGGGATTTGCACCTTTGGTACTTGACCCCTAATTAGGAACAGAAAATGATTTCTGTTAAAAATTTCTTTTTGACAGCTTTTAGGAATATATTAGCATGGTCTCAAACCTTACAGACATGGACTAAAAGCCATAAAACGCCAATATTTCATGGTGTCTTTAAATATCTGTCTGTATGAATCTGTTGCGTCATTGAGATCTTTAGTCATATTTAGAGAATTATTCCAGGCTCAAAAGCATTGGTGGCATAATGTTGGTGTCCCTCCTTTTTAAAAAAAAAAAAAAAAAAAAAGCAAAAATCAAGGTTACAGTGAGGCACTTACAATTTTTGGAGGGTTTAAAGTCAGAAATGTGAAGCTTTTAATTTTATAAAAGCACTTACATTAATTCTTCTGTTAAAATTCATGTATTATTTGAGCTGTAAAATTGTTTAAATCGTTGTTTACCGGGATTACAAGGTTTACAGCATTTCCAGTTTCAGGTGGCAACAAAGTTGTAAAATTAGATAGCTTTACACAGAAAAGGTTATTAAGCAATTTTATCTCACTATAATCATGCCAACATGCATATTTTTTTATGTCTTGTGGCTATACTTTTAAAACAACGAGTATTTTAACATTTACAGATTCCCCTTTCACATCCATTGTAAGCAGGGTTGGGAAGGTTACTTTTGAAATGTATTCCACTACAGATTATAGAATACATGCTGTAAAATGTAATTTGTAATGTATTCAGTTAGATTACTCAAGATCAGTAACGTATTCTAAATACTTTGGATTACTTCTTCAGCACTGGTAGATTTTTTCACTTGTTTTGACTATAAAAACTCTGCCAGTACAGTGAGACAAAATACACATGTTAAAAATACATTCTCTGAAAAACCTAAATATCTTATGCAGTGTTGTTACTAAAATAAGATCAATCAAATTGATCTTGTTTTAAGGATTTTTAGATATTTTTACAGGAAAACAATACAAAATATGTTTTTTTGCCCTAATATCAAAGGTATTACTAGAAAAAAAGAAATTATGATCCAACATGAATTTTCTTGATAAAAAAATATGATCGTGCCTAATAATGTGCATGTAAAATGGCTAGAAACAGCATTTTAGCTTAGCGTAAAGCTGACAATTTATACAAGGTTTATTTCTATTTCTTCTGCTCCAAGCTTACTTCAAACTTACTTCTCTCTCTGCTCGTATGAATGTAATGGTGAGCTCTGCGCACTTTGCTAGTTTTAATACTTTTCATGTCATAAAGCGGTAAGATTTGATACACCCTGATCCTTAACTGTTCTAGGAAGACAATATGTCAAAGAATTCAAAATGTCTCTGGAGACATTAAAAGACACTTACATGCTCAAGCTGATGCCCCCCCGAGGCCGCAGACCAGGGAGTCAATTTGGCCGGAGAAGTGAGAGATTCGGCGTGAATTGCTGAACGTATCGGTAATGCTGGCGAAGGTCGTTGCTGACTTGGAGATTCTTGCTGTAATACGTCGATCGATCACTGCCATGGAGACGAAATTCTCTGATATGGTTACAAGAGTGGCGGAGGTCGAGAAACAGATCGATTATCTTGAGTCATCGGAGAGGGAGTTAGCTGCTAATCCGCTAGCGACCAAAGTAGATTTGGAGCACCTCTGGGAAAAGTTGGAAGACTTAGAGAATCGTAGCCGGTGAAATAACGTCCAAATTGTTGGAATTCCTGAAGACGAAGAAGGTCGAGATATGGTGAAATATCTGGATGGGCTCTTTCTGAGTCTGCTCGGCATAACAGGCCATAAGCTGGAAAACGAGCGAGCTCACAGGGTTCCGGCTCGGAGATCCGCGAAGGGAGACAGGCTCTGATCAATTCTGGCTAAATTTCTGAGATCATCCGATAAAGATATCATATTATGCAAGGCGAGGAGTAAAGGAAGGCTTTCTTGGAAGAACCACAACATTTTCTTGTTCCCAGACATTGCGAATTCAACGAGAGAAACGTGATCGTTTCAAGGAAAAGGTTTTTTTTTTTTTTTTGCTTTTGCACTGATGTTCCTGGCCAAACTGAGAATATATGCTAAGGATGTCTGTAAAACATTTACATGCCCACAACAAGCACTGTCCTTCATAAAGTCAATGGACTAAGTCATTGGGTGATACTCATGTTGCAGCCAAGTGGACCGACTCACTGAACATTCACTTGACCGTCCGAGGAAGCTGAGCGCCTTTTTTGTTTCTTTTTGTGCTGGTTCCACCTAGCGGCTGGAGTTGTTTTAGGTAGCAGCACTCGGGACAGTGTTGTGGATGAATCTGCATGTTCTTTGTGCTTACGCCTCCTATTGATTGGAGTTTGTTTTGTGGAGTATTTCTTGCAGCACATTGGAGTGATGGGTCATCTGTTGCACTCATGTAGCAGTGGAATGGGCCAGCTCATTGAACATTCGTTTGACTGTCTGAGGAAACTGAACAGCCCTTTTCTTTATTTTTATTTTATTTATTTGTGTGTGTGTGTGTGTGTGTGTGTGTGTGTGTGTGTGTGTGTACATATATATATATATATACACACACACACACACACACACACACACACTACTGTTCAAAAGTTTAGGGTCATTATTTTTTTTATTTTTTTTTTCACATTTTAGAATAATAGTAAAGTCATCACAACTATGGAATAACATAAATGGAAATATGGGAATTAAGTTGTGACTAAAAAAATCCAAAATAAATAAAAACTGTTTTATATTTTAGCATCCTCAAAGTGGCCACACTTTGCCTAGGTGTTGCAGAAATGTACTCTTGGCATTTTCTCATCACCCTGGGATGCTTTTTAAACAGTATTGAAGGAGCTCCCATCTATGTTGGGCACTTAAATGGCTGCTTTTCTTAATTATTTGGCCCAAGCCATCAATTTCAAAAACTTTTTCTTTTTAAATAAACTTTTAGTTTTGTAATTAATTAAATTAATATGTTGGCACAATTATATTTTTGTCTACAAAACTCATTTCAAACATTTAAGCATACACCCTCAGGTCAAAAGATTTTTAAGATCATGAGAAACATTTCAGTCAAGTGACCCCAAACTTTATATATATATATATATATATATATAATTTTTTATTATTATTATTATTTCTTTTTTATATATATTTTTTTTGTGCTGGGTCCGCTAAAGGCTGGAGTTTGTTTTGTGGAGGAACACACCTTCGGGACAGTTATGTGGATGAATCTACATGTTCTTTGTGTTTATATCGCCTGTTGGCTGGATTTTATAGATTATCTTCTGTAGTGTAATTCTCTTTTACAAATGTTGTATAGAGACTTGAGCAAATCCGACGGCAAAGTTGTTGCGGGGGCTCTCGTAGGCGTACATGGACTGTTTGAGTTTAGAAGGATGGACGGTGGTTGGCGCTGTCGTGCACGGGGTTAATGCACATGTTTCTCTTTTTTCCGTTTGTTTGGTTCGGGGGAGGCTCGGGGTTTGATTGTTGCACTAATGTGAAATGTGGTCTTTATAATTTAATTTTTGACACAATCTATTTTTTCTCAAAACATTTATTTCAAAATGTCAGATGTTAATATGAGTGGATTGTCTCTCTCCTTGTGGAATGTGAATGGGTTGGGGCACCCCATTAAAAGAAGGAAGATTATTTCTCTTCTTAAACATAAGAAATATGATAGTGTTTCTTCAAGAAATGCATCTTTACCCACAGGAAGCTGAAAGATTTATGAAGATATGGGGTGGACATGTTTTCTTTAGTGCTGGCTCAAGTAAGAGCAGGGGAGTCATTACACTAAGTAAACAGCTACAATTCAAATGTCTTAAACAGATTAGGAAGAGTCATTGTTGTTTTAGCATAAATTCAGAGGCAAAGTCTGATTTTGGCTAATATTTACACACCTAACGCTGATGATCGGGGCTTTTTTATAGATCTTGAAGGGTTAGGATTAGGGTTAGGCACCCCTCATGATATAATATTGGGAGGAGACTTTAATCTTTTGATGGACTCAGTCATTGATCATAGTGAAGCAAAAGTGTGTAAGCCCCCTAAAGCAACATTGACGCTTCACAGGATGTGTAAAAATCTTGGTCTTGTAGATATTTGGAGACTTTTGAACCCATCCGGTAGGGACTATACATAAGATTTATTCTAAAATAGATTTTTCATCTGTTGTTGATTGCTCAATTTGAAACATCTTAGTCTCAGGTCACGTCCTGGTGAGTTTAGAGGTGTTGCCACATATGGAGAAAAGGAAATCATATAGTTGGCGCTTTAATGTATCCCTTTTGCAAAATCCTGAATTCCAACAAATGTTAAAGGCTGAAATCAGTGTTTATATGGAGACCAACTGGTCTTCAGTATTCTCTGTGGGCGTGGCTTGGGAGGAACTTAAGGTGGCTTAGGGGCTGGATCATACAGTATGCCTCATTTATCAAAAAATCCAAAGCACAAGAACTCGTGGAGTTGGAAGGGAATATTAAAAGTGCCAAGGCAGAGCTGAAGTGCTGAATGTTGTCTGATTGCCTAAGAGAATTGACCTGATTGAAATACAGATATAATACTATTTTGTCGTGGAAGGTGGAGTTTTGGCTATTGAGGGCAAGACAGTCATACTTTGAGTCGGGTGACAAAGCAGGGAAGCTTTTGGCTAGATATATAAAGCAGAAAGAGTCTTTTTCTACCATTCCCTCAGTGAAATTTGCTGGTGGTGAAATTTTTACCTCGGCCATTGATATTAATAATGCTTTTAAAGAATTCTATCTTGATCTTTATAGTTCCACATCTTCATCTACTGATGAAGATATTAGAAACTTTGTGGAACCATTAGAACTCCCTAAACTGACAACTGAGCAAAAAATTATCTTGAATCTGAGATAACCTTGGAGGAGCTTGGCGAGGTAATTAAGGCCATGTCTATAGGCAAGGCTCTGGGGCCAGATGGTTTTGCTGCTGAATTTTTTAGATCTTATGCTACAGAACTGGCTCCACTTTTGTTAGAAGTTTATACTGAATCATTAAAGAATGGAAAGCTTCCGCCAACCATGACACAAACCCGGATCAGTCTGATTCTTAAAAAGGACAAAGATCCAAGCGAGTGTAAGAGTTACCGTCCAATTTCCCTGATCCAGCTAGACGTAAAAATATTGTAAAAAATTCTGGTTAACCGATTAAGTACAGTTATGACATCTCTTATACATATAGATCAGGTTGGGTTTATTCGGGGCCGCAGCTCTTCTGATAACAATAGGTGTTTCATCAGTATCATGTGGTAAGTGGCGAATAATCAGACTCTGGTCGCTGCCATCTCACTTGACGCCGAAAGGGCATTTGATATGGTAGAATGGGGTTATCTTTTTAAGATTTTGGAAATATATGGGTTCGGGAATACTATTATTGGATGGATTAAGTTACTTTATAGACACCTAGTAGCAGCGGTGTTACAAACAAATGGATTAATTTCAGATTATTTTACTCTGGATAGGGGCACCCACCAGGGTTGCCGTCTTTCCCCATAATTGTTCTGTCTTGCCCTGGAACCATTAGCAGCCACGATAAGAAAGGAAGATGATTTTCCAGGTGTGGTGCATAAGCTTTTGCTTTACGCAGATGATATTTTATTATTAGATCTATGCCTTGCATCCATAGAATTATTAATTCATTTTCTAAGTTCTCAGGATACAGAGTCAGTTGGTCTAAATCCAAAGCTTTGGCTCTGACAGCGTACTGCCCAGTAACGGCTTTCCAGCCGGGTGCCATCAAATGGCCCAAAAAGGGCATTAAGTATTTGGGCATTTTTTCCCCCCAGCAAATTTATCTGATTTAGTTCTGATCTCAGTTAATTTTGACCCCTTAATAAAAAGGTTTTCAAGCGATGTGGGCTTCGTTGCATTTGTCTATGATTGGGAAGGTTAATGTTGTTAATATGAATTGTATTCAAAATGTAACTACCTGCTGCAATCTCTTACTGTAGATGTCCCCCTCTCTTATTTCAAGCAATTTGATAGCATACTGAAGTCCTTCATTTGGAATGGTAAGTGTCCTAGATTACATTTTAATAAGTTACACAGGCCGATTGACAAAGGTGGGCTAGGCCTACCCAAGATTTTGTTTTATTATTATGCATCCAGTCCCAGATATTTGGCTCATTGGTCGCTTCCACTTGAGAGAGCCCCTACCTGGTTTTGTATTGAACAGGAAGTTCTTGCCCCTATTTCGCCAATGCAAAGCCTTTCTATCAAACTAATCGGAGAAGTTACACCGTTATCTTGCATTTGCACTTGGTATGGACAAAAGTGTCCAGAGTGTTTAATTCTGACATTTATTTAAATGTTGCCTCAATCATATGGCTGAACCCTAAATTATGTATTAATAAGTCCCCCTTCTGCTGGTCGGAGTGGATTGTGAGGGGGGTTACTACACTCGGTGACCTATATGAGAGTGGAGTGTTGAGATCTTCTGAAAATTTGGTTCAACATTTTGGGATTCCCAGATCTCAGTTCTATAGGTATTTACAGCTGCGCCACCTGCTCTGTATTGTTTTTGGGAGTAGCACACACACCACTAAAGCGGCAGATACTCTGTGAGAGGTGATTACTGCTTTTGGAAAAGGTCATGAGATATCAGTGTATTACTCCCTGCTAATTCAGAGTCTGGGGTATGGAGCTTTAACTTCTATCAAGAGATTATGGGAGAAAGATTTAAACTTTGTTTTGGAGGAGGGAGTGTGGGCTAGGATTCAAAAAAATGTCGAGTCTGCATCTAGAAATGCAAGGGTGCATCTTATGCAATTCAAGATTTTACATAGATTCTATTGGACCCCCTCTAGATTGTATAGGCTTGGTCTTAAAGACACACCCACCTGCTGGCGATGCCAATCAGAAGATGGAGACACAACCCATGTTTTTTGGGGGTGTGTCAAGATCCAAGAATTTTGGTTGAAAACTCAGAGTTTTATGTGTGACGTTTTGGGCACTCAAATTTCATTTTGCCCCAGACTCTGTATTTTGGGCAATGGGGCAGTCATAAATTTGGGGGATAAACACACAAAAAATTTGATTCTGACCAGCATTATGATCAGCAGGGAAATTATTTTAAGGGGATGGAAGTCGGATGGAGCACCCTCATTTCCGGAGTGGTGTGCTGAGATGGGGAGGGGTCAAGCAGAAGGCTGGGAGTTCAGAATTTGTTTGATAGGAAATGGGGCAAGTACTTAGTGTTTTTGGGGGATACTCGGGGAGTGGCTGTGGAGAGAGTAGTTTAGTTTTAATTATATTTGATTATATATATTTTTTTGTTTTTTGTTTTTTCTGTTTTTTGTTTTTTTATGTGTGTGTGTTCTTATTTGTGACCACAGGGGTGTTCATTGGGGGTCAGGGTGGGGTTGGTGATTGGGGAGGGGGAGGTGTAATAGTGGGGGTTAAATGTTGATTCAGTGTATATATGTTGTGTTTTTTCTTTGATATATGTCTATGAATCAATAAAAAAAATTAATTGTAAAAAGAAAAGGAGGGACGAGTCAAAATTAATTTATTGGTAATCAACATTATGCCACAAATGCTGTCGATTGAGCTGAACTTGAGTTGAACCTGGAATATTCCTTTAATAGACATATACTGTACAATTTTTTTTTTTTTTTAATTTCTACCAATTGCAAAGCAGCATATCTGTTATCATATACTTATGACTGAATGTTGAATTAGTATGTTCAGTATCCCGCCAATGCTCCACAATGTTGTACAACATACAACAGACCAGACTGAGGCATGACCAGCACAAGCACAAGCTTTACAAAGACAAGGATATGAATAACTGAATCATTCCAGAGACACATCCTGTCTCTTACGCTTAACAGACCCTGAGGGCAAAGAAATTAAAGGCAAACTGTTCATTCAGTTGATGAATAAGTCACAAGACATTAACAAGTACGTGCCAAAGCAGATCCCTGTGAGCCATGATGCTGATACTGTCTTGTGCTTTACTGGAGTCATTTCCCTGGACATGGACTGAGTTTAGGAAGTCCTGGCATCTCCGGCTGTGTTATTGCATTGTGTAGTTCTGCTGGTCAGAGTCTAATGATGAGCACTAGTGTGAGGCCACATGTGCAGTATGTGCACAGAAAAGATGACATTTTACTGCCGACTTGTGATAAGAAAGAGAATTACATCCAGCAGTTTTTGTTGTTTACATTGACATGTACTGTATTCATTTGGCTGTATGTGTTGCACGACATGATTTTTAATAGACGACTTGTCGTGTCCATGAGTCGAGTCGAATTCGACTAGTCGTGGCAAAATTGTATGTGCACATCAACCTTTATCTCCTTATAAGCACTTTTTTGTTAGAAGTGTGCAACACAAGGTAGGCGTTCATCAAGCTGTAATTTAAGTCAACATAAGTGTCTGAGCATACTAAGTTTAGCCTAGACTACCTGTAGCTTCAGATGGTTACGGGTAGCCCCTCTCATGCTCTTTGGGATGAACTAAAGATGCTTGAAGTGGTGATTTATCACGCAGATATCAATGGGGATGCAGTCTATCAGATCATCGTACTCCAACTTGTAACACTTTTCTAAACTGTCGCCAAATTGCGTTCTTGAAGGTGCGAACACCAACCAGGTCAGATGTCCTAAAACGCACAGTTGTGCTGATCATGTTGAAAATTGCTAGATCGTGCCAGTGGGTGCCTTTTTAAACGATTATGCATAGTACTAGTATTTCTGTTATATTTGAAGGCCACTTTGCATATATTGGAGGTTACTGTATTTTTGACATCTTTGTGAATTTGTGATGTCTTTATCAAAGTACATTTGAGCCACTGCACTTTTTCAGTGCAGAGCTATTGGGCTCCACACCCGCTGTATTTCCAACAGATGCGTTTTGTAAATGACATGGGAATAGATTAGTCGACTTCAGGCTGACAGTGTCAACTGCATTAGTCTACATTATTATTCTACATTAGCTAGTCGACTAGTCTGTGCAACTGCTATTTGGCAGATGCTTTTATCAAAAGTGACTTACAGTGCATTTAAGGTTTTTATTAGCATTCACATTCCTGGGAATCGAACCCACAATGTTGGTGTTGTTAGCACATTGCTCTTCCACTTGAGCTTTGCTTGTATTTAGTGTTCACCTTAATCTGTCATATACATAATAAAAGTAATCAAATGAAAATGAAATGAGATGTTACACTTTTATCAATGAAAATCATGCTTAACACATTGAAAGACTAAATGTTGTGTTTTTTGCAAAATGTATAAAAGAATATTGTCAAGTGTTTCCTGCAGTTTTGAGATGATGTTTAGCAATGATATACTCCCTTTTCATAGATTAAAATTGAGCTTCCTGTTCATGTCCATGAGAAGCACCACATTCTCTTTACCTTTTACCACATAAGCTGTGAGATTGGCAACAAAACCACAGCCAAGAAGAGAGATGGAGTTGAAACACTGGGTAAGTGTGTGTTAGTAAATGTGTGTATGTGTTTGCTTGTGTCAAGAAAACATCATTAACTCTTACTCTCATACTACAGTGGGTTATTCCTGGGCTCCTTTACTTAAGGATGGCAGAATACAGTCCTCAGAACTACAGCTTCCTGTGTCTGCTAATCTACCTGCAGGGTACATGTGTGACAAAAGCCAAGACTCAAAGAAGGTAAAGACTTCTTGATTGATTGGTTGAGGTAAGAGCTTTTGGATTAATTATTTGAAGTTAATCTTTCTGTCTGTCTGTCTGTCTTTTCTTTCTTTCTGTCTGTCTGTCTTTCTGTCTGTCCTTCATTCTGTCTGTCTGTCTTATTTCCTGTCTGTCTGTATTCCTGTCTTTCTGTCTGTCTGTCTTTTCTTTCTTTCTGTCTGTCTGTATTCCTATCTTTCTGTCTGTCTTTCTGTCTGTCTTTCTGTCTGTCTGTCTTATTTCCTGTCTGTCCTTCATTCTGTCTGTCTTTCTGTCCTTCTGTCTGTCTCTATTCCTTTCTTTCTTTCTGTCTGTCTGTCTGTCGCTTTTTCTTTCTGTCTGTCTGTATTCCTGTCTTTCTGTCTGTCTGTATTCCTGTCTTTCTGTCGCTTTTTCTGTGTGTCTTTCTTTTTTCTATCTGTCTTTCTGTCTGTCTGTCTGTCTGTCTGTCTGTCTTATTTCCTGTCTGTCCTTCATTCTGTCTGTCTTTCTGTCCTTCTGTCTGTCTCTATTCCTTTCTTTCTGTCTGTCTGTCTTCCTGTCTGTCTTATTTTCTGTCTGTCTGTATTTTCTTTGTCTGTCTGTATTCCTGTCTGTCTGTCGCTTTTTCTGTGTCTTTCTTTTTTCTATCTGTCTTTCTGTCTGTCTGTCTTATATCCTGTCTGTCCTTCATTCTGTCTGTCTTTCTGTCCTTCTGTCTGTCTGTCTCTCTCTCTTTCTTTCTTTCTGTCTGTCTGTCTGTCTGTCGCTTTTTCTTTCTGTCTGTCTGTCTGTTTGTCTTCCTGTCTGTCTGTATTCCTGTCTTTCTGTTTGTCTGTCTATCTTTTGTATTTCTTTCTATCTGTCTTTCTCTCTGTCTGTCTTATTTCCTGTCTGTCCTTCATTCTGTCTGCCCTTCTGTCTGTCTCAATTCCTTTCTTTCTGTCTGTCTGTCCCTTTTTCGTTCTGTCTGTCTGTCTGTCTGTATTCCTGTCTGTCTTTCTGTCCTTCTGTCTGTCTGTTTATCTGACTGTCTGTTTGTCTGTCTGTCTGTCTATTGGTCGCTTTTCTGTGTATTTGTCTTTCCTTTCTGTCTTGTCTTTCTGTCTCTCTGTCTTTCTGTCTTTCTTTCTGTCTTTTTGTGTTTATTTACAGTCTTCCCCAGACATCAGATGGGTGGAGAATTCCAAACTGTTATTCAAAGTGCGAACATATGTAGCATCAACAATTTACACACAGGTATGTTTTTGAACTTGAATTTTGCATTTTACACACTGTAATGTGTTATTTTAAATTTTTTTAGCCTCTATATCAGGAGTCGGCAACCTATAGCATGTGTGCCAGCATTGGCATGCAAAGGGGTAATCACTGGCACGCCAGCAACGGCGAGAGAGGAGTAGACTATTTTATTTATGTAAATTCCGCACCGGCATTCCAATCTCTATCTTGATGTAATCCTTCTTCATGGTCACGCAACGTATTTTCATGAGCTGAATGGGAGACTAAACAAACAGTTAAAATGTGACGAGACTGCAGTATACCCAACAGACTCATGCAGCGCGTGCAAGCCATTCACGCATCACGAGCCGGCAGCGCTTCACTTTCGGTTAATCGCGCGAGTAAACGACAGCCTACATTCCGTGTTTCATTTGTTACTTTTTGCTTTCAAACACCACATGATGTAAAAGGAAAACACCACTATTAATCCTTGACATTTCCAACCCAGCATCCTTAAACCATTGTCACACTCAAAATTACATTAAACGATTAAAAGAGAAAACATAAACCATCATTGTGGGATTCGTGTTTAGTCTCCCATTCAGCTCATGAAAACACACTGCGTGATCATGAGGAAGGATTACATCAAGATGTAGATTGGAATGCAGGTGTGAAAAACTTCACATAAATAAAACAGCCTGCTCCACTCTCGCTGTTTCATGCTTGCGTGCCCTCTGCGTGATTTTGAAAAATGTATGACATAATATAAGAAATATTAAGGATTCCACGCAATTTTGTGATCAGAAATCAGGGCTCGAAAATAAGGACTGCCCGATGGCCCGGGGCCAGTGTGAGAGAGATTTCGGGCCAGTTGCTAGAACTGTCACTTGCCTGATCGGTCTAGCACTGCATTTATAACATAAGTGCTAGCAAACAACAAGTGAGAGAGCACAAAAATGACATAGAGCGAACAAAGTCTTCTACCAACCGACGAGCACATAATATACTGGACGCGCCAAGGCACAGTCGCGTGCATGCACCAGCGTGCAGAGCACTCTCCTAGCACTGTCCTCACTCTTTTCTAAGTGTCTTAGCAGCACCTATTACCAATGTGTAGAAAATGGCAGGAAAAAAACCCACTTAATGAATTTCGTAGCGGGATTGCACATCTTGCGCAACATTTTAAGTATCCCCGCACATTCTGTGTTCACAGTGTGCGAAATCCCCACATTTTTCATTTTTACATGTTGGCAAAAAGTAGTAATCCACACATAGGAACACAAGAAATCAACAGTTTCTTTTTAAAGGACTGAAAATCCAGGTCTCTCCGTGCATATGTCTCATCATCATCATCTCTCTCCGTGCAGCGTAGACACTATTTAACGTGCATGCGCGCTCGTAAAGAGCCAGGGGCGTAGATTTCAGAGGGGATGGGGGGAGGTAACCCCACTCCCCCACCCGCCCACCCCCCAATAATCAAAACAAGCAAGTACAGCCCCCCAAATATTTATAACATGATCAATGGAAACATGTAAATGCTTCATGTTGCAACCCCCCCCCCCCCAAAGTTCAAGCCAAATCTATGCGCTTGGACAGAGTGCTAGTTTTATTCCCACTGTAAAAAAAAAGCACATTTCTCTCATTAATTTGCCTTTTGAGCCGAATAAACGCTAGCGTAATAAACTTTGCTAAACCCCAGTTATACACATGCCTGGAAATCACGTGCTGCTCAGTATCCACAATGTAAGTATACATTTAATTATGTAATGTTTCATAATGTAAACATTAATTTGACATGATGATGGCGTTTCATATGAAAAGAAGCAAAATCACTATGGCTAAGTGAAGATGAATATTTAAAACAGTCTACTACATATCATCCTCATAAAACACCTGTTACATGTCTCATTTCTGGACCGTACAGGTATTTTTGTTTTTGTGCTTTGTGTATCGGTCTGTGTTGGTCTTGTTTGGGTTGTCTGATTTCATGTTATATACACGTTTTTAATTCACAGATTAGGCCTAACTTCTACCTATATTACACATCACAACCGATTTAGTAGCAAGTCTCCTCTCTCAGGGATTCATATGTTTATTACATTCAGCCAATAATTAAATCACAGCCATTGACCAGTAAAATAAAAAATGCCACTCCATGTCAAAAGGTTGCCGACCCCTGCTCTATATGATCATGTGAGTTGAAGAGCTAGCAGAACTAGAAGAGCTAGTCCACCTTACTGTCCTACTGAGTATATTTCCATACAGAGAATAATGAGAAAATTAAGACAGTGATGCTGAAGCAATAAATCTTGTAACTCCTATCCCTCCAGGATTTGCACCTTCACAATTTCTTCCAGCATTGCCAGCTGATGAGGTCAACATCACAGGGCAATCCTGCTGAGCTCATCAAGTACCTAAAGGTGAAAAATCGACAGTGTGTTTGGACACTTAATTCGCATTTTAAAATACATGAATGTCACTGCATAGCTATATAGATAGCTGCATTTCCCGAAGGAAATGCCAGTGTTTGCAAGGCAGCAAAATAATAGTGTTTAAAAAGAATAATTTGAAATGTTACATGCTTATAAAAGAGTGTGTATGTGTGTGTGTGTGTGTGTGTGTGAGAGAGAGTTATATTGAGACTCCCCAATTACGGTTCACTTTTCATGGAACCTGGATGTGGCATAAAGACCAATCACAATTCATTATGCAAATAAATACAAAGACATTATCTCTGTTAGCAGTGAACCCGTAAGCCAATGGGAGATTTTATTCATTAATTTATAGAAGTCCTATATGAAAACAGACATTTAAAAAAGTTTAAACGGAGTTTATATGTTAAGAACTTAGAGCTGAATGAATTGAATTGCCTTGCAATCACTGTAAGTGTTTTACCGCACTCATTGAGTCATACACTCATTCAGTTGTTTTGCATTTGTCATGTCAATTTAGAGTTTCTCTTGTGAGCAAATATCGGCGTTTACTCACTTTACCCTCTTTTCATGTCCTGTCTTTTCAAGTGCCTGCATGCAGTAGAAACTCAAGTCATCATCAAGTTCCTGCCTACGGTGCTTATGCAGCTCTTTGAAGGGCTGACAATGGCAAACAAAGAGGGTCAAGACATTGCTGTCAACTCCACACGGTGATTAACCCCCTATTTGCCATCTTAGAAAGGCACAAGTGATAGAAAGACACCGCATTCTTGCTTTTATATAGTCTGTCTTCTACGGTCTTTCATAGCCCACATATCTACTTTTCTATAGATTGGCTCTGGAAATGTCAGCTCATTTTTCCCTCCAAAATCTGCCATTATTTTGAATGTTTTTTTTATGTATCTTTTATCTCTTGCTCATGTTAACATTACTCACATGCTTGTGTTTCCACAGTGTAATCATTCACATTGTGTCTCAGTGTCATGAAGAGGGTCTGGAGCATTACTTGCGCTCTTTTCTGAAGGTATGACACTTTTAATCCATTTTGAATGGATTTGCGCTCTTTTTCTTTATACTTTTTTTCCAGCTTACTTCATAGTCAATAAAGCACTTTGTAAAGCACTTTGAATTGGCATTATGTATGAAATGTGTTACCGTATATAAATAAACTTGCCTTGCATTGCCTTGCCTAAGCCTGTCTTGTTTGTCTTCTGCTTGGAAATGCAATGCCATGACATTATTACTTGCTTACTTAGAATTGAGCAACCACTGGATTAAGTGCATTACATACAAAGAAAGAATGTATTGTCAGCACTCTCTTTAAAAAACTGTCACATGGATTAGTCCATTTAAGATAATTGGCACAACTGTCGCATGATTCCAGGACAGAGGAATCTGTTAGCCTGTGGCTTGTTTTGGTTTTTTTTACAACAGTACTAGCATATATGCATATGCATTATATAATGTATTGATGGACCTTCTACTGTCTGTATACAGCGCAGTTTTATTCACAGAGTAGAATGACTACTTACAAGCAAGAGCAAAAAAAAAAAAAAACACACACACCAAGCAAAGCTTTTAACTTGTACTGCAAGTTGTACTGCAAGGATTTTATCTTATTGGTTATTCCAGATCTTAACTTGATAGGTGTGTTTGAAACTATCAGGGTTTCTTAGTCTGATGATTTACCCATTTCTTGAAATGTACAATAGATGTCTTTAGAACCAAAGTTTTCTTTTGCAGTATGTTTTTCGGATCAACTACGCAACTTCAGGAAACTCTGTGACGACACATGAAGTTTTAGCTGCAGCAGTGACAGTCATTCTCAAACAGACGGCAGACTCCAACACCTGCAACAAACTCCTCAAGGTGACAGAATGGTTAAAGTATGCGGAATAATGTCGCCTGTACTAGTGTGGCTCTTAATTAATAATAAAAAAGAAGTCCTATTATATCCTGTTACCAAGGGATTTCTTGAGTCTGTTGAGTGTTTGAAGTATTTTGTTGGTCTCTGTAACAGATGGCTTTTTTTTACCAGCCAGGGGTGGCAAAATGTGTTTATTCCACCTTTAGAAACAGTGTAAAGAAGGACATTGTCATATTTTTTGCATTAATCTTTGACGCTTTGTTCTTTTTGCACAGCAGATGGCACTGTTGCATTTACTTTTGTCCATTTAATTCACTTCGAACTGAGTTTGAGGGAATTTTCTTTTACACAGTTAGAAAACCAAGTCCTCATTTGACCTTGACTGATTTCATTAGAGATCATTTCTATGTGTGATATTATAGTATGTACATTGCAGCTCAACAATGCAGTTCATTTTTATTTTGATTTGATTATGCGTATGTGATGTAATATGTTGTAAATGGCAGTGGTTCTTAGTTGGTGGGTTGCAACAGATAGGGTCTGCTGGATTGTCTACAACTACTGGATTGTTCAGATAGGAAAAAAAAACATTGCTAAATGCAAATAATCATGCATAGTTAAGAGAGCAAAATAACTAGTCGTATTAGCTTTTAAAAGGGAGGAGACAATGCTTTCCATATCTTTTTTTGTTGACGTCAAAGGCTTTGAGTCCAATGAAACTGTACAGTATTTTGGCGTAAATTCATCTGTCACTTGGTAGAAAAACGGGTAATGTTTACTAGCAGTGTTAACCTTTCTCTCTCTCTGCCCCCCCTGTCTTTTATCACAGTATTCCTGGTTCTTCTTTGAGACTATGGCCAAGTCAATGGCTCAGTACCTCCAGCACAGCAACAGAATGAAAGTTAGTGTCATTTCTTCACATGTATTTAGAGTGGAACATACAGTACTATCAACTTCAAAATCAGTAAAATCATGATTAAAGGAATATTTTGGGTTCAATATAAGTTAAGCTCAGTCAACAGCATTAGTGGCATAATATTGATTACCACAAAAAATGTATTTTGATTTGCCCCTGCTTTTCTTTAACAAAAGCAAAAATCTGGGTTAGGCACTTACAATGTTAGTGAACGGGGGCCAATTTTTAAATGTTAAAATACTCACTGTTTCAAAAGTATAGCCACAAGACATAAACTGTATGCATGTAAACATGATTTTAGTGCAATAAAATCACTTATTAACCTTTTCTGTGTAAAGTTATAGCCATTTTTACAACTTTGTTGCAATGACGATGTCAAGAAACCCTAAAATGACTGTAAAATTACAATTTAAACAACTTCATAGCTCAAATAATACATGAGTTTTAACAGAATTAATGTAAGTGCTTTTATAAAATTGTAAGATTTACATTTCTGCCTTTAATCCCTCCACAAATTGGCACCATTCACCTCCATTGTAAGTGCCTCAATGTAACTGCAATTTTTGCTTTTTTAGAAGCAAAGGAGGGATGAGTCAAAATGAATTTGTGTGGTGATCAACATTATTAGACAAATGCTGTTGATTGAACTTTTTTTTTGGGGGGGGGATTTTTCCCCTTTTTCTCCCAATTTGGCATGCCCAATTCCCAATGCACTCTAAGTCCTCGTGGTCGCATAGCGATTCACCTCAGTCCGGGTGGCGGAGGATGAATCTCAGTTGCCTCCACGTCTGAGACAATCAACCCGCGTATCTTATCACGTGGCTTGTTGAGCGTGTTGCCACGGAGACATAGCGCGTGTGGAGGCTTCACGCCATCCACCGCGGCAACCACGCTCAATTCACTATGCGCCCCACCGAGGACAAACCACATTATAGCGACCACGAGGAGGTTACCCCATGTGACTCCACCCTCCCTAGCAACCGGGCCAATTTGGTTGCTTACGAGACCTGGCTGGAGTCACTCAGCACACCCTGGGATTCGAACTAGCGAACTAGTGAACTCCAGGGGTGGTAGCCAGCGTATTTTACCACTGAGCTACCCAGGCCCCTGCTGTTGATTGAGCTTAACTTGTATTGAACCCAGAATATTCCTCTAACAATCTTTTATGTTGTCTGAGAGGAACATAATTAGCTTTAATTTCCAATTCTTTCATTATCGTCATCATCATCATCACTATCATAGTATATAAAGTAGGTGCATGGCAATATTCCTGGACTTTCAAGCAGGATGTTGTTTTCAACTTGACATTCGTACAGATTTATGTGTTTAACTTCCTCATTCTTCAAAAGTGTGCATGCTCAAGGTGCTTGACACACTCAAGTCACACGTAAAGTCACGTACACAGTGTACACCCACTGTACACACACTGTTGTCCTTTGGATGTATACACTTTTTTACCATTTCATCTCATTCCAAATAGGGCTGGGCGTTATGTAAAATATATTTTTTAAGGCAATTATCACAAAATTATATATATTTTTTTATCACAAATATATATTTCATATCACAATATGGATATCACAATATCCTGCCAACCCCCCTTCCAATGGTTGGTAAATTTTTTTTGCTTTATTGATTTTGCTTTAAAAAAAAAAATGCATTAATTGAAACATGAGAAACATAAAAGACATTTATATATTCAAATTGCACTTTAAACGAAAAATGCAATAAAATAACAAATTGATCTAAAAATCTTATTTAACCACCTCCCCAAATCCAAACATTTACTGTCTCCAACGGATCCTTTTGTTCCCCAAAAAATGCTGCCAAATGTGTGTTCTTATTGAATTTGTGTTTGTATTGCATTTTGGTGATACAGTTAATGCTGCTTAAAGAAAATAAAATAGAACTCAATTTTAGGTTCAAGGTCAACGTGTCTTGTATTACTTTATGATTTAATCACTTTCGACTTTGTTTATTTAATACAAAGATACCTGTATATATTACTGAACCTGCAGAGTTGCATTCACAATGCATGCTAACCGTGTGAAACTAAACTCACAGCACCTCCTGAGATGATCGGAGATAATTTGCAGCATTCTCACAGATGACATTATTGTTGCAAACAGCTTTCAGATGAATGAAACAGAGAAAAAAGAGTGAAATCTCTTTACATGCGCATGTTCCACATGACAGGCTCGTGCTGCACGCCTCTGAACAAGCAACAATTCGGACACAAGCATTGACGGCTTTTCTTTTGTCTGTTCTTAAAAATTTAATAAAGTGTGTTTCTTCTAGCACATGTCTTTGTGACTAACAGCATTTCTTGTCATGTGTCAGTCCGAGACAGGTCGCCTGCCTGTTGCAGGTAGATGAGCAAAATTACCCACGCATGAAATACATTTGGACAAGGAACTTACGAACTGGATTCAGCCTCGTCGCATTTGACGGATGCTAGTTTCACACCCTGGCCACTGTTTAATATATTTGGTAACTTCCCAGATCCATGGTTTTGCCATTTCCCGATATTGTCGATCATCGTCTGTTCTCAATCGCCATCGGGATCTTTGTAATACATCTTCGATATCCGATTACATTGTCCTATCGCCCAGCCCTAATTCCAAACATGTTGAGGCCTATTTGACATGTCAGTCGATCATATTTGCATAACTGAAAGCATGTGTTATCAAATTGGTTATGTAAAGGTCTGCTATGTAAAGTTTGTTGTTCAAACATGCCTTAAGCTTACACTCAGAAAACTTTTCCATAAAAATATAATTGAATTGGAAATACGTCTTGCTTTATCTAATATACCCTTTTGTAGATAGACAATATACTACTGTATATAGATAAATGTGTTTGGAGCTAGCCTACTAGGTATACTACTGTATATAGACTGTGTGTTTGATTCTTCCTCCACTGAAATTATACAGCATTCATAGCATTCCTTTATGTCAGTTAATGTAGTAATACTGCCTGTTTACCAACAGATGCCTCGAGCTCAGAGGTTTCCTGATTCATTCCACCAAGCACTGCAGTCTCTGCTGCTGTCTATCATGCCTCACATCACTCTCCGCTACGTGGAGATTCCAGAGGAGGCCCGCTGCATCAACTTCAGCCTGGCCTGCTTCATTAAGGTCAGACCTAACACTTGAGTGCTTCATTAAGGTCAAGCCTAAAGGTACTGATTTACTTCCAGAAAAGTTCACCTTCATTCTTTTTTTTTAAATTTTTTGTGTGGATTTTTTCCTCTTTTTTCACCCAATTTGGAATGCCCAATTCCCAGTGCGCTTTTAAGTCCTCGTGGTCGCGTAGTGATTAGCCTCAATCTGGGTGGCGGAGGATGAATCCCAGTTGCCTCCGCATCTGAGACCATCGACCCGCGCATCTAATCATGTGGCTTGAGCACGTTGCCACGGAGACATAGCGCGTGTGGAGGCTTCACGCCATCCACAGTGGCATCCGCGCTCAACTCACCACGCGCCCCAACGAACCACATTATAACGAACCACATATAGTTACCCCATGTGACTCTACCCTCCCTAGCAACTGGGCCAATTTGGTTGCTTAGGAGACCTGGCTGGAGTCAATCAGCACGCTCTGGGATTCGAACTAGCGAGCTAGCAAACTCCAGGGGTGGTAGCCAGCGTCTTGTACCACTGAGCTACCCAGGACCCCACCTTCATTCTTTGTATAGAGTAGCAGTATACTGTTTATATCTGACCTCAACGGACTGGAGCGATGAAATGAACCGGAAAAGATATATGCGTCGAAGTAGTGGAGACCCTGGTCACACCCACCTATCACATCATCATCTTGGACCAATGAAAGTGAGAAGGTGTTAAGCAGCCAGTACAAAATTTTCCTCCAAGTTCGCCCAAGCGAATAGTTATCTTTTAAAGGCATTTGTCATTTTCCTGCCAGTAATAATCGATAGTGGTAGAAATGATAGAATACATGTTAAAGCTGAGGTGTGTAATTTCTGCACCACTAGCATCACTAAATGGAATTACAAAAATAAACGTTGTTTTTAAACAGCTTTCCCGAATAGTCCCCCTGTCTACCATTGCTTGGACTAATAGGTAGTCCCGCCCCATCTCTCACCATTGGTTGAGCCTTTGTTGTTGTGTCAGTCAGGTCAGGATACCCAAACTGAGTAATGTTTTGATAGGACTGTATCATATAGCCACAGAGTTTACACTTTATGTGGAAATCAACCTACATATGGCTTATCATTGACTGCATAATAAGCTGGGATAGGAGAAAGTATTTTAATATCAAAAGAAATTACACACTTCAGCTTAAGACAGTAGACTAAGATTAAGACTAAGTCAATATTCAGGAGTAGAACAGATAGAACTTTTTCTTAACAGTTCCTAAATAAAGAGTATTAAGAACAAAAGCTGGTGGCTCATGAAGACTTATTTTTAATACCAGTGTACTCACAACTCACATCAGTTCATTGTATGTCATTATGTTATTTGCTTTTAATATCTTTCCATACACAGCGTTGCCTGACGTTTATGAACAGAGGATTTGCTTTCAGTCTGATAAATGACTACATGTGTGGCTTCAGTCTGAAAGATCCAAAGGTAGGCACAAGAAATCATCTGTTCAAACAATTTGTTATTAATCATTTATCATTTTGTGATCAATACTCACAGTTGAAATAGAAGCTTGTTTCCAATTATTTAATTATCTCAAGAGCAAAATAATTTTGTCATATATAGCCTCTGTGGACAAATGTCAAAGTCCATGGGCTCTATTTTGGTGAGTGCACAAAACGCAACATCGTGATAAAGTTCATGTCCAAACGTCTAATTAAATCCTTGACAATCACAGTTGTAGCCATTCTATGAAACAAAAATGTATGAGATTTGTGTTAAACTATTTAAAAATCATGTTTTTTTTTTGTATTGTATTTTTTAAATATTATTTTTACATTTACAATTGTATGTATGATATAATTGTATTGGTATTTTTCCACCTGTTGTCATTGAGTGAGTGATTTTTAAGTCACTGCAAAAGGGTAAAATGTTTGGATTGGTATGATTTTTCTTGACCAGTTTGTTATTTTTATTATATTTTCATTTAGTTTGAAGTGCAATTTGAATTTAGAAATATGTTTGGTTGAATTTTTTTGTGTTTCAATAAATAAATAAAAATGTTAAAAATCGACTAGCAGAAGTGAAGTGCGTGCCGAAACAATCACTAGGCCTGTCGCGATTAATAAATAACCGTCTGATCGCAGCTATTTGATCTAAACGCGGTTATTTGAGACAGTCTAATTCCAATCACATTTTAATGCCCAAATGCGGTAATTTTAAGCGAATAGTCTGTATAAATGCTATGAACGGTGCATTTGTGTGTCATTCAGTTCAACTCCGAGTCTGAGCCACACCGCGGACATCAACCAGCTCCTGTCCATACGAGTGCATGAAGCACTTCTCAAGTGCACTGATGTGCGCGCTGTCAGCAGAGGCTTGCGCTAGTGGTGGAAAAATGCATCGATGCATCATGGTGCATCGATCTATCAAAGAAATTTTGATGCATCGATTACGAAATTTAAGAATCAATTATCATTATATATTAATACCCAATGTGTCCATCTCATATTACACGAACCTTCTCGCAGCAGACATGGAGAGGAGCACGTGAGATTAGGGAAAGAAAGCGCACTTTGAAATTGATATGTAGCCGAGTTCACCCCGTGAACCTACTTAGGATAAAATGGATGGATGGATAAATAGATAGATAGATATGTAGATAGAAAGATGGATGGATACTGCCGAGTTCGGCTTTCTGTGTCATTATTCAAAAATGTTTGCATCCATTTGACCAATGTAAGTTGTTGTTGCCTTCTACCCAATTACGATATGTGTTAATATTGCTTTTGTACGGGCCTGGGTAGCTCAACGAGTAAAGGCGCTGACTACCACCCCTGGGGTTTGCGAGTTTGAATCCAGGGCATGCTGAGTGACTCCAGCCAGGTCTCCCAAGCAACCAAATTGGCCCGGTTGCTAGGGAGGGTAGAGTCACATGGGGTAACCTCCTCGTGGTCGCTATAATGTGGTTCGCTCTCGGTGGGGCACGTGGGGAGTTGTGCGTGGATGCCGCGGTTGATGGCGTGAGGCCTCCACACGTGCTATGTCTCTGCGGTAACGCGCTTAACAAGCCAGGTGATAAGATGCGCGGATTGATGGTCTCAGACTCGGAGGCAACTGAGATTTGTCCTCCGCCACCCAGATTGAGGCGAGTCACTACGCCACCAGGAGAGAAAAAGGGGATAAAAAAATAAATAAAAATATATTGCTTTTGTATCTCCATAAAATGTGTAATTTCTCCATAAAACAGTTTAACCATGAATAGAACTTGGCTTAAATAAATATGACTGGTGGGCAGACATTTTCTGTAAAGGAAAACACTCACTCATTAATTCATTCTCTTTATAGTGAATGCTACAGAATAGGGAGCGATTTCAGTATGTTCTGAAGGGAACTAATCAGTTGATTACAGTCACCTGTGGTTGGTCAATCACACGCGGTAGCCACAAAAAGATAAAACATTTGTATCTTTCGCAGTGTGTGCTGCAAACAGTCCTGCATGACTAAATCGTAAATGGGCTTGACAAGTGGAGGCATCTCTGTTTAGCTGCCTGGCGCCTCTTTCCCTATCCCAAAATGAATAGGGAACTCATGGTTACTACATCCCATGTTACCGCCTTTACATGCTACTAATAGACAGTTTTTCATTCTATGACCCTGCTTGTTTAAAACCTGGATCGTATCTGCCTGCACATGGCATTTCATCTGTAATTACTGGTTTCAGATTTCACGGTGCATCGCGATGAACCATAATTGTTAGATGGAGAATCGTAATTGAAATGAATCGCTATCAGATCGAATTGTCACACCCCTAGCTCGTGCCAAACTCCCACGAAAATATAAACGAACAAGTATAAACTGTGATAGTGAATGCAAAGTGCTCCCGTTTCACTTGAAACTATAATGTAATGGCAAATGTTCCTGGTTCATACACGCTGTGTTAATGACACGCAGTGACAAAGAGGACAAGATGTACGCTTTCTTTATTTCTGTGTAGTGATGAAATTATTAAACGAAGTCTCAAAGGTTTTGCTTCATGACAAATAAGGGCTTGTGTGTTTAATCAGAGCATTAAAATAATGTGTGAAAGTGAATAAATTAGGACAGAAATGTTTTACTATTGCACAATATAATAAAATATAATATAAATATAATAAAATATATATAAAAAATATGTAAAATATGTTCATTATTTTTCATGTCATTCATAATTTTTTAAAGCCTTAAAAGGAAATCACATATCCCTATTTTATTATTTGTTTGATATATTTCAAGTTAAATATGTAAAAAAAGGTGTATGAAACACATGCAGAAAAAAACCCCACAATAACCAGAGAGGAACCTCAGAATAAAATTGCACTTGACGCAGCCCAAAAGTGCTTTTTCACACACAATTTCGCCAAACCCACTTGCGCCTAGGCTTAGAGCATGCTTGCACAAAAATATCAAAACTTCATGGCCATGCATGCCCATAGACTTTGCGTGTATGACTTATGGCATAGCGCTGTGCTAAGCGCTAGCACTCTTAAAAAAGGGCCCAATATTGTAATTATTCTACTACATCAACAAAGTGCAGTTTTGTGAAATAGGAACTAAATTTTGTGCAATAAAGTAATACTGCAACTGTGCTGTGTACTGATCAACACTGCTGTGATTCGGTCGTAGGCACAAAATTGCAGGTAATCTCTCTTCGTAAAACATATCTAGAATTGTAATTTACATTTCCAAGCCATGGGTTCCCTCAGACATTTTCCATACTGTGAGTGTTTTAGATAGTGGTTTTCAGTTTATGAGTAAAGTAAGGGCTGAGGTTCGCATTATTTGAAATTATTTTCATGTTTTGTTGGAGAACATAAACTGTATATTTGTACCTCAAATGTGAATTTTAAAGCTGCTGTGTTTAAAAAAAAATTATTTGCCAACAAGTTGTTAAATTAGGACATCACAGCAAACAGAACGGCACTCTTCAGTAAGTTGACCGTATTCAATAAATCTCATCCCTGATGCATTTACACCAAAGTAAGAAACTTTTTTATTAATATTGCTAGTCTTGTTGAAAAAAAGTTTTTGTCTAGTTTGGCAACTGATGAGTTTTAGCTGACAAACACTGTGTCAACAAAGTGGAATGTTTGTTTATATACCCTTTTCTCCCCAATTTTGGAATGCTCAATTCCCACTATTTACTAGGTCCTCGTGGTGGCGCGGTTACTCACCTCAATCTGGGTGGCGGAGGACAAGTCTCAGTTGTCTCCGCTTCTGAGACTGTCAATCCATGCATCTTATCATGTGGCTTGCTGTGCATGACACCGTGGAGACTCCCAGCATGTGGAGGCTCATGCTACTCTCCGCGATCCACGCACAACTTACCACGCACCCCACTGAGAGTGAGAACCACTAATCGTGACCACGAGGAGGTTACCCCATGTGGCTCTACCCTCCCTAGCAACCGGGCCAATTTGGTTGCTTAGGAGACCTGGCTGGAGTCACTCAGCACACCCTGGATTCGAACTCGTGACTCCAGTGGTGGTAGTCAGTGTCAATACTCGCTGAGCTACCCAGGCCCCCTCCCCTTTTTTATTATTAAGAGATTGGCTTCTCTGTGAAGATGTTCACACGTGATGGGTGTGATTCAAACTGCTTTTGTGCAGTAGTTTCTCCAAGCTTATCTACTGTGCTGTTGACTTTATAGAGAGTTCTATCATAAAATCATGCATGACTTTGTTTTGACTAACAAATACTATGTACCACAGCCTGTCTAGATGGTTCTTGGAAAACATGTCACATGTATTGAATACTTGATGAAACCTCATTATTCACTGGAAGTTATGATGAACTTTTATTTTGTATAGTCAAATGCAATATTCCAAAATTCCAGGGAATGATATGTGTTTTAGTTTCAGGAAATGGTTATGGCTGTGAACTTTGTTTTTATATGGAAAGGATGAGTATTACAGTTATCACTGACTTTTAAACTAATTGCATTGTATAATATGTTGTCATTAAGGATTCAAAATGCCAGTCATTGTTAATCATAGATCAAAACCATGAATTGATAGTTCAGTAATTGTTGAAAATGAACCCAATCAAGTGGTAATATTTGCCCCCTGGAATTAATTTTCAGGGACATTTTTTACTTTTGTGTAGACATATTGTTTCTAATCATATAAAAACAAACAATGTTGTCCATTTATGTCAAATGCTTCAGTTAAACATTTTACTTAGAAAATCAAATTGATATAAAATACAAAAGTAGCTTTTCTTCACATTTAGTGTTTTAAGACCTGATTTTAGTTTTCATTTTTATTTTTTGATCAAACACCACACTACACTACATTTTGCATATGGGGCTTTTTTGCCCTCAGGCCTGGTTGCTCAAAATTTAGCTAGTCAGTACTTGTGTAGACACCCTATTACTGTAAAACATATCCATCTGTTACTGTGACACTTCTTCAGTAGATCTCCAAACCAGCCCTCTGACTCATGATGTTTTTAATAATTTACAGGTTCTAACAGAGATGAAGTTTGATTTCCTCACAACGTTGTGCAATCACGAGCACTACATTCCTCTAAACTTGCCCATGGCATTTGGCAGAACCAAGCTGCAGAGAGTCCAGGGTAGGTCTCTGCACTCTGTTACTGTGTATGCCACCATGCCCTTGCTTTCCCGTGCCCCCATCCTTCCCTTCATACACACCATGCCTTGACCCCAGTCTAACTTCACCACTGTAAGATCTGCTAGCAGCGCTGGTCATCATGTCATGGAATGTGAAGCAGGTTTAAGTTTTACATAATAGGATGCGATGATATCTAAGCTCTACATGTAATTTTTGGCATGGATAAGAATAATATTTTTACCTACACATTAGATGTGAAAGTGAAGTGAGTAATTTTTTTGTCAAACTTTCACCAAATTTTGGCACCAAACGGAATTGCAAAACTAATGACTGTTTTTAAACAGGTTTCCCAAACAATGCCCTCATCTGTCTTTAGTCAGAGCAACAGTTACCCCATCCCAAATGCACGCCATTGGTTGAGCCAGTGTAGATATGTTGGGCTGGTCAGGATTCTCAAACAAAAAGAGAGCAATGTCAGAGAAAGTCTGCCTTTTGGATGGCTTATTTGTTGTTGACACATTAAACTGGGATAGGGGAAAGTATGTAAACCCGAGAAAGATTATACTCTTCACATTTTAATAAGTTCTTTTGAAAACAACAGATTCCTTGGCTGCCATGAGTTTATCAGTTTTGACATTTCCAAATGAAAACTAATTGAATGCTCTAATAAAACCTTAACATAAGAAACATATTTCCCAGAATCACTGCATCACTGAGGTAAACAGTCTCTGAGACATATGCTATGTGTGGAATAGCATACTACCATACTACTCTTACTATATATGCAGTATTTATTATGTATACTTTGCACAGTATGCACATTTTCTGAATGCATAGATCTCCCAGATCACTGGGTTAAGATATTGAGTTAAGACCAGAGTTTTATACAAAACTGGATTAAAAATGCAAAATGCTTTTTCCCAAAGACAATGCAGCTACCACTGTTTGAAAAATGCATCACTTTCACATACTAATTTTTAAGAAGTGGTTGGCAGTATATAGTATATACTGGGCAGTAATCAGTAGTAAGCTAGTATTACATTTTAAATACAATCACACACTCTCACAGCTTCACTCCCATCACTGATAATGGCGATCCTGCATGATTTGCTTCCTTTATTCATTATTTCAGGTTTAATTTCGTATGCGGCGGAGTGTTTCGGTGTCGTAGGTAGGTGATGCCGACCAATGCTGATGCAAACACACTTCTAGTCCTCTTATAGCCACTAATCACCTTGCTATGCTCCTGTGTCACTCATAAGTCACTGTCTAACCCACATCTAACACTGCAGGACAAGGCCTTCACTTTTTCTGTCATGAAGCATTACATATTTACTTTGCTTGGATGAAAGTATGTTTTGTGAAAGAGGGTTTTTATTGGATGATCTCACAACAATGAGATAAAAAAAAGCAATGAGGGCAGTCTTTCGTGTGATGTTGTTTGTTGCTGACTGTTATATTTCACTGTTTTAATAAAGGCTTATCATATATTTGTCTGTCAAACCCTACCATCAATTGAGCTCTTTACTGTGTTAATTAATTTGGATGCGGAAACATCTTGTGTGGCCTTGCCGGAATTACATTCTTGTTGCTATTTGGGATAGGGATGTTGAGTAATATTATAGTCTGGTACTGTATCACATTAAAAAGAAACAAGTAATTGATTACTCGATTAGTGAGTATGGCATTCAAAAATATTAATTACATCACCAAAATCAGTTTTAGAATAAGCTTACTTCAACAACCAGGGCTTTACTTTAAAACAGTTTTTATGAACAATATGCATTAATAAAAACATCACGATTTAGAAAGAAACAATTAAAAAATACATTTGCATTCATCCGGAGCTTACAGAAAATCCAATTTGACTGACCCCATTGGGGTAATCCACATATACAAACTCTGTTTCTAAATATGGGCAATATATTGTTTCTAAATTTATTACATTTTCATTGTTCCACATCCCTGCTGTTACAACCTTCTAAAAAAGCCTTGCAGGCTGGTTTTAGCTGGTTTAAGTTGGTCACCAAGCCTAGCCAAGCTGGTTTAACTGGGAGGCCAATTGGTCTCCTAGGCTAGCTTCAGAGTGCCCAAAACCTATTTTAAAACCAGCCAACTGACCAGACTGGAAATGTCCCTGCTGGAAAAAACAGTAAAACCAGCATAAATTGTTTTTTTTTAGCAGGGATATTCTTAATCAGTGTTCAATATCCGCTTGTTAACAACAAGGTTTTTTTGTGGTGCTTTTTTGTTTTCATTCAACCATTAAAGCAGATGCTCTAGTGACTCTAATAAGAACAAAATATGCCAAAACAAATCAAAATATTGCCACACTTGGCTGTACCTGGTAGCACACACCTCTCAACACCTCAATGATACAAATCCACAAATGTAATTTATTTAGAATTGCTTGCAAAATTTTACATAGAAGTCCTGTTGCATAAAACACAATGTTTTCTGTCGCTCTTTCTGTGATGTTTGAAATGTAGTGAAATCAGCTTTCACAAAGCATCTCAAAATGTTTTTCACTTGGATGCCTTTCACTTTCACAAATGCCAATGGCCTAATGCAGGAATGTTACCCATTATGAAAGGTCCAAAATTAACAACCAAGTGCTAAATGCGAGTAAAAATTAGGTTTAAGAAAAATGTTACATGCCAGTGGCCAGTACCTACATTGGGAATTGTAAAAATGGTAGTCTTACCCTCGCTGATTCAGGACAAGTACCACCTTCGACAAATCAAATCAGCCAAGTACTACCTTGTCACCAAATTTTTCCTCTCATTTTTTTGCAGCGTTAAGCAGTATAAATTATGGTGCTGCGCCTTGCTTGGTCCTTTTGCAGATCTATGGAAGGACCCAGAGCAGGATTAGTGCAGCAACAAAAATATTATCCATAGTATAATATTATTGAATAGTTTTGAAAGCCAATTCTTACTCTCTTTCCTTCATGAAACACAAAATGAGATATGAGGCAGAATGTTACCCTCAGTTACCATTTGTACTGAAAAAAGATCCTTTATTCATATTTGCTAAATAATTAATGCAACAACAGTATTATTTTTCTTTTTTATTATGAACCAAACCTTCCTGTACTCCATAAATACAAAGAATGCTCGTTAAAGATTTGGAATATTCTTACAGTTGTGCATTCTTTTGTTCAACACAATTCATTACGCATTTATTTCTTATCCACATTAAGTTATTGAACCAGTGAATGTAACCTAAACCCTTTTTCAGTATTCCTGAATTTTTTTTTTATTCTCCAGAACTCCATGTGATGACACATGTGGAATATTCCATGTAATAAGGCACCAAAAATAAAAAATATGAAAAAATCATGATAGGGCTTCGTTTTTCTGAAAGAAAACATTTTCTCAATTCGCCTGCCAATTGGCATCTTTGGAAAAAAGTTAATTTTGGACCCTGCATGACAAAAGTGTGATGCCTATTAAGCTACCAAAAGGCCACAATGATGGTGGAATTTTCTCATAATGAATGTGATGTGAAACATTATGAATGAATGAATTAATTAATGTTACATGTATATAGCACTTTTCTGACACTACACTCAAAGCGCTTTACACAATGAACAGAGGACTCTCCTCAACAACCACCAGTGTGCAGCATCCACCTGGATGATGTGACGGCAGCCATAGTGCGCCAGTACGCTCACCACACACACCAGCTATTGGTGGAGAGGAGAGAGTGGAGTGATAGAGCCAATTAATGGATGGGGATTATTAGGAAGCCATGATTGATAAGGGCCAATTACATGCAGTAGCTTCAACTGAGAATGTCGGTGAACTTGAATTGATATATTTCAGATCAGAGTCTGGAGTACAGTCTGACTGAGGACTATTGTAAGAACCATTTCCTGGTGGGTCTGCTGCTGCGAGAGGTGGCTGATGGACTCCAAGGCTGCCCAGAAATCAGGCAAATAGCTGTGGCCACACTGAAGAACCTCATGATCAAACACGCCATGGACGACAGGTACAATGCTTTTAAGGTGAGTTGTGATACTCTACAAACAAATTTATGATTTTGGAAATGAAAACCACTTTACCAACTTCTTGTTTGGCAAGTCCCTGATGCTGTTAAATAGCAAAGGGCATGTCTTTAACCTTTGTGCCCACCAGAATGCATATGGCTGTCCTCCATGTGTAAGTAAATAGACAGCTGGGATTGTCGTTACTGAGAATGACATGTGACAGTTTATTTCTCAATGGTGCTTGTGTACCAGAGATTTCAGTGTCTTTTGTTTGCCACTTTAAAATTAGATTAGTTACACAGGCATTTCTTTTGCTATTGCTCATACTTTGGTTTAGGGAGCCTTCTAAACCCCTAACCCTATGTATGAAACTTCAGCAGGTAACCTTTTGTGCTACAGACATGAATTATAGGGACTAGAAAATCACAGAGACTTGGGGGTGGGCAACCACTCGTAACACCTAATAAATGCCCTAGCAACCACCCAGAACATCCTAGCAACTGCAAAGCAATGGGCTTACAACTCAGAACACCAGAGCAGCTGCTTAGCAATGCCCTGGTTACCACCCACCAAACCCTAGCAGTGTGGCAGCAATTTTTGGCACGGCCAAGTACCACTCTAAAAATCTAATTTGAGATGTTTTGTGTTAAATACAATTCCATTTCTCATACATGACTTAAGGACTTCTAGTGTAAATGTTTTGGTTAATAATTTTGCACCAGTCTAATATTTTAGATTTAAATATCCTCTTAAGCCAAACAGCACAAATAAGTTTAGTTAAACATTTCTCTACATCATGCACATGAAGGCAACTCTGGTAAAAAATCAACAGTTTATTTTAGATGAACCCAATGCATAAGCAGGTTGACATTATTTACATTTTTGTACATTTGCATTTTATCTTTATGGAGAGTGGCATGCAACAAAGCAAGGAAAACCTCAAATGCTGTCTTTTCCGTTGTCACCGTAGGAAATAACTGCTGTGCATTGTATGTGCATTCACCTCAGACCACCCTCTGTTGTCTGTTATGCAAATGCTTTGTTTTATTTGATACACCCAGTTCTAAGTTCCATGTCGTTGGCACAGCTGGTGAGCTCTTGCTGTGATCGGGTTTCTCGTGAACTCGCTATGATCGTGTATGTTTATTCTGGATAACACCTACATTTTTTTTCATCTTGACATTGTGAGTGAGATACTACTAGTGGCAGAACCTCTGGAACTGGAATTATGAGGACATTTCTAGAACACTGTGAAAAAATAGAAGCTGATTTTATTTGCTTTTACAGTATGTAGGGGTTACATCTCCATCAGCACCCTAGTTCAGTAGTCAGGGAACTGACCACGGGGGTCGGCCGTTTCTAAAGCTGTCCCATTCTCCAAATCACTCCAGTGCACTGAAACGTTCGCTCCCTAAAAATTGCATTTCTCCTCAAGAAGTGTCATCATGTCTTATTAAGTTTCTCAAGTCATACGAATATGAGCACAAGTGTATATTTATGAAGTCTAACCTTTATTTTCTCTTCAGAAAACCGATATATCGATCAACCTCTACTCTTTAAGTTACAAGTGTTTCATAGTTGGCCCCAATAAAGCTAGAAATCTTCTTGATGTTCTTAAATTTCTTGATTTGGGTGGTGTTGTGGTCTTAATTAAACCCATAAAAAGAATACTCTAGACTTTTTTAACTTAATACCAAGAATAATAATAAATGTGTTTTGAATTTAAAAAATAAGCTTTGATTGACTCCCAATATCCCCTGGTCCCTATTATTAACAAAATGTGAGATTATGACATTTTAGTCAGGTATGGTACAATGTTTTACTCATTTTTAGGCACTTTTTTGGCAGTTTTGACTGCGTTGGAGAAACTTGAAAAGTGGAATGGAAGTAGGTCTATTTGTGCCCTGTTTTCATCTGGCACTCAAAAGTTAGTAGTTGAAGAGCCCTGTTGTATAATATAGCTTGGGTATTATTAGCATTGTTTGCTTCTGCACTATTAACGACAAGTCAGCTTTGACAGTTACAAATTGTTCTTTTGATATAGAGATGTTACGAACAGTGTTGAAATGTACATAATTGAACAAATATTCATGGAAAGTAATTTGCTTCATCAGTGCTCATTCATATGACCTTATAATGCCTTCCATTGTGTTCTATTCATTCTGATACAATATGTCATCATAATAAGTGATTTACCTTTAACCTCATGACAGAACCAGCAGGCTCGCATCTGTCTGCTCTACCTGCCACTGTTCGAGCTGTTGTACCAGAATCTCAGTCAGATGAACAACCCCAGGCAACTCATTAGAAATGGTCTCGGCTTCATGGTAAACACCCATTTATCCACAATGAATGTGTCACGTCTATGTGGAAAATAATTTTTGTATCAAACATTGCTCAATGAGTCTTTGAATCGGAACAGTTGTAGAATGTCTCCAAACAGAGAGGACTTTAAGAAAATATTAACAGAAATATATGAATGCAATGATCTTGTACAGCGATGTCCACCTTTAACTTTAAACGTTCGTCCAATTTCTATCTTGGTAATGGACTATTAAAATGTTACTTTTAGATGTAAACCGGGTTCCCAGATATCTGTGTTTTCCAAGAAAATTGTTAAAAGTCATGGAAAAGTCATGTAATTTCTATAATGAATATATGGATTTGTAGTTATGCTTTGGCTGTTTCATCTGCTAGATTGCTCATTATTTGTTTATGTTGATTAAAATATGCTTGCAAGCCAGAGTGATGTCCAGAGTGGTGTCGGTTGAACTGATTCACTGATCATTCAGAATGATTCATTAGCGACTAGGTCTGAATCAAAATGATCTTTAAAAATCCTTATTCGTTAAACACAAATAACTGGAAAAGTCATGAAAATCATGAGATTAGACAAGGAAAAGTTATTTCCTTCATGTGTTCAGCTGTTTTCTCTTGTGTGTGTGTGTGTGTGTTTGTGTGTCTGTGTGCTTCTTTACCATTCTGGATTCTTATTGCACTGACATGCAAGTGCTCCATTTATATGGTGTGTCCTTGTGTAAACTTTAACCTTGCAAGTTCTTGAAAAGAAGCCAGACAAACCCTTCTTGTGTTCCCATGCTCCTTTAGTACCGCGATAATTCATCAGTGACTGGGTCAGCGGACAGCCGCAGAGGCAGCATCGTCATTGATAAGGAACAGGGTGAGTATAAAAGTTATTTTGGCAACAAAAAAGTAAATGTAATAGACATACAGTATCAGTGAAAAATTTAGACGCACCAGCCTATTCTTTATTTTTTACTATTTTCCACATTTTAGAATAACAGTAATGCATCAAAACTATTAAATAACGCAAATGGAATTATGGGAATGATAAAGTGATGCAAAAATGTTATCTTTTCACTTCTATAAAGTTTGTCTTTGCCTATGAAATGGCTATCCATTTGCTTTGTGTTATAAAAAAAGATATCTCTCACAGGACTATGAGGCTTAAGTGCTTCATTACTTGCTGTCTTTTTCTCTGGACTCCCAAGGTCTCATTTTAAATTTTGACCATATTAACAATTCAGAAGGATAGAAAAATAAAAAATAATAATGAATAACATTTAATAATGACAAAAATAATAAAAGAAAATACTAAATAAATAATTATCACTAACAGTAATGACCCTTGTGACTCCTGACCTGCTCCACAGCACTGAAGCATCATTAAAAGTTTGCTTACAAAATTAAAATGCCCCTGAATTAGTGAAATAAAATAAAATAGATTGAAGAATCCTCTGTTGTGGAAGGTCACTAAAAAGACCAGTACCGCCAGCAGGACAAGTCATACCTGCGAGGTGAGCAGCAAGAGGATACAATTGTTAACCCACAGACAAGAGAGCTAAGGCAAGACAATGAAAATGAGCCAGGGAGGAGGAAACTAATTAATTGGCCAAGATCTAATGATATTGAAGCCTGGAGCAGACTAGACCAAGACCAGTGCTCCACCTTGGAGAATGCACTCAACAGAAGGGTGGAGGCCAAGCTTAATATGTTTAGTGACATTGTTTATGAATGCGTAGGTAGATTTGGGGAAGCGTCAGTGAAGAAGTGTGGTCCCAGGGTGATGGGTAGGAGAGAAAAGGAAATAATTAAGCTGGTGAAAAAGAAGAGGCAGCTTCGCAAGGCATGGGGAAGACCAGATGAGCATGAGAAGGAGAGCTTGAAGGTATTGTGGGATTGCATAAGGGCTAGGTTGTCGGTTTTGAGGAGGGCAGAGATAATTTGTCAGCAGAGAAGAAGGAAGGAGCATGAGAGGATGAAATTCATCAAGGATCCTTTTAAGTTTGCCAGAAATCTTCTTGAAGAGAAGAGGAGTGGAAAGCTGGTGATGATGAAGCAAGATCTAGAAGATCACATGAAAGAACAACTAGGGGATCCCCATAAAGTCAGCCCTCTAGGTTCACCCGGATATGTCCCTCAGCCAGCGGAGCCAGTAGTGGGATTTGATATAGCTCCACCCAAGTTGAGTGGTAGAAAAAGCAATGGCAACTTCAGCCCCAGGCCCGAACAGGATCACATATAGGCTGTGTAAGCGGTGCCCAACAGTTCTTAAACTGTTATGGGGACTACTGTGAGTTGCCTGGAAGAAGCTGTGTATACTCCTGGAATGGTGAAGGGCAGTGGCCATCTTTATATCCAAAGAACAGGAATCCACCAACATAAGTCACTTTAGGAGTATTGCTTTACTGAATGTGGAGGGAAAGTTTTTTTTTCGGTGGTAGCAAGGAGGATGTCAGATCACTTCCTGAAGAATGGATACATTGACACAATCTGCCAGAAAGCAGGTATACCAGGTTTTCCTGGATGTGTGGAGCATGCGTCAGTAATATGGGAGCAGATCCAGTCTGCCAAGAGAGACAAGAAAGTCCTCCATGTAGTCTGGCTGGACCTGAAAAATGCCTATGGATCGGTTCCACACCAGCTCATCAGCTATGCAGTGGAGTTTTCCATTTACCAGAGTGTAATAAGAGCTTGGTAGATAGTTACTATGTGGACATACCCCTTGTTATACAACACAGGATTACAAAACTGGATGGCAGCAACGGGATAAGGGATTGCGATGGGATGTTCAATCTCTCCCATCCTGTTCACAGCTGCAGTCGAGATCATCCTAATTGGTGCTAGACAGATGGCCCAAGTATCCGTGCACAATCTGGGGTAAGATTGCCAGCACTGCGCAGCTGTATGGATGATGTCACAAGCATCCTCCAGACTGCTACATGTACAAACAGACTGGAAGAGCTTTTGGCATGGGCCAGGATGAAGATCAAGCCAGTATAGTCACATAGATTTTCTATTCATAAGGGGATCAGAAGTGACCAGATATAATTTGCAGTGGATGGTGAAAGAATCCCGGTGCTGGCAGAGCAGTCCATTCGAAGTTTAGGGATAGAATACAAAGCAGATCTGTCAGGTAAACACATGGCAGGGTTGGTTCTGAAGCAGCTGAAAGAAGGCTTGGAAAATATTGTCATCTCCCAGGCAAATACAAAGTCTGGTGTTACCAATTTACATTGTATCATCACCTGATGTGGCTGCTAAAGATGTGTGAGATAACTGCAGCAGCAGTGGCAAGGATGGACACCAAGGCCAACAGTTACTTCAGAAAGTGGCTGGGCTTGCTGCGTTTTCTTTCAGATGTAGCATTGTTTGGAAGAAATGCCTTACAGCTGCCAATAAATCCATCACCCTGGGTTACAAGCAGGAGAAGACCTGGCTGTTCTTAGAACTAAGGGAATCAACAGACTAGTCAGTGAAGGCTTGTCAAGTCCAGGTCCGAACAGGCCGCTCCTGGAAGGCAGATGAGGTAGTAAACAGGGCGGTTTCAAGACTGAAGCAACAAGAGATCATTGGAAGTACCCAATCAGGAAGAGCAGGCCTTGGATGGGGAATGGCTCCCAAACTGTGGTCAGCAGCCTCTAAACAACAGAAGAAAGTGATGATAGTGGCAGACATAACTAAGATGGAAGAGGAAGTATATATGATTCGAGCAGTCAGCCAGCAGTAGCAAGGGTGTTGGACAGTATGGGAAGGTATATCTAATAGAGTTTTAGAGTGGGCTGACCAGGCTAAATTTTCTAATAAGATCCACCTATGATGCTCTTCCAAGCACTGGAAATTTGTCTCTGTGATTTGGAAATGAGGAAAGTTTCCCCCTCTGCGATGCCCCAAGAGCAAATCTGCAGCACATGTTGGCTGGGTGCAAGACCGCCTTGGCACTAGGACGGTACAGGTGGCGGTATGATCAGGTTCTGCGAAAGATGGCAGAGATCCTTGAGATGATTAGAATAAAGGCCAACAAAGGCCATCATGCTCCTCAGAGGAAGTACATTGAGTTTGTTAAAAAGGGAGGTGCCACACAAGGCACAGCACAGAGGGAGGAAAGGTCAATCCTGGCACATGGAACTGATTGGTCAATGATGGTCGACCTTGGCCAGAAGCTAAAATTTACTTCTGAGATCACCATCACCTTCCTGAGGCCAAACATAGTGTTATAGTCAGCATCAGCTAGGAAAGTCATAATTATTGAACTTACTGTCCCATGGGAAGAGGGACTGGAGGCAGCCTATGAGAGGAAGAAGCTAAAATCTGCTGATCTGGTTGCTGAGTGCAGGAAAAATGGATGGAGGGCTGCCACTTACCCTGTGTAGGTCGGGTGTCGAGGGTTTATTGGAACATCAATGCAGCACCTGTTGAAAAACATTGGCATCTTTGAATCAGAGTTGAAGAAGTCTCTGAAGGAAATGGCAGAGAAAGCAGAAAAAGTGAGCTTCTGGCTATGGTTAAGAAGGAAGGATGAAAAGTGGGGTGTGCTGAAGTAAGAAAGTATGAATAGGGAACAAATGCTATATGTAGTGAGGTAGCAAGTAGAAGAGGAAAAGGGTGGGGAGGAGCTATTTCTGCTGACCCACTCTGTCCTTATCTGGGGGTTTCTGGAGAGGGATTGAGTGGGGGAGCGAAACCAGGCCAAGCTAGGCTTTGGAGGGGCCGCTGATGCAGTCTAGGGACTCGCGTCTCACGTCGCACTCCTACTTAATCTGTTGGAGGATTGGTTTAAGGACAGGCACTGGATGGGTGGTAGGCAGAGTTTGATAGCTTGTGTTTTTTTCTAACAGAGAAGAGGCCTTGGATGCAGGGTAGGTATTCTCATGGGGAGGGTTGTATAGAACACTGGTTGTAAAGTATGTCTTGATGGGAAAAGAGGAATGTCTTGATGGGAGAGCAAGAATGAGAGGCAATCGAGAGGAGCTGGTGTCCAGCTGCAGGGAGTGGCAGGGAGATGTCCCTGACCGCTATCCCACCACCAGGAGATGTTCTGGGATTAATTGGGCAAAACATCAGTGATAGGTGGCTCCCAGCTGATGACTTCATAGCTGGACAACTGAAGGCGGAGGTGCAGCAGGCAGTAATGCCCAGTAGGTTTAGACATTTACCTATGCATCTGAGAAATAAAGTGGATTGAAATAAAATAAAATAACACTGTAACAACATTTCCCTGCTACACCATACAGCTTTTACATGCTGGGCATTCTCTCAGTCAACTTCATGAGGTCCAATTGGGAGGCTTTTTTAAAAAAGTCCCCATGCTTGCTGTACACTTGTTGGCTGCTTTTCCTGCACAAATTGGTCCAACTAGAAATTCATACATAAACAATTTATATTTGTCTACAAAAATCATTTCAAGCATTCAAGCATACACATTTAGATCACAATGTTTTTGAGATCATAAAAAATGCTTGTCGAGATTGTCCAAACTTTAAACTTGTGCTGTATGCTGTGTTTATACACAACACCACCTGTGTGTGGAATGTGTATTCTGTATGTTCTGATTAAACTGGTTGTTTGGCTCTCTCTCTCTCTCTCTCTCGCTCTCTCTCTCTCTGTGTGTTTCACAGCCAGTGCTATCCCCCAGAAAGACTTTGTGAGGAGAATGGAATCTAGAGGCTCTTTGTATGGGGATCCTGGTACTCCAGACATCAATGAGGTGAACAACAGACATCTATTTCACTATAGACAGTGCTGGGTAGTAGTGGATTACACGTAATCTGTATTATGTAATCAGATTACAAAAGCAAGTACTTGTAATTGGATTAAATTTAATTTTAACATACTCGTAATTGGACTAAAGTTACTTTTTATGGATTACATGATTACATATTAACAAGGCAACGGCAGTTAATTGTTAATAATTTATTGATTATCCTAATCATTCTCTTTGTTGACTCAAGATGGCGCCGAGTATGGCTGCTGCGTTGCGAGCTCCAACACAACATTGTAGTGTTTTGTTTGTTTTGTTTACAATTCTTATGTTTTTTGTCTTTGATGTTGCCTGCCTTATTGTCTATGACAGACAAACACTTTTGGACATTGGTTCTGCAATTACACACCGTAAACCGGACTTCAAATTCCTCAATGCCGACCTGCTGTTTACAAACACACCAGCGGAGCCCTTTGTCTGGACAGCCCGAGCGCAGAAACGCAAAAGGAAAAGGGGAAACACAGCCAGCGTTCTCATCAGAGTAAGACGTCACGCAAATCGATGCCCGCTACCCAGTATTCTACTGGCAAATGTTCAGTCTCTGGACAACAAGCTCTGCGAGCTGAGAGCGCAGATCTCTTTCCAACGAGAGACGAGGGACTGCTGCATTATCTGCCTTACAGAAACTTGGATGTCTACGGAGATTCCAGACTCAGCCATTGAACCCGCGGGGTTCTCCGTGCACCGAGCGGACAGAGCGAAAGACCTCTCAGGTAAAAGTAGAAGTGGTGGTGTATGTTTTATGATCAACAAATCATGGTGTGATCAGAGGAACGTACATTCTATCAAGTCTTTCTGCTCTCCTGATCTGGAATTTCTCATGCTTCTGTGTCGACCATTCTGGCTACTGAGGGAATTCACAGCGGTCATTATCACAGCTTTGTACATCCTGCCACAAGCCGACACAGACCGGGCACTCAAGAAACTGTACGGGATTATAAGCAAGCAGGAAACTGCGCACCCTGAGGCCGCGTTCATTGTGACCGGGGACTTTAACAAAGCCAATCTCAAATCAGTCGCACCAAAATACCACCAACACATTAGTTTTAACACACGAGGGGACCGGGTTTTGGACCATTACTACTCTCCCTTCCGGGATGGCTACAAATCCCTCCCCCGCCCTCCATTCTGCTTCTGCCCGATTACATGCAGAAACCGAAACAGGAAGCATCCACCCTCAGAACGATTCAGTGCTGGTCGGACCAGTCAGACTCTATGCTACAAGACTGTTTTGATCATGCGGACTGGGAGATGTTCCGGTCCGCCTCTGATGACGACATCGAGCTTTGCGCTGATAGCGTAACATGTTTCATCAGAAAGTGCATAGAGGACATTTTTCCGAGCAAAACAATATGGATCTATCTGAACCAGAAACCTTGGATTAATAGTGATTTTCACGCGGCACTTGATGTACGGACCTCCGCTTTTAATTCCGGGAACGCGGAGGAGCATAAACAATCAGAACAGCAAAACGTCAGTACAGGAACAAGATTGAAGGACAGTTTAACACCACCAACTCTAGAAGCATGTGGCAGGGAATTAACATCATCATGGACTTTAAAGGGAAGAAAAACTCCGTCGTGAACACCGCTGCCTCTCTCCGGGATGAGCTAAATAATTTTATGCTCGTTCGAGGGAAATAACACCGCCCTCACGGAGAGAGCTCTCGCGGCCAAAGCTACAGAGGTTAGTTCACTCTCCGTCTCTGTAGTGGATGTCACCCGATCCTTCCGACGGGTGAATATCCGCAAAGCCGCGGGTCCAGATGGCATTCCGGGCCGCGTCATCAGAGTGTGTGCGAACCAACTGGCTGGTGTTTTTATGGACATTTTCAACCTTTCCCTCTCTTTGTCTGTGGTCCCCACATGCTTTAAAACATCCATCATTGTGCCTGTTCCAAAGCAATCCAAAATCACTTGTTTAAATGACTGGCGTCCTGTTGCTCTGACCCCCATCATCAGCAAATGTTTTGAGACACTAATCAGAGATTACATCTGCTCTGTGCTGCCTCCATCACTGGACCCATTACAGTTGCTTACCGCAACAACCACTCCACTGATGATGCCATTGCATCTACAATACACACCTTTCTCTCCCACCTGGAAAAAAAGAGCACTTATGTGAGAATGTTGTTTGTAGACTACAACTCAGCATTCAGCACCATAGTGCCCTCCAAGCTTGATGAGAAACTCCGGACTCTTGGCTTAAACAGCTCACTGTGCAGATGGATCCTGGACTTCCTGTCAAGCAGACACCAGGTGGTTAGAATGGGCAGCAACATCTCCTCGTCACTGACCCTCAACACTGGAGCCCCGCAGGGCTGTGTTCTCAGCCCACTCCTGTATTCCCTGTACACACATGACTGTGTGGCAACACACAGCTCCAATGCCATCATTAAGTTTGTTGATGATACGACAGTGGTAGGTCTGATAACTGACAATGATGAAACAGCCTACAGAGAGGAGGTGCACACTCTGACACACTGGTGTCAGGAGTACAACCTCTCCCTCAATGTCAGTAAGACAAAGGAGCTTGTGGTGGACTTCAGGAGAAGAGATGGAGAACACAGCCCCATCACCATCAATGGAGCACCAGTGGAGAGAGTCAGCAGCTTCAAGTTCCTGGGTGTCCACATCACTGAGGAATTCACATGGTCCGTCCACACTGAGGCCATCGTGAAAAAGGCTCATCAGTGCCTCTTCTTCCTGAGACGGCTGAGGTAGTTTGGAATGAACCGCCACATCCTCACACGGTTCTACACCTGCACTGTAGAGAGCATCCTGACTGGCTGCATCTCCGCCTGGTACGGCAATAGCACTGCCCACAACCGCAAAGCCCTGCAAAGGGTGGTGCGAACTGCCAGACACATCAGTGAGCTTTCCTCCCTCCAGGACATATATACCAGGCGGTGTGTGAAAAAAGCTCGGAGGATCATCAGAGACTCCAGCCACCCAAGCCATGGGCTGCTCTCACTGCTACCATCAGGCAGACGGTATCGCAGCATCAGGACCCGCACCAGCCGACTACATGACAGCTTCTTCCCCCAAGCAATCAGACTTTTGAACTCTTGATCTCTCACGATCAAAATACATCAGCACTGCACTTATTACTCTTATATCTCACACCGGACTCTCATAATTATATTTTCTCTTAACAACACACTGGCAACTTTCTATCAACCGACAGCCTGTATGTCAGTACAGTACAATACAACCTACTGTACATTTTATATATACTATATATATACTATTTTTATTGTATAATGTGTATTCTATATTGTGTGTATTGTGTAATGTACATTGTATGTTATTATTTGTATATTGTGTTATGTGTAATTATGTGTATATTAGATTTTAAATTGTGTTGTGTAAATTTGATAAAGTTTATTGTAAATTGGTATGTGTCTCATCACTGTCACGACTACTGTGTTGCTCGGAACTGCACCCAAGAATTTCACATACTATTGCACTTGTGTATATGGTTGTGTGACAATAAAAGTTATTTGATTTTTGATTTGTTTAATCTTACAGCATACCGCTGATATATGTTCGGTAAATCTTAGTGTTTTCGGAAGAGAAGGGGAGGGTTGTTATGCTACTAGCCAGCCAGGTGAAGATGGAGCGGTCTACCTCAGCATTTAACCACTGGATCTATACAGATAATTTCATTTTTAAGGAGACACGGGGCAAAAACATCACAATGTGAACTCTGCCTTCCACAAGTTAATATCCAACTAACTGCGAAGGATTCTACTTCAAATCTAAAGAAGCATTTGGAGGTATGTTTGCAAGTTTTTTTTTTAACTTTCGCAAATCTAACCAACTGAAACACATTTTTTCAAATATTATTTGAATTATCACTCTCTGTGTAATATAACCATGTGTCACAATGTCTTTGGAAGGGATTTGTCCATTAAAGGCATCAAAATGTACTTCAAATACACGTAATTTCGTATTCAATTGGATAAGCACCGTAAAGTTACTTTTAGTTTCTTAAATTGCTTTTGTAGTCTGCTTCAATAATGTTTATGAATGCACTTTTGGTGTCGTGATAGCTTAGAGACATTTTTGTGATGCCGATTCACAAATATAACTGGCTTGATCTCTAATCACATGTGGATGGCGTTTGTAAAATGGTGAAACTGCATGACCACATTTGTGTTATCTTGCCTCTTTCAGCAGCACAGGGGAAAACATGAAAATATGAAATCTTCCTTCATATTTTTACATTTGCAATCATTTATCTGAGTTTGTGGACATAAGCACCACTCAAACGATTAAGCATGCAGAATTCGGTTGGAAGTAATCCACAAGTAATCAGATTAGATTACACCAAAATGTAATCTTCAATATTATGTTACTGATTGCATTTTTTTGTCATGTAATTTGTAATCAATACCCGATTGCAATTCACAAATAATCCACCCAGCACTGACTATAGGTGTCCATAATTCACATCACATGACACCATGCATCATTTTGTCATGTGTACATGTCTGCTTAGTTACACAGGCGTGGTTCCAAAATCGGCACTTTGCCTGCCATTGGCCATCTGGGACAGTATGAGATCAGAGGGCTGCTTCTGTGTTACCTGCATATTATAAGAACTTTATCAGATGGTAAGCACACTGTAATGACTCAGGCCCAGATGGAATCTGCATTTTCTGCACTGATTTATATTATGGAACTGAGAGTACAGTCTAACTGGGCAAGGGACAGGGGATGTGTTGAAGTTTATGATTGATGGGTGTTCCAATTTCTTTTAAAATCTGTGGAGCTTTCTGATGAGTTGTACACATGTGCGCCGTCTCTTACTTTACTAGCAACCACCTAGCAATGCCATAGCATCACCAAACAGTGTTACATTTTATAGATTAGTCATAGTTCAGTCTTTTTCATAATTTATTTTAGTCAGTTTTACTCGGACTAAAATGGCATATAATTTATATAACATATTTTAGTTGTTTGCAAAATGACAAAAACATGTCAAAATGTAATATACCAAACTTTAATTAAATATTAAAACATTTCGATTTATTTAATATGTATCAAAGATAAAGAAAACATTGTGAAAACATTCCTTTTGTGAAAACCTGAGCTTCTGAAATAATAGCATATAATAAACTTACTGAAGTATCAGTTACTTTTTAGAAGTTACTGTATTGTGAATTGTTCATGCTTTAGTGACTATTTTCTATACAGTTTAGAATATTGCGTTTTGTGTTGCACGTTTTTACGGAAACAGCATATTCACAACACTTGTTAAGCATTCTGATAGCGCTTCAAGTTCACCTGTTGATTCACTTCATTGATTAAATAAAAGAAAAAACCTTCGTCAACAAACATTTGGGTCACAAATTTGGTTGATGAGATTAACACTGTACCCAGAACACCTCAGCAACCACAAAGTAATGCCCAAGCAAACCACTAACACACCCTAGCATAGTGGTTGCAGGTTTTGCATGTTCAAGCACCACTCAAATTGTCTTCTGATAGTTTATTATAATTTATCAGACCAGTTATGAGATATAGAAAGTAAAAATGAAATTAGGAAAAAATACGAAATAATTAATCTCTTTACTAATTAGTAGGGCTGTCAATCGATTACATTTTTAATTTAATTAATGACATTATATGCCAATTAATTAAAATAATTGCATGTGTCTATATATATATATATATATATATATATATATATATATATATATAAGGCCCTCTGATAACAATAATTGAATATATAATGATTAAATAATAAAAATAGTTATATTCAAATATATATAAATAATAATATACAGTATATTATAAATAATTCAGATAATTAAAATGAATTATATTATTGTGGCAGAAGAGGAAAGTATAAATTTTGTTAATGAATATAAGCCTATCACTGACCGGCAGTCCACAGCAATCCATTTTGCGATTGAATTCGTCAATCTTTCCAAGACAGATTTATTATAAGGGCTTTTCTAAGGACGCGTCAATGTAAATATGCGTCAGACTCTTTTGGAGCATCTCACTTTGGTAGCGTTGCATCATAAACACCTTATTTTTAGGTCTCTGTGCCAAGTTAAACGTAGTTTGCAACTCGTGAAAAACACGTCTCGACATCCCTGCATTCGAATTTGCACTCCATCTAGCTGTTTAAATGCTATTTTGTCCATACAGGTGCGCGTTGCCTTTACAGCTGGAGTTTCGCTTACTGCCCCCTGCTGAAAACAGGTGGTACTTAAAACTTGAATTTGCTCGAATGATAGGAATATTGCTTATTACAGTCAGAGGACATGATTAATTGCATTCATATTTGGAACATGTTATTTTTTTATATAATTAACCACACTGAGTTATAACATTAAATCGACAGCCCTACCAATTAATAAAGAGTTTAAATAATACTTTAAGATTACTTTAAGGTTATCAGCTCTACTTAGAACACTTTTTTATATTTTTGAAGACTGCACCGAATCTGCACACTTTTTCTAGAAAAAGTAGAAAAAAGTATGTAGATTCTGTATGGGGCAGCCTATGTAGAACTTCATAACCTTCTGTGCTTTAAAAACAAACACACAGGGTGGTGTCAGACAAGTAATACGCCTAAAATGTGCAAGAGTTTTCTCATCAGTGTAAAAAAAAGCTTGAGTTAAACAACTTGGTGCCTGCTCCTGGATCCAGGTTTTTACAAAGACATTGAAAACTTGGAAATGTAAAAACACCCTAATTTATGCAAATGTTAATGAGATTATGCCTTAAATGTCACAATGATTCACAGGTTTAAAAAAGTCTTTTCAAGCACCCCTCAGGTTCACATACCCCTAGGAATCACTGGTGAAAAATATTTAATTGGCTAGATATTGCTCTTTGTTCATTCTGTTGTATTTAGTGTAAAACTTGCCATTAGTAGTTAGAGCATCATTGAAACTCAGTTCTTCTTCAGAATGTCACTGTGAACAGGAAAAGCTGAGCTATGTTGCATTAATGCTTATATTTCTGTCTTAATGTCTTCCTGTAGACACATTGATGGCCTACTGGTCAAAAATCAATCCACAAGACATCATGAACTTCCTCAGTCTGCTAGAGTAAGTGACTCAATGATCTTGGTTGACCTGTGTTGAATGTGTCTGCACTATTAGCTGTGTTGTGTCATGTACTATGTACAAAAAGACAATGGAGAAAAATACAGTATATCACAATAGTGTGTATACAAGTGAAAGAATATTAAACTGACCATAAATGGGTCTCTCATACCCCAAACAGAACACAAGGGTTAAAACATAAAACACATAAACATGACCGTTTATTTTAATCCAGAGCTAGTCTTAGGATAGAAACAAACTCTACACAAGCATGCAAATGCAAATGCTTGGCCAATGCATTGTAAGGATGAAGTCCCGTTTTACATGCATAGTGTGCATTCTTGCATTACTGTTGCAGGAGCATACCCCAGTTCAACGGGACTATAAATTTACCTTCAAATGTCTGTGCCGTTAAGCCGGATCTGTAATTATTTAGCTAGCTAGGTGTAAACATGTCCAACAAGATTCTTTTCAAACTGTTTCTTTGTTATGAACGTGGTTGACGCCAACAAGGAAACTCATCATTAAAGAAGAAAATGTATGGCAATGCCCATTACAACACCTCTTGCAGCAACTCTGAGAATGCAAAATGTGCTTGCGTTGTTTCATGAATTGCGACCACAATGCAGTTTACATTTTGGACCAAAAAAATGCTGAAATAAAGCTTGCGTAGCTAGGAGCATTTGCGATAACGTAGTTATGTGGAATAAGTGTTGGGCCTTTCCAGTCTTAAAAAATGATTGAAAGAATAGATGTTTGGAGAATTGCTCCCGGAAAGTACAACCTCAATTCCGAAAAAGTTGGGACGCAGCTGATGACCTGCATATTGTATAAATGGGGAAGGTTCTGCTTGCTAATCTTGACAAACTTGTGTCTTCAGTGCCCAAACGCTTAAGTGTTATTAGAAGAAATGGTGATGTTGCACAGTGGGAAACACACGACTGTCCCAACTGTTTTGGAGCGTGTTGCAATCATCTGATTTAAAATGAGTGCATATTTTCAGAAAAACAATTAAATTCACAAGGTAAAACACCAAATAATGTGTTGTTGTAGTGCATTCAGTATAGTACAGGGTGAATATAATTTACAAATTACTCCTATGTTTTTTTGTTTAGTGTTTTCCATACTGTCCCAACTTTTTAGGAATTGGGATTTTACATTATAACCTTTGCAAGCAATAATTCTGTTCATTTATGTTAATTTTCCCTTGTGTGTACATGGTTTTCTATCAAATAATAAACACATTTTCTGTCTTTATTTGTAGGATCTGTATAATCCAGTTACGCTATGTGGGTAGACGAAACCTCAGCCGGTATGCTTGATAGGGACTCAACAATATCATGTTTCTCATTTGAGATTTAACTACCATATTTACATTAACCACAACTGTGACATGCCACAATTTATAATCATGTCATCAAAGGCAAATCTTTACCATTCATTACCCCTGTGTTATAAAATAAGCAGTGGTATCAAGATTAGCAGTACGTTTCTGTTTCTGTGTGTGTTGTTATGGTTTAGAAACCAGGAGCCCTGGGTGTCAAAACTCTTCCCTTCAGACAGAAAGTCTCAGACCATGCCAGTGCTGCGTTGTCGAGGAAGCCTCATGCAGGCAAAGCTGCAGCAGTTCAGCACTATGGACACCTCACTTACCCTGAATATGGGTAATTCCTGTCCTCATGTTATTTTAAATTCTTTATTCTGTGATAAATTCCATCACACTATAGAATATAAATGTCATGCTTTCCTGCTGCCATACGTAGCAGTGTAACAAAATGTAATGAAACTTTACAAAAAGAGATTTTCAGGCTTTCCTGCTGCTAAACTGTGTATAATGTAACTCAACAAAATATAATGAAACTTTATGAAACATAAAATGTAACAAAACAAAATGTTTTCGCTTTCCTGCTGCTTTACATAACAAGGCTTAACAAACAATTAAGTAACAAAACAATTACAACGTAAAGTAACAACATGACAAAACAAAATGTAGCGAAATGTAACAAAAAAAAATTTTTAGACTTTCCTGCTGCTGTACATAATGAAACAAAGCAAACAAAATTAGTAAAAAAATGTAACAAAGCAAAAGTAACGTACCAATATACACTTACTCATTCTTTATTATAATTTTTTTTCACATTTTAGAATAATAGTCATCAAAACTATGGAATAACATCAATGGAACTATGGGAATTATGTTGTGACTAAACAAAATCCAAAACAAATTTTCAGACTTTCCCCCTTCTGTACGTAATGTAACTTAAAAAATAATGTAACGAAACAAAAAATAACGTAACAATTTATTGTAACAATTTAACACAACTTAGCGAAATGTAAAGAAACAAGATTTTCAGACTTTCCCCTTCTATACAGTACATAATGAAACTAAACAATTATATAATGAAACAAAATGTAAAGTAACAATATAATGAAACTTAGCGAAATGTAGCAAAACAAAATTATCAGACTTTCCCCCTTCTATACTTAATAAAACTTAACAGAAAATAATGTAACGAAACAAAACGTAAGGTAACAAAATAACACAACTTAGCGAAATGTACCAAATCAATATTTTCAGGTTTTTCTGCTGCTATACATAACGAAAATTAGCAAAAAAATGATTCAACCAAACAAAAAGTAACGTAACAATGTAACACAAAATAGCGAAATGTTAAGAAACAAAAATGTCAGACTTTCCCGTTTCTATACAAAAAATAAGGTAACGAAACAAAACGTAATGTAACAATGTAATAAAACTTACCAAAATGAAACAAAACTCAGTTTTCAGACTTTCCTGCTGCTATACATAATGAAACTTAACAAAAAATAATGTAATGAAACAAGAAGTAACACAACAAATTCTTGTAACAATGTGACATAACATACTGTAACATAACATATTACATATCATAACATACACTATGTTGACAAAAGTTTGTGGACACCATATGTGCTTGATGGACATTTAATTTCAAAACTTTTTTATTTTCTTTGGACCTTGATTTGTGTACAGGGGCGTTGTTATGCTGGAATAGAAAAGGGATCTCCCCTAACTGTTGCCACAAAATTTGAAGCATACATTGCCCTAGAATGCCATTGAATGGAGTAGCATTATGCTTTCTCTTCAGTTGAGTTAATGGAGCAACCAAAATCGTTAATTAGAAGGGGATGTCCACATACTTATGGCCATATAGTGTGACATTGCTATAAATGCTCCCAAATAATTTAATAAAAAAGACACATTTTCGACCACTTGGGTCTTCGTCGGGCAGTGTAAAAATCCATTTACTGCCTGGCGAAGACCCAAGTTGTCGAAACATTGCATTTTCTATTAAATTACATGGGAGCATTTATAGCAGTGTCCCGTTCTGGATGTTCGCATACTACTTCTATTCATATAGTGTGGCATGACATGACATAACATATCATACAGTTACATAACTTATACAGTAACATCACATAACCTGGAAACATCACTCTTAATTACATTATCATTGGTCTCAGATGATCATCATAACCATAGTTATATTCACTCAGATACTAAATGACAAAATGCTCAGCTGCCAGACTTGATTCACTTTGACTATCTTATATCTTGCATCTTGTAAATTTTTCCTTCAGTAAATTGCAAGATAATCCACAATTGTTTGATTAACACTGGTTAATAGTGGAATCCTGTATTTCAGCTGGTGGCCCCACAGAAGCGGAGAGCAACCATCAGGCCTTGCTTGAGGGTAATATCTCGACAGAAGCTTGCCTTACAGTACTGGACGTCCTGTCACTCTTCACACAGAGCTTTAAGGTAATCGCCAGTCCAATATTTGGGATAATAGGGGATCAATTACTGTTAGATTCGTTATAATGAAGTTCACAACAAGTTGGACTACTGCTGGTTGGATAAATGGGTTCTTCCATTAACTAATTGTGTGAAAATGGATCTTAACAGAATCAACTGCTGGACAGTGATGGTCACAATGCTCTGATGCAGAAGGTCTTTGACACATACCTCACCTTACTGAAAGTCGGACAGTCAGAAACAGCAATCAAACACATCTTTGCCTCTCTGCGAGCCTTCGTCATCAAGGTGATTACAAAACGTCTAAAGAATGACCACAGATCTTAATTGGCTTTTTTCTTAATGAACCAACTTCAATCATTTATGTGTTTGTATGTCAATATATGTTTTAGTTCCAGGTGCCTCTCTTTAAAGGCCGTGTAACGCTGTGTGGTTCGCTGTGTTATGAGGTCTTGAAGTGCTGTATGTCTAAACTAAGTGTCCTACGTGGAGAGGCATCTGCCCTACTGTACCTGCTCATGAGGAGCAATTTTGAGTACACCAAGAGGAAAAGCTTCCTGCGCATGCACTTACAGGTACATGATTAAGGGTTGGAATCGTAAGGAATTTTAGGATTCTGTTTCTGATTCCGGTTCCTCTGCAGTTCTTACAGTAGATTCTTTTAGTGATTTTGAGGAAACAGTGATACTAATGCTGTGTTCACATTGTGTCGGAATTACTGTAATTACAAAGAAGGCTACTCGGAGATTCTACTCCGAGCTGTTTACATCCTGGGACCATGGAAGTTATTAGTTTCTATGGCAACACTCATAACGCCAAAACGGCTTTGTTGTTGATAATAGCAAAATATTTACCATTATATTAATTCATTAATTAACCTCTATATGTTCTAGCAAAATTTTTAAGAACAAAGAAATTGCTTCAGATAACAATGGCATAATAAACAGAGATACGTATGTGTTCACTTTAACTGTTGAGCCGCTGCCATATTGGTTCTTTTTATATGACATCATGACTGTCAAGTTGAAGCTTTCGTAGGATTACGAGTTTACAATTTGTAAGTTCTACAAAGACGTGAATGCTTTTTACAAGTCGAAATCTTGCAATTACGGTAATTCCGACATGATATGAACGCATCATTACTGTATATTGTATATATTATTTCGGTTTTCCATCTACATCTGCGAAAGAAAACAGACATTCCAGTACCATTAACGGTTAATTAAAAAAAGGAACCTTAATTCCCAGCTGTATATACTGTATAATGACTATACTATTCCACGTCGTCGCAGTTTTCAGGCATTTATACAAATGCCTCCAACTGAAGAGGGACCTATCTTTCCCCTCGCTAGTCTGGTCCTGTTTTCTTTGATTGTTCATTTTCCAAGTACGATACGACTGGGGATGTGCAAATCTACACATTTTCATAATCGCCTAATTGGTTGGTTGTTTGAACGACTAATCGACTAGTCTGTGTTGAGGCTAAGAATGTAGGCTATAATTAGGCTCCGTTATGTTTACGTGACCCTGATCAGACATGTTATAGAGGGGTATACGGACGCTAAGCGCATGTACATGATAACTAACGGATATTCAACAAACATACAGGCTAAATAAATATAACATATCACTGCACAAAACTATCAATGTAATACAGGTAAGAAATAACAAAGGTTCCAATATAGAGTGGCACAAACCACTTATGCACATCCTAAATGGAGAATGATGCGCTTCAAAGTAACCTGAGTGCTTCAGGGCGATCCTCTCTGTGCATTATTCTATTGTAGTTCAGACATCAAGCAGTTTAAACCGTATTTACTGCAACTATTTATTCAAGCAGTGTCAGACAGAATCGGCAAAAGACTGTAATCTCTCCAAAGCACCTCGCAAATATGGGAAAATTACTTACAGCAGAGGATTTAACGTCCGACAGTGATCGTCTTACTGTATTGTTGATGCAACGCTTTGATGGCTGAAACGGCAGCGGTGCATAAATGGACTAAACTTAAAGCATTTAAGAGAAAAAACTTCTTGCAGAAGGATTTACTCTGCTGACTTTTATTCACTTTTAAGCACAGCAAGCTATGACCACGTAAAAACACTCTCCAAGAAGTAGCATCTCTCAGTTAGTTTGAGAATTGCATCTCCCATTGAAACCACCACCACTAAAAATATTAATGTAAGCAGTCAACCCCACAAAGCGACTAATCAGTTGTTGGACGACTAGTCGATTAGTCGACCACCATGGCAAATCCTTAAATATGACAAGTCTGTTCTTACTGGCCCACTTGTTATTTGTATTATACTTGAGAATAACTGGCTGCCCTTCTTGTCTCTCTACAAATCTGCATGAAATCAGATCTCTTAAGTATCCTGTCTTTGTAATAAGCACATGTTTTGGCCCATTATTCCTTGACTGTAGGGTTTTCTGCTTGCACAGTCTTGCACAAGAGTTTACTGTAAAGAGGCCATCGGCACGTTTGCATGAGACTTGTGATTACTCACCGTGGAGTTGTGTAGCCAAGATGGGAGGACTGCTGTTGCCTAATTGTTAAAGATCTGGCCTGATATCAGAAGTGTTGCAGGTTCGGACCTTGTGATTCAAAAGACAGACATGTTCAAAAACCTCTGACACAAGACCCAGTCTAAAAGTCTTTTTAGGCCAAGTCTAAGTCAATTCTCAAATCCTTTTTGGTAAAAAATGTATAATTTCTATTGGGATTTCCTCGAAAAAGTGAGCAAAGGACCACACATTTTCACTGGCAAAAGCAACAGAGAGCTCGCTTGTATCTAAATAGAGTCAAAATATGTATCTTTGTAGACGTAAAGGCTTGTGTTGTTCTAATTTGAAGCTTAAGTCAAGTCTCGAGTGAGTTTTTCCTCAGACTCGAGTTTCCATCTCTGCCATAAGATCCTTTTGTACAAACAATGGTGGATCTGTTTTATACAGTACATTTGACACACACGCACACTGATGAGTCAGAGACCAAATGTAACTTTACACACGTTCAATGTGTTGCCCAAACGCAAAACAGCAGCAGTCAGCAGTCATGTTGTGCTGTTCCTAAATGATCTAGCAATAATCAGCAGGTGGTATGTATGAAAATAGACTTCAAAGCACTGTTAGGGTTCAAGCAAAGTTAAGCTCTCCTGACAACACCAGTGGCACACTGTTAATTACCACAGAAAATAATTTTGACTCAGTTGTAAAAACAAACAGATATCATGTTTACAGTCTATGCACTTACAATGGAAACCTATGGGGAAAGGCATTCTATTGTATTTTTGTTTATGCACTTATATTAATTTTTCAATACAAAAATGTCAGTTGAATGAGCTGCAATGCCTTGCCCCTTAGACTTCTAGGCAATAATAGCTATAAGAGACAAATCAGCTATTAGAGACAAGTCAAAATTATGCTTGTTGCATGCATAATACAGCATATTATTAGAGCTGAACTTGTGTTGAACCTGTTATATTCCTTGAAACGACGCCTGACATTCTGCATTTGGCTCTCAGATACTATCAATTCTGTTATCAACATAGGCCTGTCATATGCATTTTATACTTTAGCAACATTTGTCAACAATCAAATGGGAGTTTGCAGCTTGAATGGCTAAAAGAAATGCTAGTACTCTCAAATCCCAGAGTTTAGTAGGAATAAGGTCAGCATTGATGTTGAGCAACTGGGAAAATTTGGAATAACCTAGTTAGAAAGTCTACAGTATAATTAGAGAATTTCCTTCATATGTAGCAAAGCGGACATGATAACTAAAATATATCCATATGAATCGAATTGTAATTGAATCGGATCAACATCTTGTGAATCGGAATCAAATTTGAAATCTGTATCAATACCCATCCCTATATATTATATTATGTTATGTTAAATTTAATAAAATTTAAATGTGGGATCTGTATGGATTTAAATGTGTATGTGCGTGTTTCTGATTATTCTAGTTTCTTAAAGGGATAGTTCTCCCAAAAATAAAAATTCTCTCACCATTTACTCACTCTCATGCCATCCCAGATGTGTATGACTTTTTTCTGCAGAACACAAACATAGATTTTTAGAAGAATATTTTAGCTCTGTTGGTCCATACAATGCAAGTGAATGGTGACCAGAACTCAGAAGGTTAAAAAAGGATGTTAAGGCAGCATAAAAGTAATCCATATCACTCCAGTGGTTAAATCCATGTCTTCTGAAGCCATATAATAGGTGTGATAGATTTTTAGAAGAATATTTCAGCTCTGTAGGTCCATACAATGCAAGTGATGGTGATCAGAACTTTGTAGCTCCATAAACCACATAAAGGAAACAAAGAATTAATTCATATGACTCCAGTGTTTTAATCTATATCTTCAGGAGCGATATACTGTAATAGGTGTGGGTGAGAAACAGATCAATATTTAAGTGCTTTTTTTTAATTTATTTATTTTTTACTTTTGCCTTTACATCTGAAAATCACATGCAGTGCCTGTTTAGTTTTACTTTCACATCTGAAAGTTAAAGTTGAGATGTAGAGTAAAAAAGGACTTAAATATTATTCTGTTTCTCATCCACACCTATTTTATTGCTTCTGAAGACATGAATTTATCTACTGGAATCATTTGGATTACTTTTCAGTTACCTTTGTGATTTTTGGAGCTACACAGGTCTGATCACCATTCACTTGCATTGTATGGACCTACAGCTGAAATGTTCTTCTAAAAATCTTTGTATGTGTTCTGCAGAAGATGGCATCCCAGAAGAACACATCTGGGATGGCATGAGGGTGAATAAATGATGAGAGAATTTTCATTTTTGGGTGAACTATCCCTTTAAACGTTTAATTTGAAGCTGATTAGCGATCACATGTTTGATTTAAATACGACTGGAGTCACCACATAAGTTTGTAAGGGTGGTACTGTAACTAGTATTTCATGTTGTTGAGCTCCAAATTGCGTGCTGCTGTTACATTATTCTTAGTACTCAGACAGCATAGTTGATATTGTGTGTGTGTGTGTGTTTTAATTTGGAATCCCAAAAATTCTTCTGATGTATCACAAAAGCTTATGCATGTAACATTTCTCAGTACTTGAGAATATCACTTCAGACAGAAGTATGCTACATCTGAATGTCTTTGAATATGCGCTTATCAAAAGTGACATAAGAGGTTTGCTCAATGCGCTTGAGAATGTGGCATAGTCTACATGTCCTTTTTGAAACCTCTTCATGGTGCAAGTGAGACTGGTCAAACCATATTCACTATTTTGAACTAAATGCCACCATCTCACATATGTTTCGAGGAGTAACTACCAAAGTCTCTTGGATTGACATGGAAAGCTATTAAGATCTGTATGCAAATTGAACTTGTTTTTTTTGAATACCTAAAGAGTTCTGTAAGAATGTTTCTGGAATGTTGCATTAACATTGTGTCTCTGTTTCCCCTCTAGATCATCATTGCTGTGAGCCAGCTTGTAGCTGATGTGGCTCTAACAGGCAGCTCACGTTTCCAGGAGTCACTGTCCATCATCAACAACTTTGCCAACAGTGACAAAGCCATGAAGGTGCAGTACATTATATGCAAGCAGGGATCTGCAGCAATTTATGAGCTTATACATGAACATCATAAATGAAGTCATGAATTCTTTATTCATCAACACTTAAAATAATGAACAGTTTCCCAAAATGGCTTGCCTTTAATATCCTTGCCACTTTCTTAGTAAAGATAATATTTGCTTGGAAAACTCTAATGGCCGAATTCCACTTTTAGCGCATTTGAATTTATTTAAATGAATTCTTCACCAGCTTGACCAGCACCCAACCAGCGTAGACCAGCATGTGAATCGCATAATGGTTAAGCTGGTCTTTTCAAACTATAAAAGATGATTCAGGGTATAAAACACTGAACTCACTGGATTCGTGAAAAATTCATTTGCCGATACATGCTTGCATGTTCACATAAGTGAATATGTTTTTGCAAATGAGTGACTGACCAGCTTGTTTTCCTTCATTTGCGTACATGTATAATATGTGTTAGTGCACTTTTATCTATGTCTCCCCAGACCACAACATTTCCCTCCGAAGTGAAGGGCCTCACGATGAGGATTCGCACCGTTCTCATGGCCACTGCTCAGATGCGAGAGCACGAAAAAGACCCTGAAATGTTGCTGGACCTTCAGTACAGTCTCGCCCGGTCGTACGCCAGCACTCCAGAGCTCAGACGCACCTGGCTGGACAGCATGGCTCGAGCACACATCAAGAATGGAGACTTTTCCGAGGTACATCTCAAAAGTATTATTTTGAACTCATTTTTATACTAATGTGGAATATGCTGGTTTCTAAACTTTAACAGTATGCAAGGCTGCATTATTTCATTGCCTGAGGTGTAGCAAAGAGATCCATATTTATGTATGTCTTGGTTCACATTCCCGAATTGTGCATAGCAGAAATGAGCATGACATGTTTTTCAATCATGTCTGCCTGCTTAATGGGAATTTTCAGAGGACATGCTTAAAATTAGTTTTCCAAATGTTTATCGTAGAAAAAAAAGAGAATATGCACATTCAACATTTCTCCAACAAGTGCTGGATAAAAGCAAAAGGTTTGAAAATAAAAGGAGGAAAATCCGCACTCTGTTTTACTCTTCCCTTTTATTAATTAAATAACAACAGCAGCAACGATCAGAGAGAGACGAAGATCTCAAATAATGAAAATAATGAATTAATCTCAACAATCAAGAACCAGCTGAAAATGCATCTGTTTCGTGAGCACATAACCATATCTGCACTATTTGCGCGTACTATAATAGTCTTTTTTTTCTTTCTTTTTTTTTTTTTTTTATAAAGAAAAACAAATCTTTCCTGTCTTTTTCTTCTGTACTTTTCCAGCTACTCTTAAGATCTTGGCAGTGCAATACTGCAGATGCTGTTGACATTTGTTTGACAAATTGCTTGCTATGCTCCTCACTTTTAAGTCGCTTGGGATAAAAGCATCTGCTAAATGACTAAATGTAAAAAAGTTGACTGACCATATCTTAGGTACCCATTCTAACCAATGTAGTTAAAACATTGAGTGGGATATATAGCGGCTAATGCACAAGTTTTTTTTTCTTGCTTTCTGTTTAAATTAGGGAATGAGTGAAACTGGTTTACTCCCCTTAATCAGTCTCCCCTCTTCTCTCTATTGGTGTCTTTACTGACAGTATTTCTCTAATGTAGTGATATAAATAAACCCTCACACTGCAATGATTAAAAGTCCTTCTTAATAATGTTTTTATTTCTTTTTACATTAAAAGAAAGAATGAAATACTATGGAAGAAATACTACTATTTTGTAGCCTTCTGCATATAGTATTGAATACCATAGGATTAAAATCTTGGAAAATCCCTCCATACTGTATAAACCCCTCATAATGAAAAAAATAAGGAACTGAACAGAAGCTGAATCAGAGCAAAGGTCATTTCCTGGAAGGCATTCTCCAGTATTTCCATTCTGTACAGAGGGTGCTTACATGACAGGGTGGGATTATATAACAGCACCACCTAAAATAAAACTTTTTAATGGTCATTTCCTTTTCCTTGCTTTTTGATCCTTTACAGAATTGGTTTGGAAAACAAGAAAAGCTGTTTCATTTATGAGCTACATGTGGTTCATCATGCATTAGATGTTTGTTTTGTTGCGTGTCTTTGAATTTGACAGCTTGCCACTCAACAGCATTCATTATATTAGTGGACTGAGCCTTATATTCTCTGGTATTTCTTTGCCCTTTTATTTCCACAGGCTGCTATGTGTAATGTTCATGTTGCTGCATTAGTGGCAGAGTATTTGCACAGGAAAAGTAAGTTAACAACTGTTTGATTCTTTTGTTAGTTTTCTATTCACTAAAAGGTTCAAATGAGCCTCTGGGATATAATTGTATTTTACACTGTATTGCTAAAATGAAAATGAAAATGTGTATCTACCCTCAAATTACAGTGGCAAAAACAGCATTCATTCTCTCTTCATTTTCATATGTAAACAGGCAAAACGATAAATACATTCTCACGTAATTTCCCTCATTTATCACATGTAAATAAGGCACCTGCATGGGACAAACACTTCACTGTACTTGTTCAAATTTGCAGTGTCGGTGTGCATGCAAGTCTCAAACAAAGTGCCCTAAGTTGTTGAGCTATTGTTGATCATTAACTCCTTTCTTTTGTATGTTTCATTTAAATGAACATGCACTAACAGAGCACACTTTACCAAACTTTAAAACAACATTTTAGACATTTTTAAGTTTGTGTCAATCAAATTGTACAGATTGTTTCCAGCGATTCAGTGTTTCAGCTCATTAGAAAGTACTGCTATATGGTTTGTTTTTTATGGTCTATATACTGTAACCATACTGTAATATGGTTCTTATGTGGAATGGCAGCAGTGATGCAGTTTCATTGTATTACTATTTTCATAAGGATCATTTATAATACTGCATTTAATTCAGTATATCTGACAAGTTTTTTTTATTTTTTTATTTGGAGGTGATGCTTAAAGTGATAGTTCACCCAAATATGAAAATTATCTCGTCATTTACTCACCCTCTTGCCATCCCAGATATGTATGACTTTCTTTCTTCTGCAGAACACAAATTAAGATTTTTAGAATAATATTTTAGCTCTGTAGGTCAATTCAGTGCAAGTGAATGGGTGCCAAAAATTTTGACACTCCAAAAATCACAAAGGCAGCATAAAAGTAATCCATATGACTCCAGTGGTTTAATCCATGTCTTCTGAAGTGATATGATAGGTGTGGGTGAGAAACAGATCAATATTTAAGTCAATTTTTGCTTGAAATTCGTCTTCTTGCCCAGTAGGAGGTGTATGCATGAAGAATGTGAATCACCAAAAACACAAGAAGAAGTGAAAGTTAGGCCCTGTCCCAAATGGCACACTCCGCCCTTGTGGTCTTCCTCTGAGTGCAGACTTTGATGACATAAGAGAGTGCAGACCGTTGGGGCACTAGTCAGCAAGTCCATGAGGGGGCATGATTGGTAAAAGTGTGCATTTGGGACAGACTTCAAGACTTCAATTAGATGACACATTTTTTACATTATGTTTTTTTTACATGCAGTTTTACAAATTATTATTTAAAAAAGTCATGGCATTGATAGATAGGGTAAAGGAACACACTTTAACTATTGAATATTTGATTTTGTTAAATAATTTCAGCAACACATTGACAATAAAGCATTAGATAACAAAGATAATGAAGTGCACATATGACTACAGCAACAAAACCCCATTGTTTTATATCTTTAGAGAACAAATAAACATTATTCAGACACATGGATGGTTACAGCTTAGACCTCAGTAAAATGTATAGAAAGAACATACCACCATATATTCGCAAAAATAGTAATAAAATACACACAGCCACACTTCTGCAGGTATAAATAGCACTGTTAGACTGAATGTTGCTATATCAATAAATATAAGCAATCTTACAAGCTGCTACAGCCATGTGCATTAAATTATTCTTTCCTGTCTTGATATTTTAGAGACTCACAATAATTCTAAAATCCTCTTTGAAACAACTATATATTGAATAGGAGTAATTCCATATCTCTGGAAACTTAAATAAAACAAAGTTTTGAACAAGTTCTACACATCAGACTTAAAAGTGATTCTATATACCCATGATAAGTGATCCGCCTTTGACAATCAGGAAAAAGCGATTATTAAAATACATTTTTAATCCGCAGTTGAACATCGCCTTGTCCGCCATGTTTTTTCCTCCAGCTCAGAAACTGGAGTCCTTCTGATTGGTCTGTCGCAAGGACTGTTGGGTAGCGGACTGCCGTGAGCCCGGAGCAGTGCGGGCTTCGACAAAGACCGGATCAAGGGCGCAAAGGGGGCGTGAGAACCCTCGCAAGCGCTAAAATCACAAATGGGACACACTACTGACTCGTTGACTTCACAAGCATGCGCAACTGAAGGCCACGAGACCGCAAGTCCACATGAAGTGCGCCATTTAGGACAGGGCCTTAAAGTGCACCCTGACTGAGCAGGGAGGAGAATTTATTGTAAAAATTGACTTAAATATTGTTCTGTTTCTCACCCATACCTATCAAATCGCTTCTGAAGATATGTATTTAACTACTGGAGTCTTATGGATGACTTTTATGATGACGTATGTGATTTTTGTAGCTTCAAAATTTTGGAACCCATTCACTTGCATTGTCTGGCCCAAAAGAGCTGAGAAATTCTTCTAAAAATATTCATTTGTGTTCTGCTGAAGAGAGAAAGTCACAAACATCTGGGATGGCATAAGGGTGAGTAAATGATGAGAGAATTTTCATTCTTGGGTGAACTATTCCTTTAAGAAAGATTAGATACAGCACAAAACTTAACCATTAGACTCACCCATCTCACATGTCTAAGGCACCAAGTAAACCACTGCCATTGGTGCTCCCTAAAAAAGAATAGGTGGGCGATGCTCCTTCAGCCATTTAGCTACCATATAACCATGAATCATAACCACCTATATAGTTTTGATTATTAAGTTTTGTAGACTTATGAGTTTCTATTGTGTTTGTAGTGGCATTATTCTGCTATGATATTGTTTCAGAGCTGTTCCCAAGTGGACTAGCAGCATTTAAGAGAATTACCCATAACATTAATGAAGAGGCAGCCATGAAAGAAGACATAGGGATGCAAGATGTGTACTACACAGAGGTAAATACACACCAGGGACATTTATCAATATTGAAATTAGACTGATAACGCAAACCATTTTCACCCGGAAATGAATCTCATAAAAGACCATGGGCCCTATTTTCAGAGCGCCAGCGCTAAGTGCCACGTAATGCCATAAGTCATAAGTGCATAGTCAATGGACATGGCCATGAAGTTATGATATTTTGTCTTATGCTCTTTTGTGCAATAACTGCATGCTTGTTGATTGTCAGGCGTATTTCTGTGACAGTAACATGCTACTTTTATATGCTTAGAAAATGTGATTCTCATCAGGATTTGGATGTATGCTCCATTAAATTATAGGGAATTCATGTATTATTACAATTTTTGTCTACTGACACACAAATCATGGCTAGTATTAACAGTGATTGTATCGGTATGAACTTCTACCGGTAGAATTTGATTTTGAACAATTAAATTCATTTATTGTAGCATGAAAAAATTAAACCAAAAATATTTTTAAATTCAAATTACATTTCAAAAGAAACAAAAATATTATCAAAATAACAAAATGCTTTAAAAAAAAAAATCATATACCCAATCCAAACATTTTATCCTCTCCAGAAAATATTCACAGGCACCTTTTGCACTGACCTAAAAATCACTACGACAACAGGTGGAAAAATACCAATCCAAATTAGATCATAATTACAATTGTAAATATAATCATAATAATAATTGAAAAATAAACCATGACCTATAGATAGATTATCACCAATCTAAAAAAAAAAATATTTATGAGATGGCTACAACTCTGATGGTCAGGGACATAATTTGATGTTCCACAATATTTTCAGAGTTTGGATATTATTACCACCTGCTGGTGGAATCTCCAATCTGCAAATGTAGGAACTGAATTTAGACTTTGTGCTGAAATAGACCTGCTTTCGAAACATCTTGGCGCAATGACCCATTTCTCAGGAAAGTAGCAAATTGCACTTTGCGGCACTTCATTACCACACAATACACCCACAGTTTGCATGTATACACACACAGTAGTGCAAACACTCCCATCCATGCCCACTTGTGCATTGTGCTGGCACGGAAATTGCACTTAGAATTAGCGCTCTCACGAAAATTGGATAATATGTAGCACATGGTCAATAGAGACCAATATTGTGAACATGTTTGATAAAAAAATTCAAATGTAATATTTGTATGACAGGATATCCTTGTGGAACAGTTGGATGTGTGTGTTGAGGGTCTGTGGAAAGCTGAAAGGTTTGAGCTCATAACACACATCGCAAGACTCATCATTCCCGTTTACGAGAAACGACACGAGTTCGAGGTAAGAAAAAAAAACTTATGCTGAAAAGATGGCATGCACCTTTAAAGGGAAACCCAAAAATGAAAATTCTCTCATCATTTACTGACCCTCATGCCATCCCAGATATGTGTGACTTTCTTTCTTCTGCTGAACACAAACTAATATTTTTAGAAGAATATCTCAGCTCTGTGGGTCCATACAATGCAAGTGAATGTTGGCCAGAACTTTGAAGCTCCAAAAAGCACATAAATGAAGCATAAAAGTCATCTATACGACTCAAGTGATTAAATCCATGTCTTCAGAAGTGATATGATAGGTGTGGGTATAAAACAGGTCAATATTTAACTCATTTTCTTTTACTATAAATCTACTTTTAAAGAGACCTCCTATGCATGTTCACGAGAGTGCTTCTTCTGGTTTTTGCCGATTGCAGTATTCGTGCATATCGCCACCTACTGGGTTGTTGTGCGGTTATGATTTATTTATTATTTTCCTTTGTTTATCCCCCCATTTTCTACATTCTTCTCCCTGCCCAGTAGGTGGCGATATGCACGAAGAATGCTTATCGCTCACTGATTCTTGAGATAAGGGACAAACCATGTTTAAAATCTGAGTTTTTATTTTTTAATACTAAATTAATTTTAAAAGGATATATTTGTTGACAAAGGTCTCATTTAACGAACCATGTAAAGGAACAGGCTTTTATAAAAACACTTTTTTCTGAAAATTGACATTTCTTCACTTGATAACTTAAATCTTACTGTCATTTTGTCAACTCCATCAGACACACTAAAAAGCATGCTATTTTAATTTGATCCATCCAACAAGAGTTTAAAGTCTTTAATTATTTAATATTAGTGTTCAGTAAAGGAGTTAACTGATAAAATACATTCTATAAATTTTGTTTTCTGTTTTCAGAATTCACTATTCTGAAAATTCTGACGGAGTTGACAAAATTGAATATTTTTCCATCTTAACCATGTGTTGTACTCTGGAGCCATTTAGTTTTCTTTTTATCAGTTGAAGCTGCCTCTACAACCTAAACTAAAATGCCAAAATCCCACAATTCTAACATAAATTATCATAATGGGAATGACTGGGTTGACATATTGAAGCTGTGACCGCAGAGACTTAAACATTGTTTGTTTAAAATATGGAAAAATATCAAACTTACCAGACCACGTGTCCTACTGTTGCATCCACCATGAGCAGGAAGTGGGAAAGGGATATTCAGAGTTATAGCTGACCATGACATTGTCTGATTTATTCAGGATTATAACAAAATCTGACAGAGTTGATGCAAAGTGAGGACACAACTTTGATAGGCTGTTTTTTATGGATAATATAATTTAAAGTTTACTTTATGTATTGTTTGTTATCTTAGAGATCCCTACCTTTCATTTGATATTCAGATTTATTAATCTGTTGCATTTTTAAGTACTTTGTTTGGCAGTTTAACATTGTGACCTCTTGCTGAGGACAGGTTAAGTTATATGTGCTTCCAAGTATAGAGCATGAATAAAAAAAATTTGAATGGCTTTTCCAGTATTTTTTATTATTATGAATTTCTTGTTTTTTAACATAAAGACGACTTTTGTATGCAAGACATATTTTGTCCATTATCTCAAGAATCAGTGTACTAGGGGCCTGGGTAGCTCAGCGAGTAAAGACACTGACTACCACCACTGGAGTCGTGAGCTGAGTGCCTCCAGCCAGGTCTCCTAAGCAAACAAATTGGCCTGTTTGGTAGGGAGGGTAGAGTCACATGGGGTAACCTCCTCATATATAATGTGGTTTGCTCTCAGTGGGGCGCGTGGCGAGTTGTGTGTGGATGCTGCCGAGAATAGGTATGAAGCCTCCACACGCTATGTCTCCGTCGTAACGCGCTCAAACCACGTGATAAGATGCGCGGATTGACGGTCTCAGACGCGTAGGTGACTGAGATTCATGCTCCGCCACCTGGATTGAGGCGAGTCACTACGCCACCACGAGGACTTAGAGAACATTGGGAATTGGGCATTCCAAATTGGGGAGAAAAAAAAAAACAACAGTGTGCTAAATAACAGAAGAAAAACTCGGTCCTCTCGTGAACATGCAACAGAGAGCTGGTGAAAGTGTAGATTTATAGTAAAAAAGGATCTGTTTCTCACCCACACTTATCATATTGTCTCTGAAGTCATGCATTAAACCACTGGAGTTGTATGGATTACTTTTATGCTGCATTTATGTGCTTTTAGGAGCTTCAGAGTTCTGGCCACCATTCAGTTGTATTGAATGGACCAACAGAGCTGAGATATTTTTCTAAAAATATTCGTTTGTGTTCTGCAGAAGAAAGAAAGTCATACATATCTGCAACATGTAAATGTTTAACTATCGCTTTAAGAAATGTACTCATTTTGTGGAAGTGGGGGTTGCCCAACTCTTTTCATGTTTCACAATGCTGTCACAAAAAAGCATAGTTCCCGTAATCATTCATTATAAGGATTTTTTTAGAAATGTTAACATCTTAGAAATGGTTGTTGGCAGTTGGTTACTTGTCTAGAGTGCTTTGTGGCACTTGAGGCAATCATGGTTTTTCACAAGACTGAAGCTCATTACTTACAAACTAAATTCTTTGAAAGCACATGTGCGCAATTACATTAAATACTGTATCACTCTCGTCACAGAAAACATTGTATAATCTCCTAAAGAGTGCCTCTTTAGGGACTTATAAGAACATTCCAAGCGTGAACGCATAGAAAAGAAAAATCACAAATCAGATGTGTTTAATATGTCAATCATTTCTCTGAGACTGCAATGAGATTAAATGTTTGCTTAAGCCTCAGTCTCCAATCAAAAGTCAGATTTCAAGACTTTCATATATCTCATGACATTTTTCCAAGACCAAGTTTTCTGAGGTATGTTAAGAGAAACATCAGATGCAAAGGTGATACTTCAATGAAACATAACTGAGATACATCAGATGCAATTTAGTTTGTAAGTAAGGGGCACTCCTCAGTCTCCAAAGCAATGAAGGTGTCACCTCTGAGCAATAGTAATTTCCTATGTCTTTTATTTACACATGTTCCTCTGTGAGTTTTAAATTCTCTTGTTCTTTTATTCTTTATGGTACAGGAATTCCAAACCATGTGTATGTTTGTGTGGACTGTGAAGACGTGTTATTTTACTCTCACTATCTTAGTTAACATTGAAAATATTATGAAAATCCTGTATCCGGTAGTGTCTAATGATACACAGAAATATTCCCCTTCCCTCTGTAACCATAACTACCTCACTCATTATTTAGAAAACAATTCACAAAGAAATAAGATATGACAGATCTCTTCTTTATGGAAACTTTCCCAGTGTGCCAACACAGCAGTCTGGCAGATGTTTTAAACATTTATAAAGCTCCAACAGACATGCTAGAAGAATTAAAAGATGCTAGCTTCCTGGCAACTTTTGTTTCTAGAGTTGTGGTTAAAAACATGAGTTAATTTGAGATTTTTGAGTTGTTGGAACCCTAAGATCTGGTGGTAATTCTAGTACAGTATAATACCCTAGGATAAAACCCTTTTGTGATTGTATTATACATACATTTCCTAGGCAACAAAGAAATAAGAACACAAAATAAATGATCACTCCAAAATGAGTAGCGCACACATACAGATAAATACAGAAAAAAAAAAACAGTCATGAGGTGTAATAGTAAGCTCCTTGCTTTTGATGGTAGAGGTCCCGGGTTCAAACCTGCCTGTGCATACAAGTAAAAAAAAAAAAAAAAAAAATTCAACCAAGCAATTTGCATTTGCATATTAGTGGATGTCTAGATATCGGAAACTGGGAAACGCATTTGGTTGCATTATATTTTGTGATTTCCCTGGATCAGAGGACAGGCTGTGTGCAGGGGAACAGACAGCAGTGCTGCTCTAGTTGAATGTGTCACTTATTCCGCAGCTAACTAGAAAGAAACGTAATGCTTATCGTAATGAACTTGAAAATCTGGAGCATATAGTGAAGTGGAATGGATTGAGAAGCAAATAACCAATATATACTGTATATACACTGGCGGCCAACAGTTTGGGATAATGTACAGATTTTGCTGTTTTGGAAGGAAGTTGGTACTTTAATTCACCAAAGTGGCATTCAGCTGATCACAAAGTATAGTCAGGAAAATACTGATTTTAAAAAAAACAGCACCATCACTATTTGAAAAAAGTCATTTTTGATCAAATCTAGACAGGCCCCATTTCCATCAGCCATCACTCCAACACTTTATCCTTGAGTAATCATGCTAAATTGATAATTTTGTACCAGAAAATCACTTGCCATTATATCAAACACTACTGAAAACTATTTGGTTCATTAAATGAAGCTTAACATTGTCTTTGTGTTTGTTTTTGAGTTGCCACAGTATGCAATAGACTGGCATGTCTTAAGCTCAATATTAGGTCAAAAATGGCAAAAAAGAAACAGCTTTCTCTAGAAACTCGTCAGTCAATCATTGTTTTGAGGAATGAAGGCTATACAATGCTTGAAATTGCCCAAAAAACTGAAGATTTCATACAAAGGTGTACACTACAGTCTTCAAAGGGCAACTGGCTCTAACAAGGAGAGAAAGAGATGTGGAAGGCCAGATGTACAACTAAATAAGAGGATAAGTACATCAGAGTCTCTAGTTTGAGAAATAGATGCCTCACATGTCCTCAGCTGACAGCTCCATTGAATTCTACCCGCTCAACACCAGTTTCATGTACAACAGTAAAGAGAAGACTCAGGGGTGCAGGCCGTATGGGAAGAATTGCAAAGAAAAAGCCACTTTTGAAACAGAAAAACAAAAAGAAAAGGTTAGAGTGGGCAAAGAAACACAGACATTGGACAACAGATAATTGGAAAAGAGTGTTATGGATCTTAATCCCATTGAGCTTTTGTGGGATCAGCTAGACTGTAAGGTGCGTGAGAAGTGCCGACAAGACAGCCACATCTATGGCAAGTGCTACAGGAAGTGTGGGGTGAAATGTCACCTGAGTATCTGGACAAACTGACAGCTAGAATGCCAAGGATCTGTAAAGCTGTCATTACTGCACATGGAGGATTTTTTGATGAGAACTCTTTGAAGTAGTTTAAGAAGTTATGAATATTTTTTTCAAATTGTAATAGTAATTTTTCACATTATTAATGTCCTGACTATATATTGTGATAAGTTGAATGCCACTTTTGAATAAAAGTACCAATTTCTTTCCATAATAGCAAAATCTGTACATTATTCCAAACTTTATATTGTGTATAAAAATAAATAAATTGAATAATTATATCATAATCGTATTTAGAACCCCTGTGAGCAAGCTGAAGGTGACTGTGGAAAGGAACACGAAACTCCATAAGATGTTTGTTAATGGAGAAAAATAACTTTTGGAGAAACCAGGCTCACTGTGGGGGCCAGTTCCCCTCTGGCTAACAACATGAATACAATGCCAATATTACTTAATTATGTATAGTGCAAGTCATGGTTTAAAATTAGTAAACTAAGTAAGTGTTAAGGGTCAGTGTTTAAACAAAGATTTTGTAAGAACTGTAAGATTAATTACTAATGTCTTTGAAGTTCATCCTGGATTAACTGCAGAAGTTCACATAGATGCATTGTCCTTTGTTAGTTGGCTGATGAAGGCTTTTGTTGGCAATTTATTGTATTACATTTTAAGAGTGTAGTCCATCATTAGACTAAGGTGATGCAGGCCAAGATTAGTGCGGTGCTTCGACAGTTCAATCAGCCGGTAATTTTGGTGAGGTCCATCCTAAGTCCACGGTTCAGGCAGTGGCATATGAAGTAGCACATGTCTTATGGTTGGAGTTGGCATCAGTTCATTCCCAGAAGTCCATCGTAATAGACTGGCACCGGCTGCATTTAGTCATCATCCCTCAGAGACAAATAGCAGTGGAGTCCAACACCAAGTAGGAACGGAGTTGGATCTGGCCGGCTCTGGAATCCCGAGGTTGAGACAAGGAAACAAATAGAATAATATTAGCTAAGATGCCATTCAGTTTTTTGCAGAGTTATAGATCATGATAAATGTTGCAGACCTAACTATAGCAGCCTAATTGTGAGTTGATGGATAAATTAGGTGAATGCCGTGCTAAATAGATGAGATATATACACAAACAACATGATGGTTATTAACATTCCCACAAAAATATCCATTTAAAGGTCAGACCTTCTTTACTGTTTGTATGCAAATGAGCTTGCTTCCTGTGTTTTGATACAGGCTGTTCCAGCTGTAAAATCAACTGCTCATGTTCCTTTTTACAATTTCTTTCGCAAATAAGCTTTTAACATCTCGTTAGTTTGTGGAATTTACTGAGGCAAGCATTACTGTTACTATTGCTCCAGGTGTGGTAGTCAGCGTTTTTACTCGCTGAGCCTGTATTGTATGTATTTTGATGTTAGTACATAGTAGTTAAAGACACCTAATATAAAGTGGGACCAGCCTAATTTTCATAGAAAGCAGGCGTTTTTGCTCTGAAAACAATGACAGTGACTTATATTTAGGCTTATTTTGTGCAAGTGCTTAGTGATTTAGTCGCAGATTTTTGAGTAGTGATACCGCATATAAAAGCCAACCCGGAGCTGTGGCCTAGCAGTTAGCATGTGTGCTCTGACTAGTGTTGGGTAGTATTGGACTACATGTAATCTATTTACATAATCAGACTGCAAAAATCAAGTACTTGTTTTGTTTGATTAACATTGTTTAAATTTTATTTATGTAATAAGATTACAGTTACTTTTTATGAATAACATGATTACTTATCGAGGACATTTCCTTATCAGTTTTGACTTCACCTAGTCTCGTTCTCCCATCATTTCTGTCTGTACTGTCTCCTATCATTAAATGTGTCAAAAAGGCCAAAAAGTTCATATGTAAAAAAGAAGTTTACATGCAATTAAAGTTTACACACAGAGCATTTACAGTATGGCAATACAGCACAGATCCATGCATGCACAACTACAAGCTACAAATTACAAACACGCACACACATGCACACACTTTCAGATAAATGTTTTCTTTCTTTCTTTCTGCTGTAGAAACTGAGGCGGTTGTATGACACGCTGCAGCGAGCATACGCTAAAATATTGGAAGTGATGCAGTCTGGCCGACGTCTGCTAGGGACTCACTACAGAGTCGCCTTATATGGACAGGTGGGCTCAAAAGATAAGATACCTAAAGTCTGTTCTTGCAGTGTTTTGTCTCATTTTTTGCGACCACTTCCTAAAATGACTTCTTTCTGTGCTAACCATTGATGTTATCTTGTATATTTTAGCCACCTTTAAGTTGCCAAAAGCAAATACTGTTTAGGATAACTAACCAAATATTCAAAAATTGGCTAGAATGTATCTGAGTAATCAATGTCTATGGGTGTTACGGCCATTTTACAGTGAATTGATAGATGAACTGCCCACAAAAATATGTCTTAACTGAAAATCTAGACATTGTGCAGTTCTTGTTGTCATGGTAATTTTGAAGATATTGACATTTTATTTATTGATTTGAATTTTACATGAATAAATTTACAGATTTTGCTACACACATTAAAGACACTGTAAAATAAAATAAAATTGGATAACCTAAAATAAATTAACTGTTTTTATTCAAGTAAAAAAACAAAAACAATTACTAAATACTAAATTGGGTTGCACCAACAAAAGTAATTTAAGGGTCAGATAAGGTAGAAATCCCGCTTAAAATATAACAGCTGCATAGTTTCTCTTTTTACAGTGATCGGTAATATAGCAATAGTCACATCTAGCACAGAGTCTTTTGTAAAACATCAATAATTTTATAGATTTGTTCAATTTATTTATTTATTTTTTTTTCAGGGCTTCTTTGAAGAAGAGGACGGAAAAGAATACATCTACAAAGAGCCAAAGCTCACAGGTCTTTCTGAAATTTCCCATCGCCTCATTAACCTCTACGGAGAAAAGTTTGGAGCAGAGAATGTCAAAATCATCCAAGATTCAAACAAAGTAAGCAGTCTTTGTGCAGTTTCCTGTATTGCGGTGCACTGATCATAAAGGGCGCATGTGGGTCTCTGTCCAGGAAAAAGTTTATGTTGTGAACAAAAAAGAACATTTGAAGGCATGTCTAGATTCCAGTCGTCGACTCGTCCCACATATTATTTTGATACGTTTATAACATTTGGGAAGCCCCTTCAATCCCTAACTGTTAAACATCTTAAATTAAAACTTGTACGTACACTTTCTTTTTCCTCAAGCTATATCATCTTTTTACAGATTGCTTCGTAGTATACTACCATCTCACTTACTTCTTACTTCATACTTACATCTCAGCTTGCTTTTATTGCCTGCAGGTAAACCAGAAAGATCTGGACCCAAAATTTGCCTACATTCAGGTCACATTTGTCAAGCCATACTTTGATGAGAAAGAGTTGGCAGAAAGGAAGACGGACTTTGAGAAGCACCACAACATCAACCGTTTTTTCTTTGAGACGCCTTACACACTCACGGGGAAGAAACAAGGAGGGGTTGAGGAACAGTGCAAGCGGCGAACGATACTTACCAGTAAGCACAGTGTGCATACATCTGGCAAAATTGAAAGCGCATGTTTGAGATTTGTGCAACATACATTTGTGTAACATCTAGTGTTGCACTTTTTTTATGATTGCGCAGATGGAATATAATAATGCATCTTCTTCCTCCAGTTGTCTGTGAAACCCGAGGGTTTAACCAGGCCATGAAGAAATATATATATATATATATTCAGAATAATATGTAAATATTTAATCCAATACTAATAACAATAGAATCCTTATGAAACTGCAAAGATGCTAATTGAATGATCTGCACTCATAACCTGCAATATATTACATGTACTTAATACTGCATAACTTTTGTTAATATTTGATGAAACTAAAATATGTTTATCGCTTCGACAATCATAATAAAAGCTTCCCCATGGCGAAATGCATATTCAACAAACTGGCACGCACACGGTGACGCAACTATTGTGAGTGATCTTAAAATAAAGACAATGGCTCTTTTCAAACCACCTGGCTGCCACTGCTGTACTGTAGCAGCAACAGCAGGTACATGACAAGCTGTAAACCCCCATCTCTTTTTGACAGTCGGTCACAGATGGAAGATTAGAAGTCTGTGTTAATATGGGTTTTAGACACATCACTTCATTGACCTTGTGGAGCTTACATTGTGTGTGTGTGTGTGTGTGTGTGTGTGTCTACAGCGGCCAACACATTTCCCTATGTAAAGAAGCGCATCGAGGTGGTGGCAGAGAAACATTTGGAGCTGAAACCAATTGATGTGGCGATAGATGAGATGAAAGAGAAAAGTGCTGAACTCACTAAACTCTGCTCAAATCAAGAAGTTGACATGATCCAGCTCCAACTCAAACTACAAGGCTGTGTTAGTGTGCAGGTACTGCCCATAGTATTCATTATATTGCCACCCTTTAGTGTGGAAACTAGGTGTACCATGACCTGCAGAGGATTTAAAAAAAGAAAATTGTACCCTTCTGGGCGAATCTGGAAAACTCATATTTCTGAAAAATGAAGCCTATTTTAGGATCATTAAAGGTGTAGTTCACCCAAAACTTAGGGTTAGAATGGTTAGGGTTAGATCAGGGTTAGGACCATTATTTACTCACTATCATGCCATTGCAAACCCATATGACATTCTTTCATCCATGGAAAACAGGAGGTTTTTTTTTGTCGTTTTGTCATATAAAGAAAGTGAATAGTGACTCCGGGCTGTCAAGCTCCATAAAGGACAAAAAAACACCATGAAACCACAGTAAAAGTAGTCGATATGATGTGATTTGGACGCTGTATACAGGAGTTGATCAACGATTTGATTTGATCTCAGAGTGAATAACAACCTAATTTTTGGTCTTTTCATCATACAAAGTGATCGGATGGCTTCAGAAGTCTTGGAAAATACTGCACGAGTTGTATCCACTACTTTTCCTGTGGTTTTATGGTGTATTGTATTTTATTTTTATCCTTACTGGAGTGTCTGCGGAGTCACTATTTACATTCATTATATGAGTTTTTACATTATTTTCATGACAATTGAGCATCCTCCCGCAATTCTTTGTGGGCTACTGTAATGCAAAAAATTATTTCTCATTCTCATTTACTGTGAAGTGAAAAAAAATATATAGTTTTTTATTGTAGAGCATATTTGTACAATAATGTACAGTAAGTATGCATAATGGTAGTAATTATTGTACTGAAATAAATGCATGCCATTTTGGCCAGCATAATTATGGCATGAGATGGCCTATCTAACTGCTTTATCTAAATATAACATTATATTGTTTACATAGGTGAATGCAGGACCGATGGCCTACGCCAGAGCTTTCCTGGATGAATCCAAATCAGGTCAAACCAACAAGAAAGTAAAAGATCTCAAGGAAATATTCAGGTACAAAGTCTAACTTTAACTGCAGTTTTGTCGAAAACTTTGGAAAGGGCAAAGATAAACGAGTGAGTATGTAACAAGGAAGGGCACAATTAGGTAACAAGAACCTAAAACAACAATTACAAGGAAATTCACCAGCTACAAGGTTTTTTGCTGGAGCTCCTGTTCTAAAAATAGCCAAAGATAGTCATGTACAGGAAGCAGTCATATTCTGCAGTCCCTGTTTATTTGGCAGCATGTGCCCACTTGTCGTGTTTCAGGAATGTACAATTTCTGTTGTTTTCTTACCAAGCCATCTCATCCAGCAATGCTTTCATTGACATGTAATATGATGTTTTTATGTCTCCCCAAATATATATGTAAAAAAAATTATTATTCTGATTGTTACAGTTATGCTTCAGTTAGTTTTTTTAAATTAGTTTAAAGGGCTAGGGGGGTTCACTCATAAATGACAATTCTGTCAGCATTTACTCTCCTTACACCCATATACTGTTCAAGACTTGCAATACTTTCTTTCTCCCAATGAAAAAGGAGCTGTAAGACAGAATGTTAGGGACAACAGCCTCAGTCACCATTAACTTTCATTGCATCTTGCATTACATACAATAAAAGTGATGGCAACCAAAGCTAACTTCATGCCTAACATCTCTTTTTGGGTGAACTTTCCCTTTCTTTATCAATGTTGCAGGCAATTTGTTAGTGCATGCAGTGTGGCATTGGACATTAACGAGAGACTCATTAAGGAAGACCAGTATGAGTATCATGAGGGACTAAAAGCAAATTTCAAAAGCATGGTGAAGGAGCTTTCAGATATCATCCATGAACAGGTGGGTTTGATTTAGTCATTTCCATAATTTCTTCCATGTCATTTTTGTGAAGGCATAATCTGTGATAGATCAAATCAACAACATGTTTTAAAAGCAGGAGTGAATGCCCTAAATCAGTGGTGCTCAAATGTTTTTTGGGCCACGCCCCCTTTTGAAATTAGAAACTTTTTTTTTCTTTTTTTTACTGGGGGTGAAAACAGTTTTTAAACAACTGCATTTTCTTTCAGATTAATGTCCCTTTCTGATGAACAATGACATGTTTTATTTAAAAATGGAATGAAAACTTAATGCTTTGTTTCTGTTGTTACTGTTTTGCTGAATAATAAGAAATGTGACCCTTCATTTAAAAAATAATCTGAAAGAATTTTTGTCACTAGGCCTACATTGCTGATATTTTCTTTATGCTTTCTGTTAAAAAACAAAGCATTTTAATTCTCTACTTTTAAAAAAGGCGGCACCGCTTCGTAGGAGCAGTGTAGCTTTACCAACATAATACTAACGATTTGGTGTTTCCCGAAACTGTAGTTCCAAGGAACATTTGCGAACAGCTCTTTACCTGTGGTTAGAAGCATAGTTATTATTAGTTTGCTGTGTGGACATCATTTCACTTTGCTGAGGCTTCTATATTTTTCATTCTGTCAAGACTTTGACCACGTTTACATGCGATTAAGAAAACTGCTTTATCTGGAGATTTGCAGAAAGTGTCGTTCTGAAGCGTCCATAAATGTGAATGCAGCCGTTTAAGGGATTAAAGAGAGAGGTTCACCCAAAAATTTAAATTCTCTCATCATTTACTCACCCTCATGCCATCCCAGATGTGTATGACTTTCTTTTTTCTGCAGACCACAAACAAAGATTTTTAGAAGAGTATTTCAGCTCTGTACGTCCTCACAATGCAAGTGAATGGTGATTAGAACTTTGTAGCTCCAAAAATCACATAAAGGAAACATAGAAGTAATCCATAAGACTCCAGTGTTAAATCAATGTCTTCAGAAGTGATATAATACATTTGGGTGAGAAACAGATCAATATGTAAGTCCTTTTTTACTCTAAATCTACACTCACTTTTACATCTGAAAGTCACATGTGGTGCCTGTTTAGTTTCACTTTCACATCTGAAAGTGAAAGTTAAAGGAGAGATTTAGAGTAAAAAAGATTTCTTTCTGCTGTGGATCGACCGATAGCGTGTTGCGTCAACAATGTGGGAGACCTAGGTTCTCGTTTGTTGTTGAAACCAGGAAGTAATTGCGTTCGCATAATCAGTGATGACTGCGATTCTGAGGTTCCATTTTCCCTCTAAGGTCACATTTTTACTCCACTGACGGTTAGGTTTAGTGTTGGGGTTTGGGTGTAGAGTTAGTAAAATATGCATTCCTCTTCACTGTATTACATCATTTACAACTAAGAACACCTTGCTTTACAACTTGCTTTTGGTGCCCCTCTGTGGACATTTCATCTGATAACTGGAGCTCACGTGTCCATATATTCAAAAACACTTCCTGCTTCGGCCACTGGGGGCAGTTGCTCAAGAACTGTTGACCTACCGTTGCCGAATTGACAGTGAGATATGTTTGGTTTAGTTTGGTTCTGTATACTACACTTGCATTCTTTTAAATTATGCTTCATGTGGTAACATTTAAATTTACTGGATTTATTCAAATAAAAAATATGTTTCAACCATAATACATTAGGTTACACCAACAAAACTAATTGTAAGGGTTCAGGTATAAATAGCTGCTTGGGGTAACAACTGGATGTTACCATTTTTTACAGTGTACACATTTATTGTAAATGTGGTTGTTATTACCTTAAGTTTTCTGGAGTGAATTTGGGTTTGGAATACGGCTTTAACTCCTGTAAATAATCGGACTCTGTGTGAACAGAACAGTATCAAGCACTTACACCGATCAGCCACAACATTAAAACCACCTGCCTAATATTGTGTAGGTCCCCCTCGTGCTGCCAAAACAGCGCCAACCCGCATCTCAGAACAGCATTCTGAGATGCTATTCTTCTCACCACAATTGTACAGAGTGGTTATCTGAGTTACCGTAGACTTCATCAGTTTGAACCAGTCTGGCCATTCTCCGTTGACCTCTCTCAACAACAAGGCATTTCTGTCCACAGAACTGCCGCTCACTGGATGTTTTTTGTTTTTGGCACCATTCTGAGTAAATTCTAGAGACTGTTGTGTTTGAAAATCCCAGGAGGTCAGCAGTTACAGAAATACTCAAACCAGCCCATCTGGCGCCAACAATCATCCATGCGATTATCTAATCAGCCAGTCGTGTGGCAGCGTGCAGTGCATAAAATCATTCAGATACGAGTCAGGAGCTTCAGTTAATGTTCACATCAATCATCAGGATGGGTAACAAAAATGTGATCTCAATGATTTGGACCATGGCATTATCTGATTTAGTGTGCACATTCAGTTTTCACAGAGAGATTGTGTCCCAAAATGACTTGACAAAAGACTTTGAGAAAGGCAGTATTAAATGTGTTTACTTGTCTGTCAACAGTTAAAAAGTATGTTTCTTTTAATTATAGTTTACATTCGTAAACTATTTACTGTAACTTATCTTTATGTAGTAAAAATTTTATTCTGGAAATTATGAAAATATAGATTAAACTAAATAAACTTTATTTATATCATATTTTATTTATTATATTATTTATATTATTTATTACAACAAAATGGCAAATAAAGTTTTGTGCAAAATCATGCAGTACATTTTTACATCTCGCTAACTAAACAACTTTGCTGGTGTTTACTTACCCCCTGCACTGGTTTCACAAGTTCTGATTAATTATTTGATGTTTAATTTTTGAGAGACAGTCTCCATTTACAGTTTAATCCAAAGAGCAAGCGTATGTGTAAACTGTCGTAAATATTCCTTAAAATTTTCTTCTTTTTTTTTCATAATGAACAAGGGAAGTTGCCAAAGTTTCTGAAAATGTCAAAGTTTTTTTATTTTATTATTATTCCGATAAATTGAATAAGTTCACATTTAAAATCATTCTAGAACTAAATAATTTCTATGCTGGTTAAAAGATAAGTTGCAATCGCTAGACTTTCCTTATGCTTATGATTTTTTTTTTGTGTGTGTGTGTCTCATCTCGCATGTAAACATTCTTTCTCACAGATGCAATTTCCCACAATTATTCTCTATAATCCCTTTATTTTTAATACATTTGTCTCAGAATAAGTTGACCACTGGTTAAAACTCCCTATCATGGGTACTAAAGTGTTTTGTCTATGTTTGAAAAAGACATGGTGTGAATGTAATCCTATCCTCTTATTCCTTCCTCTGCTTCTAATATTTCTCTGTTTTCCTTTATTATGCTGCCATGCCTAATAGATTGAGTTCTAGGTAACCGTTTTTGCTGTACGCAAGTATTTGTATTATAATGTTTCCGTATTTGTGCATGCACTCATGCATATCTTAATCATTAAGTAGTCTATTATTCCATTGGTTTCTTATTCCATTTCCAAAATTGATCTCTTCTCATCTTTCATCCCTTAGATCTACCAAGAGGATATGATGTGTTCTCTGTTGCAGAACTCTCTTCATGTGTTCAGCGCCATCAGCGGAACCTCCAGTAACCTGGGCTAGAACCTTTCACTCATTGTTCTTGACTATCAGCTCAACTGAATGTACAAATCAAGTCACTATAGGCCTTCAGCAAGCATCCCTCTTGCTGCTAGAATGTCAGCATTTTAGATGCCATTAGTGCCATGTTTTTACTTATTGTGTACAGCCAGTACTTTTTTTTTTTTTATTTGGGTTTGTGTATATATTGCTTTTAGAATTCTAACTGACATTTTAAAGTCACCATGATATCAAAATTGACCCTGTCTACACTTTCCTGTTCTTACTATGAACAATTCACATGTGCACGTTATTTTCAAAGGAAAAAAAAAAAAAACGCTGTAACTTCAACTCTGCCGCTAAAACAATTGTTGTCTGACATCACCATGTCCCACTTTTAGAAAATAGCGACCACTTTTCATGATTGAATCAATTCCCGATGGATAACATCAAGTCCCGTTCCACATTTTTCTCTGAAATATGTTACATAACAGAAGTAAAATAGGTTGTGAATATGGTTTCACGTTGACTTAAATTCTCTGTTGACAATATTTTGTAGATCTTAGCCAGACGGTCCATTTTAATTTCAGGGATGCCACTGGAAACTAAACTGATATTAAAATTGCGGCGCAAACCAAAGATTAAATGGACAGTTAATACAATAAGCTTACATTTCCAGATTTCATTTACAGTTGTAGCTCTTGAACAAAAAGTCACTATCTGAAAATGTCAGGTGGTCTTGAAGTCTAAAAATGAGTCATAGAGTAGCTATAAACATGATTATAATTATTTACTAGCAGGGCAAAAACACGTTGCACAAAATGGTTTTGTTTACTTGGGAATGCTTTTGTTTACTTGGGAATGCTTTTGTTTACATTGCCTTCATTTATGTTGATGCCTGGTGCAAACTGCTTGATGCAGTCATGGTTGACACTTCAAGACATCAGTGTTCCCATTGCCAACTGTCAAAAACAAGAATTTTAACTAACCACAACAGTATGTGGTAAAACCATATGACCTGTTTCCCTATTTTCAGTCATGAAACGTAGTAGCAGTGGTTACTGATTTTACTGAAGTTTGCAAGACTGAAAATGGAAACAGGTTGAAATTATATTATATATATGTACTGTATGCATAGCCATTCAACAAGAGAATGTTGACAAAGCCAACTTTGTTATTCTACAGACTTGGTCTGTTGATCGATCGATCTATCTATCTATAAAAATAAAAAAAAAGTTTGATAGATTGATTGACTGATCTATCAATCTATCTATCAAAGTTTTTTTTTTTTTTTTTAAACCTAACTTTCAGACAAGGCTTTGTCAAGCCAACAGCAAAGTTTGTCAAAACCTATCTAGTTACTTTGTCGATAGTGCTGTGCATGTGTGGACGCATGCAAGGATGTGTACAGTATTGAGAAAGCAGTATTTGCAAGTGTGGCAGACATCTGCCTTTCTTACGTAGGAGGAAGCGGAAGCCAGCTAAACAATCCACGTTAAGACTTTAAAAAAATAAAATAAAATTTTATACAAATTTTGACACGTAAGACACGTAAGCCTTTTAATTGCACTTTTCAGTGAAACAAATAACGGTGTGCTTTTCAGCATCACATAAAATACACACACTGCTTTTCAGCAGTCACGTCAAACACACTGACACACACAGACAGCTATGTGTGTCTCTCTCTCGAACTGAGGCTCTGGCTCCTCTTTATCTCTCTCCCGGCTGATTGCGATAATTCTCCCTCAGCCATCCATCCTTATCGCTCGGCCATGCCCTGCTCGCCACAGCAAGCAATTGTCTTATTTTGAATCTAGTAAAAAAATCTGCTTCTGATCAGAATGGACAGTGAATTTGCTAAAAAGAGTTTCCAGATATGAGTTTCATCATTTCCTTCAGGTTTCTACATCAGCATACTGTTTGAATGTGTTTTTTTTTTTTTTTTCTGTGATCTGTAATTCATTAGATAAACTAAGCATTTCTTAAGAAAAGTCTTTGCTAATGTTTGTTCTGAATTTTCTTGTTCTTTTGAAAAGCAGCATATTCTTGGATAGGGTGACCGATACCCTTTTCAAAACACATACACACAACATAAAATGTGAGTAACCACTTAAAAAGAAAACTGGTTAGAAAACATCTGTGGCTCATATCTTTGACCCTTGAAACCATTAAACATTTACACTGATCAGCCACAACATAAAAGTGGCAGCTGTCAAGGGGTGGGATATATTAGGCAGCAAGTGAACAGTCAGTTCTTGAATTTCATGTGTTGGAAGCAGGAAAAATGGGCAAGCGTAAGGATCTGAGCGACTTTGACAAGGGCCAAATTGTAATGGCTAGACGACTGGGTCAGAGCATCTCTAAAACGGCAGGTCTTGTGGGGTGTTTATGGTATGCAGTGGTTAGTACCTACCAAAAGTGGTCCAAGGAAGGACAACCGGTGAACCGGTGACAGGGTCATGGGAGCCCAAGGCTCATTGATGTGCGTGGGGAGCGAAGGCTAGCCCGTCTGGTCTGATCCAGCAGAAGAGCTACTGTAGCACAAATTGCTGAAAAACTTAATGCGAGCCATGATAGAAAGGTGTCAGAACACACAGTGCATCGCAGCTTGCTGCGTATGGGGCTGCGTAGCCACAGACTGGTCAGAGTGCAAATGCTGACCCGTCCACCACAGAAAGCGTCTACAGTGGGCACGTGAGCATCAGAACTGGACCGTGGAGCAATGGAAGAAGGTGGCCTGTTCTGATGAATCACGTTTTCTTTTAGATCATGTGGACGGCCGGGTGTGTGTGCATCATTTACCTGGGGAAAAGATGGCAGCAGGATGCACTATGGGAAGAAGGCAAGCCAGCAGCAGCAGTGTGATGCTCTGGGCAATGTTCTTGGGTCCTGGCATTCATATGGATGTGACATGTACCACCTCACTAAAGATTGTTGCAGATCACAAACACCCCTTCATGGCAGTGGTATTCCCTGATGGCAGTGGCCTCTTTCAGCAGGATAATGCATCCTGCCACACTGCAAAAAATGTTCAGGAATGGGTTGGGGTAATTTGATCTAATATGTAATGATTTTAAAATTGCAAATTCATGTAGCTAATGAGAATCCCTGAAATTGTCACATTGTACTTATTTGCCATTTTCAGTTTCGTTCAAGGTGATTAAATCCAAAGTTTTTATTTATTTTATAACCGTGTTTATAGAATTCTTGAGACGTTAAGAAATGTCAAATGTGACAGAAATTAACAGGAAATTGTTAACCCCTTTCCAAAGTGGTTATTTTGAATAAGCATGATCTTAATTTTTTACTCAAAGCAGCTTGCTGCCTCAGAAGTATTTGCCTAAGTTAACTATTGTCCCTATATTTAACTATAACCCCCCTGGGGGCCTTTTGACACACTAGGGATAAAAGGCCCCCTTGCAACCTTTTTTTAAATACATAAATTACTGTTACTATTTCTTTTCAAACAAATTGTTGCTCTATCAATATTCAATAAATATATATATATATATATATATATATATATATATATATTTATTTATTTATTTATTTATTTTTTTTTTCAATCTTGATGCCTTTAGCCCCGTTGTACCCTACTGAACAATTAGAAATACTGTAGGCTACTAATGTTCTGGGATGCCTGCTGAAAAGGATATTGTTGAACGAAAATACATATGGTTACTTATTTTTGATCCTTATGCATCAGCTGACTATGTCGACATATCTGTTGGAATATAGTTTAAAGTAAAAAAATAAAATAAAAAAAAGGGTCAAACTCTAGCTCAAATAGTTTTGTTTTTATAGATCCTAAAACATATGTCACGGCAATACGATGCAATTTTACGGCTGTTTTTGCATGTCCAATTGTTTAATCATTTTACAACGATTTGTACAGGGACATTGCACTATATAAAGGCACACCTACATGTTTTCTAAAGTCTATGGCATATTAATATTTTCTAGGGTACTTCACTGGAGAAGGGTTCACACACTCCTCCCACTCCGAAGTCTGTGTGTGTGTGTGTGTGTGTGTGTGTGTGTGTGTGTGTGTGTGTGTGTGTGTGTGTGTGTAGAGAGAGAGAGAGAGAGAGAGACTCCTCCAGTCTTTTAATTTGAGAGGGAAACAAGTCATGTTCTGTTTCATTATTATATCGGGTATGACTGTGAACGCTTAACAAGGGTAAAACGTTACGTTTTGTGTACTTGGGTTACGGGATTTCACATTGGACTTTTCACGGAATACTCGTCATAACCTTCAACGTGATGTGTCGATATTGGGATATGTACTTGATCATATGTTTCTCTGTCATGTTCGTTGGAGTTGAAAACGTATCAGGTGAGTTTACGTCTGTTTCGTTGGGTTGCCTATTTGTTCTGAACGCTTTTCCCCAAGTTTCCTTTGACAACAAGGCAAGTTACACTAGTGCATGCGGGAAATCCTGTATAATTCCCGAAACGTTATGACGTCAGATATCATCTAGTTGCGAAGAACCCCGCAACTAGATGATAGTTCTATCTACCCCCTTTTGGGCAGTAACGAAATTTGTTGTCGAGCCTTAGTCTTATTTGGATTTATTATATTCACTTCCATCACTCTTCTTGAATCCCAAAGATCGACTGCCGCCTCCGAGAAATCTGAACTTTATATGGCAACTTTATACATCGCCTTTCACGTTATGTGTGACATGGGAAAAACCTGAGGGTCTGGATCCTGACTGCAAAGTGAACTACACAGTGGAAGTGCGCCTTGGGCAGGTGAGTCATCTTAACCCGACACTCTTCATGGGAAACTTATTTCCGCTCATTGTTTTCGGTTTGTAGCTATAAACCGTATTTGCCTAACTATAATAAATCCTCGAAGAGAACATGAGAGGATAAATGAAAGTAAATAGAGGTCACACTTTATTTTACAGTGTAATTAGTAATTCTTGTGTGGAGCCATTTATAATTCGGTTGACAGATAACATGGACTTTAACTTTTTATTTGTCAACATCAGGAATGTAGGGTAAAGTTTATTTTAGACGATATGGGAAAGACTAAAGTTTAGGTGTTAACTGGTCATAAAACCTTTTAGGCTTTTCAGTATTTTAATACATGCCTAATGATTATAAAACAATAAAATATGCTGTTTCAAATAGTTTATAGCATGTAATAGGCTACCGCAGGACAAAGCTAATATGTCAACGACACATTTTTATTGTTAATATAATTATTATAGTAACAAAACAGAAAATTGATCAATCATTTTGGTAACACTTTGCAATAAGGATCTATTTGTTAACTATAGTTAATTAACATTAGCGATCATGAACTAACAAGTGAACAATTTTGTATTACGGCATTAATGAATTTTGGTTAATAATAATTTATGAAAATACAGCTGTTCATTGTTACACTGTAAAAAGAAATCTGTAATTTTAACAGTAAAAGGCTGTAAAAATGCAACAGAAAACATACATTAATTGATTAATGAGTATTAACTGTAAAATATACAGTAATTTTTTTTACATATATTTTAAAAGACAATACAGTAGTTTTTACAATGAAATGTTGTAAAAATGAAGTTTTCTTAGATGTAAAAAGTATGATTTTCCTGTTGTATAACAAGAGAGTACATGCACTTTTTACAGTCAATTATTGTTAAAATTACAGAAAAAAAACAGTAATCGGGCGTTCCCACAATTCCCTGCATGACCCATCACATTTCGTTATATTTCATGGGAATAGTTATGTTTCTTCTTATTTGTAATATCAGTTATGTACATTGGGATGTTCTGTTTTATATTTAATGTAGTTTATTTAATGTTTATTACATTATTTATATTTCACATGTGTTACCCTGATAGTGTTTAGTGTTTGTGTGAGTGACACTGAGCGCTGTCTCTACATGTTTATTTGTCATTGTTCCTGGAAGGGCCTCTATTGATAAACTCATCATGTGCCCTTCTGTAATTTTTATGGTGATCAACAATACCTTATAAAGTAAAAAGCAGATGTTTACCGTTTCAGAAGGTTAATATCACGTTTATGAAGTTTTTACTGTAAATTTAACAAAAACAATTTTTTTTTTTTTTTACAGTGCCAATGTGGTCATGTAAATTACAACAGTTTTAAACTAAAATTTACAGGTTGTTCTGTAAAGTTGTTTACATTTTTACTGTATTTTTTTACATAATTATTCTGGCAACCACAGCTGGCAGTTTTGTTTTGTAAAAACAACAGGACTTTTTTTTACAGTGTAGTTCATAATGCATAATGCAAACTAATGTTAACATATACAACTCTTAATTTCAAAAATGTATAAGTTGAAGTTAACATTAACCAAGATTCATATTTGCTGTAATTTGCTTCATTGTTAGTTCACATTAATTAATATAGTTAACTAATGTTAATGTATACAGCCTTAAAGTGTTAAGAGAGAACAGTTAGTGTTACCATACAGTATCTGTACAATGGACACTAAAATATAGTGGAGCTTATAGAGGTTTTCCTCTATAATCACACTGTTTGCCAGGCCCAAAAAACACTGAATCAACACTGAACTGCAGTGTTTATGGTGTGCTTTAGCCATTTCATGTAATCAAAACAAAAATCACGGGTTAGAGGCGTGTGTGGCTTTCTTATACTTTGGATTACTTAGGGCAGAATTGGGTTTATTGTAATTTTCCCTTGTACAAGTTTACAAGTTTACCAGTTTACAAGGAGAGAGTTTAAATTTCAGGATATGCGTTTACTTTTAGTTTCACTTGAACTGAAACTGTGCCAAGTGGCTCAAATGATACACGCCCCTTTAATTTCTTATGTATTCTCTATTGACTGTTGTGGTTTAGGAACTGTAAGGAAATCTTTTAATTGCATATAAAGAATTTCTTTGATTAACTGAATAATAAAAAAACTGATGTGATTGACCTCCACAACATAAATTCGTTCTGATTGGAGCATCTGATTTAGAACATGAAGGACTCTGCTGTGGCTGCTGCTGTGTATTGACTTTTTTTTCTTACGATTTTTGTTTTTTTACTTAATCCAGTTGGAATAACATTTCTTGACTTTGTTCACAAATGGTATCTGAAAACACACATGCACAAACATTTGACCATACTCCCATATGTGGATGTGTGTTTGCACACACAAAGTCCTCGGACATGTGCACACACTTACACATACACACACACACAATGTGTGTTGAGCGCCCTTTTGTGCATCATCTTCTCTGTACACTCTTTGAGGAATATGTTAAGATCTACTTATCATATTATGTTGTGTTTGGGCTCATTTGAATTGGGATAATCTGCTATAAGTTATGATATGTCATTGTCTATGTTATATTTATGTTTCAGGAAGTAATAAGGAAAAACATGACGAAAAATGCCTCTCCTGTTTATTATATTTATGTGTGTTAGTGGGAATTTAATTCACTAATACTCACTGCAGAAACAAATCATCTCATTGCATTCTACTAATTGAGACCTTTCCAACGATATACTGTATAGCACATGGCTATCTCATCTTTTTTATGGTTTACCAACTCTGAATATAATTGTTGATAACATTTCCAAATGATGAGAACGAAACCGTTCTTATTTGTCAGCAAATTAAAAAGCATTATTTAGAAATTTGTAGGATCAGCTATATGCATTCCAGATTCTAGACTTTAAAATGACACCTATTTTGTTCAGATCAAGCAAGTGGTTATCAATTCATTATGTAATTATTATTATTTTATTTATTTTTGCCCAGTATAATCTCAGTTCAATTAATCTTTCTATCAATTAAAAAAAAATTGTTCAATAAAGGAGTACAAAACCTGCAATAATTACTAAAAAAGAAGTTGATAAAAAGATTTAATGCAATATCTTGTGATAATACATGCAATATTAGAGATGTATAAACAATCTTACTGGGCCGGCCATTTTTGACCGGGAACACACAATCCATTAGCACAAAATGAACACAACACGGGTTAAGAGTTGAATCAAGTAGAAGTAGCATGTTATGGTTACAATTGCAGGTTGCCACTTTTTACCATGTATGTTGGTGCAGTTGTGTGATGATAAAATTACAGATTGTGTGAAACATCTCCTTATCAAATATGTAACTCATATTTTGTACAAATACTACAACTCTGAAATGGCTTGCGGAGCGGTGATGGCTATGATCAAGGCGTATATTTTATGTATGTTTGACAAGAGTGTTATGTGTTGATATGATAAAGCTTGACATATAGTTTTGAGGATAATAAAACTTGTTAATTTAAATACAGTTCATACAATTACAATTCATACCATTATAAATAAATGCTTGTTCAAGACCCTCAGCAACAGACTCACATTATGTACTGTATATAACAAGATATTAAAACAAAATTTTTTAAGATGTATAATACTTGGTAGCAAAAGGTAGAGGACACTGTGTGCAATTTGTACAGTGTTGGATCTGGATTCTTAGCCGCTTGTGGGTTTTATGTGACTGTGGTTTGTGAGTTCAAAATTACAAGGAGCAAAATGTAAGCATCTAAAGTGGGGCTAGGGGGGATTTGCATCGAGCCCCTCAGAAACTTCTGATGCCTCTGCCCTGACTGACAGTGATCACATGCTAGTACCAGCCCTGAAGTAAACACAAAGACACACATATTTTGTTTTTGAAGATTTACACGAGGATATGTGACTGAGCCCTTCATACAGGGGAATTATGTCCTGTGTTATTTAAACAATGCCAAGCTGTAAATTTAGCTTTGTAATAAATTTAGTTGATTTTACAGCACTAACTCCTTTGGAAATTCCTCCAACAGGACTGTCCTCCCAACAATCTACTACAAACAATAAAGACCAATGACTTGAACCACACATTTTATGTGTCCAATGAGAATGGACTGTGCATCATTGTTAAAACATACCCTGAAAACTGTGGAAACAAGGACCAAAGCTCACCAATCAAAATCACCATCCCTCCACTTCCAGGTACATGACAGCCGACTAACTGATGTAAACAGTGCTTATTATGTAAGAGGCTGTGTTTCCGTTTTTCGGTTATTATATATTGTGCCAGTACTATTTATCTGTTTATTTCTAAAGAAACTTTAAGACTGCCTAGCATGGCAGCATACTTGGTTATATTGATCATGAGCAGCATGTGTACTGTTTAATCGTGTTGAAACGTAATGTTCTGACTGAGTGACATTTACTTTTACTACATGCTGTACCATCCAAAAATGTTATTAATGTTATTTATTTAGTTACTAATGTTATTTTATTTATTTAGATATTTAGTTTGTTATTAATTACAAACTATATATCATTTATGTCAAACATTGAAGTGTTCAGCTTCAATAGCTTCAATGTTTGATCACTGTTTTATGATTGGAATGATCCATTGACAGTTATAAAATAATTTGTGACAGGAATACAACTGAAAACATGCAAAAGCAATATGGGAATTCATACCTTTTTTAAATTTTATTTAGAGCCATAGATAAATCCAATTCGTCACACATGAGTGACACATGAGTGACATGGCAAGCTTAAAGTACATAACACCCGATTGTAACTTTAGTCCAAAAAAGTGAAATAATGATGGAATGTCCATTATTTACTTCATAATTCTTCTGAGAGAAAAAACGTACATACAGTAAACATTCTCATAACGCAAATGCACCCCGAGCAGCAGTTCTGTTGTAAAACTGTATATGATTCCCAAAAAGTAAATTGAACAAATTGAGCGTCCACCAAATTTGTATTTAATTTTATTCAAAATAGCCAACCAAGTGGCCTTTTGATGTCCCCAAGTGGTAATTTTTGGAAATATGCCTAAAATAAATCCTAATCTATGCATTTTGGAAGTAAAGTGTTTAGCACAGAATTTTTTTTAAATTTAATTTTATAAGTTATATATACTGTAAATAGCCAAGATCCAGTCCGCATAGGCTTATGCCTTTGTCTGCCACCCGTTGGGCATCGCACCCATCCCCTGTTTTCCTCCTTGCAGGTGGTGAACCCACAAGGCAGTGACCCCATGTTAGTCTTTTGTGCTGAGCCCGGCTGGGCCCCATGAGTCAAAGCCCAGCCACCAGGCTCCTCTCCCAGGAGAGCTCCTCTCCCAGGTCTCCCTAATCCAGGCGAGGTAACTCTACTGCCACTTGGTGACCTCTTCATAGGGGGTTAGGTTGGATCGCTCTTTGTCTGTCCCCTCGCCTGGCCCAATTTGCTAATGCTCCAGACAACACAGCTCCCAGGGTCACTGGGGCACTCAAACAACTCCAACACAGTAAGGTGGCAATCCATGGAGGGGATTCCTAGGCCATCTCTCTGGCTGAAGTTACTGAGGCAGTCAAAAATATCAGAAGTGGCAAGGCCCTGCGAGTGCATGAGATTCACCCTGAGATGCTGAAGCCCTGGATGTTGTTGGGCTGTCATGGCTGACACGCATCTTCAGCATTGCATGGAAATCGGGGACAGTGCCTGGGGATTGGCAAACGGGGGTGGTGGTTCCCATTTTTAAAAAGGGGGAGCAAAGGGTGTGTTCCAATTATCGAGGGATCACACTTCTCAGCCTATCTGGGAAAGCCTCAGCTAGGGTGCTGGAAAGAAGACTGACCAATTGTCGAACCTCAGGTAGAGGAGGAGCAATGTGGATTCTGTCCCGGTCGTGGAACAGTGGATCAGCTCTTTACCTTAGCGAGGATCCTAGAGGGAGAGTGGGAGATTGCTCACCCAGTCTACATGTGTTTTGTGGACTTGGAGAAGGCTTATGACTGTGTCCACCAGGGTGTCTTGTGGGGGGTACTAAGGGAGTATGGGGTCTCAGGCCGCTAATGCAAGTCATTGGGTCCCTGTATAATCATATAATGTCCGCATTCTCGGTGGTAAGTCACGCTTGTTCCCAGTGGGTGGTGGACTCCGCCATGGTTGTCCCTTGTCACCTATCCTGTTTGTGATATTCATGGACAGGATTTCAAGGCACAGCCAAGGATCGGAGTGTGTCTAGTTTGGGGGCCTCAGGGTTTCATCTCTGCATTTTGCGGATGATGTTGTTCTGATGGCATCATCAGGCTGTGACCTCCAGCATGCACTGTAGTGGTTTGCGGCTGAGTGCGAAATGGTTGGGATGAGGGTCAGCACCTCCAAACCTGAGGCCATGGTTCTCTATCAGAAAAGGGTGGATTGTACCCTCTGGGTAGAGAGTGAGCTACTTCCTCAAGTGGAAGAGTTCAAGTATCTCGGGGTCTTGTTCACAAGTGAGGGTAAACTGGAGCATGAGATTGATAGGCGGATTAGTGCAGCGGCGGCAGTGATGAAAAGGGAGCTGAGTCTGTGGGCAAAGCTTTCAATTTGCCAGTCAATCTATGTTCCTGCCCTCACCTATGGTCATGAGCTTTGGGTATTGACCGAAAGAACGAGGTCACGGATACAACAGCCGAAATGAGCTTTCTTCGCAGGGTGGCCGAGCTTACCCTAAGAGATAGGGTGCGAAGCTCAGACATCCGGGAGAAGCTCGGAGTAGAGCTGCTGCTCCTCTGCATTGAAAGGTGAGTTGAGGTGATTCGGGCATCTGGTCAGCATGCCTTCCTAGGGAGGTGTTCCAGGCATGTCCAACTGGGAAGAGACCCAGGGGCAGACCCAGACCATGCTGGAGGGATTACGTCTCTCGGCTTGCCTGGGAACGCCTGGGGATCGCCCAGGAAGAGCTGGAGGATGTATAGGCTGTTTTGCTGAGTCTGCTACCACCATGACCCAGACCCGGATAAGCGTAGGATGGATGGATGGAAAATTGATGGATGGATACTATATTATATACAGTATATATATACACTGTATATATACAGTACGTATATAATAAAATAAAATAAACTGTGCTAAACACTTCAGTTCCAATATGCATAGACTTTTCTAACTTTTTTGCTTTTTCACTTATATTACTTTGAAAAGTTATTGGGAAAATAAAGCCCTAAGTGTCCTCTTTCAGAAGATACCAAAATTGTAGCCCAAAGTGATCTTGAAATTGCGTTATTTTAAATCAAGAGAGACGGGCCTCTATGCATGATGTTGAAAGCTAACTTGAGGTAATTAAATCGGTTAACGTTGTTTATTGCGTTATCTCACAGTATCTCTTTTTATTGTCTATATAAAACTGTAAAAACATTTTGTCAGATAACTTTAAAAAAAATTACTTTATATGAAAGCATTTAATGTAACTGGTTTAAGTCCCATTAATATCATAATTACATCAATATTTTTTTTAATTATTATTTATTAAAATATTGGGACAACCTGCTGCAGAAATTACACGCTTTACCACTTTTTACAGTGAATATGGTTTGCATGTTGCATTGGCCACAGATTTGCTATCAAAATCCAGAGTCATGTTGAATCATGTGTTTCCCTTGATTAATTGTAAATAGAGAGGTCTAATGGTAGTTTAGGAATTCTAAAGCACTAATGGAAGCTACAAATGAACGTTTTGTGTTAGTTTACACAATAATAATTATTATTATTATTTTTTTTTTATTTATTTTTTTCAGCTCCAGTATTTTGCCTTATAATTTGACACCATGAACTTTAAAACTCTTTTAAACAGGAAGTATTTCATTGCTTTGTTAAAATTCAACTTAGGATATACAGTACGAGTGATCTTTACACCATTCATTTTCATGGAGACAGGGAACTCCCTCAACCATTCAGATTCACCTATTACATAATTAGGAGATAAATGTTTCACTTTTGTCAGTCTAACCTTGAAAACTGATTTGAAAACTTTTTTATTTTATTTATTTTTTATTCCAGTGACGCTGGTGAGAAACTTGAGCTGTTTCTATTATTCCGGAGACAGGATGATTTGCACTTGGGATTCTGCTGCAGATGATGTCCAAGACCTCCGATTTTATTACTGGTACATTTATATTACATTAAATTAAGTTATTTTTTTCTTGGCAGATTCAGATTCTTACCAAAGCAACTTTCAAGAAAATTTAATATATTGTATTCATGTCAATTAAAGGGATAGTTCACCCATATTCCATCAATCATATGTGGATATTTCCCATATATTAATATTCTTTGCATCCATGCACTAGTCAGAAAAAAGTCTGTTGCTCATTTTCAGGTTACCTAAGAATGAATCGGTCAAAGAGTGTTCATATTTAAACAAGACGAAGAAGACTGAATGTACCATATACAGTAAATATTTCAAGCATTCAACAGATGACATGTTCTATCTGTTTAATGGAACTCTCAAGGGAATTCCTGTTAACAACACTTTCAAGGATAAAAATCCTTGGAACAAAGGTAAACATACTTTCTCTCTTTGTAGCCTTCTCTAAAGTCAAGAAGACAATACTAGTTTTCTCAGTTACTAAATACCTGGTCCAAAGATAACATTTTTATTTTCACAGCAGCAAACTATTTGAATCAAATTGTTGATCTCTATTAGTCAAAATGAAGTCCAATGCTACACCATTTAAAACTGCTTAATGGAAGACAAATTATTTGGATTTTTGTTGGCTTACTTTTCAGCAAAACTAAACACACCCAAACTGAAAATCGTAAGAGTCGGGCATAGTCTCCATTTTCAAACGATCAGGCCACAGTTTAATGATTATGGAGAACAGTGCTTTGGCTACAAGTACATATACAGCAAGTGCAATGAAGAGGTAAATCAACCTTTCTTTTATATTTGCTAATGTAAGATCAGGTCTGTGGTGCGGTGTATAAGATTTATGCATTTCAATTGCATGACAAATTTCCATCAAACCAATGTACATATTGTAAATTCAGGACAAATGCAAAGTATTCGATTGGAATCAATGAGGAGTATGAACTTTGTAAGCAAAATTCATACGTTTTACTTTAAATAGTGCAGTTTGGTAACTGGCGTTTAATTTGGTTCTAATGGAACTCGTTTTAAACTTAACATAGTTCAGTACATTTAAATAGATATAATGTAAACCATTTGTTTAAATCTTACATTATACAACATATCATAACATGTTGTATTATGTTGAAACATGATCCAGCTTGTTTTACAACTTTTTTATTTTTCCTGAATATTTGTGAAGAGTGTCGAGGTGGAGGGACATATCAACCATACAGTTGAATATGACCCAGCTTGCAAGTACAGAGCCAGAGTGCAGAACATCTTCAAAAACTGTGGTGAAGGGGAAAGTGAACTGAGTGAAGAGGTGGAATACGGTACGGCTTGTTCTTGAAAGCTCATTTCACATGGAAACATGACAGAAAAAGATCAGCAGCAAAGATAGCGATACCATTAATAAGCTGAACTATTACCAGGTAATACCAACACATAATAATGGTAGTAATGATGATGATGTTAATAATGATGCAACCGAATGCTGTTAGCAGTTCCACGATCTAGACCTTTCTGTGGTTGCCCCCAAGTTATAGAATGATCTCCCTATTCACATCCGGTCCTCCCCTTCAACTGAGATTTTTAAATCAAAGTTTTATCTTTTTGAATTAGCTTTTAATTCTGAGTAATGAGTGAATTTGTAAGAGATGAGTTGAGTTGAATGATGATCATCATTAGCCTCTTTGTGCTATCATAGGTGAGAACAGTCATCCGAATTTGCCTGGGTTGCTGGCAGTCGTTATTATCCCTCTCATAGTTTCCTGTTGCCTGATAGTGTCTCTGGTGCTACTCAGAAGGTGATGAATGATTTATATTTTTCATTGTTCTGCTGGCCTCTCTGAAAAGATGAAAGTGCAACAATACCTTTGTATTACAATACAAGACTGCAGTTTTACGTGAATGAATTTAACCAGATCAAACTCTGACTAAGGGCGTAGCCAGGAAATGACTTTTGGGTGGGCCTCAATAAAAATAGAATTTTCCTTAGCAACAGAAAGTCAGCACATTCAAACAGTTCTTTCACACTTTCAGAAAGGAGAACTATTTTTCAAATATATTTAAAGTAAAATAAAAAAACTCTATTATTCAGGCCCAGGCCCACCCCGGCCCACCCTTGCCTACACCACTGACTTTGGTGTTGAAAACTGGCAAATCTCTTTAAGAACTGCCAATGTGATATCATTCGTATCCATAGGAATTGTTACTTTAATTCATCTGAATTTCAATTTAATTTCTAAACAAATTTACCATTAAAAATGTATTTTTTTAGAAACATTTTTCCATTATTTAGTATTGCACTTCGTCATCTGTGGCGGTACTCTCGCAAAGGTTCAGGAAATTTCAGTTCTGGATTTGTATATATTGAAATTGTATATTTCAGTGTTTTTTCAAAAAATGTATGTGTAAAATTAACTTATGAATACCAAAAAGTACAAATGAGATTACCCCGGAACTTCAGATATACATGATTGTTTGCACTTTTTTTTTGAAGGTCTGAAATGAATTGAAATCACAATTTGCTTCTCTTTCTTCAGGAACAAAAACATCATACTCCCAAAAATTCCAGAGCCAGGGCCTTTCTTTAAGGACATGTTCAATAACAATATCAGAACGACTGAGGATCTAAGGGTAATTTGTGCAATCATTTATACAGCACGTTTTACAATCAAATACTATTCTAATGTACAACCCCAATCCTGAAAAAGTTGGGAAAGTATGGAAAATGCTAATAAAAACAAAATGGAATAATTTGTAAATTATATTCACCCTGTGTTATATTGAACGCACTACAAGAACACATTATTCGAGGTTTTACATTATTATTATTATTATTAGTTATTATTTTATTTATTTTTTATTTTTTGGAAAATATATGCTCATTTTAATGATGATTGCAGTGCACTCCAGAAAAGTTGGGACATTCAAGTGTTCACCACAGTGTAACATCACCATTTCTTCTAATAACACTTATTATGTTTTGGGGCACTGAAGACACAAGTTTGTTTGCAAGCTGAATTTTCCCCCATTCATCCATTATGCAGGTCTTCAACCTGCAATTGTACGGGGCCTTTGTTTCCGTATTTTTTGCTTCATAATGCACCACACATTCTCAATTGGAGACAGGTCGGGATTGCAGGCAGGCCAATCTAGCACCCGCACTCTCTGCTCACGCAGCCATGCACTTGTAATGCGGGCAGTATTTGATTTGACGGTAAGTAATTTGGAAAATGCATGGACGTCCCTGGAAAAGATGCCGTCTGGATGACAGTATATGTTGCTCCAAAATTTGTACATATCTGTCTGCATTAATGGTGCATTTGTGGTTGTACTTACTCAACCCTCCAGCAATAACTTCGCAAATGAATTAATATTATCATGATTCCGATATGAATGTTCTTTATGTCAGTTGACCCTGTTACAAAAGTAAGTGTAGATGGGCCAGTCCTGTTTCAGAGCTAAGATTAATAGTATCTTTTACTATTATCTTTTTCCTCCACAGAGCCCTGCATTTGGTAGACTTTATGTCCCCACTGAAGAGTTCGTAGAAAGCAAGATAAGTCTTGAGCCTGACACCACATTTCTTCACTAGGGACCATGATGAATGTGCCACACATGAAAGGAGTAAAACCTGAAACCACTGAAAAATGTTCAGCAATGGATTAAAACATTTCAATCAGAGCAGACTCGAAGACTAACGTTTAAACTTACTACAACTCTTTTTGTCCATCTATTTCATCAAGGACTACAATGAACACAGGATGCTCACTTTTTCTACATGTACTTTGACCTCACCGATTAGACATTTTGCTGTGTTGCCAGTAAATTGCTCTTCCTTACAAAAATGACTTGTTTAGATGAATGTATTGTGAAGATAAGTGAAGCAATCAATGAACTTTACTGGAGAAAGTTGGTTGAATCTGCTTATCTGTTAAGTGGAACCGGGGTTGTGCAGGGACCAAGTGGAATACAGAAGCTTCAACTCACTAAATGCAATCCAATAGAGAAACACGGCATAAAAAGTTTCATGGACTATGTGAAAAATATCCATACTTCATTTCTTGTACACCATTGCTAAACATTTCCATGCTGGTATATATAGCCGAGTTTTATAAGGATGTGGAGTTGTTGCTGCACATCGTTTACCAACTAAATATTCTTATAAATGTACAGCTACAAAAAATTATTGTGTAAAGATATGGTTTTCTAGACACTGTGAATAATATTATGTGTATTAAAGTATGTTTTTTCTTTACGTGGAGTGTCTGTGTAAGTGCAAATGTGTATACTGTATGTATATATAACTTCATGACGAGACAATGCATTTAGAAACAGTAAAAGTAGAAAGTATATCAATATTTTATCAGGATTTAGGAGCACAAATCCAATTTTTGGTTTGTATGTAAATATAACGGCATCACAGTTAATATTTGTTTCTTGTTAAGACACATTGTAGAAAGCTTTTCAATGAGGCAGGGAGACGGATCTGAAAAGAATCAGTGACAAATTATACTGACATAAACGAATGACAGAAAAAAACTATATTTTATTATTTTTTATGGAACGAACCTTACAAAGGACATGTCAGATGCATGTGGCTAGAGTCTTTTCTATATTTTAAATTTTTGCTTATTGATATTATGCTTGAAATCAACTATAATCAGAAGTTATGCAGTCATATTCATATATTCATGTTTATGTACTCAGTTTTATATTCATTCATATCATCACTGTATAATTATCATTATATTCATGTTTGATGCCTTATGTATCCAAAGTGTATCCGTGAGATCTAAATGCATGCGTGAGACCAAAAATACAGGTGCATCTCAATAAATTAGAATGTCGTGGAAAAGTTCATTTATTTCAGTAATTCAACTAAAATTGTGAAACTCGTGTATTAAATAAATTCAATGCACACAGACTGAAGTAGTTTAAGTCTTTGGTTCTTTTAATTGTGATGATTTTGGCTCACATTTAACAAAAACCCACCAATTCACTATCTCAAAAAATTAGAATATGGTGACATGCCAATCAGCTAATCAACTCAAAACATCTGCAAAGGTTTCCTGATCCTTCAAAATGGTCTCTCAGTTTGGTTCACTAGGCTACACAATCATGGGGAAGACTGCTGATCTGACAGGTCAATATTTGACACCCTTCACAAGGAGGGTAAGCCACAAACATTCATTGCCAAAGAAGCTGGCTGTTCACAGAGTGCTGTATCCAAGCATGTTAACAGAAAGTTGAGTGGAAGGAAAAAGTGTGGAAGAAAAAGATGCACAACCAACCGAGAGAACCGCAGCCTTATGAGGATTGTCAAGCAAAATCGATTCAACAATTTGGGTGAACTTCACAAGGAATGGACTGAGGCTGGGGTCAAGGCATCAAGAGCCACCACACACAGACGTGTCAAGGAATTTGGCTACAGTTGTCGTATTCCTCTTGTTAAGCCACTCCTGAACCGCAGACAACGTCAGAGGCGTCTTACCTGGGCTAAGGAGAAGAAGAACTGGACTGCTGCCCAGTGGTCCAAAGTCCTCTTTTCAGATGAGAGCAAGTTTTGTATTTCATTTGGAAACCAAGGTCCTAGAGTCTGGAGGAAGGGTGGAGAAGCTCATAGCCCAAGTTGCTTGAAGTCCAGTGTTAAGTTTCCACAGTCTGTGATGATCTGGGGTGCAATGTCATCTGCTGGTGTTGGTCCATTGTGTTTTTTGAAAACCAAAGTCACTGCACCCGTTTACCAAGGAATTTTGGAGCACTTCATGCTTCCTTCTGCTGAACAGCTTTTTAAAGATGCTGATTTCATTTTCCAGCAGGATTTGACACCTGCCCACACTGCCAAAAGCACCAAAAGTTGGTTAAATGACCATGGTGTTGGTGTGCTTGACTGGCCAGCAAACTCACCAGACCTGAACCCCATAGAGAATCTATGGGGTATTGTCAAGAGGAAAATGAGAAACAAGAGACCAAAAAATGCAGATGAGCTGAAGGCCACTGTCAAAGAAACCTGGGCTTCCATACCACCTCGGCAGTGCCACAAACTGATCACCTCCATGCCACGCCAAATTGAGGCAGTAATTAAAGCAAAAGGAGCCCCTACCAAGTATTGAGTACATATACAGTAAATGAACATACTTTCCAGAAGGCCAACAATTCACTAAAAATGTTTTTTTTATTGGTCTTATGATGTATTCTAATTTTTTGAGATAGTGAATTGGTGGGTTTTTGTTAAATGTGAGCCAAAATCATCACAATTAAAAGAACCAAAGACTTAAACTACTTCAGTCTGTGTGCATTGAATTTATTTAATACACGAGTTTCACAATTTGAGTTGAATTACTGAAATAAATGAACTTTTGCATGACATTCTAATTTATTGAGATGCACCTGTATACATTTCACATGGGTGCCTGCAGGATTTATTCTGAGGGTAGGCACAGAAATCTGCCTAATTGTACTTTATATGTATGGGTATCCGGGGGCATGCTTCCCTGGGAATTATTATTATTTTTTATTTATTTTTGCAAAAACAACAAATCATTAAATTCTAGTGACTTTGAGAGAAGTATTTTTTGTATTTTCTGGAGTAAATGTAGCGTTCATGTAACTATTGGCTAAAGCATTTCTTACAGTAACCGTTCAGAACAAATGCATTCTCGTGCTAAAAAAAACTAAACGCACCACAACAAACAGAGCAGAACGCAGGTGTCTCAAGACACGTTTTTATCAGTTGAACAGGGCTGGGGAGTAGCGGAATACATGTAACGGGATTACGTATTTAAAATACAAAATATAAATAACTGTATTCCACTACAGTTACAATTTAAATAATTGGTAATTAGAATACAGTTACATTCTAAAAGTATTTTGATTACTGAAGAGATTACTTTGCATTTTATTGTCATTTGTTTCATTTAATATTTAGTCCTTTCAGATGGAAAACATTTATACATATAAATGATGCGATCAAAGTGCATTTGAACAGCGGTGAAACTTTCTCATGATGTGTTACATTCATACAAGCAGACAGAGAAGTAAGTTTGAAGTAAGTTTGGAGCAGAAGAAATAGAAATAAACTCACGAGCGGATGCAAAAACAACAGCCCCTTGTTCACATGTCACAGCACTAGCTGAAGTTTCTCAAAGTTACCTCTCAAAAAGACAGACTTTTGTTTCAGTTGATTGTTAGTACATTTCCACTGTATCCAGCACTGTTTGTTCTCTGTGTTCGTAAATATTCCGATACTGTTTTACTGTGTGAAAAACCATTCCAAATGATTCAGTGAGAGAGCTCTGAACGAATAATACTGAATCACGAATCGATTCAGACCGTTTCGTAAGCCTGTTTGGCCAATTCACTGAAAAGAACCGACTCAAAAGAATTATTCATTTGCAAACTGGGCAACATTAGTTCTTGTAAACAGCCAACAGAAATACGGGACACATTTCATGATTGATGAAATATTCTGAGTAAATGTTTCTCAGGTCAGTAGTAGCGCTTAAGTTACACACAGTGTGTAAGGCCGTACAGCTGCAGGTGCCACTGCAATTAGAGTTTGATACCCTTTTGACCTCATGAGGCTTCAGAGCGGGAATGAGAGAGCATAGTTTTTGACTGTGTTATTGTTCTAAGTAAACGTCCAGACATAGACAAAGGGACATTGTAAATAACAGGATATGTCTGTCTCGAGACACCTGTCCTCGTATCTCGCTGAGACAGGTAAATTTATGAGGCGTTTGCATAAATGTACGAGTGGGGCTGTAGTCTATCTTTCCACTCAAACTGCAAATTTCACATTTCTATAGGTCATAACATCCTGACCTGACACTTAGTGTTATTACATCATTGCGCAGAACTTTCTGTATCTAAAAAGCAAGTGCTTTCTGGCACAGTCTCAAGAGGGTATAAAGACCTTAATAAATATTTGGGTGAGACTAACACCTCTGCTCTCTGGCACTTCACATCTGATCTCCAACTTTGAGGCCTCATCTCGACTCATTCTGTACTTTAACTTTTTTCTGTTTACTTAGTTCATTAGACAAAGACAGGAATTTGTGTAGTTAAGTTTATTCCAGGACTTAGTCCTTGGATATATCCTTAGGATATATCTACTTAAAATGTATAATCAAACATTTATTTTCTGGATTATCGCATTTATTCAATATTCATTATTTCATTTTTATTCATGTTTTACTCATGATCTCACAGCATCAATTTAGAGGTTCCGGACCGAGATAAAGTTGAAAACGGATCAACTTTGATTCTTCTCCTGCAAGTCTCAAAGATTAGGAAGGTGAGTTTTTCATCTTCCATTCTTTTTAAATTCTCTTGGTAAAGTGTTGTGAGATACATCCCTTGCCACCGGTTCTCTCAATTTCGGGTGCAGACGAAGAGAGAACAAAGGCGAAGAGCAATAATCTCCTAATCTGAGGACTGATTCGGCGTGATCGGTCCCTTAAATGTGACGCAGTGGGGTGAGAAAGTATGGAATCTTTGAGATCCTGTGCAACAGATAAATGTTACGGGAGTAGCAGCTTTGTATGGTGCACACCACTTTTGAATGATCGATTAGTTCGCAATAGTTTTATATTGCGTGGTTGATAAATTGGGAAACCTGACTGATAGGTTTCATCAGGATGTATCTCCATTTATGAGACACCACCACAACCAAGTACCAGAGAACCTTGCAGTGGGAATTTGTGTAAATGCAGAATTAATTTCTGATCCAGAAAAGCAGATGAGATAAATTGTTATAGTTGTTGAATTGTACAACTGAATTCATAAAATCTGTGATTTAAGAACACAGTGAATGTAATAATATTACTGTATCAGAGAACATATCTAGTGAACGAAGTACATTCTTTTGTTGGAATTGTCACAACACGGAAAATGGCTTTCTTAATGGAAAGAGGGAAACCTTTTGAGTCTTTGACAGCACAAATTGCTGAGTTATTTTTAGAAGGTAGAATGAAAGTGAAACAGAAAATGTTTAAAGATGGTTTTCAGGAATAGTGGGGTCCGTGAAGGCAAAGTGAATGGATTTTGAAAGAGATTATGGATGTTAAGAAACAGCAGAATTACTCCGCCGTACTTTGTGGTATGTTGATAGAACAGTCTAAGGGAGTTCTGACAGATCGCAGTGGTAGAGTTTTAAGACTTGAAGTCACTAAAGTTGCAAAAGAAGCCACTGCTGATATGTGGGAATTGCTAGATCTGGTTACCGATGACCCAAAATTGGCTCCGGGTAAAACTCCAACGGCTGAAGATATTTTACATTGGCAAATGTATGCATTAAATTAAAACTTGCTGTTACAAAATCTGGCTGACAAATTAACCAAATCTCCGCTGGTGGAGGTAAACAAATTGCTGCCGTTTCAGGCACAAAATTAAGCCAAATTCCTGAAAGTGATGAGGATGGTGAATATACTTGTAAGTAATCATTTTGGATACAAATTTGGGTCTGATCAGGTTTGGGCATGGACGTTTTAAATCAAACTGAAGCTGACATTTTATTTACCACAAGGCCAACTTTCTGAACTTCCATTTGCCACACCCAGTTTAGTTGGTTTGGGATTTGAGGAAGTCCGACATGTTGGCTCTGAGTGATCTGTTGGTGACTCTGTGTTTATTGCGCTAGAGCTCCCCCTGCTGGTCATCTGTGGAGAACCAAAATGTCGGCAGTGTGGTCCTGATGCTGCTGGATGCTAATGAATCTTTATGCTGTGTCGCTCTAAAGCGGGTCTGATGAATTTGGATTTGTTCGGTCTCTGTGGCGCAATGGAATAGCGCGCTGGACTTCTAATCCAGAGGCTCCGGGTTCGAGTCCCGGCAGAGATGCAGTGTAGCTCGCGAAAAGGGCATGATAATCGCTTTTATTGTGCTTTTTTTGCCCTCAAGAAAGAAGCTTGGGGCAACATGGTATCCAATGCGGTGCTTATCGTGCAAAAGCATGCAGAATAATGTAAGATACGAAAACCCTGAAAAGTCGAGATGGAAACTGATTGTGGACGTTGTAGTAAGCTTTGCAGCGCTTTTTTACGGACTGATGCAGATTTATAAAACTTACTCAATTCAATCGGATGGAAATTTGCTATGAAATTAAAATGTGTAAATCTTAAAAACAGGCTAAATACTTTCTGAGTGAATATAAACTAATAAGGTGGTAGCTACTGTAGTTGCAATAAAATTATTTCTCTGTGTTGAAAATATCCGTTGTTTTATGTCCCAGATAATAGCCAAGCAACTTCTGCAGAACCCCCGTTTTCAACAACAATTTGAGCTCTTCTATATATATGCACCCAAAAATAATGTTTAATCCTATTGTTAAACTCTATTAATTTCAGTTTCATGCAAATTTTCATCAATTTCAATTGTGAAAACTTCAACAAAATTTACTATAAAGCTTAAAATATCCAAGGATACTTTAATTGTAATTATTTTAATTCAATTTGATGAAAATTTGTTATGAAATTAAAATGCATAAATCTAATATATATATATATATATATATATATACATACAGTATATTGAGTGTACAGTACAAGACATTTTCTGTTCACATATTTGCACTAAACAAACAAAACCAAAAAATACTAAAAATAATAACAAAATTCCATCAAATCTGATTGTGTAATGTTTAACTAAATTAAATATTTATTTTTAATAAAGATTACTCAATTAAATTTGATGAGATTTTGTTATGAAATTGAAATGTGTACATCTTAATATTCTTTTTTTTTTTTTTTTAGTGTAGAAATAATAGTGCAGGCAAGCTACCACAATAATATTATCTATCATTATTTAAATGCCATGTTAAAGTGACAACATATATAAAAGAAAAATCAATTCAGAAAAATATATTCAGTTTTACTGTGTTGAGTTGGGATGAAAATTGTAAATAAATAAATAAACAAATAAATAAATAACATACTGGCCTGTTTTGAAAGAAAAGTATTTTGATGCATTGCCGTCCAGGGGAGTAGCTACATACAGGTGCATCTCAATAAATTAGAATGTCGTGCAAAAGTTCATTTATTTCAGTAATTCAACTCAAATTGTGAAACTCGTGTATTAAATAAATTCAACGCACACAGACTGAAGTAGTTTAAGTCTTTGGTTCTTTTAATTGTGATGATTTTGCTCACATTTAACAAAAACCCACCAATTCACTATCTCAAAAAATTAAAATACATCATAAGACCAATAAAAAAAACATTTTTAGTGAATTGTTGGCCTTCTGGAAAGTATGTTCATTTACTGTATATGTACTCAGTACTTGGTAGGGGCTCCTTTTGCTTTAATTACTGCCTCAATTCGGCGTGGCATGGAGGTGATCAGTTTGTGGCACTGCCGAGGTGGTATGGAAGCCCAGGTTTCTTTGACAGTGGCCTTCAGCTCATCTGCATTTTTTGGTCTCTTGTTTCTCATTTTCCTCTTGACAATACCCCATAGATTCTCTATGGGGTTCAGGTCTGGTGAGTTTGCTGGCCAGTCAAGCACACCAACACCATGGTCATTTAACCAACTTTTGGTGCTTTTGGCAGTGTGGGCAGGTGCCAAATCCTGCTGGAAAATGAAATCAGCATCTTTAAAAAGCTGGTCAGCAGAAGGAAGCATGAAGTGCTCCAAAATTTCTTGGTAAACGGGTGCAGTGACTTTGGTTTTCAAAAAACACAATGGACCAACACCAGCAGATGACATTGCACCCCAAATCATCACAGACTGTGGAAACTTAACACTGGACTTCAAGCAACTTGGGCTATGAGCTTCTGCACCCTTCCTCCAGACTCTAGGACCTTGGTTTCCAAATGAAATACAAAACTTGCTCTCATCTGAAAAGAGGACTTTGGACCACTGGGCAGCAGTCCAGTTCTTCTTCTCCTTAGCCCAGGTAAGATGCCTCTGATGTTGTCTGTGGTTCAGGAGTGGCTTAACAAGAGGAATACGACAACTGTAGCCAAATTCCTTGACACGTCTGTGTGTGGTTGATGCCTTGACCCCAGCCTCAGTCCATTCCTTGTGAAGTTCACCCAAATTGTTGAATCGATTTTGCTTGACAATCCTCATAAGGCTGCGGTTCTCTCGGTTGGTTGTGCATCTTTTTCTTCCACACTTTTTCCTTCCACTCAACTTTCTGTTAACATGCTTGGATACAGCACTCTGTGAACAGCCAGCTTCTTTGGCAATGAATGTTTGTGGCTTACCCTCCATGTGAAGGGTGTCAGTGATTGTCTTCTGGACAACTGTCAGATCAGCAGTCTTCCCCATGATTGTGTAGCCTAGTGAACCAAACTGAGAGACCATTTTGAAGGCTCAGGAAACCTTTGCAGGTGTTTTGAGTTGATTAGCTGATTGGCATGTCACCATATTCTAATTTTTTGAGATAGTGAATTGGTGGGTTTTTGTTAAATGTGAGCCAAAATCAACACAATTAAAAGAACCAAAGACTTAAACTACTTCAGTCTGTGTGCATTGAATTTATTTAATACACGAGTTTCACAATTTGAGTTGAATTACTGAAATAAATGAACTTTTCCACGACATTCTAATTTATTGAGATGCACCTGTATATCAGAAAGAAATATCCTAAAATCACTTCAAGAAATATTCTGGGTTCAATACAAGTTCAGCACAATCAGCAGCATTTGTGTCATAATGTTGATTACCACAAAAAAAAAAAAAAAAAAAAAAAAAATACGAATAATATATATATATATATATATATATATATATATATATATATATATATATATATATATATCTCATAATAATAATAATTTCGATTTACCCATCCTTTTCTTTTCAGAAAGCATAAATCTGGATTACAGTGAGGCACTTACAATGGAAGTGAATGGGGGTCAATTTTTGAACATTAAAATACTCACTTTTAAAGTGTAGCCACATTCACCTCCATTGTAAGTGCCTCACTGTAACCCAGATTTATCAATATTATGCCACAAATGCTGTCGATTGAGCTTAACTTGTACTGAACCCGGAATATTCCTTTAAGGAGAGAAGACTAATATACTGTAGTCAGTAATTTACACTGTGGACGCATTCCGAAGTCGTTCAGATTCTGTCCACCAGCTGGCGCAGAACATCAAGATATGTGTCAGTCTCAGTCCGAAGTGGGGTTTTACATTTGACTACATGCTTTACAATGTCCTTGGATTGCTTGCCATATTGCAATTGCATCCCTTAACAAGACTGAATTAATATCTGTAAAATGGGAGACCAATCCGAGAAACGCGCACAAATGTAAGGCTCGAAGGTTTGTTTTTTTCGCACACCCGGGGTCTGTTCTGTGTGTCGCTGTGTGTGGAGTTCCAGAGAGGGAGGGAAATTGAAGTGGGGTGGGTAAAAAGAAACAGAAAGGGAGGGGAACAGCTGCTCACGAGAGAGAGAGAGAGAGAGAGAGAGAGAGAGAGAGAGAGAGAGAGAGAGAGAGAGAGAGAGAGAGAGAGAGAGATGCACAAGGAATGTGGCACTAATAAGAAAGCTGAGCAAGTGAGGAGGGCAAAAGAGGGGAAGACTGAAAAAACGAATAGAAATGCGATAAAAAAAAAGTAGAGGAGGAGAAAAGGGGCGACACACAACTAACACGTTAATGGAAGGATTATAATCCACTGTTGGAGGGATTTTTGACGCTCCCCATGCGGAGATTTGAGCTCGGCTGAACCATGCAGGGACTGCTGCTGCTTCTGAGTTTGGCGTTGAGTTTTTACAGAGGTAAGAAGAGAACGTCATGCTTAAACTCGAGTTTAAACTTAAGTGTGTGTGCGCTCATCTGGCTCATCTGGATAAATATTTGTGAGTGCATGAGAGAGAGAGAGAGAGAGAGAGAGAGAGAGAGTGCATGCTTGTCCGGTCATAAAGATGCCAAGTGACCTTTGCGTTCCAAGCGCAGTTAACGGTGCCGCGCGCCACTGTCGCTCGAGCCCATTATCACGAGATGACTAAAAACTCTGCCAGTGCGGAAGAGTGAAGAGCGTGAAACGTCCCCTCATCATGTGAATACAAAGTGGGCTAGAGGTTTGAGGGAGACAAAAAGGACACGCGCACGCACTACACACACACGCAGCCTTTTCTTTGACAGCCTCCCGCATAAACAAAACTGACCGCATATGTAAATTCCCTTGCAAATGTTGCAGGTCTAAGGCAATCAATGCGTTTGCATTGTGCAAATCCAGGTGCCCCTGTATTAATGTGTCAAGCGAGTTGCTAGGCGACAGCACACAGCATCTTTTCCCGTGATCGCGCCTATGCGGACACCCTCCCTATTGTCTTCCGACACACACTGTGCGCGTGTGTGTGTGTGTCAGAGAGAAAGCAGGTACCACTCCATCATACTGTAGGTAAGGGGCGTGTTTTTGTCCCAGTAAGGTATAACAGATGATGTAACCCATTCTCATAAGGTGGTACATCGTTATGCGTTGTGATTTATATTCCAGAATCCAAAAACAAACATGCATGTTCATTGAGAAATACCTTTTCAGGTGACAACCAGTCTTGTATGTGCAAAAGCTTCAAAGCTAGCTTAAATGTCAGCATGCGACAAGCTCTACGCAGAATTGTTTCCCAGCCATTATTACACTGCATGTGAACAATATTAAACCTTCTATATGACGAATATTCAGTAATCTGAATACACAATGACTCACTAAATGAATAATGAAGAAATAAAATGAATTATTAAAAAAATAAGTACCACCTCTCAGCATACTGTTAATGTACAACAGGCATTACATGTAACAATGTTTGACTAATGTTCTACCTATAGGACACATTAAGTTTTGGATGCATTGGTTTTGTTTGAAACCCAATTGTACATTAATGTAAATGCATTTCATTTGTAATGATCTATTGTTATTACTGTATGTCTTAAAGGGATTGTTCAACCCCCCGCCCCCCCCCCCTTTTAATCACCAAAAAAAGTAATCCACACGACTCCAGAGGTTAAATCCATGTCTTCAGAAGTGATATGATAAGTGTTTGAGAAACAGATATATTTTTAGGTCCTTTTTTTTTTACTATAAATTCTCTTCCCTGCCCAGTGGGTGGTGTTATGCACAAAGAATGTTAATGGGCAAAAACAAAAGAAGAATGTGAAAGTGAAAGTGAAGATTTATAGTAAAAAATGACTTAAATATTGATCTGTTTCTCTCCCACACCTATATCTCTTATGAAGACATGAATATAACCACTGGAGTCGTATGTTTTACTTTTATGATGCCTTTATGTGCTTTTTGGAGCTTCTGGCCACCATGCACTTGCATTGTAGGACCAACAGACCTGAGATATTCTTCTAAAAATCTTTGTTTGTGTTCTGCAGAAGAAAGAAAGTCATACACATCTGGGATGGCATGAGGGTGTGTTTGATGAGATAATTTTCATTTTTGGGTGAACTATCCCTTTAAGTTGGAACTTATTAAGGTATCAGTGTTGAAATCAAATAATAATAATAGAAAAGGTCAAACACATTTTATTATTGAGCAGCATAAGTTGGCTTATACAGTAAGTTGCCCCTTCAAATTCTTCCTCATATCCTTCTTCCAGTTCTGGAAAATATGTATTATTTAATTTTTGCTTTGTGTAATCACATCTATAATTTTACAGGGAAAAAAACATTTGTAATCTGAGTTTAAGCACTACATCCACTCCATCCTAGCAGCCAGGAGCCTTTCAGAAGCAATAACTTTAATAAAACCTGAGACAGTTCCATGAATCACTGCACTACTGACTGTTACACTGGTGTACAGTAATGTTCTTTAATCATTTATCCTTACCCTCAAAAACTAAACGTTTAATTATAAAACACTCTAGTATTTAATTTAAAATCATACATTGTTGTGAGGCACTGTTTGATATGATGTTTATGCAGGGCATTCTTGCTATGCAGGTTTAATACTTTCATCCCCCTTTTTGTTGTTAAAGAATCCATACAGCAGACAGCATGACACCAATGGGGTGATCATGTGTATTTGTGCAGTGTCAGCATGATCTCCCATTGTATCTCCATTTATTACCAGTAAGACATTGTAAGAAAAGTGAATAAACAGCATTACAGTGCACAATAAAAGAGTTTTAACAATACTGTACTCAAGGATGTAAGGGTTGGGGGCAGGAGGCAAAGTGTAAGGATCAGTAATAGAAAAAACTATAGTGACATTTAGTGATTGCTGTAGCATTAGCAGAAAAAAATATATATATATACAGTATATATTAGATATTATATGTACAGTTGTAGAATGACTGTGCAGAAGTGGATAATCAATTGCAGGAGAGGACAGTTCTGTTCTTGGAGATCTACTGTCCTCTAATCAAACACACATGAATCAGCTAATTAGGGTCTTTGGGTTAATTTGTAAATTACAGGCAGGTATGTTAGAGCATGGTTTGAACTAAACTTTGCAGGAAGGTAGACCTCCATGTGCAGTATTGAGCACACCTGCTCTATTTGTAATGACACTGTTGCTCACAAACTGTCCCATGTGCCACAGATATAGGGATAGTTCACCCAAAAATAAAAATTCTCTTATCATTTACTCACCCTCATGCCATCATGTGTGAATTTCTTTCTTATGCAGAACACAAACAAAGATAATTAAAATAATATTTCAGCTCTGTAGGTCCATACAATGCAAGTGAATGGTGATCAGAACTTTGAAGCACCAAAAAGCACATAAAGGCAGCATAAAAGAAATCCATAAAACTCCAGTGGTTAAATCCATGTCTTCAGAAGCGATATGATAGGCGTGGGTGAGAAACAGATACATTTTTAAGTCCTTTTCTACTATAAATCTCCACTTTCACTTTTACTTCCACATTCTTCTTCTTTTGTTTTAATGGTGATTTGCATTCTTTGTGTATATCACCACCTACATGTCAGGGCTGATCAAATGTGGAGATTTATTGTAAAAAAGGACTTAAAATTTCTGTGTTTCTAACCCACATCTATTATATTGCTTCTGAAGATATTAATTTAACCACTGGAGTCTTATGGATTACTTTTATGCTGCCTTTATGTGCATTTTTCATCTTCTAAAAATCTTTGTTTGTGTGCAGCAGAAGAAAGAAAGTCATACACATACGGGATGGCATGAGGAAGAGTAAAGATGAGAGAATTTTCATTTTTGGATGAACTATAGTTTAAAGGAATAATTCACCCAACAATGAAAATTCTGTCATTAAATATGCAGCACACCATTGTTTCAAACCTGTATGTTGTAATATTTCTTTCTATGATTTTTTTTTTATTGTCTTCATGCAGCTCTTTCCCATATAATGACAGTTCATAAGAACCATGGTCAAGCCAAAAACACCACAAAGAAACCAGAAAAGTAGCATATGACTTGTGCTCTATATTCCGAGTCTTATGAAATCTGGGTTGTTATACCTTCTGAAAAAGCAAGCTGGTTGGCTGGTCTTTGGTTTTTAGCTGGCATCCCAGCCTGACCAGCTACAATGTGGCTAAAACCCCTGTAAAACCAGCCAACAGACCAGGCTGTGCGACCAGCTAAAACTAACTAACTAGCTTTAGGTCGTGAAAAAGAACCACAGCAGCTCTCGGATCTCATTCTCCATTTTGCAACTGGCTCATCACCTTTGGTGTTTTGGCATCAATGATGTTAACACCTGGTGCAAGGCATCGAGACAACATTTTTGAATCTGAACTTGATCACGAATGAGACATTAGAGCTTTGGCGGAGGGGAAGATTATCAGAAAAAAAAAAACTATTTCATTTCGGTTTGTTCCTCACACAAAGCTACTGTATGGCTTCTGAAGACTTGCAATATAGTGGACGAGTCGTATGGACTACTTTTGTGGTGCTTTTATGGTGTTTTTTTTTTTTCATATTTGGTTGAACTATTTCTTTAAGATAAGATGTCTGAATCCCACTCGGCATGGGCCTTTTTGGTTTGTTGGCTCTATCTGTGTAGTATTGTTAGTTATGTACTTCTAATGAACTATTGAGTACCTGTATGATGTTGAAGGACTGCATCAACAAAGATTTGAGGTTCTTTTTTTGCTGGGGGTGCGGATGAGGGAACGAAAGGGGGGAGTGGTTCAGGCCAGAGGGAGAGAAAGGCATTATTACTCATGCCTGACTGCTCTCATACAAGAGGCTGCTCGTACCCTCTCTTTTTCTCCCTCTCTCTTTCTCTTTCTTCCAATGAATATGAGGGGGAAAAGTTCAAAGGCCTGGCTTAAGCAAGAATCTTTGAACCCCCTCCCCTCTTGTAGAGGCTCCCACATCCCCTCTCATTGAAATTATTTTTGAACATGCCTCGTGTCCCTTCAGATGAACAGTCTTCCGTTCATTGCCATTGTGTTTTGTCAGCATTCGCCTTAACTTTCTGTCTTGTTTAAATCTTTCTTTGCCCTTGCATTGTTCATCTCTCTCTTTCCAGAAATGGTTTTGTCGAGTAGCCCCTTGTTCTGGCCCTCGCTCTGCTTCTCATTCTTTTGTCGTTCCTCACTCCCTCAGTCCTCTCATTTTTCCCTTCTCCCTCTTTCCATCCCCCAGTTCATTTTCCCCCTTCACTCTCTCTAATAAGTTCCAGATGTGTTTCTTACATTCCTGTAGTCAGAGGAGAGGGGGAGGGGTCATGGAATGGGAGAGGGAAACAGAGACAGAGGAATAAAAGAAAGAGAGAGAGAGAGAGAGAGAGAGAGAGAGAGAGAAAGAGAGACCAAAAGAGCATGAGAGAGATGGAGAAGCACATGAATTAAAAGAGAGCACATGATGAAGAGGCACTCTGTACTGTAGAAGCTGATGAGATTCTTCAACGTTGTGTGTTTATCTGTGTGTGTGTGTGTGTGTGTGTGTTGGGGTTCAGACACCCCTCCCACCACTTCCCCTCCCCCACTGCAATGGAATGTGGCTGATGATGATGGTGATGTCATTTCTCGTTCTCTGAAGTTTTCAAATCAGGGAGGGCTGATCAGCCAATCAGCCGCCCTGCAATAAAAACAATTCACAGTTGGGCAGACAGCAAGGCGTTCTGCAATAACAGCATTATAACCAGTCACAGTGAGGTTGACTGGCAAAATGTAAAATTGAAAATGCTTGCTGTTCAGGTGCTAATACAATACAAAGTTGCATTTTCAATTTTAAATTTATTTTTTTTAAACACCACATTCTTGTCAACTTTCTTAAAGAGGCCCTATTATGCTTTTTGGGATTTTACCTTTCCTTTAGTTTGTAATATAGCTGTTTGTGCATGTAAAAGGTCTGCAAAGTCCACGCCAAAGGGAATTACTCTCTCCCACAGAAAACACTGCTCCTGAACTGCCTGAAATGCCTGGTTTGCAGCCATCACTTCCGTGACATAGCTACGTCACTATGTAACACATTTGCATAATGCCTCAGCAATGCACTGCTCAGGAAGCCTTGGGAGCTGAAACTCGGTTATGGTAAGGGGGCGTTACATTTCCGACACACGCTCTAAGCGGTTGACCAACCACAACAGGCTGGGTCAGCTGACCAATCAGAGCAGACTGGGCTTTTCGGAAAGGGGGCTTTAAAGATACAGGAGCTACAACAGAGCATTTCAGACAGAGGGTGAAAAGAGGTGCTGCAGCAGCAATGTACAGTATGAGAAAAATAATGTGTTTTTTGAACATTAAAGCATGTAAACATTTTTATGCACGAATCATTATTGCAAATACAAACTGATCTCACAGTGAAATCGGAAACAGTAGGTTGACTTTTGTTAAGCAAAAATCGGTCTGTGCTTACTGAAATTTGAAACACTGCCCCCAGTGGCCAAAGCGTTAAGTGTTGTTGGGCATATGGGCACATTGTTTTCAGCTGTACTGGCTGTAATACATTGAAGAGGAATGCATATTTTATAAATTGTACCTCCCAACCTAAATATAACCATCAGTGGAGTAAAAATGTAATGTTAGATGGGAAAATGCAACCTCTGAATTGCGCTCATCACTGATCATGGGAACACGATTACTTCCTGCTTTCAATGTGGTATTTGAACTTGGGTCTCCCACGCTGCTGATGCAACGTGCTTCCTGTCACACCACAGGTGAAGGCAAACATGTCTGATAGGAGATGGCACTTGTCAATGAGTTGGAATAATGTGGCCGATCAGAAGTATCGGAAACAACATGCCGACCTCCCTTGTTATCATGTTGGCAAATAAAAATGTCTTTTTAATCTATTAACAAAATGTAATAGCTTGCTCTGTCTCTGAAACAACTTTCCTTTTTTGCTGACGTCACCAAGCCCTCTCACTTTTCAGTCAATAAAGTCCATTCCCGATGGATATAAAGAAACCCACCTTCATTTTTTTCCCATATACTTTTACCCTAAATCCTGTCAATTCCCAATGGATAAAATAATTTCCTGCCTTACATTTTTCTCGTTGAATATCCTATTTCACTTTAAAATACATCTGATTCCGAAAGTAAAATGAGATGTCTTCATAATCTTCTATTAAAATGTAAAAACTTGCATCGCCTCTGAAACAAAAGAAGTTCCAAATGTAAGTTCGGGAGGAGGTTGTTCATCTAGGTCTGCCTCCCCTTCTCCACCTTTACATTTCATAATACCTATACCAATTATTATTTCAAAATTGTCTTTCTGTGTCTGGCTTTAGTCAAATAGTCAGGGGAATTATGGACAACACGCCAAATTTGTTTTCCTTAAAGGTATAGTTAACCCCAAAATGAAAATTCTTTCATCATTTACTCACCCATATGCCATCTCAGGTGTATATGTCTTTCTTTCTTCAGCAGAACACATTTGAAGAAAATAGAAAAAATATCTCAGCTCAGTAGGTCCATAAAATGCAAGTGAATGGTGATCAGACCTTTGAAGCTCCCAGACAGTCACAGACAGTCAGCATACACGTCATCCATACAACTCCAGCTGTTAAATTAATGTCTTCTAAAGCGATACAATCGCTTTTGGTGTGAAAAAGATATTTTAATATTTAAGTACTTTTTAACTATAAACCATCACTTCCAGTCAGCAGCATTCACGAGAGCGCTGAGTTCACGCTGTCTCTCGTGTGACGTATTCGCGTTGGCTTGTTATGGACGTAATCTGATGTTTATTTCTCGGTTGAGATGCCAGGATAAGCACACAAATGCACAATTGTGTGTAAACAAACAGACACAAATACAGATCTAAACCAAAACCAGCTAAGCTTCTGTACAGCATTCCTCCTACTTAGTTGTAAATAGCGCTGCTCTTCCAGGTGTGTCGCAAAAGCGTCAGTTCTCTCGTGAACATGCCAATGCGATTACATTACACGCATACTGCTGCTGACTGGAAGCGATGGTTTATAGTTAAATATTGACATTTTTCACACTAAAAGCGATCGTATTGCTTTAGAAGACATTCATTTAACCACTGGAGTCATATGGATGCTGTTTATGCTGACTCTCTGTGATTTTTGGAGCTTCAAAGATCTGATCACCATCCACTTGCATTTTAAGGACCTACTGAGCTACGATATTTTTCTATTTTTCTTCAAATATGTTCTGCTGAAGAAAGAAAGTCATACACATCTAGGATGGCATGAGGGTGAGTAAATGATGAGACAATTTTCAGTTTTGGGTGAACTATTCCTTTAATACACTTCAGGACTATATGAACCAGTGAACTAGTGATCTTGCCTTTTCTGCTGACCAAGCCGTCTTGTCAACCAATCCAGTTAATTCCCAATGGATATAATCAAGTCCTGTCTTTTTTCTCATTGAATATCCTGTTTCACTCCAAAATGCATCAGATTACAGAAGTGTTTTGTCTTCATAATCTTTTAGCAAAATGTAGTAACTTGTTTCGCCTTTGAAACAACACTGATTTACTTTTTATTTGTTTTGAATAATTGTTTTCATGCTGAAAATAACAGAAGTAAAATGGGTTGTTTCTTGTCGACTTGAAGATAGTGCGACATACATGTAAACTCAAATCAAACATTAATGACTCTTGGCTTGTTTCTCACGTCCAAGCAATTTACTAATCAGCATTGCTCATTTTAGGATGGGTATTTACTGAGAGTGCCACAGTCAAGCAGTAAGTTTCTTTCCAATTACAAATAATGTTTTCCATTCTTTTGCATCAAAGTTCGTCAAGCAAATATGAATGGCATATGATGAAACTGTACGTTTAATGTCAGAATGTGCGTGTTCCTTGGTTTCAAAAATTCAAATGCACAAACGCACAGACACTCTGAGCACATCTGGCATTCCCGGCCTCTTGATATTTTTTTAGAAAGCCAAATATTTAGTGCAGTGAGAGGGGATGTCTGTGAGGTATTAGCTAATACTTCATGCCTTGGCCCATTTGAAGTGGACAGTCCATCCAAGCATTTGCATAGCACTCTGCTGATGACCCTTGAGGTTGCCATGGCCACTGTATGTAATATTATGTCAATGTTCCCAAGGTAGCCATGGCAACACTAGTTTATACAAATAAAGAATGGCCAAATCAATGTACATTTTGCAGAAGATGAAACCGGCAAGAAATGCATGAGCGCAGTGGCTGAGCAGGAGTGAAATGTGGGAAGAAATCATTTTCCTTCCCTCCTTTTTCAAATAGATCGGTTTCTATAGCAACGACAGGCTGCGCAGATAAAGGGACAAAGAGTGAGAAGGAGAGGAAAGAGGGACGGAGGGAGAGAGGAGGACAAAAAAAGAGAGAGGTGTGAAGTAGGGGATGAGAAAAAAGGAGAGAATGAAACAGACTTGGGGAAAGAGACGTCTCTCTCTGTGTCATGAGTGAAGGGCAAATTATTAAAGGGAAAGAGGGAAGATGATAGAAGGAAAGCTGTAGACAAATACAAGACAGCATATGTAAATGTTGACAAAAGGAGGGAGAGATAGACAGACCTGTTTGTAACAAAGCATGGGTATTTGTAGCACTTGTAAATGCCTTGCAAATAGGCAAGATTAAAAAAATCTATCTATTCTGCATGACATTTATTAACTATTTATTACTATGTAGTACAATGCATATTAATGTGTAATAACATAAGATGGTTAATCCACAGTACTAAAGAAGGCATGCCTCCTCCACACATAACCACATGAACATAAGGTATGCAAACGACATATATATATGCCTACAAACACACACTGAGCAACACACACACAAAACTTTTGGGGTCATTTTTTTGCATACGTCAGCTGTTGCTATGGTGACGCAACACTATGAGCCAGTGAAAGTGGCCAAATGGTGGAGCACCGGAGAGCAAAGGATGATAAAATAAGGGATGGAGATAGGGATTGATATAGAGTACATTAAAAAGGATCGACAGAATGATTTTGAAGGGTTTATACACGGTAATAATTTTATGCTAATTCATCAGTGACAGGGCATGTAGAGAAGCTTAATTAGTTAGCGAGGCCTCAAATCAGAAACAGACAACAAAATCATTATGGCATAGAACGGATGAAACTGTTTGCCGGCTCTTTGAGTAGGTGTGCATTTTGTACCCAAAATCAGTTGTTATTTCTCCTTGCTCCACGACAGGCACCTTGACCGCAGCAGGTGACGTATTCCTTGTCCAGACACACTCCTTTGTTGTCTGAGAGTGGCTAGCGCATTAAGTCACACAAGCATGTAATCTGTAGTGTTTCTCATGGAGGAGTTTGAACAGCTCTGCTTATTTTGTTTGTCATTGTATTAGTGATGCTTTTAAAGTATCGTGGATTTTTACCTAGGTTCTGTTTTGTTTTGTAAAATCTACTACGGAAGATACAGAGGGCAGCTTAAGGTCACGGATCCTTATTTGAAAACTTGGAAAATATGTCTGGTTAAACAGTGCTTAAGAAGGAAACGGAAATAATTAAGTAAGAACATGGGATGTTCACCCCAAAATGAATAGTCTTTCATCATTTACTTACCCTCACATCGTTCCAAATCCGCATTAATTTCAATGAGTTGTGAGGCAGAATGTTATGGACTGACACCATCAGTCGCCATTCACTATCAATGCATCTTTTTTCCCAACAATAATGTGGCCTGAGGTTGACAGTCTCTAACATTCTGCCTATGTGCCTAACATCTCCTTTTGTGGTCTGCAGAAGAAAGAAATTCACGCGGGTGTTAAGCAACATGAAATGCTGTTTCTAGGTCTAAAGGAATCAAACACTGCAAAAAATTAGCATTTGTTACCTTAAGTATCTGAGTTGATGTTTTTTTATTTTAAGGGAAAGAGGCAACAAATTACAGTATCTGGCATAAAAAGATGAGACAGTTTATGTTTTATAAGGTATGTATATTTAATGTTTTTATAATGCCCTCATAAAGGTAAATATATATATATATATATATATATATATATATATACAGTATATATACAGTATATTGCCCCTTAACAGAGGCGATTCTAGGATTTTGATCTTAGGGGGGCTCAGCCCCCAATGACACTATTATACGTGCACATTTGATGTATTCCACTATTTAGAATAGATAGTGTTTTGTTTTTTTACTGTGTTTACATCATTCAAGATAGCCAGCTAATATACTGTACGTTCAGAATATTGTTATTTTCTATATTAAACACTTATAAAGTTATATATAAATGAAACCGTTTAAAGAACCATTCAGTTATTTTTTTCTATTTATTTTCCATTTATTAACAAATTAAAAAAAAAAAATGTGTTTATTATAGAAAATCAATAATTTTGCAACTACTATAGATTAAAGTTCTATCAAACACCAGAAAAATGTATTATTACAATAAATGTCACATTTAGCTTGGTTGTTTTTAGTAGAGTAAATTAACTCCAGATGATGTTTCTCTGTATGTCATTAACTCGTGATTCGAAACTTTTGAATTAATTCAAAAGAGAAAATCACTCCAAAAAGATAATTTAATTTCATCAGAATAACCCTGGTTTTATATATATATAATTTATAGAAATATACAGTATACATTTAAAGATTACTTATTTGTTTAGTAACCATTTTAGTAAATCACACTTTTACGCCAGTAGGTGGCAACAAATGAATGTTTTGTATGTGCTTTTGGGTCATTATTAAACCATTGATAAAGCACAGAAACATACACGACCAAAACAAGTCTAATTATATTTGATTAAAATCAGAGTGTCTACTAAGAGATATAAGCAGTGTTTAAATATCATAAGCATTTTCCCTGCAAATGACAACAAGGCATAGCCTATAATCTTTTTAACTGCTTTGCATGACCATCTAGGTATACAAAAAGACAACATAGCCTAAAAATAATTACAGGTTGTATTTAAGTCCTGATGTCATTGTAATGTCATTAATCACTATTACTCTTAATTTATCCAGACCCTTCTCTCCTTCGTAAACGAGATTACCGAACTAAACTGGCGACATGCCTCCTCTCTTTCAATCCGTCATAATAAGGCGCTGAACGTTCATAAATTTAATGAGTAAATGGGGCGTATTCGTTCAGTGAGTCAAACCAATGATATGCTCCTTCGCAGCCCACACTCCAACACTATTGGCTCGTGCTTCAGTCAGTCTTTACAGGCAAGAAAAGCTACCAAAGTGGTCTCGCGCTTCAAACAATTGCAGCGTTGCGGCTACAGCTGTTTAAAATTCGTACGTGCTGATTGCAAAGTCACACATTTTTAAGGGGGCTGAGATAAATTTTAGGGTGGCTACAGCCCTCCTAAAAAGGATCTAGTTACGCCTATGCCCCTTAATGTAAAAGTTAATTTCTGACACTGGTGTAACCTACACTCAAAAAATAATTTTAAGATTAACACTTTTTAATTTTATAACAAATTTTTTATCAAATTTAATTGAGTAATCTTTAATAATAATAATAAAAACTATTTCAAGTTATATTAATTTAATTTTGTTACACATTATACAATTCAATTTGATGCAGTTTTGTTATTAAATTGAAATGTTTCAATCTTACAGAATAGGCTATATATATATATAAACTGCCTAGCAGTTTATATCAGCCTAGCTACATTACACTCAAAAAAAAAAAAAAAAAAAAAAAAATATATATATATATATATTTTTTTTTTTATTTTTATTTTTTTTTTTTTTTTTGAGTGTAATGTAGCTAGGCTGATGCAGTCATTTTACATATGTAATAATTTGGACTTATTTTAGATGTTAGCTTGAGGTACTTTTTTTTTAGGTTACCTGACTAAAATGTATACAGTATATACAGTTGTTCTGTGTGTGTAGCACCATTTTACCTCAATAAGTGGAATGTCAGAGTCATTAACAAACATATTACAGTAATAGCTTTTTAGCTTCAGGTTGTAGTTCTCACTAAAATAATGCAGCTCAGAATACAGATTTTTTTGTCACTATGATGTCATATAATTGTTTTAATACAACCTTCCTCAATATTTAATCCTCAGGGTTCTGACTGGTTATAAGGGCTTTTCCATTTTTATCTTTATTCATAAAGGGGTTTATACTAAAACTTTATTGACATCATCTCATTCTTTGTTGCACATTTTACATCTTTATTTTAAAGGCCTATTATATCATATCATATATAAGACATTCCATTGAATCCAGTTAGTGTCCTGAAGAGAGAAATGATAATCTCCAGGATAAATCTGTGGATTTATGTTGACAGAAGTGAGTTTTTGGTATGCAGTGTTTGCGATCTGGTGATCCCTTGATGAGAGGCTGTTCTCTCGTGTTGGTCAAGTTGTGTGTTCTTGACATGAGTGTGGCTGTGTAATGTGGTCAGTGCATGTGTGCGACCACGTCTTTGTGCGGTCAGGACGTTGGCAGTGTGGCATGGACTACTGCTGGTACCCAGGGATCAGTGACTCAAGAAAATCAGGACACTCTAAATTTGTCACTGCAGCATAACCCACATAATGAAAACTATACAAGCCCTCTCTCTCTCTCTCTCTCTCTCTCAGGTCCTCTCTCATTAGCTGTCTTTTACTCCCTGTCCAGCCATGTCTCTCTCCATCTCTGAATTTGTGTCTCTGTCCTCATCTCCCCTATCTCTTTTTCTCTCTTGCGCACACACTCTCTGCCTCTTTTCTCTTTCACTCTCGCTCTCTTTTTATCACCGTTATGCTTTTTGTCCCCTTCTGTTTGAGTAGACGCACAAATAGTAATCCCATATGTAATAATTACTTCACTTTTATACAGTTTAAAACCTTTTGACTTATTGTACCATTATTGTTCTAGTTGTTTGAACTAGTTACGTTTTTTTTTTATTTTTATTTTTTTAATAATTTTACAGAGATTGCAGTCACAATGAGCAGTTTCTAGTTGATTCAGTTTTAGAGCTGAGCATACAGCAAAGGCTGAAGTGCGTTTCCAACATTTTCAATATGATCACACAGGTTGGATTACACAAACAATCGGAATCAACATGATAATTCCTTATCATGTTGATTCCGATTGTTTGTGTAATCCAACCTCATTCTGATGGATTACTGACAAGTAGCATCCCCTATCCGACATTTTGCATAAATTCAAATGTGTTCTTGTCCTGTGGTGCTACTTATAGTGTGTTAGGCAAGCAGCCTCCAAGACAAGCCCTGCGTTGGAAATCATGTAGTATATTCTGTATTTGATGAAGATCGCACTTCTCAGTTGGTAAAACAGTACGTTCTTTAGGTATGCATGCGAGTAGTATGAATAGATTCTGGACAAATTCAATCCAGGTCAAACTTCATATTAACCCGTGACCCAAATATACGATGTAATAACAACAACCACAAAAATAATCTACTTGTTACAGTGCAATGAAAAAATTTCTTCGTATAAATATCACTATCAGCTGAAAAGAGCTGTCCAACTCACGGTTTTCCGCTATTCTTTTAAATCCAGTGTTTTGAACATGATGTCTGTCTCATCAGTTCCCGGGGAATTATGGAATGATAAAGTTTTCAGTCGATCCGCACTTCAGATTCTCACCGGAAATAGTAGGTCATCTGGGTATTTCTCGCTTACTGTTTTTATGAATACTGATGATTCAGACATACTGTACTACTCCATTGGCATTCTGTTTTTGGCATATTATATACTAGGGCAGTATGGATATTCGGATGTGCCGATGGATTCTGGTCCCATGTAAACCAGGAAGTAATCACATAAACAATGGTGAGCATGATTCTCAGGTTGCATTTTCGCTCTACAATTACGTTTTTACTCCACTGCTGGTTAGGTTTAGGGTTGGGGTTGGGGTGTAGAGTTAATTAAGTATGCATTCCTGTTGACTGTATTACATAATTTACTACTAAAAATAGTTGCTTTTTGCGCCACTCTGTGGACATTTCACCTGTAAACTGGAACTCACACGTGCCCATACTTTTAACAACACTTCTATCTTCAGCCACTTGGGGCAGTGCTTGTCATTTTTTCAGCAGATTTCAGCGGCAGAACTTTCACCTAAAGTCCCTTTCAAGGGAAGTCAGTTCACTCGGCAGCCATCTTTGTAACACTCCTGGGCAGGCTGTGCAGCTATTTTCTATGTAAACAAGCGGCATAAACGTACTGCTCCTATCTACCTGAACGGTTGGTCAAGAAGATTATGATCAAATAACATATTAAATCTGTCAACAATGGTATTATATATTGTGCTTTCTTTAGCTCAGATCATGCTAAAATTATTATTATTTTTTTCTCAAGTTGACTGAGAGGCAATGTCTGTATCTAAAAGGTGATTGGCTCTTTTACCTGTAAGGCGGGGCTTCATTTTCTACATCTGTTAGGTGTTGGGCATTCCAATTTCTCCCATTCATTTTAATACCAGTGGCCCGTCTCAGGCTAAATAGTCCCTGTTTCAGCCTTTCTGTCGCTGATTTCATTGTGAGATCAGTTTGTAATTTCTGTGTCACTGGTCATCATCAAACGAAACTCTCCCCGTTATCCACTGATCAGACAAGTAGAATCTGAGTCTGAATCTGAATTTTTTCCCACCCCATACTCATGCCATTGGTTGAGCCAATGTTACTGTGTCTGGCTGATTTGAATGCAGAGTACCAAAGACCAGGCATAAATTACTATTTAGTAATTTACCTTTTTTTATTTGTGTAATCTCTTGTAATAATGGGAGAAAATGGTCCCTGTTTTCAGCGTCATCTATTTGTTTAACATATAGACAGATAGCATAATTGTTTATACCCCTGTATTGTCTTTTCTCTACACAAATATAAAATAAACTTTCAGATGGTTACAAATGCACCAGCATACCCAAATGAAAACATGACACTTATCGGGAATATATTGTATGAACACACAGTAGCCTATACATTATATGCATGCATCCCTTTAGGTTGAGGATAAATGCAACCAAGTAGTCTTCCACAGAATGGATTCATAAATGAATTTAATAATACTGCAGCTTCACAGGGTTGATAACCAACTGTGGACTCCATTGACACACTGGGTTGCATCACATACCAGTTATGTAATACTGTTAATGGACAGAAATGGATTTTAGTGAAGGCCAAATCTACCCCATTGTACAACAACTATAGCTATTTTCACATTTTCTGAAGAAAATGATGCTTGCCTGTGCAAAAGTTGCCGTCATTATTCTAGGGTGTTATGGGCAGTGTTGGGTAAGTTACCCAAAAAAGTAATCCACTACAAATTACTTTCTAAAATTGAAATTAGTATACTTTATTAATTACTTCATTGAAAAAGTAATCACATCATTAATTACTTGGACCTACTTTATATTAGGTGGCCTTAATGTACTTAACCATTTGATACAATGTACTTATTATGTACATACACGTTGTTGCATTGTAATTATATTTGTAGTTATACTGTTAACTTTACCCCTAACACAACCCTTACCCCAAAACCTAACTCTAACCCCTAATCCTAATCCTAACCCTAACCTTACTTCTAAACCTACCCATACCTCAACCTCAGAAGCAGCAAATGTGGGCATTTTACAGAACAACATGTAGTTACACTGTAAATACATAGTCTTGTATGTATTTAATGTTAGTACATAGTAGTTAAGGCCACCTAATATAAAGTGTGACCATTACTATTAAGTTACATAATGAAAAATTTGTCACTGAAAAGTTCATTTTTCTGATCAATAAATTAGAAATAATATCTATATTTCCTCATTGTTCATCATCACCCAGCACTAGGCTTGGGATCGATGCCTGATGCAATCATTTCTGAAAAGTTGTGATAGATTTTTGTGATACCTGTGCCTTGTCCTACCCGTGATGTGATGCTTCTCGTCTAGTGTGCAACCAGCCAGAGTTTAATACTTAGGGTTAGGGATTTGTGCAAACCTCTAGCCCTAAGTATGTGAAATAGCAATAGGGATACTTGCCTTAGCAAGCACTACTACTACTAATAATTTTAACAATATTAATAAACCATTTGTTCGGTGCCTTTTATTCTGTTGAGTTCAATGTGCACAACAGGATGACGGATAAGAACAAAGAGAAACAAAAGGGAGATTTGGAAAGATAAATAGAGCTCTATGCTGGAGCAACATATGAACTGCATTGTCCTATAGAATATATGATATTTTTCATGGTCATTAGTGCATTGTTTCCTCTTGTTTGACTTCATTAAGTACAACCAAAGTGATTACAGTTATTGCACGAGAAGGAAGAGAAAGAGAGATGGAGTGAGAGAGAGAGAGAGAGAGGGATGGGGTCATGGGGGGATGAACGGGCATATGCCAGTTGTTAGGAAACTGAGAGAGATGGGGACCTACAGAGGAATGCTGGAGGGATGAGAGAAGGGAGGGAGGGAGCGAGAGAACAAGAGAGGGCTAGAGGGCTGATATTTAATGTGATAAATGGATTGTGACAGCATGTCTCTAAACCCCCTCCGACTAGAGAGGAAGACCACAGAAATAGAAGGCAGGGCTGGAGAGAGAGAAACATTTGATTTAAAAAGAGAGATGGAAAACTGGAAATAATTGTGCACAAATGACAAAACAGATCAAAAGTAACGGCTGTTATTGTTTATTTTTGCCCTAAACTAGAAAAACTGTCTTAAATGATGGTGTTAACAGGGAATCCTGTGAGGATAGGAAGTGAAAGAAAGAAAGAAAGAAAGAAAGAATGAAAGACCAGGCTCCAAACAGCGTCCCAAGAGGAATGAAAGAAAGTAAAAAAGAAAGAAAGAGAGAACAGCACTGAGCGAAGAGAAGAAGAATGCAGGGAAAATATGAGTTGCCCTTACTTAATTTGCAACATTCTTGATTTCGATCCAATAAAGATGCACAACTCAGCCTCTGAATGAAAGCTTTCATTGTTAGTCATTTCTTCAAGCTGGAGACGCAGGCTTGTCTGGAGTATCAAATATCGTCCTGTATGTCAGAGAAAGAGAGTGACTCTGGTGAATGCCATGTTTTACGGCTGAAGAAATGTGTCTGGTATTTTTTGGTATCAAGGGACAAGCTCCTTCTTCCAAAGAACCACATTTACTTTCTCAGAACTTTGATTGTAATAGTGAAACTGCACAATAGATGTAGGCGGTGTGTTATGTTTTAGTCATTAACTGTGACAGTTGTTGTTTAAATTTAATCACTCACATATACATTTTATTTACTGTCAGTATTTGACAATCTAATAAAAGGGTTAGTTCACCCAAAAATAATTTACTCGCCCTCATATGACATCTTTCTTTTGTGGAACACAAAAGTAGATGTTAGGCAGTATGTACTGCAAGTCTGACAAATCTTAATCCTCCTCTCATGTGTTTTGTTGTTATGTCCCTGTGAAATAATCTCTTACGGTTGTATTAGCATAATCACATAAAATACATAAAGTGTAATATTGTTGCATATTAACCTTAGCTGCATCAAATTGAACTGTTGGTTGTATCTTGCCGAGTATTTGTTAATGCCATATTAACATTGTAATATTTACAATGTATTTATTTTTAGCATGTTACATATAATTGAAAACTGCCTGTTGTTTTTCAGTGCGGACGGCACGGTTCTCTCAGGAGCCTGCAGACCAGTCGGTGGTTTTGGGCCAGAGGGTGGTCCTGTCCTGCGTGGTCTTCAACTATTCGGGCATTGTGCAGTGGACCAAGGATGGACTGGCCTTAGGCATCGGAGAAGACCTTCGGGGTCTGTGATGTATAGTTTCTTTCTTTCTTTCTTTCTTTCTTTCTTTTTATAACATATCATACAGTATACAGTATATAGCAGAGGAAAAACATCACCTATAAGTTCAGTTATACACAGTACAGAGCATGGCATAAAATCCATATCTGTTTTACCATATCACTTAAAGGAATAGTTCACCCAAAAATGAAAATTGTCTCATCATATACTCTCATGCTCATCACAGATGTGTATGACTTTCTTTTTTCTGTATAACACAAATGAAGATCTTTAGAAGAATATCTTAGCTCTGTAGGTCCATAAAATGCAAGTGAATGGGTGCCAAATTTTTGAAGCTCCAAAAAACACATATAGCCATTATAAAATTAATCCATACAAGACCAGTGTCTAATGTCTTCTGAAGTGAAATGCTAGGTGTGTGTAAAAATGGATCCATATTTAAAATGTTTTTTTTTGTTTTTTTTTTACCTAAAATTCACGAGGGTTGAGGTCAAGTGTGAAATTTCACGTGAGAACTGAAAAAAACAAACATTGCAGTGTTGTTTACAACAGAAGAGCACAGATAATCATACTGTAAATAGATGCCTCATTCGGCTGGTTTGAATATGTCAACTGTGGCATCATCTTGGAACGGTCAACAAGGAGAGCTGTTTGAATCGGTTTGTATACAAGTGAATGGAGGAGATGCCTCAGACCGAACTCCTTGCTGAGACCGCTGCATAAATTGTTTTTCGAAACAGTATTGCGGACCATAGAAACAGCTGCTAATAAGAGATCTATGCATAAATACGCGCTTATGTCACGCGAGAGAGACAAACCTGAACGTTTTAAATATTGATCTCTTTTTTATACACACCCCATGTTTAGCTTCAGAAGACATTAATTAATCCACTGGAGTCATATGGATTACTTTTATGATGGCTATATGTGCTTTTTGGAGCTTCAAAAATTTGGCACCCATTCACTAGCATTTTATGGACCTACTGATGTGAAATATTCTTCTAAAAATCTTTATTTGTGTTCTGCAGGAGAAAGAAAATCATACACATCTGGGATGGCATGAGGGTGAGTAAATGATGAGAGAATTTTCATGTCTCTTTACAGAATACATATCTTTTTTTCTGGTCTACTGCCATTCCACCTTTGTTTCGTTGAAGGTTCATTTGCCGTTTTCCATTTTTTTATACATGTCTCAGATGCAGTCATAAATAATGAAACTAACTTTCTAACTTTTCTAACTTTCAAATTCATCTAATAAACTTAAATTACCCAACAGTGCAAGTCAAGGGTCCATTAAGATTGTTTTGCTTAAAACTGAGGACAATAATAAATATGTAAATTTTTTAAATGAAAAATTAACATTTCCAGAACATGTGCATACTTTATATCAGCACTACACATCGCACTTTCTTTCTTTCTTTCTCTGTGCACTCTTTCTGTTTTTTCTTTCATCTGTCTCACTGTTTTTCATGTTTCCTTGTTTGTTTGTTTGTTTTTCTGTGTAATTTTAGTCCCCCACCTCCACTTTGCTCTTTTGCTTTCTGCTCCACTAGCTTGCCCATCTTTTCTCACTCCTTGCAGACTGTCATGAGAAGAGTGAGGGAAGGATGTGGTATTTTTAACCTCTGCCATTATAAATAGATAAATGTGGACCTGATAAAGTACATTTGCTGCATTTGCTAAATTCACTTACAAGAATGAGAAAGTTTCTTCTCAAGTTTCTCTGTTTCTCTCTCCATCTCTCTCTTTGATTCAGTGTAGTTGTATTGACACAGTGATGCTTCACTGGTTTGTCCCCATGGCTTTAATATAAAAGCATTTGAACAAACCCTGCACACACACACACACACACACACACACACATACACACACACTTGCACGCGCAGTAACATCCAAACATACTCAGTGGCGCAACACATAATGATAACTTAATCGGCAAACATTGTGGAGAGAGAGAAAGGGGCGTGTGGGTTGGGGGTGTGTGATGTAATTCACAGCAAAATTTTTGTCATTTCTCTTGCAGCAAAAGCTGGAAATGTCCATGTCATAGCGCACTAGCATATATCATACTGCCTCAGAGAACAGACTCTACTGCCACGCAGAGGTGGACAAAGTCACTGCACCATGTTGCTTGGACTGCATGCCAACAGTATTATGTGTTTGCTAAGGCAAGCATTACTGTCCACTATTATTGCTCAAATGTAGAGGAGACATGATTTTAACAAACCCCTAACCTTAAGTTTCTTTTTTTTTTCTCCCAATTTGGAATGCCCAATTTCCCAATGTGCTTTTTAAGTCCTCGTGGTCATGTAGTAATTCACCTCAGTCCAGGTGGTGGAGGACGGATCCCAGTTGTCTCTGCGTCTGAGACAGTCAACCCGCGCATCTTATCACGTGGCTTGTTGAGCGCATTGCCACGGAGATATAGCGCGTGTGGAGGCTTCACGCCATCCACCGCGGCAACCACGCTCAACTCACTACGCGCCCCACCGAGAACGAACCACATTATAGCGATCACGAAGAGGTTACCCCATGTGACTCTACCCTCCCTAGCAACCGGGCCAATTTGGTTGCTTAGGAGACCTGGCTGGAGTCACTCAGCATGCCCTGGGATTCGAACTAGCGAATTCCACGAGTGGTAGCCAGCGTCTTTACCACTGAGATATCCAGGCCCCCCTCCTAACCTTAAGTTTTAAACTTTGGTGCATAAATTGTCCAGTAACATTTGTGCTTATTGAGAAGAGGTGAGCTATTATGTTTACACCTCTCATCCTCACTTGAACAATGTTTTCCTCCACCGAAAATGGAGACTTTCATAACCCTCTATAGTACTGCATACTTTGAAAGTACTAACAGACATTGGAAATCATTGATCTTATAAAAACATATGGAAAACGATTATTGTATATGTGGCCTTACATTGAAGGAGGGATCCAAGCCATATCTACAGACCAGAACATTATAGAGACTTGGGGGTGGGCTCTTTTGACCTGGGCCAATAAGCAGCCTCCAGGAACACTCAAGCGTCCACCTAGCAATGCCTTATCAACCACCAAATACCTAATCCAAACACCCGCATAGCAACATGCTAAAAACCACTCCCCTTACAAAAAAATCTAAACTAGCCGCAAATCTGCCACAAATTTTCCGTTCGTTACTTTCACATGCAAATGAACTCGTGATTCACCGCAAATGTTTGGCAGAAGTTTGCAACTCTTCACCAGTAGTGGTGAACCTCCAGCAAACCTTTGGCAGCAATGGGCGATTTGCCACAAGTTTGCCGCAAAGCTCATTTGCGGCACGTTTGCGGCAAATTTGCAGTGAACTCTCAATTATTGTAAGGGACAACACAATAGAAACTGCACAGAAACACCCTGGCAACCACCCACACTCCATAGAATCGTGGCCATGACATTCCACAGACAAGCACCATTCACATTTTCTTTAGAAATTGTAAATCTAGTTATGTGCGTGCTTGTGTGTCGATGTTTGTTAAAATGACGGATATCCATGCTCTTATCCCAAAATCATCACCTGGAGTGACAAAGATCATAATCTGTGTGTATTTTTGTGTCTTTTCCAGCCTGGCCTAGGTATCGTGTTCTAAGGCTGGTGGATGTTGGTCAGTATAATCTGGAGATCTCGGCTGCTGAACTGTCAGATGACTCTCTCTATGAATGCCAGGCCACTGAGGCTGCACTGCGCTCCCGACGGGCCAAACTCACCGTCCTTAGTAAGTGTTGTTTCGTGTGTCTACTTTTGTTGTGTGTATGAATGTGTACATTTTCTTACTAAGTATGATTTTTTGAAAAACATTGGTATACTGCCCTACAAAAGATGCGGTCACACTTACCTTCACACGACGAAATTCTGCGGCTGAAATACAGTCATCTGTCCATGCTTTTACCATAGGAGAGAGCGCAGCGGTCAACTAGCGTGCTATGACTATGAGTCACCATTGGCGGATACTATACAAATGAATGGGAAGTGTCGTAAACCAACTCTTATAAAAAAGCAAATTTGTAGTAGTAAATTCCACACAAATTTCACTCCAAAATCACTGTTTTGTGTAAAACATGTTGAAGATTAGCGGACAGGCGGTTAATTAATTAAGCATTTAGCTGTTTCCTACAAAAGCAGTTTATTCAGCACACTAAAGCATATCCTTCATAGGCATCCATTAAAAAAAATGTCCTCTCTTCTCCTCGGCGGTGTACTGCCCACATACCGTCAATGGGTCCGTCGCGTTATGCATTACTTTGCTAACCATGAGCGCCCCCCTTAGTAGAAGGGCTCTGGAATTTCCCCTCGCAGATTTGCCGTGGAGTTCAAGTTTTGTGAACTTTGATAGGCAAATTCGCCACATTGACCAACAGGAAGTTGCTTGGTTTGGCAGTGACGTCTGTGTGGGTGGTGCTTTGTACAGAGACACACTGAATATTCACAATCATCAAACAACATCATTTTGGCATCAAAAACTTCACTCTCCCTGATTATAAAGTGCAGCATTAAAAAGAGGCTACTTGGCAATTCGTTTCTTGCTGGTTTCACACACACTCAACATTATGGAGTTATATATGTGTCAAAATTCTGCATGTGCAAAATTGTATTTTGAGTGTGCTAAAATGATAATTTGAGCACACAAACATTTTCTATGCCGCAAGATTAAATTTTGAGCGTGCAAGTTGATATTTTTAGCGCACAAAAATGTTTTGCGCACACAATATGATATTTTGAGTGCACAAAAAGTTAAAGCTTGAACTCTTTGTAAAGCAATGTATCTTCTTGCAAAGATTAATAATTTTTTTGCCGTGTGCAAGATCTCACTCGTTCTTTCTCCTCGTATGTCCTCTGCGTGTGCTTGGAACTTTAGACTGCTTGTTTGCTATTCCAACCGTATTCTGACAAGTCCGACCTCCTACGTCAGGATTGGCTATTAGAAGCTGCTTACAAGCGCTCTGCGATTGGACAGTTAAGTTAGCTACAGCAACCATGAACATATCTGTGTAAATGTAGCAGAAGAGCCAACAGGCACAACGCTCCAAGTTCAGTACACACTTTATACACTGTATGCAGTTGTCATTACAAAATGTATTTTCCCCGTGGATTATAGACATACCAGGAATACTTACTGTAATGTAAGTTTTTCAAAATATAGTAGCCTGGTATCATGCAATGCTAAGGATTTATTTTTATTTTAAAAAAAATCTTTGCAGTCTCAGACAATTGAGGGTCAATATACTGTACATTTAATTTACCCCAAACTATGACAGGAGACAAAATTAGCCTCTTTTCTTTTTCCTCCATTTCTTCTCATTAATCAATTTTGCCAGAAGGGTTGTGGTAGAATGCATAAACGTCATAAAAACAGCATACTGAACATTTCAAGATAACCCACAGCTTTGAAATGCAAACATAAACAGCTTTTCTAATTTATTATTAAGAATAGAATATGGTAATTTAGGCAATATTTATAATATTCATAATATTTATAATATGCAAGGCTGTCAAAAAAATAGGAGAGTACACACTAAAGAAGGTAGACAAAATAACATGTTTATTAAAGAAAATAATAATTCATATAATAATAACAAAAATAAGAATGCTGATCCATGGTAGACTGTAATCTGGTCACTTTTATTTTAATAAACTGATCTCTCAGAATATCCTCTGGGACAGATAGAGGTCAAAGTAAGTTCCCCCAAAACTACACTATTACGTTAGTCTAAAAGAGTTTTACATACAGGAGAGATTAAATTAATATAATTTCAGATGAATGTGGTTGCTGACATGGCCAAGCTAGTAACTATGTAAGTGTAACATGGTAACCTAGATAACCAAATACTAGCCAAGATAACCAAATACTAGCCAAGATAACCAAATACTAATATAGACCATACTAAGAGAGCTAGCCAGATTGTTAGCTAGCTAGTAAGCCTATTGGCAGTGTACAGACTAACAAATATATTTCATAAAGGTTAAATAAATACAGTTAAGTCAACAAAAGAGCTGCTTTCATGTGGTCATAGTGTGTTACGCATTTCCTTTCTTGAAAACAATCTATCCTCTTCTCCTCTTCCTCTTGTTTTTATTAGCAGCATGACCTGTGGTCTAGCTAGCCAATCAAAATTTACCACCTCATCGCTGACTGGCTGAAATTCTGTCACATTATAATGCTGTGACATTGTTGAGCAAACAAGCAGTCAAAGCTATGTGTGCATGCAGAGTGGCTAGGAGGAGAGAGTGAGTGAGATCTTGCACACGCAAAAAAACAATAGAGTTATGTACATTTCAGAATTCTGTGCAAATTCACATTCAAATAAATTTTATACAAGTGCAAAAAGATAAGAAGATACATTGCTTTACAAAACACACGTGCAAGATATAATCTTGCGTGCGCAGAATATTTTTGTGTGCTCTAAATAAAATCTTGCATGCTCAAAGTATAATTTTGTGCACACAGAACATTTTTGTGCTCTCAAAATATCTTATTGCAAAATAGAATTTTGTGTGCACAGAATTGTGGCACACATATAACTCCATACAACATCCGCCCATTCTTCTTTGCCTGCGTAATTTTGCCGTGCCAATGTGACTGCGCCTTAAGGCAAACGCATTAACTAAAGTACGCCAACTCTTTTGTCTAATACTGAGATCATGTTTTTGGGTTATCCAGTTAAATGTGTTGTACATGCACACTTGGTTTGTACATGAATCTGAGCATGACTGGTCCAAACCCATCTGTCACAGGACAGATCATAGTCTAACAGACCAGATTTGGCTCATAACTCAATTTGGACAACTGTTACTATGTTTAGCCTTTGCATGGCAGTGTGTTTAAAGGAATAGTTCACCCAAAAATAATAATTCTCTCATCATTTACTCACCCTCATGCCATCCCAGATGTGTATGACTTTCTTTCTTCTGCAGAACACAAATTATGATTTTTAGAAGAATATTTCAGCTCTGTAGGTCCATACAATGCAAGTGAATGGGTGCCAAAATGTTGATGCTCCAGAAAGCACATAAAGGCTGCATAAAAGTAATCCATACAACTCCAGTGTTTTAATTAATATCTTCTGAAGTGATATGAGGGGTGTGGGTGAGAAACAGATCAATATTTAAGTCTTTTATTTGCTAGAAATTCTTCTCTCTGCCCAGTAGATATGCATGAAGAATGTGAATCACCAAAAAAACAAGAAGAAGAATATGAAAGTGGAAGTTAAAGTGGAGACTGACTGAGCAGGGAGGATAATTTATTGTAAAAAAAAAAAAGGATTTAAATATTAAATATTAAATACTGTTTCTCACCCACACCTATCATATCACTTCTGAAGACATTGATTTAACCACTGGAGTCGTATGGATTACTTTTATACTGACTCGTGTGATTTTTGGAGCTTCAAAATTTTGGCACCCATTCACTTGCATTCTATGGACTAAAACAGCTAAGAAATTCTTCTAAAAATCTTCATTTTAGTTCAGCAGATGAAAGAGGTGAGTAAATGATGAGAAAATTGTCATTTTTGGGTGAACTATTCCTTTTATGTCTGTTAGAAAGCTTGTTTTTAAGATGTTGTCTTTGTGTTGTTGATTTATTGCTATTAAATTAGTTATGGCTTTTTGTGGATGTTATTATAAAGCAGTCTATAAAAGCATAGCTGAACTAAAATATGGCACTAACATGTCGCAAGGTCATGGGATTAATTTCCTGGACAGCACACATGCTGATAATTTTTTATTTTTTTTTACTTGAATGTACTGTAAGTCACTTTGTCTCACATTTAAATAAATAAATACATGTAAATGTATAGACAGCAATAAAGGGATTGATATGTTATGGAGTAAATAGATATTCAGGTAGGTTCTGGTTTAAATACTATTGTATTTTGGCTTGATTGATAATGGTTGTATGGACTCCATGTGTATGTTTGTGTCTTAAGTTCCTCCCGATGACCCAGTGATTGAGGGCTCCCCAGAGATCCTCCTCACAGCAGGAGTCCCCTACAACATGAGCTGCGTGTCCCGTGGAGCCAAACCGGCCTCTGTCATAGAGTGGCAGAAAGATGGGCTGCCGATTGAAGGGGCTGTCAGCACCACGGTGAGAGTATCTTCAATACAATCGCTCGTGTCATTCACACAAACACACAAACCACAGACAAAACATAAAATCAAATCAAAGCTTTGTGGGGTTTATTCAATGTTTACTTTGAAGCAATTTACATGCTAGTGTACTCTTAAAACATTAAACTAAACCTAACCAATAGTGTCCTAAAAGCAAATGAGAGGTGAACAAAACAGACATCCTTACCCTAAACCAACGCCTAAACCTAACCGATATTGTCCTAAAAGGAAATGCGACATGAAAAGCACATTTTCTGAAGCAAGCACATAATTTTATGTTGATTTTATGACATTTTCATCTCATGTGTCACCTTGCGTGGTTGGTTGGAGTCCAAACTTCAACATACTATCAAATGAGCTACCAAAAAGTGAATCATGTTGGAATAAGTGTGTAAATGTAGGCGGGTCTGTAGTACAAGCATTAAAATTTATTGGTTTTCAAATTATGCGTTATAGGAGTGTTTCAATATCATAACATGGCAGTGTGTGAGTAATAGTGCAAAAAATAAGAGTTTAAAAAGTCATAATCAGCCATTGCACTTGTGATTTGTGAGAAAGTGAATAAAACGCACAGTTGTTGTAACACCTCTGGTGTTAATTTCACCAGGAAACTGCGGTGAAACGTAGAATGCGACACGTAAAACCCAGTTTGCAAAAATGTAGTTAAAGTAACGTTCATTCATTGAGACTCGGTTGCAATAGATCATCACAGGAAAGACAACTGTGTTGGCAGAAAAACCACAGGAAAATGTTGTTATATTGCACAACATAAACACATTTTTACTCCTTTTCCTAAGATATTTTGGTCAGAAAACATCTGACATTAATATAAATGTAAATGGAATGTGAATTTGTAATGTATCAAAACGTCAGCTCATCTAATCAAACACAAAAGTTATTAATAGTATGATTTCTGTTCTGTAGGAGGTGCTCGCAGACAGGAAACGTGTGACTACACGAAGTTACCTGCCCGTTCTACCAATAGATACAGACACAGGGAAGAACTTCACCTGTGTGGCTACTAATCCAGCAGTGCCAATGGGCAAACGGGCCACTATCTCCCTCAATGTACACCGTGAGTCTAGAACCCTTTCTCAGTTCTGTAGAAACATCTGAAGTCTCATTATTCTCCTTTCTTTCCTTTATTTTGTTAAATTAGCAATAGGGAAGTCACACTTAACCTTTGCAACAATAAGTTAAAGTCAACATGAAATCAAAACTGATCCTTTTAACTCCCTTAAAGCACATTCCTATAGTTTTTGTCTTCATAATGTTTAATCGAAATGTAATAACTTGCTCCGTCTCTTGCTCAGTTATGGCTGAATTAACAATCAGATTAATTCCAGATTGTTAAATCACTTCAAATTTCTCCTTGAATATGCTATTTTACTCAGAAGTACACCAGTTTATGGAAGTAAAATGGGTTAAAAGAATTTCATGTTGACTTTAAGTACCTAAATCATGAGTTATAGAGGTGTAGATAGAAATATAAAGGAGAGGAGGACCTCCTACTGCACAATTTTGCCAGTTGGGGGTGTGTGCATTGGCCATCTTCTCTACACACAAGACAAAACAAATTGTTCCATTACAGCTTAACAAACAATAGTGGCTTAAACACCCCAGTGAGCAGGCCAAAGACAACAATGGAAAAGGATGTTTAGATGGGATGAGTAAGAAGTCTTTTAGGAGCATCTAATCCTCAACCGTAGGAGCCCTTTCTCTCTTGTCAACACATGTATAAACACCCAGTAGCCAGATTGAAAAAATAAATTTTTTTAGATACATTCAGCTACAATTTTTTTTTTTTTTGTTTTTTTTTGTGCTATATTTCTAAATTAGTCTACATCATGTTGGCTTCCACTACTCTTGTCAATTCAGCTCTCCTTACCATCATTCCTTCAGCATGTCTGTTTTCTAATGAATGACTATGACTGTATTATGTAATCTGAATGCTCCCTGCAGACCCACCAGTGGTGACGTTATCCATTGAGCCTCGCTCTGTATTGGAAGGAGAAAGAGTTACCTTCACCTGCCAAGCTACTGCCAACCCACCTATTATGGGTTACAAGTATGTCTCTTATTAAATACATCTCATTTCACATTGTATGATATGAAAAATGAATGTCTTATTTTTATCAGGGAGAATGTCCTTTCATATATCTTTAGTTTTTTTTTTTCAGCAGAGCGGTTTTATTCTTGAATTCCTTGTTGTACTGTATATGTTTCATGGGTGTTTCTCTACTGTATGTATTTTTTGTACAAAATACTGATTTTTCATTTTGCCTTTGTTAGGTGGGCAAAGGGAGGTGTGGTCATACAGGGGGCGAGAGAGAGAGTGTTCGTCACCAAGGCGGATCACTCTTTCTTCACCGAGCCTGTGTCTTGCCAAGTGTTCAATGCTGTGGGCAGCACAAATGTCAGTATACTCGTTGATGTCCACTGTAAGTATTTGTCTATCTATCTGTCTGTCTGTCTATCTGTCTGTCTGTCTATCTATCTATCTATCACTCAATCTGTCTGTTTAGTGAACAAAAAGCAGACATCTTTCTTTTAAGCAAGAATCAGTATTTGAATTTGCAGTTCTTTTTTTGCGATACAGTCTTCCTCATACTCATTTTTAATGCACATTATGAAGAACTTGACCCATTTGGTTTTAATCTCTGTCTTGCAAAACACAGTTGGTCCTATCCTGGTAGTGGAGCCTAAACCAGTAACGGTAGATGAAGACTCAGACGTCACTTTAAACTGCAAGTGGGCAGGGAATCCTCCTCTCACACTGACCTGGACAAAAAAGGGTTCAAGCATGGTGAGCACCTACCTTGATTTGTTTCTGTCATTCTGTCCTCAGATCCGTTTACTGAAACCACCTTTCTGTCACATTTTCAATCTTTTCTTCACTCTCTATTTCTCGGGGTATAAAACTTTTTTCTCTCTCCAGCGTTCATTGTTCTCCATATGTGTCCTTTTTCCATGTCTCTGCCTCATGTCCATATTTATCTTCCAACTGTGTTCTGATATTGAAGCTGCAATCCCTTGTCCTGTACAACATGCCTTTGTTTGTTTTGAGATAACCATTTGGTCTTTGTTTTGAGAGACTCAACCTGTGTGTGAACAGTTTTGTCCAGAAATCATGTTTCATCAATAAGTTTTGATCTCAATTTGGGAATTTAGATCCAACTGATATGAATTTCACAGATTCCCTGTGGCCTTAGAAACATAGAATGTGTTAAGCAGAAAAGTTATAGGAATTTAAATAACTAAGTGACCGTACAATAATTCTTACTTATTTTAGTTACAAAAATGATTATTATTATTGCTCAATCTGGGAGAGGCTCTAGATAAAAATGCATATATAGAACCTTTGTTGGAAAGGTGTTGCAGCATTTTTCATTTTCCCCCCTCCATCTCTTTATCTCATTCTCTTTATCTGTGTCTCTCTAATGCGCAGGTATTGAGTAATAATAACCAGCTTTATTTGAAGTCAGTAAGTCAGGCAGATGCTGGTCAGTATGTTTGTAAGGCCATCGTACCCAGGATCGGAGTGGGTGAAACAGAGGTCACACTCACTGTCAACGGTCAGTACAGCAATTCCACATGCTCTGTTATTTTTCTAGATATATCTGAATGTATTACTGTGCTGTTTTAAAAAACCAAAGTAGCTTGTACTGCTTTATAACAAGGGGTTTTAATGTATAGACACAGGGACCCCATGCCCAGACTCTCAGTCAAATAAAGGACCCCTGAAATTAAAAAAGCTAAATTCTCTTGATGACACTGTAATAAAAACATTATATCTTATAATGCTTATCAGATCATTAATTAATGTTAACTTATGGAAATAGCTAGAAATGTAATCATTTTTAAGACAGTTGGATATATCTATATGCTGTATCTAATCTTATCTGGTTGAAAACCCTGTCTATATAAGAATAGTTAGCTTTTGGTAATGAATTTAATTTACTTAGTTTGCAATAATAACTAATTACAAGATCAGTCAAGCAATGGTTGATGTCAGGAGTATATCAGTAGTTACCTTGATAATAAATCAGCTGTTAATTCATGTTATTTTGGACTTTCTCTTTGAGCAGGTCCACCTATAATTTCCAGTGAACCGGTCCAGTATGCAGTTCGAGGAGAGAGAGGGGAAGTCAAGTGTTACATTGCCAGCACTCCTCCACCAGACAAGATTGTACGTTTTCTTTTAATCGTAATATTCATTAGTGGTGCTTACTTACTATTATTATTCCTCATACTTAGGGTTTTGCATTTGAACAAACCGCAATGTGGCTTGAGAGGTGCGCTATTACTTTTATAAACTCTCTGACTTAAGATTTTATGATAAAACAAGCAAATAAACCCATAGACCTACATTGGCGTAATGTCTCGAGCCATATCGAGGGACCAGAATATCATAGAGACTTGGGGTAGGGGTGTTTTGACTTGGTGCACCAGAACACCTTAGCGACCACCCAGATCACTCTTTTATTTTTTTGGTCGTACTGTGCCTTTAAGAAGCCAGAGAAACCCCCCCCTTAACCAGTTTTTAATTCAAGAATAACTCAAACTAAGCCTGAACCAAGCCAACTCTCTGTTCTCTACTGTATTTGGTTCTGTAGCGCAGTATAGTTAGCTTTCAAACCAGTATGAGTGATTCTAATTTAGAATGACTTGCAGCTAAGGCCCCAATGCATCTCCAGGAAGAGATTTATGAAATATGAAATATGGGAACATAGCAGTCATTCCTTTTAATGCTGTAGCCTTTTCAAATGTCGTGGTTTGTGAGGTAAATGGAATCTTACCGTGAACATGTGGAGGTATGCATTTTTAAATATTCTCACAGCTCAACATGAATAATACAATGCATTTTAGTGAGTTTCAAGAGGGAACTTGTGCTTTCTCACCATTTCCCTGCCCCATGTTTCTGCATGGAGAAACCTTTTATCCCATTGCTGGTGTGAACTATGTCCATTTTGAAATATACAGATTATGTTGTGCTGTGCTGTATTATTTTTGGTCCACCTGCTTCTTGCAGGTCTTTTAATTTTAGAAACTGAAAAAAGAACAGTTGGCCATTCGTTTCTCAGTTGTATTACTTTGCTTGTTACCTATTTTCCCTATATATTTATTTATTTATACATATATGTCTAGCGACCTTGTGGAAGCTAATCAGGATCCCAATAAAAAAATTCAAAATAAAATGTGTATATTTTTCCATGCATATTTGCAGTATTTTACTGTCTGCAAAATGAATAGATGCTTTAGCACTTTGAAAACATTATTATATATTTATATATGTCCAAGACTGCAAATAAAATACACATACACACATACACACACACACATTATAAAATATATATATATATATATATATATATACACACACACACACACACACATTATATATATATATATATATATATATATATATATATATATATATATATATATATATATACACACACACACACACACACACACATTATATATACAAAAAGGTATTTTTTTTGAAGGCTACATGTTATTTTGTCCTGCAGGTTTAGCAGGATTCAGTCTTTTAGGACACAGGTTGGAGATTGAAACATTTTGTACATGTGATTGTTCTCTCACTGTGTGTATTTGTGTTTCCCAGGTGTGGGCATGGAAGGAAAATGTATGGGAAAAGGAGAAGGGAATTCTGTCAGAACGGTACACAGTAGAACAGAGCAAGATGACCTCACAGGGTGGAGCAGTGTTGTCCACCCTCACCATCAACAACGTCATGGAGTCAGACTTCCAGTCCACATACAACTGCACTGCGTGGAATTCATTTGGACCTGGGACCATGATTATCACACTGGAAGAGACAGGTGTAGATACATACTTAAATATATACAGAGGTCAATACAACCAGAGAGTCCACAATGTCAGAGGGTTTTCAAACTGGTGTACAGGGACCCCCAGAGGGCCGCAAGGGTCCAATAATTGCAAAAGGTTGCAATGGGGTCCACTGAAAATGTTTTGAGAAAGAAAAAAAAAAAAATGTACATAAAAAAAAATTACAATTAAAGGGATAGTTCACCCCAAAATTCAAATACTGTCATCATTGATTCACCCTTATGCCATCCCAGACGTGTTTGACATTCTTTCTTCTGCTGAACTGAACTCAAATGAAGATTTTTAGAAGAATTTCTCAGCACTGTAGATTCATACAATGCAAGTAAAAAAAAATAATAATAATAAGCTCCAAAAGCACATAAAGACAGCATAAAAGTAATCCATAAGACTCCAGTGGTTAAATCCATGTCTTCAGAAGTGATATGCTAGGTGTGGGTGAGAAACAGATCAATATTTAAGTCCTTTTTTTTCTATCAATCTCCAATATCACTTTCACATCAATCTTCTTTTGTTTTTGGTGATTCACATTCTTTGTATATATATCACCACCTACTGGGCAATGATGATAACTTATAGTAAAAAAGGACTTAAAAATGTACTATGATTTTCATATAGTAATGGGTTGGTGCTTATTATATGTACCTTCATATTTGTGGTTGTGAAACAGGCATCTCATATCAGTTTCAATACCCTTTACTACTCTAAGCCCCATATCATTTTATTTATTACCCAAACCTTTACCTTTTTCTATGCCTTTTCTCTGCTTTAGAAACAGTGCCGGTCGGGATCATTGCTGGTGGCATTGTTGGCTGTTCAGTTCTTCTTCTCCTCTGTTTACTGGCATTAGTGCTCTTCTTGTACAAGCAACGCAAAGGAAGTAAGTCATCAAATTACATTGAGTTTTTATCCACTTTTATCACATTTTTATTAATCATAATTACTACATCATTATATAAATGACTTATTACTCCTAATTTATCTATCAAGCAACTAGTGGGATCTGTGGTTAGTAAGGCAGCAACAAATCCTAGCATTGTGCCAGTAATCTTTAATAATAAATCTCTCTTTCAAACAGCAACATTCAAAGTTTGTCTTTGACAATGCAGCAGCTAAAGTGGCCTTAAATAATTACAAAGCCCAAGGGCAATCAGCCATATTTAAAAACATCAATAACAATGACTAAAATGTCAAAAAAGCATGTCCATTGCTGCAATGAATCATGTGTTTATTGGGATGTTAACTTTCCAGGTCGTCGAGGGGTGACGCTCGGCAAGCCAGATATCAAGGTCGAGACCATAAACAAAGAGACCCACAGCCTGGAGGAAGACTCGGGCAGTGTCTCCACGGCAACACGCATGGTTAAAGCCATGTATTCTGTGAGTACCTCTGACAACACATGGCAGAGTTAACTGCAGGATGTAGAGGGACTTTGAGATAGAAAAAATAAGACATTAATTATTTAAAATAAAGATAATACTGTACAAACAAACAGACAGACAGTATTTCTTTGAATTATTTAGTATTACAGTTAAGTTGAGTTAGGTCATAAATGGTTCTGTACATTTCGCAACCTTTAAACAATTTGTCAACCATACCATAAAATTTTGTTGACTTGGAAAAGAGCTGGACGATTTTGTAAAATGTAGGAAGGGCCATTTTGCACTAAAGTAATATTGAGACCAATTCTCCTAATTCATGAAATGTGATGAGTATTAAGTCATGTCTATTGCTGATGGTGATTATGCCGTGACACATTTGATGGACTAACTGATAAATCGATGAATCAAAATATACACTTGGTTTAATTATGAGTTGTGACCACAAGATTTGATCTGTAAGCATAATTTGCCCCTAAAATTATTCCACGTTATTTCATTGACATTTGTATAACATATTAATTTCATTCTAGTATAACATATCAAATCGCTAAAGTTCCCCTAATAATTTAACATACAGCCAAGACACTGCCATGTAACATTTAATGCAATTAAATGCACTAACCATTCTTCAGTTCCTTAAATTTACTTCTTTATATTTCAAAATTTCAAAAGCTGAATTTAATCCTGTTTCTCTCTCAACCTCCCTCTCCTCCTTTATATCCTTCTCATCTTTCCCTTTTCTTATCTCCTGTTGGTTTTCCTCCCCTCTTGCGTTGCATCTCTTTCCCCCTCTTGGTTGCTTTCTTGTCATTTATGGTTTAGTTTTTGCCTTCTGTGACCCTCTCTCCCTCCTCCCAGCCTTTTAAAGATGACATTGACCTCAAACAGGAGCTGCACAGTGACACACTGGACACACGCCAGGACTATGAGCTCAAGGTGAAGAGACACACACACACACACATAAAGAGAAGGGATGTAAAAAGAAAAAGGCTTATAAAAACATGATGTCTTTGCTTTTTTTTTTTTATCTGTAAATTACATTTTATTAAGATTGTTTTTGTTGTAAGCATAAAGTAAACGGGTGAATCCCACGAGATGTCGATATTATATTTTACCCCAAAATCAAAAGCAGCATAAAAAATTTTTTAAAAATATTTTATTGAAAAATTCTAATTGTTTGCATTGTGACATCATTTTTATGACAATAAGCAACAACTGTCAGGTAGCCCAATACAATGCAAAAATGCAATTACATTTTATAAATTTAAATCAGTGCACAATTTAATACATTTTACTGTACTATTTAAATAATATACTATACTAAATATATATACTGTATATATATATATATATATATATATATATATATATATATATATACAGGTGCATCTCAATAAATTAGAATGTCGTGGAAAAGTTCATTTATTTCAGTAATTCAACTCAAATTGTGAAACTCGTGTATTAAATAAATTCAATGCACACAGACTGAAGTAGTTTAAGTCTTTGGTTCTTTTAATTGTGATGATTTTGGCTCACATTTAACAAAAACCCACCAATTCACTATCTCAAAAAATTAGAATATGGTGACATGCCAATCAGCTAATCAACTCAAAACACCTACAAAGGTTTCCTGAGCCTTCAAAATGGTCTCTCAGTTTGGTTCACTAGGCTACACAATCATGGGGAAGACTGCTGATCTGACAGTTGTCCAGAAGACAATCATTGACACCCTTCACAAGGAGGGTAAGCCACAAACATTCATTGCCAAAGAAGCTGGCTGTTCACAGAGTGCTGTATCCAAGCATGTTAACAGAAAGTTGAGTGGAAGGAAAAAGTGTGGAAGAAAAAGATGCACAACCAACCGAGAGAACCGCAGCCTTATGAGGATTGTCAAGCAAAATCGATTCAAGAATTTGGGTGAACTTCAGAAGGAATGGACTGAGGCTGGGGTCAAGGCATCAAGAGCCACCACACACAGACATGTCAAGGAATTTGGCTACAGTTGTCGTATTCCTCTTGTTAAGCCACTCCTGAACCGCAGACAACGTCAAAGGCGTCTTACCTGGGCTAAGGAGAAGAAGAACTGGACTGTTGCCCAGTGGTCCAAAGTCCTCTTTTCAGATGAGAGCAAGTTTTGTATTTCATTTGGAAACCAAGGTCCTAGAGTCTGGAGGAAGGGTGCAGAAGCTCATAGCCCAAGTTGCTTGAAGTCCAGTGTTAAGTTTCCACAGTCTGTGATGATCTGGGGTGCAATGTCATCTGCTGGTGTTGGTCCATTGTGTTTTTTGAAAACCAAAGTCACTGCACCCATTTACCAAGAAATTTTGGAGCACTTCATGCTTCCTTCTGCTGACCAGATTTTTAAAGATGCTGATTTCATTTTCCAGCAGGATTTGGCACCTGCCCACACTGCCAAAAGCACCAAAAGTTGGTTAAATGACCATGGTGTTGGTGTGCTTGACTGGCCAGCAAACTCACCAGACCTGAACCCCATAGAGAATCTATGGGGTATTGTCAAGAGGAAAATGAGAAACAAGAGACCAAAAAATGCAGATGAGCTGAAGGCCACTGTCAAAGAAACCTGGGCTTCCATACCACCTCAGCAGTGCCACAAACTGATCACCTCCATGCCACGCCGAACTGAGGCAGTAATTAAAGTAAAAGGAGCCCCTACCAAGTATTGAGTACATATACAGTAAATGAACATACTTTCCAGAAGGCCAACAATTCACTAAAAATGTTTTTTTTATTGGTCTTATGATGTATTCTAATTTTTTGAGATAGTGAATTGGTGGGTTTTTGTTAAATGTGAGCCAAAATCATCACAATTAAAAGAACCAAAGACTTAAACTACTTCAGTCTGTGTGCATTGAATTTATTTAATATACGAGTTTCACAATTTGAGTTGAATTACTGAAATAAATGAACTTTTCCACGACATTCTAATTTATTGAGATGCACCTGATATATATATTATATATATATATATATATATATATATATATATATATATATATACTGTATATATAGTGTTTAAATTGCGAAGTACAATTGCAAGTACACATCTTGGTAGTTGTTTTGAATTTTGTGCTTATTTTAATAATAACAAACTTTGTGCATGGAAAGGATGACTTTCATTACTGTATTACAGTGATGAGAATGACATTTTTCCCAGTACAATTAAAAAATTGGGGTGGGTGCCTAATTTCATGAAAATAATCACAATATAAAGATTCCTTTATGGAACTAAAATAGGCATTATTGTCTTAATGCAAAATAGAATTCTTTATTTTTTCTTTTGACTTTGGGGTGAAATATTTCTCATAATCTTATTTTTTTGTGTGTGAGATTCACTCATATAGCATTTACCCACTGCTATATGGCAGGTACCACCTTTAAAGGTTGATGTGCCCAAAGTAAAATACTTTGAGATATCAAAATCATTTTCCATTTCCCTTTTTGATTTGTAACTAGTAGCACCTAATAAACAAGCAAAATAAATAAATAAATAAAAATAAAAAACATTCTAAAGCAAATAGATTTCCTAAAAATTGATGTCCACATATGTGGACAGTGGGACTAAGTAATTTTAAGCTATAGGAAGTCATTTTCTATATCAATTCAATATATATATATATATATATATATATATATATATATATATATATATATATATATATTTTTTTTTTTTTTTTTTTTTCATCAAATCATTTATTATGTGTCCAGGAGTGATGGTTATTCATGTTTTTGAGACGTTATAGTCATTACATCTGATTTTCTATAAAGCTGAATAAATAATTCTGATTAAAAGTAATGGCCAGCATCATCAAATCATTGCCAACCATTTTTAAATAAAATTTTGCATTATGAAATTCTAAATCTATGTACTGATTATCATTGTCCCATGTCTGCCAAACATGTTGGTCCAGATTTTATCTGCAGCATGAAACTGAACTTTTGAACAGAAGTGAGTGCACTAGGTTGCATAGCAAAGCAATAGGATGCTCCCTTGCTCCCTAATTAGTGAATTACTTAACCTCCAGTGTGCTCTCCGTCTTGACTGGTCTCAGTTTTGAAATGCACCTTGTTTTCATCTTAACTCTGAATAGAGCAACTTTCTCCAGCTTTTGGATGCATCCATTGATTCTCAATGTGATAATGCACAGTGAATGTATGATTATTATGGAAAGTTAGTCCTATTGTCCACATTCGTGGACATGTGTTTAACAGCATGCCATTTCGTGATAAATTGATGCAATTTTATATTGGATGAAACTAAAGACTTTACGCTTTTGACTCAAACAGGTTTTAATGTGAAAACTTAAGCTGGTTTCTTACCAGATATAGTTTTGTAGCTGTTTCTCTGAAAGACAAACTCGGCTGAGATTGGCACCATGTTGTTTTGTCACATGACTCGGTACGCTGAAAGTTTAACCCTTTAATGACAGCCTAGAGTCTCCTGAACTGAGATCAGTTGGTTTAAAAAATAAATAAATTAAGCATAGCCTACAGTGAAGCCAAAACGTAATGTCCACGCATGTGGATGCAGGTCTCACGAGGTTAAGGATGAGTTCCTGGAAATTATGTACAAATATATAAGAGGTGCATGTGAACACTGCCTGAGATCTCTATTGTTCTTGCAGGACCCAACAAATGGCTACTACAACGTGAGAGCTTCCACACATGATGAGGGCCGTCCAGCCTCCCGATCCATGCACTACTCAGACTATCGCACTTCCAGCCAGCCAGGGGGCGCTGCGACTGTCAGCAGTAGCTCAGGACCACCTGGAGCTACTGCAGGCCCGGGAACACCGAGCAGCTTGGCTCCAGGGTCACGAGCGGGCTGCTATGAACCTCGCCCTCCCTCTAGACTCTCGCACAACAGCTACGCCCAATTCAACACCTTCACCCGTGCTGGGCAGTCCCAGCAGCCTCCACCCAGTTCTGGTCCACAGACTAGCGACTTCCCCGCTGACTGCAGCCTCTTGGACTCTACCCCTCAGCTAGGATATGAAAATTACGGCTACCCGTCCCACTATCCATCATTTCGGATTGGGTATGCTCCGCCTAGCCTTGCCCCATTAGAAAGTGGGCCAGCGTATGAGATGTATGGGGTTGGACCGAGTGTCAGTGCAGGAGGCGGTGCCGGAACCCCAGAGACTGGACTCGGTAAATACGGAAGTTCCACACGGTTCTCCTACACCTCTCAGCATTCCGATTATTCCCACCGACACACACAGAGGATGCAAACGCACGTGTAACAGAGAAGCACCGTGCTTTCGTATGTTGTGCCATTGTTGGCCATATAAATACACATACTCACAGTCACACTCACACATATACACAGAATGGAAGTAATGAATGAACCAGAGATAATAAAAAAAGAAGGCTGAATGAAAAATGAAAAGCTCAGATTAAACAGAGAGCAAGAAATGAGAATGGGATGCAAGGCAGGAGATGAGCAAATTCTCTCTCTCTGTCTTTGTGTTTAATCCCCAGCTCCAGGAGCTGACAGCGAAAGTCACAATCAAGAGAGACTTGTATCAATGAAAGATCTAAGATCTTTATAATGCTCAATAAATAGTGAATGCTCTGAATAGGCATGATCACAAAGGTAATTCATGAGAAATGAAGGGTGCCTTTTGTAGGTTAGTAGTCTGTTTGACATGGTTTCTGAGAGAGATGTTCATATGAGATACATGTATGAATTCTCTTGAATAGCTTTTTCAACTCCTCTCCTTATAGGTGAACATACATAAACATGTTCAGGTCATATTTCCCACCAAAATCAAAAGAAAGAAAAAGATAAATAAATTACATTTTGAATAAAAATTAAGCATTTCTAGGACCATTAAATAATTTTGGGGGGAACTGTGGCATTATTTTCATGACAATCAAGCAGTTTTTTTATTTTATTTTTGTTTTCGGGGAGAAATATGTCCTGGATACTAATACTAATGTATTAGAAACTAATGATCCAAACATACTAACATATTTGAGTTTTTCCCATTTATAAAATTTGACAATGGAAATGTAGAGCACCTGAGCTATGTTACTAGCTAATACTCCTGATTACCAAAGCAACTGAAAGTGTTTTGAGACCAAATTATTTTTTGCTTTGCATGGAAATCAGAATCAACCTTGCTATCCAGTTTGCTGAGCTACCTCGTTAAACAGGTTACTAGCCTTTTAGTGTAACTAAAAATGCTAACTCAAATTACGATAAACTATTAGCATAACCGTTATGTTTGCATAGTGTGGTGAATCCAACCCAATTTAAAAAAACACTTTTGCCTGGAGTCGCAAGTTCGAATCCAGGGTGTGCTGAGTGACTCCAGTCAGGCTTCCTAAGCAACCAATTGGCCCGGTTTCTAGGATGGGTAGAGTCACATTGGATTAACCTCCTTATGGTCACTGTAATGTGGTTCTCGCTCTCGGTGGGGCGTGTGGTGAGTTGTGCGTGGATGCCGTGGAGAATAGCGTGAAGCCTCCACACACGCTAAGTCTCCACGGTAACGCGCTCAACAAGCCACGTGATAAGATGTGTGGATTGACAGTCTCAGATGCTGAGGCAACTGAGATTCGTCCTCCACCACCACCACGAGGACTTAGAGTGCATTGGGAATTGGGCATGCCAAATTGGGGAGAAAATCCCCTAAAAAGCACTTTTAAGCATTTGCATTAAAACCCATTGCCCTTTATATTTCACCACAAAGGAGAATAGCTGAGGGATGCCATTCAACAGTTTTCAGACATGGCCAATGACATGGCCATTTTTTTCAATATCGTACAAATAGCTCAGAACAGTTAAATTTATATAAAAATATACAGTATACATATACAAGAATGCCCTACTCTTTTCCATGGTGCTTTTATAGTGGGGTCATTGTTTGCACTGCATTCCAGTATTCTATCTTAGATTACCCTCATAATCGATCTGTAATCTCTCATTTGCACTCTAGGCTAGAGCATTCTTTCCATTTTTCAAATATTACCGAAAGAAAAAAACATTTATTTTTGTCATGTTTTTTGTCAAGTGATTCTGGACCAAAGGTTCAACGTTAGAGTATCAGTCTTTATTTGGGTGATATTCACCTCAACGAACAAGAAAATATGCAGATTTGTTTGTTATTGTTGTTTGCGAATTTATTCGGTCGTGAGTGACCAAGGGGTTTTTCGAGGGTTGGGAACAGCAGAGAAGGTCTTAAACCGTATGATCCAGCCTTAGGTATCCAAACTTTCCCTTACTGATCGAAGATCAGGCTGCTATCACTTTCGTCTTAAAGATTACAAAGATCAAATTGGAACCAATTTAAGGTCGGAGGTTGGGAGTGATTTTTAACGTCTTGTACCCCAATGCTAGCGTACATTTGACTTTGATATGAAGTTTATAAATGCTTGATAGGTTGGAGGTTCTTTCACTCACTTATTCACACAAACACACACCTAATATTTGTGCCAAACATAGACGCCTAACTTGAAGTATTTTCTGCCAATTAAGAAAAAACTACCTTATGGGGACCAGAGATGGTCTCTGGATATGAACTGTCTTCAACAGATTTTGAAGGATGCCATTATCAAAGCAATGATTATCATCAACGTGATGATTAGGAGAAAGAACTTGAGGATTGAAGGCAATCCTTCAGTAGTTGTTCTCGGAACAAAAAGGTACTCTCTATGACTAGTTTTCGTCTTCGTCCGCATTTCGAAACAACAAGCCCTGTAAATACTTTCCCATGTGTAATTCTGACTTCAAGTATTATTTTACATCATCCAATGTGATGCACTCTTTAAATGCAGTATTGTTATGTTTTTAATCTCAAGAAGGATGACAAACACCATGGCGATGGTACTTTGCGACTCATAAGACAAGGATGATGAGTTTAGTGTATCTTGGCTGGGATCCAATATGATGCCATGAGCATTCAGGAGGATCTTGATAAAACATCTTGATACCTGCCCAAGCTGCCCATCACTTAGCCTTGATACTGATGGTTTATTACTTGTGTGATGGCCTGGGGAGAATCTTGTGGGAGATGTGGCTCAACCCACTGGACGGTATTTGCATCCCCCCATCTAAGAACTTGAAGCTCCATGAAGACGAGAAGAAGGAACAATGAAGAAGTAAATATAATTTAAAAAAGAGTGGCCTTAGGAAAACATGACTTTTATATTCCCTCACTTTATAAACCGGCTTAAGGCCAGAGTGTGTGTAGAGTTTCCATGAAGAAACGTGCTTTTGTGTGTGCGACTAAGCGTGAATGTGTGTGTGAGTGCAAACGAGTGAGTATATGAAAACCTTTATGTAATCCGTTCATTTACTTCTCTCATGTTCCTGCTCCAATACTTTTCTTCTGCTGGTAGGAGTGTAACCTGTATAATTGTGTCTTAGAAAATAAACGTTGACCTTACTGTACTGTTCTTGGTAGCTGAAAAAAGTTTGACAGATGTACAACAAAAGTTATAGATTTTTTTTTAATTTCCTTTTTGATTTTTTCCAATATTTTTTAAAAATGTTACGTAATTATTTTTTCACAGTATATCAGAAATAAAAGCACTGTTTTTCTAAGAATCAGTGAAGGACTGAGTGTGTGGTTTGTGGATAATAACACATTGATCATTTTTACTTCAGTTTATCACTCTTTGTTTCATTAAGAAGATTCCCTTTTGGGTACCCACATTAGTCAGTTTAATTCCAAACTAGTGTCAACACCAAGATGAATATAAGAGTATTGTTGCTTATAGGAACGCAACTTGTTTTTATGAATACTGTAGTATTGCCCCACAGCTAATATAGTTCTCCTTTTTAAAGGGAATCAGGAGAGCAGTTAAGACAATGAGACACAACACATTATATAAGACACATTATTTGCAAGTGTACACTACATAACACTTTATATCTTCAATATACATCATTAAAAGAATAGTTCACTCAAAAATTAAAATTCTCTTTTCATTTACTCACCCTCATGCCATCCCAGATGTGTATGACTTTCTTAATTCTGCAGAACACAAATGAAGACTTTTAAAAGAATATCTCAGCTCTGTAAGTTCAGTGCAAATTAAAGGTGACCAGAACTCAGTAGGTGCAAAAAAGATAGTATAAAAGTAATCCATATGACTGCAGTGGTTAAATCTATATCTTCTTTAGCAACATAATAGTTGTGGGTGAGAAACAGATCAATATCTAAATCCTTTTTTACTATCAGTCTCCACCTTTGAGGTAGCTGAATGTGAAAGTGAAAGTCACTTCCACACCAGAATGTAGATTTTCTGTAAAAAGAACTTAAATATTGGTCTGTTTCTCACCCACACCTATCATATCACTTAAGAAGATATGGATTTAACCATGGGAGTCATATGGATTACTTTTATGCTGCCTTAAGTTCTTTTTGGACTTTCAAAATTCTGGTCACCATTCACTTGCATTGTATGGACCAACAGAGTTGAGATATTCTTTTAAAAATCTTTGTGTTCAGCAGAAGAAAGAAAGTCATACACATCTGGAATGGCATAAGGGTGAGTAAATGATGAGAGAATTTTCATTTTTGGGTGAACTATCCCTTTAAATTTAAATTACAAAAAAGTACAAACTAGTATTTAGTTGGACAAACATTTAGAATATTACTAAGTTGTGCTTAGCGGTATTTAGGGGCACTATTGGAGTTCTTATTGATACAACTAGTAATGTTTTACAACAGAGCATGCGTGCATTAAAAATTACTACAGAATTCATTAACAAAAGATTCTTAATACATTACAAAAGACACCTTCAATATCTAAATCCTTTTTTACTATCAATCTCCACATTTAGCAGCACTAAACAGCACTAAACCTTTTTTAAATTATTATTTTTTAAATTAACCTTACAAGTAGCACCAAACTACACCAGTCCTGATGGATCTCCTTAAGCCACTAACAAACTAATAATATATTGATGACACCTTATACTTCCATTTGCTGTTAACTGTAAGGAAATACATTTATACCCAGTAAAGAGACCAGTATGAACAACGATGACCAGAAGTCAGTGTTAAAGTTTCAATCAACAGAGAGAGTGTTTACTGAAAACAAAGTTCTCCACATTTCCAAAGGCAAAAGACAGAAAGAGAAAATGAGTTGAGGATCTAACATTGAACTAATTTAGATTACAGAAACAGTAGTTATAGGCTTATGCAAATGAACTGACATCATCTCTTCTGAGTACAGAGATCTGATAGGTCAACAGTATAGACAATTCTAGAAATCATGTTATAGAATTTTCATGACCATTGAAGATCCAAGAAAAAGAAACCCACAAGACCATTTTGACACATAAAAAACAAGCAAGAAACTCAGCTTAAACCATATTCATGGGGTGCTAGATAGCAGCACATGGAGTAGGACATATTTTGTGTCAGCTCCATCATTCTCACTGTCATAAATAGATAAAAATAGATAAAAACTTTGGCACTTTTGCAAAACTTGATCTGAAAACAACCGCTAAAGTTTGGACAATGATTAATTCTAAGAAGGCTGATAAAAAGGTTTCACTTCTAGCTGCTGGAGACATGGAAGAGTCTCCACTGTGCACAACCCCAACAGAGTTTAATGCTAGCAGTCAAGCTAGTTTGACTTCTGAGACCAGGAACACTGAAACTGTCCAACTTTCGTATGATGAAGATGAGGTCTCACCTAAAGCAATCCTCATGGCTATCAGGAAAATGGTTGCCTCCATGAATGTGCGATCCAACGATCTGGAGGCTTCCTTGGCAGGAGTGCAGGCCGCACTAGTTGCTAACGCATCCCGTATTGCTGACCTGGAAGAGGCAAGCACTGACTATGAGCGGCGCGTTTCTCATCTCAAACAGATCTGTTCTACCTTAACACAGGACAATATGTCACTAAAGACCAAGATAACGGATTTAGAGGCCAGATCTCGAAGACAGAATACAGATAGCAGGCCTGCCTGAAAACATAGAGAAAGGTAACCCCACACAATTTGTATCCGATCTATTGTCTTCGCTGCTGGGGAAACCAACTTCCCTCGCGGGGTAAAAGTTGATCATGCACACCGTGTCGGACCCCCTGGGAGCAACAGACCATGCATTATGATCGCCAGGATTCACCATGTTGGTGTAAAAACGGAAATTCTATGTCTTGCCTGCAACCAGAGCCCTCTCTCCTATGACAGAAATCATGTTAGCATCTTCCAGGATTTTCCAGCTGAGATTTCCAACCAATGCAAGCAGTTTGATGGTACAAGGGAGAAGTTATGAGCTATAGGAATAAAATATGGCCTCCTGTACCCCGCGCGGCTCGCCTTCACTCATGGGAAGACAAAGAAAATATTCTCGTGTCCGCAGGAGGCTGAGTCTTACATTGCCAACCTCCCAACATGGGGTACAGTGAAGTGCAGTTGGGTACATCTTGGTAAGAGTGAATTTCCCACTTCTAAAGCTGGGTGGATTGTGCGAACTATGAATACTCAGACTTGGTTTGTGGTATAGACCTGGGCTATCTGTCCAGTCTACTTTTATACTGTTTTGCACAGAATTTAAGAACTGCTCGGCAGTTGAAAGTATTTCTTTTTATACTGAAGTTTGTGCTCGGCCTCTGAGAGTGAGTATGGTGCTGCAGGTGACTGTTTTGTATTACAGTTAACTCACATTAAACATTCTAATGCTCATAGACTCATATGCAAGTGGGTAGGCCAAATGTATCACTCCACTTTCTCAACAAAATCCAGAGGAGTGTCTATATTAATACGCAAAAACATTCCATTTTAGCATTTGTCTACTAAAAGAGATACCAATGGACGGTATCTGATTGTGACTGGTACTATCTTGGAAAAGCACGTTACATTCCTGAACCTGTATGCTCCCAACTTTGATGACCCACATTTTTTCGGTCTGTTTTTAACATCATACCTGACATAGCCACCACTCATCTCATCATAGGGGGAGATTTTAATTGTATTCTTGATCCTTTCATGGATAGGCTTTTGTCTAGCCCCCCAAAATCTTCTAAGTAACTGTTCTTAATAAACTTATTCACTCATTGAATATACTTAATAACTTGAGATTTCACCACCCCACTGACAAAGAATACTCCTTTTTTCAAAGGTGCATAACTCATATCCAAGAATTGACTACTTTCTGACTGATTTCAATTTGACTTCTAAGATTTTATCTTTGAAATATCATAATATTTTAATTTCTGACCATTGCCCAGTTTCTATATCAGTGGATTTTGAAATAGAATTACCTCTGTATGCATGCTGTTTTAACCCAACACTGTTAAATGAAGGAACCTTTAAAGAGAAATGTTCTGCTTATATAACGGATTACCTTACCCTAAATGTTAGAGGCGATATGACTGATTCGACTTTATGGGAGGCTCTCAAAGTGGTCATGAGAGGCCATGTTATAGCATTTCAAGCTAACTAAAGAAACAAAGGGACAAAAGACTATCTGAAATAGAGAACTGTGTTGTTTAAATGCGCTATGAGATGCAGGCGAGGGAGACGAGCAGGCACGCTGGTCAAACTCCGTCGGCAGGGCTTTCGAACAATGCTGCCGAGCATTCATCTTGCGAAATCTCCGCTCTCTCCCTAACAAAACGGACAAACTCATTTGTGTCACCTGCACAAACAAGGACTTTTCAAACTCTGCTGCCTTGTGCTTCACAGAGACCTGGCTGAGTGAAGCCATTCTGGACAGCATTACATCTGCCGGGCTTTCAGCTGTTCAAAGTGAATCGCATCACGGAGTTAACGGGGAAAATGAGAGGCAGTGGAACATGCTTTTACATCAATGAAAGTTGGTGTACAGATGTAACAACATTAAAGATGTGCTGTCCCAATTTGGAAGCACTCTTTATTAACTGTAAGCCTTTCTACTCGCCACGGGAGTTTTCCTCGTTTATTCTGGCGAGTGTGTATATCGCGCCAAATGCGTGTTTGAATGCAGCGCTGCAACAGCTGGCTGATCAAATCACAGACACGGAACAACAATACCCGGATTCACTTATTATTATTCTTGGGGATTCCAACAAAGCAAACCTCACACGTGAACTGCCCAAATACAAACAGCACATTACATGCCCAACCAGAGACAGGAACATACTGGATCACTGCTACACAACAATAAAGGATGCATATCACTCTGTCCCTAGAGCAGATTTGGGACTATCTGATCACTGTCTGGTTCATCTTCTTCCAACCTACAGACAGAAATTAAAATCTGCTAAGCCTGTATTAAGGACTGTAAAGTGATGGACCAACGAAGCAGAGCTGGAACTACAAGCCTGCTTTGACTGCACTGATTGGAGTGTTTTTGAGGCTGCAGACACCAACCTGGACGAGCTCACATATACTGTTACATCATATATCAGTTTTTGTGAGGATATGTGCATTCCTACTAGGACTTATTTAACATTTAACAACGAGAAACCATGGTTTACAGTGGAACTCAGGCAGCTTCGTCAGGCCAAAGAGGATGCTTACAGAGTTGGGGATAAAGTCTTGTACAATCAGGCCAGGAACACACTGAATAAGGGAATCAGAGTGGCTAAAAGAAGATACTCTGAGAAGCTGAAAAACAAGTTTTCAGCTAATCACCCTGCATCAGTGTGGAGTGGCATGAAACAGCTTACAAATTACAGGACTCCTGCCCCCAACCCTGTGGTGGACCAACAACTGGCTGATGACCTGAATGTGTTCTACTGTAGATTTGAAAGGCCCAATCTCACACCCCACACCCACTCTGACCTTCACTTCACACAAACACCAACACCTCCTGCAACCCCCCCCCCCCCGCTACTCAACCTGCACTTAAGATCTGTGAAGATGACGTGAGCCACGTCTTTCGACAACAAAGGATAAGGAAAGCACAGGGCCCAGATGGCGTTTCACCTGCATGTCTTAGATCCTGTGCTAACCAGCTGGCCCCCATCTTCACACAGATCTTCAATAGATCACCGGAGCATTGTGAATTCCCATGCTGCTTCAAATGTTCCACTATCATCCCCATCCCAAAGAAACCAAAAATCACAGGACTTAATGACTACAGACCTGTCGCCCTGACGTCTGTGGTCATGAAATCATTTGAGAGACTGGTGTTGGCCAACCTGAAGAACATCACTGGACCCTTTCTAGATCCCCTTCAATTTGCTTATCGAGCAAACAGGTCTGTGGATGATGCAGTCAACATGGGATTGCATCATATCCTGCAACATCTGGACAGACCAGGCACATATGCAAGGATCCTGTTTGTGGACTTCAGTTCGGCTTTCAACACCATCATCCCAGCTATACTCCAGAATAAATTACACCAACTCTCTGTTCCCATGTCTATCTGTCAGTGGATTACCAGCTTTCTGATGGACAGGCAGCAGCTTGTGAGACAGAGGAAATTCACTTCCAGCTCCTGTACAATCAGCACTGGTGCCCCCCAGGGATGTGTGCTCTCCCCACTACTCTTCTCCCTCTACACCAATGACTACATCGCCAAGGACCCCTCTGTCAAGCTCCTGAAGTTTGCAGATGACACTACTGTCATCGGTCTCATCCAAGATGACGATGAGTCTGCATACAGAAGGGAGGTTAAACAGCTGGCTGTCTGGGGGCAGTCAAAACAACCTGGAGCTAAACACGCTCAAAACGGTGGAGATGATTGTGGACTTTAGGAGGAACACCCCAACACTGACCCCCTCACCATTCTAAACAGCACTGTGGCAGCAGTGGAGTCATTCAGGTTCCTGGGCACTACCATCTCACAGGACCTGAAGTGGGAGACCCACATTGACTCCATTGTGAAAAAGGCCCAGCAGAGGTTGTACTTCCTTCGCCAGCTGAGGATATTCAACCTGCCACAGGCGCTGCTGATACAGTTCTACTCAGCAGTCATTGAGTCTGTCCTCTGCACTTCAGTAACTGTTTGGTATGGTTCAGCTACGAAATCAGACATCAGAAGACTACAAAGGACAGTTCGGACTGCTGAGAGGATTATTGATTGCCCCCTGCCCCCCCTTCAAGAACTATACACTTCCAGAGTGAGGAAAAAGGCTGGAAAAATCACTCTGGATCCCACTCACCCTGCTCACTACCTTTTTAAACTGTTGCCTTCTGGCCGACACTTCAGAGCTCTGAGCACCAGAACCGTCAGGCACAGGAACATTTTCTTCCCTCAGGCTATCCATCTCATGAACAGTTAATTGCCCTTTGAGCAATAACTATGTGCAATACACAGTTTAGTCTTTCTTATATTTATCCAACACATCCAACCTCTTCTGCCATTTCATTCCTCTGAAAAAAATAAATAAAAAATGTGCACTGTACACAACAGATTTATATTTACACTGTACATAACAGATTGTATTAGATTTGCACTACCTATGTGTATGTATGTATGTGTGTGTCTGTACGTATGTATATAATTCGTTTTTATTTTTTATTTTTGTATTATTATCTATGTCTTGCTGCTGTTTTTGTATTGTTTGTGTACTGGAAGCTCCTGTCACCAAGACAAATTCCTTGTATGTGTAAGCATACTTGGCAATAAAGCTAATTCTGATTGTGAACCAGCTCTCAGATTTGGAACAATGGTTTAAACTCACCATGTCCAGTTCAATCTTGTCTAATATTATTAAACTGAAATATGAATATAACAACATTTTGTTCAGTCAAATTAGCACCCTTTTACTAAAGGTTAGGCAGAAACATTTCGAATTAGGAGACAAACCCAGCAGTTTACTAGCTCGTCAACTTAGAGGCATACAAGCAAGTAGAGCCATCAACTCCATCAGGGGTGCTAACCACTAAACCAACCGAAATAAAGTATTTCGGGACTTCTATCAGGATTTATACACCTCTCAAAATAAAGGGGATGCGGCAGATGTTACAAGATTCTCCATTCTCTTGGGCACCCTGAAATAAGTGATGAAGCTATAGAAAGTTTGAATTTGGATATTACATTAGAGGAAGTCCTTACAGCTATCTAGAGCTATCCCAATGGTAAAGCAGCAGGTCCGGATGGCTTCTGTATAGAGTTTTATAAGACTTTCTCTGTTCAAATTGCCCCTCTGCTGTTAAGGTTGTTCAAAAATTCTACTGAAAAATAATAAATTAACAGATTCACTTTACTCAGCAAATTTTGTATTGATCCTTAAAAAAGACAAAGACAGAACCGACCCTTCCTCGTACAGACCCAATGCTCTCTTAGGTAATGACCGTAAAATATTTACCAAGATCCTGGTGAACAGGATGAATAAATGCATTGGCTCCATCATACATGAAGATCAAACAGGTTTTGTTCCTGGAAGTTTTTCTTTCTTCAGTGTTCGTAGGCTTATGAATACTGTATATAGAAGTAAGGGGGTGCATGACAAACCAGCCATTCTAGCCTTGACGCCCATAAGGCCTTTAATCAGGTAGAACGAATATACATATTGTCAACCATAGAAGAATTTGGCCTAGGACAAGAAATTTCTTTGTGGGTTAAAATGCTGTATGTCTGTCCTTCTGCATCAGTTCTCACAAATAGTGATAGGTCGCCCCCTTTTTCTCTTCATCGGGGTACCTGTCAGGGATACCCACTAAGCCCATTACTTTTCACCATTGCTATGGAGCCCTTAGCAATAAGTATAAGGAACCATCTGCATTCTGTCCCTGTGAAGATGGGGGCATGGAACACCATATTTCTTTATATGCAGATGATGTCCTTCTTTTTCTTTTGGATCCAGAAAGATCTTTGCCCATCTTGTTTGAACTTATTAAGGAGTTTAGTAACCTGTCGGGATACACAGTTAACTGGCAGAAAAGCGAATTTATGCCGCTGTGTGATACGTTAGATTCGGAATTTCTCAATACTTTGCCCTTTAAAGTCACAGACAAAATAAAATATCTCGGTATTATAGTCCCCAGATACTATAAAAGTTTGTATGAGTTGAATTACAGAGTTATGACTGAAAAACTGAAGAGCAATGTAGAGACTTGGCGAGTGCTCCCTCTAACACTAATCGGCCGTGTCAATGCAATTAAAATGGTTACTTTGCCCAGATTCCTTTACTTATTTCAAAATGCCCCAATTTTTTTGACTCAGTTATTCTTCAAGACAGTCAATTCAATTATAATGCCTTTTATTTGGGGATATAAGGTACACCGCATAAACAAAGCACACATCTGTAAAGCAGACCCAATTTTAAACACTACTATTGGGCAGCTAATGCTAGGGCTTTAATGTACTGGAGATGTGCATTAAACATCTCCAATACACCCCACACCCATGGTAAGCCATTGAGCAGAATATTCAGGGTTCTTCCCTCCCTGCTATACTCTATGCAGGGAAGCAGCCTATAAGAGCAATTAGGAAATATAACTCCATAGTGGAGAATTCATTGAAGATCTGGCATCAGATTAGAAAGGCTTTTAAACTTCCACAAACAAGCACTCTTACACCAATAGCCCCCAGTCATGCATATTCCCCCTCGCAGACTGATCAGACCTTCTTGATATGGAAAGGAAAAGGAGTTATAACCATAGGGGATTTGTACATTGATGGTGTATTTGCTTCTTTTACTCAACTCAGACAAAAATTTGACCTACCCGCTTCTCATTTCTTTAGATATTTACAAGTGCAGAGTTATGTTAAAACGAATATCCCCAATTTTGAAGAATATAAGCCCCCAGAATATCTTTATTTTTATATGACACTGGACCCTGTTATGAAGGGCCTTATATCTAGATTTGTTGCTTTTTTTCAGGATTCTAGAGTTCCTTCTACACATCATTTGAAGGAGTCTAGGGGAAAAGACCTGGGTATAGATATCTCAGAAGACACTTGAGCTGAGGTCCTTCAAGGTATTAAGTCATGTTCCATCAGCTCTAACTTTCAGTTGATTCAATATAAAGTTGTGCACAAATTACATTACTCCCAAACTAGGCTGCACTCTATATATTCCTCTATATCGCCCCTGTGTGTCAGGAGTAAGACCACTGAGGGAACACTGGCTCATTTATTTTGGTCCTGCCCAAAGCTATGCAAGTTCTGGTCTGAGGTGTTTTGCTTTTATTCCAAGGTATTTAATGTTGACTTTCCCCCAGACCCTCTGGCTGCCATATTAGGCTGGTCTCCACACTTCGAGGCGTACCACCTAAATCAAATTCGGACAGTTCAATATGGGATGACAATAGCAAAGAAGATAATCTTGAAGACTTGGAACAAAGAGTGCATACCTAAATCAGAGACTTGGCTTACGGAGCTTAGTAGTGTGTTACACATGGAAAAAATTAGGTATGAAACTGTTGATAAACCAAAGACATTTCTCCAAATCTGGGGAACTTTTCTTACATTTTTTGAAGGGGCTCATGGAAACCAATGATAGTCCAAGGTGCTCTGGATATATTTTTCATGGAATGTTGTACAGTATATAATAGTCAACAAAATGCAATAATGTACAGCTCTGTAGAATAGGGTAATCTATTATGTACTATTGACACACTGTAAACCCTTTTCTTTTTCTTCTCCTCTTTTTTTTTTTTTTTTTTTTTTTTTTTTTTTTAACTGGCAAGGCAAGGGAAGGTGTGGGGGGATCGGCAGCATTGTTTGTGTGCTTGGTTGGTAAAATGTGAAATGCTTTAAATAAAATATTTAAAATAAACCATCTTCACGTGGTATATCTCTCCCTCGGTCTCTGCGCGCGCGTGAAAGAAAGAGAGAGAGAGAAAAAGGACTGCGCTAGCATCCATGTGAGAGTGGGGGGAAACGGCGCTTTTAATGCAAACATAACGCGCCTCTTTTTAATTAAATGTATTTGATATATGCGGGAAGATTTTTAATGAGAATGTCAACGAGGCTGTGAGGTGACACACGGTATTAAGCTGTATAAAGCTCCTAGATCATATATGATTTTCCACAACTCAATTGTCTGTGGTTCTTTGCATACTAAATGTTCCTGGACAGATATTTTTCAATGTTTTGTCCGCGGAACGATCCAAAAACACTTTAAACTAAAGGACAGCCAAGTGAAGAGACTGTAAGTCTATCCCTCATAGCCTCATTGTCATTCCCATTAAAAACAAAGATGAATAAGGGCATGAATAAGGTCTAAACTGAGGACAATACAGTGCAGGTGTAAAGTAATGCGAAGTTATAATTCAATCTTTATCAGTGGCTGTGAATATGGCCCACTCCCATCTCACTCAGGGCTATTGTATCTATATGGGGAAACATTAAACAATTAACCATCCTAAAATGACATTATATACACATTAAACAATTAACCATCCTAAAATGACATTATATACACATTAAACACTGACTACACAATACACACAATTATCTGCAATTGAATCTCATATTTTAGAAGCTAGATCGATCAATGCAACCATAACTAAAGAGTCTGTCGACATCTGGTGGCTGTTTGTGTGTAATGCGCACTGAACCCACAATTTAACCCCCTACAGCCAGATGGCGCCAGAGTCCACTGTGCAGAAGGCAGAACAGTGGATGATGGCGGCGAAAATGCTGAGGTCGCTCTTCAGACTCGCACATCCTTAAGCGATATTAAACAGTAACATCAGCATTCCAGCCTGTGCTGTGCTTCAGAAGAGGTGACGCCTTTATAGTCATCAACATGAGTTAGACAGCGGCTTGTTTTTGACGCCGTTATTAGGATTAGATACCTGTGTTGCTGCGACTTTGACGTGTGTTTCACATCTACAAATCCATTTTATTGCATGACAGTAATTGTTACCTCGAGGACTGGTCAGCGGATGAAAAGGCTCTTGAAGTCGGTACAGATGAAATACGATCTGTGAATGAACAGAGACAAGCTAATCATTTATAGGTTAATCTCAGTTCATTCCACTGCTAATTCCAGATATAATATTAAATCGTATTTCTCGTACATTTGCTTTATAGGTTTGAAGTTATCCTTAAGAGCAAACAACATCTGTAGTGTACCTGTAAATAGAGTGGCCTAGAAAAGTATTTGGGCACTTGAGCCACACTTGTGTGGATGTCATTGCATGTTAGAAAACTGTGAATACCACTGCATTAGAAACAAAATATCAAACCAAGTGGCAATAAATAAAAAGAAATAAATAAATAAAAAAAATGGCACAAGCACACATTTGAAACAACAGTTTTAAAAAGTTTGTTGTATTTTAAGTTATGAAACAAAATAGATTAGAAATTAAGACGCACATTATTTGGGCACTCTCTTGTTGTTAGATTTAGTGGAATACTGTATGTCTGTAGTTGATATGACGAACTGTAGTTTAGGGATGCACCGATACCACTTTCTCTCCCAATCCGATACCTGAACTCTCGTATCTTCCGATACCGATCCTATGCCAGTGTTGTTTATACACCTCACTGTGTGGAACTGATTGTGGGTACTCTTTTATATGTATAACACAAACCTCTTACTACACATTATTTCAATATAAATGCGTAGCCTATTAAGAAAATCTTTATTGTTAACTAGTGAATAAGTTATTGTTAACTAGTTCAGTGGTTCTCAACCCTGTTCCTAGAGGCTCCCCATCACGGCGCATTTTGTATATCTCCCTTTTCTGAAACACAGTTCAGGGACCTCATGTATAAAACTTTGCATAGATTTCATCCTAAAAGTATAACTAAGCACAAAAGTCAGATTTTGCGTACACACAAAAAATTCAGATTTATAGAACCTGAACCTGCGCATAGTTCCCTTAATAAATCTCAGCTAGTGGAAGATTGTGCTTACATGCACGTGATTCATTCCCCACCCCGTCTCCTCCCCAAAATAACCATATATGGAGTGAACAACGCCTGTTTTTACTATGCATATCCTCATCTGCATACAATTACAATATGCATTTCACCATCCAGACACGTGATTACTGCATTTAACGGTACGAGAAACTGTATTATAAGAAATAAGACTGTAAATGTCACATGTGCCCAAAGGTTAGAAACACCATTCTGCATGCTGCACCATGGAGAAACATTATTTATTAAGATATGAACTTGTTTCTAAGAATATATCTTGAATATCCCTTGGTAAAATGTTTTTATCTTTGCAGACATAAATCTAACCTAAGCAATTTTGCTTCTCAGAAAACCTTTTAAATAGTTTTAAGTGTGTTTATTAAGAAGTTAAATATTTATTACTGGAAACAAAATGAAAATTATTACAATTCTTTGTGCAGCATTGTCTGATACCATCAGATTACTAAGATTTTATATTTGACTGGTATTTTTATATATATATATATATATATATATATATACTATATTGCCAAAAGTATTCGCTCACCCATCCAAATAATTGAATTCAAGTGTTCCAATCACTTCCATGGCCACAGGTGTATAAAATGAAGCACTTAGGCATGCAGACTTCTTCTACAAACATTTGTGAAAGAATGGGCCGCTCTCAGGAGCTCAGTGAATTCCAGCATGGTACTGTGATAGGATGCCACCTGTGCAACAAGTCCAGTCATGAAATTTCCTCGCTACTAAATATTCCACAGTCAACTGTCAGTGGTATTATAACAAAGTGGAAGCGATTGGGAATGACAGCAACTCAGCCACGAAGTGGTAGGCCACGTAAAATGACAGAGTGGGGTCGGCGGATGCTGAGGCGCATAGTGCGCAGAGGTCGCCAACTTTCTGCAGAGTCAATCGCTACAGACCTCCAAAGTTCATGTGGCCTTCAGATTAGCTCAAGAACAGTGCGTAGAGAGCTTCATGGAATGGGTTTCCATGGCCGAGCAGCTGCATCCAAGCCATACATCACCAAGTGCAATGCAAAGCGTCGGATGCAGTGGTGTAAAGCACACCACCACTGGACTCTAGAGCAGTGGAGATGAGTTCTCTGGAGTGACGAATCACGCTTCTCCATCTGGCAATCTGATGGACGAGTCTGGGTTTGGCGGTTGCCAGGAGAACGGTACTTGTCTGGCTGCATTGTGCCAGCTGTGCAGTTTGGTGGAGGGGGGATTATGGTGTGGGGTTGTTTTTCAGGAGCTGGGCTTGGCCCCTTAGTTCCAGTGAAAGGAACTCTGAATGCTTCAGCATACCAAGAGATTTTGGACAATTCCATGCTCCCAACTTTGTGGGAACAGTTTGGGGATGGCCCCTTCCTGTTCCAACATGACAGCGCACCAGTGCACAAAGCAAGGTCCATAAAGACATGGATGAGCGAGTTTGGTGTGGAAGAACTTTACTGGCCTGCACAGAGTCCTGACCTCAACCCGATAGAGCACCTTTGGGATGAATTAGAGCGAAGACTGCGAGCCAGGCCTTCTCGTCCAACATCAGTGTCTGACCTCACAAATGCGCTTCTGGAAGAATGGTCAAAAATTCCCATAAACACACTCCTAAACCTTGTGGAAAGCCTTCCCAGAAGAGTTGAAGCTGTTATAGCTGCAAAGGGTGGGCCGATGTCATATTAAACCCTATGGATTAAGAATGGGATGTCACTTAAGTTCATATGCGTCTAAAGGCAGATGAGCGAATACTTTTGACAATATAGTGTATATATATATATATATATATATATATATATATATGTATATAAAAACAGCTGAACGGCAAATGTACTTTTCATAATGTTTTATTAGACTAGAATGGGGTTTTCATTGCGATGGAGCAGGCAGCACATTTGATGCGCATTTTATATGCATTGCTGTACCTGTATGCAGCTGTACAATACTGTTTCTGATCAGACATCATTTTGCGTACACACAAAAAATTCAGATTTATAGAACCTGAACCTGCGCATAGTTCCCTTAATAAATCTCAGCTAGTGGAAGATTGTGCTTACATGCACGTGATTCATTCCCCACCCCGTCTCCTCCCCAAAATAACCATATATGGAGTGAACAACGCCTGTTTTTACTATGCATATCCTCATCTGCATACAATTACAATATGCATTTCACCATCCAGACACGTGATTACTGCATTTAACGGTACGAGAAACTGTATTATAAGAAATAAGACTGTAAATGTCACATGTGCCCAAAGGTTAGAAACACCATTCTGCATGCTGCACCATGGAGAAACATTATTTATTAAGATATGAACTTGTTTCTAAGAATATATCTTGAATATCCCTTGGTAAAATGTTTTTATCTTTGCAGACATAAATCTAACCTAAGCAATTTTGCTTCTCAGAAAACCTTTTAAATAGTTTTAAGTGTGTTTATTAAGAAGTTAAATATTTATTACTGGAAACAAAATGAAAATTATTACAATTCTTTGTGCAGCATTGTCTGATACCATCAGATTACTAAGATTTTATATTTGACTGGTATTTTTATATATATATATATATATATATATATATACTATATTGCCAAAAGTATTCGCTCACCCATCCAAATAATTGAATTCAAGTGTTCCAATCACTTCCATGGCCACAGGTGTATAAAATGAAGCACTTAGGCATGCAGACTTCTTCTACAAACATTTGTGAAAGAATGGGCCGCTCTCAGGAGCTCAGTGAATTCCAGCATGGTACTGTGATAGGATGCCACCTGTGCAACAAGTCCAGTCATGAAATTTCCTCGCTACTAAATATTCCACAGTCAACTGTCAGTGGTATTATAACAAAGTGGAAGCGATTGGGAATGACAGCAACTCAGCCACGAAGTGGTAGGCCACGTAAAATGACAGAGTGGGGTCGGCGGATGCTGAGGCGCATAGTGCGCAGAGGTCGCCAACTTTCTGCAGAGTCAATCGCTACAGACCTCCAAAGTTCATGTGGCCTTCAGATTAGCTCAAGAACAGTGCGTAGAGAGCTTCATGGAATGGGTTTCCATGGCCGAGCAGCTGCATCCAAGCCATACATCACCAAGTGCAATGCAAAGCGTCGGATGCAGTGGTGTAAAGCACACCACCACTGGACTCTAGAGCAGTGGAGATGAGTTCTCTGGAGTGACGAATCACGCTTCTCCATCTGGCAATCTGATGGACGAGTCTGGGTTTGGCGGTTGCCAGGAGAACGGTACTTGTCTGGCTGCATTGTGCCAGCTGTGCAGTTTGGTGGAGGGGGGATTATGGTGTGGGGTTGTTTTTCAGGAGCTGGGCTTGGCCCCTTAGTTCCAGTGAAAGGAACTCTGAATGCTTCAGCATACCAAGAGATTTTGGACAATTCCATGCTCCCAACTTTGTGGGAACAGTTTGGGGATGGCCCCTTCCTGTTCCAACATGACAGCGCACCAGTGCACAAAGCAAGGTCCATAAAGACATGGATGAGCGAGTTTGGTGTGGAAGAACTTTACTGGCCTGCACAGAGTCCTGACCTCAACCCGATAGAGCACCTTTGGGATGAATTAGAGCGAAGACTGCGAGCCAGGCCTTCTCGTCCAACATCAGTGTCTGACCTCACAAATGCGCTTCTGGAAGAATGGTCAAAAATTCCCATAAACACACTCCTAAACCTTGTGGAAAGCCTTCCCAGAAGAGTTGAAGCTGTTATAGCTGCAAAGGGTGGGCCGATGTCATATTAAACCCTATGGATTAAGAATGGGATGTCACTTAAGTTCATATGCGTCTAAAGGCAGATGAGCGAATACTTTTGACAATATAGTGTATATATATATATATATATATATATATATATGTATATAAAAACAGCTGAACGGCAAATGTACTTTTCATAATGTTTTATTAGACTAGAATGGGGTTTTCATTGCGATGGAGCAGGCAGCACATTTGATGCGCATTTTATATGCATTGCTGTACCTGTATGCAGCTGTACAATACTGTTTCTGATGAGACATGTCTCTCCAATGATCTGTTCGACTTCAGAATGTGGCCAGCAGTGCCTGTCTTGTAGCTACTGTCCGTTTTACTGAGCCGTTTCCGTTTCGAGTCAAGTGCGCATCGCATTACAGATCATCTTTATCCAAATACTGTACTTATCTCAGTACATGATTGTAATAGAACAGAAAATACAGGGGCAGTGGTAGCTCAGCGGGGGCAGTGGTAGTTCAGCGGTTAAGGCTCTGGGTTACTGATCAGAAGGTCGGGGGTTCAAGCCCCCAGACTGCCAAGATGCCACTGTTGGGCCCTTGAGCAAGGCCCTTGACCCTATCTGCTCCAGGGGTGCTGTATCATGGCTGACCCTGCACTCTGACCCCAGCCTAGCTGGGATATGTGGAAAAGAAGAATTTCACTGTATATGCACAAATGTATAATGTGTGATAAATAAAGAAAATTATAAAATTATTATAAAAATATCTCAAACTAAGAAATCTTCGCTGTCATTTGTAGTTACTGTATGTTCCTTCTCTATGATGACATGGGAAAGTTCTCCAAACGCAGCACATCCCAAACCAATATTTCCATATTACAGCTTATATTGGAATACCTTTTCAATTAGTTACATACAAATAATATAGCCTTCTATTGGCTTAATTATTACTTCTATTTCAAGTGCTTAACTACATATTTTTTATTCTAAATGTGAATTAAATGAAAATCAGAGTTTATAATCAGTCTGTTCAGTTCATTATTTGTCCAGCTGGAGTCGCCAATTCACACACACTAGGTGAAGAGTGCGTACGCACGGTCAAGAGTGTCCGGACGGTGCACACATGTTTACGCCAAGTTTATTTTTTATAAATCATGATATGTTCGTAGGAAATTGCTTACGCACATTTCAATGCCCATTTTGTACGTATGCAACATTTATACATCAGGCTCCAGGTCTTGGAGTCTCTACTAAGGAGCTGATGAGTTGAATCAGGTGTGATTAAATAGTTCAAACCGACGAACACGGTATTACCGCTGGTTGGACGCTAGGTGGTACTATTGGGTAATTTTCTTTAAGCAGGGTTAGGGTTACGCCTACACAATAAAGCAAGACACCTTGATTTCAAACTTTGAACTTTATTTTTCATTTATTTTAACTAAAAATTAAGTGCAATTAAAATGTGTGGTGTTCAACTTTTTGAAAGATGGCTTTACAGCAGTTGTGAAGGGCAACATCTCTCTGGCAAAGAACCTACTTCATCTGTGCATTCTCTACCGGTTGGGTATTTCGTTGTCCGGGAAAATACATCATGTGTGTGAACACATTCATTTTGTTCCCTCCTTCACGATATATTACATTGGCAACATCTGTGCTGAGGGGTTGGTGAATATACTTGCTTTAGTGATTTTGCATTGAAAATTAATTTATTTAAAAAATGAAAAACTTAAAATACACTTCTAAATTCAAATTGCACTCCAAACGAAATGAAAAAGCAATTAAAATAATGAAGTGATCAAAAAAATAATATATAGTTGTGCTCAAAAGTTTGCATGCCCTGGCAGAAATTGTGAAATTGTCTTTTATTTAAGGATAGTGATCATATGAAGCCATTTATTATCACATAGTTTTTTGGCTCCTTTTTAAATAATAATGATAACAGAAATCACCCAAATGGCCCTGATCAAAAGTTTACATACCCTTGAATGTTTGGCCTTGTTACAGACACACAAGGTGACACACACTGGTTTAAATGGCAATTAAAGGTTAATTTCCCACACCTGTGGCTTTTTAAATTGCAATTAGTGTCTGTGTAAATAGTCAATGAGTTTGTTAGCTCTCACGTGGATGCACTGAGCAGGCTAGATACTGAGCCATGGGGAGCAGAAAAGAACTGTCAAAAGTCCTGCGTAACAAGGTAATGGAACTTTATAAAGATGGAAAAGGATATAAAAAGATATCCAAAGCCTTGAAAATGCCAGTCAGTACTGTTCAATCACTTATTAAGAAGTGGAAAATTAAGGGATCTCTTGATACCAAGCCAAGGTCAGGTAGACCAAGAAAGATTTCAGCCACAACTGCCAGAAGAATTGTTCGGGATACAAAGAAAAACCCACAGGTAACCTCAGGAGAAATACAGGCTGCTCTGGAAAAAGATGATGTAGTTGTTTCAAGGAGCACAATACGACGATACTTGAACAAAAATGAGCTGCATGGTTGAGTTGCCAGAAAGAAGCCTTTACTGCGCCAATGCCACAAATGACAACACCTTGACACGCCTCACAGCTTCTGGCACACTGTAATTTGGAGTGACGAGACCAAAATAGAGCTTTATTGTCACAACCATAAGCCTTTTGTTTGGAGAGGGGTCAACAAGGCCTAAAGTGAAAAGAATACCATCCCCACTGTGAAGCATGATGGTGGCTCACTGATGTTTTGGGGGTGTGTGAGCTCTAAAGGCACGGAGAATCTTGTGAAAATTGATGGCAAGATGAATGCAGCATGTTATCAGAAAATACTGGCAGACAATTTGCATTCTTCTGTACGAAAGCTGCGCATGGGACGCTCTTGGACTTTCCAGCAGGACAATGACCCTAAGCACAAGGCCAAGTTGACCCTCCAGTGGTTACAGCAGAAAAAGGTGAAGGTTCTGGATTGGCCATCACAGTCTACTGACCTTAATATCATTGAGCCACACTGAGGAGATCTCAAACGTGCGGTTTATGCAAGACGACCAAAGACTTTGCATGACCTGGAGGCATTTTGCCAAGATGAATGGGCAGCTATACCACCTGCAAGAATTTGGGGCCTCATAGACAACTATTACAAAAGACTGCACGCTGTCATTGATGCTAAAGGGGGCAATACACAGTATTAAGAACTAAGGGTATGAAGACTTTTGAACAGGGGTCATTTAATTTTTTTCTTTGTTGCCATGTTTTGTTTTATGATTGTGCCATTCTGTTATAACCTACAGATGAATATGAATCCCATAAGAAATGTGTTTTGCCTGCTCACTCATGGTTTCTTTAAAAATTGTACATATATTACCAGTTCTCCAAGGGTATGCAAACTTTTGAGCACAACTGTATATACTGTATATATATAAGTAACCACCTTTCCATTTAACGTCAGGCAAGTATCTGTCTAAACATGCAGGTGGAAAATTACTTACACAAATGAAGACATAAAAACAGTTATAAATAATAATAATTATAATTATGATAATAATCACTGAAATATAAATCATGGTTTGAGGTGAACAAGTTTTTGTATTATTTTATGTTTTAATCACAGATGTATAGGCTGCAGAGTTGTGGTCACAATGAACTGCTCTGTGGAAATTAAGTGAACTGAACTCAAAGCACCTCCTGAGCTGAGATGTCTGAGGTCATTTGCAGCACTCATATACGATAGTGTTCTTGCAAAAAAAATAAATAAATCAGAAGACTGAAACAAAGAAAGAGTGAGAAACTTTTACATGCGCATGTTCCACGAGACTGCACGCCTCCTTACAAACAGCGTGTCATACATGCACGTAGACGGCTTTTCTGTCATCTGTTCTTAATAAAATAATAAAGCGTGTTTCTTCAAGCGCGTGTCTGTGTGTCTACGGGCAAAGTTTTTGTAACATTAATTTGATAATAATAATAGCCTAATAATAATAATAATAATTTAATACATTAATGGGAAAACGAGCCAAATATCATCTTGACATCGTCAAAGGCATCAGCTATTGGCGATCACTCTGACCATCGTCGATCCCAAGATCATCATCTATCGGCACAACCCTAATGTGCATTTCTCTATAAATTAACAAAATGTTCAGACAGTCTCTTTGCTGGTTTTTCCGACACATTCAGAATCATTACCACTTTGCTGGTGTCGCTGCAGCTCGCTTCATGCGTGCGCTTGTAAAATGTATATTTTAAAGGCTCATTATTACGGTTTAGTATTTCTCTGTAATGTAGTGTTAGCAATGTTACTTATAACATTATTTCAAAGCCCTGGAACTCAAACCATTTTCTGATGAACCCCAAAATATATATTTTTAAGTAATTAAATTAATATCATAAACGTGCGACAACTAGTCGACTAATGGCTTAAACTAAGGACTACTAGTTGACTAGGAAATCAGGGGCAGCCCTAGTTTATTTTCATCTCAACTCGCTAGGCTTTAGCGTGCTATGCTTTAGCATGCTGATAGTTTAACCACTGTAATTCTGAGAAGTGGCATTGCATCTAGCTGATTTTTTTTCTTTTTCTTTCTCAACGTCTCATGCCATGCATGCTGCATTTTTGACACTGCTTGCCAGGTTAAAAATACTTCAACTTTTAAAAATGTGCCTATCACCTTGACTGTGAAACATATTCTGTTGGACTGTTCTGCTTTTTAATGTAATGAGTCAGTGTTTATTTTCAGACAATATTCTGAAGGACTTGGTGTGTACGATGTCACAAGGAAAACTTTTTGAATTTGATTATTTATGTTTTCCTTTATGGTTTTATGTACCGGTATTTTATCTACTTTTGCTTTATTTATTGATCATTTGATAAATAAATAACTTGCACTTGCCATGAATTAGCATTTTATGCTGGTATGGCAATAAACATCAAAACAAACAAAATACAAATGTGCCTGGAGACCCCTGTGTTCTGTTCCATTTTTGTTGAGCTCCATCCAGCTGTGTTCACTTTGTGAACCTATCTGATGGAGGTCTGGGGTATATGACCCTAAATCACCTTAATTACACAGAACTTTCTTAAGACTGACTAGTTGTGCAGGCGAGCCACTATCTAGTTGATACTGAAAATAGAGTGGGGTTCAAAAGTCTGAGTCCACATTGAATTAACAAAGTTTTAGGATTTTGAGATATGCAAGACAAAAAGGTTAAGATTGACTGTGTTAACGCCTTTGTACAAAAAGTCAGATTTCCTTGCATCCTTTTGAAGAACACAAGATGCTCTTTGGAAAATTCTTCAATAATGGTGGAATAACATGGTCATTCAAACAAAATTGTGAGATTCATGCTAATATATATATATATATATATATATATATATATATATATATATATATATATATAGGTAGATAGATAGATAGATAGATATATAGATATATATATATATATATATATATATATATATAGATATAGATATATATAAACTTTCACTGAAATGGTTATGCTGATGATATTATTTCAAAAAACTATTACATTAGAAAACATTTTAACCACACTGTATGTAGCTTTTCTCATCCCTAACTCCTAATTTTTTTCAAATTATTGGATGTTGTGAAATGTTTATTTAGATTGTGTAAATGAATATGATTGATATTACTTCAGATGCTGACCAATAATCATATCTAGAAGAACATAACTGTTGGCATCGGTGTTATTGGGGCAGAGGATGCACTCAATTATGGCTTCAGGTAACTGAAGGAATTCATTAATGTTTTTCTACTGTGTATTCAGTAAACTAAACACTATAAAGCCCAAAACATACTTTACGCAAGTGCGTGAACGCAGACACTTCTAGCTAAGTAATCTGGATTTCGCGTGTTTTTTGTGTTCCGAAATGTGTCAGACAGCAATTCAAAACACAATGCAAATACGGGTTCCATTCTTAACGTTGCCGCAAGGGGTGCTATAGTGTGATTAATGTAAACTGTCTGCTTCTACATTGAGTTTTCTCTTTCAAGTCAAGTACGGTCATGGCAGAACAACAGTTTGAACAGAATATTTCTGAGCAGGTAAATTTACCTGAATAATAACTCATCCAGCTTAATGGCAAAGGCTTTTGAAGGAAATGCCATTGAATCTCCCCCTTGAGTACTGAGTTTTTTACAGCCACAGTAACCTAAAAATGCACATTATGAATGTTCAGTGCCTGGTAGTAACAGATTTTACATGCAATCAGATTACAAAAATCAAGTACTTATAATTAGATTACTTTACATTTAAGCAACATTGTCAAAATGGGAAAAATGTTTCCTTAGTAATATGCATGTGACATCAAATTAAAAAATAAGGTCAAAAGTAATCCAAAATAAATCAGATTAAATTAATTTAAAATATAATCCATGAGATTATGTTACTGACTACAATTTAATCATGTAATTTGTAATCAGTTCCAGATTACAATTCTACCCAGCACTAAAATGTTTAACCTGGCCGCACGTTGGCCAAGAGCTCACATCCACATGCGCGTACCTGAGTTTCTGGCTTTACACTGTTGTGTGTCTCTGTCTCTCTCTGGCCTTCTCTCAGTGGAGTGATGTTGAGGGGTTCAGGAATTAAATGGGATCTGAGGAAGACTCAACGATATGACAAATACAATCAGGTGGAGTTTGATGTGGCTGTTGGAAGTAATGGCGACTGCTGTGACAGGTGAAATATGAATCATTTTAAACAGACTTAAGAGCTTCAGGAAGCTCAGAATGACAGGAAGTCTAAATGTAACCACATCTTATAAATTGGTCCTAGACTCTACTTCGCTCACCACACATGCTGATAATATCATGTGATGTGTGATGTGATATGTGCTGTTTTAAAAATATTTATGTGTTGTGAGATCTTGTTTAAAATATTTGACTAAAAATGCAGCACCACTATGGTGTTTGGTTTTATATTATTACTTGTATAATAAGCTTTTTTAAATCATTATACAATCGACTATAGACCTTATTCACACTAGCGTCATCTTTGATTTTTAATGAGAATGACAACAAGGCTGTGAGGGATAGACTCACCATCTCTTCAGTGGCACACGTGGTATAAAGCTGTATAAAGCTCCTAGATCACATCTGATTTTCCACAACTCATGTTGTCTAGAGTTCTTTGTATACTGAATGTCTGCAGAACGATCCAAAAACACTTTAAACAGCACTAAAGCCCATTGAAGAGACTATCCCTCGCAGTCTCGTTGTCATTCCCATTAAAAAACAAAGATGGCGCTAGGGTGAATATAGTTTATACCTATATAACCAATTGGTTTTATTAAAATGGTTTCATGATAAGATTAGAATAGAAATATTTTGTCTTTATATAGATAGACTATCCGTCAAAAGTTTGGACACAACTGCTCATTCTTTATTATTAAAATTTTTTACATTTTAGAATAATAGTCATAAATTATATAAAGTAACACATTTAGAAGTATGGAAATTATGTAGTTACCAATCCCCCCCACAAAAAAAGTGAATCAAATCAAAACTACCTTAAAGGGATAGTTTACCCAAAAATGAAAATTCATTTATCATTTACTCACCCTTATGCCATCTCAGATGTGTATGACATTCTTTCTTCTGCAGAACACAAATGAAGATTTTTAGAAGAATATTTCAGTTCTGCAGGTCCATACAATGCAAGTGAATGGTGACATTTTAAATCTCAAAAATCACATAAAGGCAGCATAAAATTAATCCATAAGATTCCAGTGGTTAAATCCAAATCTTCTGAAGCAATATGATAGGTGTGGGTGAGAACAATATTTAAGTCCTTTTTTAATATAAATATCCAACTTTGACAAGCCCTGACCAGTAGTGGCGACGTGCATGAAGAATAGGAATTGCCAAAAAACTAAAGAGGAAGAATGTGGATGTGAAAGTTGAGAATTTAGTGGAGATAAATGATGAGAGAATTTTCATCTTGAGTCAACTATCCCTTTAAATTTGATCTTCCAAGTAGCCACCCTTTGCCTAGATTACAGCTTTGCACACTCTTGACATTCTTTCAGCAAACTTTCATGAGATGTCACCTGGAATGTTCCATGCATGCTGGACATTTGTTGGCTACTTGTCCCTTAATGTTTAGTGCAACTAGCAGGGTTACCACGCGTCCTGGAAATCCTGGAATTTTACAATGCAGTTTTTCAGTCATAGAAAATTCATGGAAAATGAGAAAAATACCTAAATGTCCCGGAAAATAATTATTTATCCTGAAAAATATTTTAGTATAATAGAACTGTTTGATTGTGTTGCTGACAAGGTTTTTGTTACATGTTGAAGTAATGATATAGTGACGTTTTTTTCTCATTCCAACATTGCTGTAGTGTTAACTTCAAAAGCATTTGAGTTTTGATGTGTGAAGTGGCTGCTTGTACACTGAAAACACCTCATCATGAGCACTACGCTTGCTCTGTGTGTGTGTGTGTGTGTGTGTGTGTGTGTGTGTGTGTGTGTGTGTGTGGTAGATGATAGTGAGCAGAGCACTCTGAAGCGTGCAGCACAGACAGACAACAGGCATATATTTATTTAAATGGGGTTTAATAATCACACTGGGACAAGTAGCAAACTGCTTATCAGGAGCCAAAATAAAAACTCAGTTTAAATGGATGCCTGAAATGGGGAAAAAGATCATGTTTAATGTACTTAATAATAATAATAATAATAAGGTATTAAAGCAATATCTAACATCTGTGATGTTCTGTTGTGCAGCACTTCATTTGACGCAAATATCTCATGTTGTTTCATATTGTGCTGTGAGGATTTTGTCAAAGCACTTCATTTGATAAAATTAATACTGTGTTATATTGAAAAATACAATTTATTATAATAATTTATTTTTATTTGATTAAAGTTTTAACAAATTAATTTGATTAGACACTATTTTGATGACAACATTTTATCAGTTATCTCTTTTTAGATATCTCTAAATAACAGGTTAACCTTTCATGATCGGCTCAGTTTCTAATGGATTAAATCAAGGTCTGCCTTACGTTTTTTCCCCTCTTGTTAAATGTCCCCTTTATCTTTGAAATACGTCACTTTACAGAAGCAAAATGTGTTCTGAATGCCATTTATGTTGACTTTTAACTGGAATGTAAAATCGTCTGTTCGCGGTTATTTGATAACCATGATTATTGTGCACTCTAAATTCCAATCACATTTTACTTTCCAAATAAAGCACTTTTTTTTAGCAAATTATTGCCCATGAACTGTTTTTTTCTATTGCATAATATAATATAGTGTAATATAGTATAATATAATAGCTAGTTTGGCTGGGTTGCAAATACAGTTTAAATGTGAAATAGATCAAGACTAAAGTTAAAGAGTCATATTTTAGTAATTGGAAATATTTAGATATTTAAAATCGTATTTTTATTACATAATTGTATATATCCAGATTTTATTATATGATTAAATTACTTATTAAGGTGTATGAAGCAAACATACACCTTAAGAAGCATGACAATTTGTATGACAATAAATTGTGAAAGCCCTAAAACTTACAATTAATCGTCATAATCGTGAAAACACTAAAACGGACAATTAATTGCAATGATCGCAGTTATTTGTTTGGCAATTAATCATCATCATAATTGTGAAAGCACTAAAATAGACAATTAATCGTAATGAGCGCAGTTATTTGTTTGATAGTAATCGTCGTCATAATTATGAAAACACTAAAACGGACAATTAATTGCAATGATCGCAGTTATTTGTTTGACAATTAATCATCATCACAATTGTGAAAGCACTAAAATAGACAATTAATCATCATGATCCCAGTTATTTGTTTGATAGTAATTGTCGTCATAATTATGAAAACACTAAAACGGACAATTAATCGTAATGAGCGCAGTTATTTGTTTGACAATTATTTGTCGTCATAATTGTGAAAGCACTAAAACAGACAATTAATCATAATGATTGCAGTTATTTGTTATTTTGTGACAATTAATCGTTGTCATAATTGTGAAAGCACTAAAACGGACGATTAATCGTCATAATCATGAAAACACTAAAACAGACAATTAATCGTAATGATCATGAAAACACTAAAACAGACAATTAATCGTAATGATCGCAGTTATTTGTTTGACAATTAATCATCATATTTGTGAAAACATTCAAATAGACAGTTAATCATAATGAGCGCAGTTATTTGTTTGACAATTAATCGTCGTCATAATTGTGAAAGCACTAAAATGAACAATTAAACGTCATAATCGTGAAAACACTAAAATGGACAATTAATCGTACTGATCGCAGTTAATCGTTTGACAATTAATCGTCATAATAGTGAAAACATTAAAATGGACAATTAATCATAATGATCGCAGTTATTTGTTTGACAGTTAATTATCATCATAATTGTGAAAGCACTAAAACGGACAATTAATCGCCATAATCGTGAAAACACTAAAATGGACAATTAATCGTAATGATCGCAGTTATTTGTTTAACAATTAATCGTAATAATAGTGAAAACATTAAAATGGACAATTAATCATAATGATCGCAGTTATTTGTTTGACAATTAATTATCATCATAATTGTGAAAGCACTAAAACGGACAATTAATCGTCATAATCTTGAAAACACTAAAATGGACAATTAATCGTAATGATTGAACAGAGGATGAATCTCAGTTGCCTCCGCGTCTGAGACCGTCAATCCGCGCATCTTATCATGGGGCTTGTTGAGCGCGTTACCGCGGAGACGTAGCGCGAGTGGAGGCTTCACGCCATTCTCCGCGGCATCCACGCTCAACTCACCACATGCCCCGCCGAGAGCGAACCACATTATAGCAACCACGAGGAGGTTACCCCATGTGACTCTACCCTCCCTAGCAACTGGGCCAATTTGGTTGCTTAGGAGACCTGGCTGGAGTCGCTCAGCACGCCCTGGATTCGAACTCATGACTCCAGGGGTGGTAGTCAGCGTCTTTTCTCGCTGAGCTACCCAGGCCCCAACTACTGATCTATTAAGCATTTTGGAATCTTTGTTAATGACTTATTAATACAGATGTTCGTCAATGAACTGATAGGCAAGGCAAGATTATTTATAAAGTGCTTTTCATTCCAAGTAATAACTCCAAGTACTTTACAAAGGCATGATAAAGAAAAGGAAAAGACTTTTAAAAGTCACATTTTAAAATCAATGAAGAACATAAAAATAAGGAAAGAAATAGAAATTAAAAGAAATTAAAAGTTAATTTAAAAATATTGGTAACAAATAAAGGAAAGAAAGGTATAAATAAAAAGGAAATACATTTAAAAAACATTTTTAATAAAGATGATGTGTGTTTGCTGTAAATTTCAGATGTCCAGCTACAGCTACAAACAATTCTGTCATACAAATATATATGGGTGCTGTCAACAGAGGAAGTATAAGATATATAACCGTCAGTTTCCCTAACAGCAGCCTGCCTACTGCAATACATTGAACAATTAACATTATTTTAATACAGTTAGAAATGGCCTTTACTATTCAGCAAATCTCTATAATATCCTTAGTTCTTTATACCCATTATGGTGCTGTCCTTAAACAGACTGTTGTCTCTTTCCATAGGCACTCAGGACATTGTGTTTGGTGAGGTGGACCGTTGAAGAACATCAGTGAATGCTCAGAGTGTCTGAATATGATTCTGTCTTTGCAATCCATTTTAGTGATGTTATGACAGAAATTTTTTATCTTTTTGTTCATTTGTAAATGCTGACTAAATCTAATAAATATTTTAAACCTGTGACATCCACTGTTTAATATTACTTTGTGTTGCAGCACTTCTAATGCTGTTGTATTTCTTATTAGAAGGTTACTTTGGATAAAAGTGTCTGCTAAATATAAAGGGGAAAAATATGAATACAAAGTTCAGAGTAGATTGGAAGAGTACAAACCACAAAGAGATGTGGCTTGGACTTTTGCTCCACTCAAGTATGAATTTCTTTGCATAGACAAAATATCACACCAAGTTACAAATGCAAACAAATACTTATATCCTTTCTTAGAACTAACTTTTCTGAGCTATTTTGCAATTACTTTTAACCAGCTGGTCTCAAGGTGATTTTTAGTGGATGTATAAGTCAGTTCACACAGGTGTCCTGGCTAGCAAATTAGCAACAGGTGTAGTTCAGGATATACCTTTAGATCTGTCAACCAGAAAGTGTCAGTATTTTTAAGTGAAATGCTTTGCATGAAATGTATGCCTCTGTTATCCATTTAAAGTAATTTTAAACCAAATTTGGTTTGACATTTTATGTAATGCATTGACCTTCATGCATGCTTAAGTATGACTTAATTGTGCAAATACTTTTGTGAGGCCACTACGTGTAATGGCAACAACATTAAAGAGTAGAGCTTGAGAAGGAAGTAGCCGTTTTCATTCTTCAAACGAGGTGACTTGAACCACACAATGACACTAAATGCCATGACAGCCACTTGGCCAAAGCTCATAATATTCAGCATATACCGTGCTGTGAAAAAATATTTGCCCCCTTCCTGATTTCTTGTATTATTCGTACTAAATTGTTTTAGATTTTCATACAAGATATAACATAAAACAAAGGCAACCTGAGTAAACACAAAATTTCAGTTTTCAAATATATATATATCAGACTTTCACAATGCTGTGGTGGAATTTTGGCCCACTCTTCTTTGCAGAACTGCTTTAGTTTAGCCACATTGGAGGATTTTCAAGCATGATATGCCAGTTTAAGGCCACAGCATCTCAATCGGGTTCAAGTCAGAACTTTTGGGTTAGCAGTGGTTTTCGCCTCACCACTCTTCCATGGATGGCATTTTTGACCAGTGTCTTTCTGATAGTGGAGACATGAACAGTGACCTTTATTGAAGAAAGAGGCCTGCAGTTCCTTGGATGTTGTCCTTGGCTTTTTTGTGACTTCCTGGATGAGTCGTTACAGTTCTCTTGGAGGAATTTTGGAATGTCGGCCACTTCTGGGAAGGTTCACTACTGTGCAAAATTTTCTCCATTCAGAGTTAATGGCTCTCACTGTGGTTCTTTGGAGTCCTAGAGCCTTTGAAATAGCTTTGTAACCCTTCCCAGACTGATGTATTTCACTCACCTTTTTCCTCATCATTTCTGGAATTTCTTTTAACTTTGTCATAGTGTGCTACTGGGTGATACCTTTTAGCCAACTTCATGCTGCTGAAAAAGTTCAATTTAGGTGTTGATTTGATTGAACAGGGCTGGCAGTAATCAGGCCTGGGTGTGTCTAGTCCAGCTGAACACCATTATGAATGCGGTATCATAGATTTAAGGATTTAGTAACTAAGGGGGCAAATAATGTTTCACACAGGCCCAGTTGGTATTGGATAACTTTTGCTTCAATAAATAACATTATCATTTAAAACTGTATTTTGTGTTTACTCAGACTGCTTTTGTTTTATGTTAGATTTTGCTTGAAATTTTGAAACAATTTATTATGAGATATACAGTACACAAACAGAAGAAATAAGGATGGGGGCAAATACATTTTCACAGCACTGTACTGTGCTAACAGAACATGAGGGTAAAATATTTTAGAACAAACTGATTAGCTGGCAAATTCACAGTAACACAAACTTTACGTTTACGAAAATGTTCTAATACGTTTCTATAGACTGTTTAGAGAATAATGAGATTTTCAGTGAACAAACTGTTGTTTATGTGGAAGCTGTGGTAATGCATCGGCCATAGCACTGGTCCATTTCCTGCGTCTCTGTAAATAAGGCTGTTACATCCATAATAAGAGCTTAAAGATTGGTAAAAATTTGATTCATTGTACACTATTTAAAAGTATGCCATTTTCAAAGAAGCTGTAAGGTCAAACTGTTGATTCAGCATTTACAAGGAAAAGAGACCAAAAGCAGATCAAATGGCTTTCACTCCTTTTTCCTCTTCGTCACTCAGGGGTAGGGGTGGTTTAAGCTTCAACACTGACATATTTTCACCACAACTTCCCTCTTGTCTGCCTCTGATGTGCTTTCCACATCTATTTACTGAAAGCCCACTTTGGAGGTGCATGTGAGTTTAAACACGGATTGAGAAAGTTTTGGATGATGATGATGGCTGGGTTCTCCTTTTCTCTTTTTTCTCTTTTATCTCTTTGGATAAGTTTTGGCAGTGCTGGTAAGTCTTTTAAGCTGTTCAGTATTGTTATTGACCTTTTTCTCAAATTAATGACAACAATTGTCACGAATTACCTTGCCATATTTTTTATACATATTTTTGATCATACTGATACAAAAGTTAAAGGTCAATTAATTTAGATTTTAAGATGCAACAAGATGCTGCATTTTGGAATCAGAAATGCCAAATTTACATAGAATTATATTTTTACTCATTTACATACTAATCATAATAATTATAAGTATTTACATAGTATTTTATACAACTTTTACTTTTTTAATAAAAGGCAATTCCAAACATTCCAGCATTTTCATGATGTGTTACAGACAAAGCCATTTCAAGTAAATGTTGCTAATTTAGCTTGGCAGGTCTTTCTTTTTCTTTCTTTCATAGTTTTCAGAAGTTACATTGTCCTCTGAAATTATGAGGGTATTATGATCTCTTTAGTTATTTTTATACTTTTAGTAAGTTTTGTTCTTAAATGATATTGCAAGCTTGTCTATTTCTTGATTGCCTTTCTGTTAAATAATGTTACTAATAATTGTGCACAGTGATTATATGTTGGTTATGGAAAAAGTGCCTTGGTTTGAGAGTCGGTTTGTAATGTGCTAGTGGACCCAGTTGATGCACAGTTTAAAAATCACTTGCTGGTTCCAGTGCTCATTTAGGACACTTTTGCAGTCCATCTTTCATAAAAGCTGTGTCTAAAAGTCAAGGCATAGGTCAAATGCATGTCTTTTAATTATTTCAAAATTAACACAAATATTTTTTTTATTTTTTTTTAATGTTACTGAAGGACCAAAGCATATAATACTAGATCTAATCACTGAAACCCTGTTTACATTTGAAAGGAAATGGAACTTTGTTGGCAGGAAGTAGCCTTTCACATTCTGTAAACGAGAGGTGGCTTGAACCACACAGTGAATAAACATAGCCACTCAGAACATTCAGCATGTATTGTGCTAAAAGAATATGTCAATACATTTGAAACATCACTGATGCCATAGTTCCTAGCAAGAAGAAATCATGTAGGCTTTAGAACTACTTTTCTTTCACACATAGAGCCCTATGTATGGATAAAAAATAAAAAAAATAGCTAATGCTATCCTAAAAAAAAAAAAAATGCTTTTTATTTTCATTTCATTTCAAAAGTTTACAGCTAAACTCATAATTTCCCACCTCTGGCCCAAAATAGGCTAGCAACGCCATTATCGTTATGATCATGGACATCCCTCACTACCCTAGAGGGGTGCATCCCTGACTTTGCCCAAAAGTCAGGTCAACAAACAAGCTTTCAATAAAATTTCAGTTTTAATCCTAAATATGTGGTTACAGCTGTGCAAAGTATAGTTTTCTATTGTTATTAATCATAAGCCTAGCTCTCAAACTCATCAGCATTTTAACCCTGTCACAGTAGTTTTAGATACAGTCATAATTCAAATAGATAACTGAGTAAACTCTGGTAGTATCATTCAGTTTCTTAGTACTTCGTAATAAATTGAACATTATAGTTGAAAAATAAATATTGACAAACCATGACATTTCTCTTTCTTTAAAACATGTTTTGTGCCAATCCTGTTACATTCAAAATGTTTTGTAGTTGACTGTTACGGGGTTGAATATCAGTGTATCACACCCTTATGTATGATATTTGACAGATCAAATAAAAAGAAATAAATAATCGTGGAAAAGGTTGAACAGAAAGTACAGGAACAAAGACGAACTGTGTCATTTTTTTACTTTTTTGTTATTTTTTTTATTTATTTATTTTTTACAGAAACTAAACAAATTAAATATATAATATTTAGGGTACAGCAGGGCTAAAGGTACACCTTAAGGAAAATATGCTTTTTTTTTCTGGTCACAAAATGTATCAAGATTAAATAAAAATCCTTCTTTTTATTGAATATTGATGGAGCATAACTGGTCCTGCTCGACCCGCTCCAAGCGGGATTACGAATCGGCGTCTCCAGCATGGAAGGCAGGCATGCTAACAAGGTGGCTAAAGGCTACAGCCTCTAGCATCAGTCGCTAGTGTGCCTCTTGAGGCCAGGGGAGTGAGGTTTACACATTGCACAGCTACCTACCAGCTGGCTACCTTTACACTCACCCCCCTAAACCTCACTCCCATTTGGGTCACAGCACCACTGTAACTGGTCCTGCTCGACCCACTCCGAGCAGGATTTGAACCGGCGTCTCCAGCATGGGAGGTGGGCGAGCTAACAAGGAGGCTAAAGGCTACAGCCTCTAGCATCAGTCGCTAGTGTGCCTCTTGAGGCCAGGGGAGTGAGGTTTACACATTGCACAGCTACCTACCAGCTGGCTACCTTTACACTCACCCCCCTAAACCTCACTCCCATCTGGGTCACGGCACCACTGTAACCGGTCCTGCTCAACCCACTCCGAGTAGGATTCGAACCGGCGTCTCCAGCATGGGAGGTGGGCGAGCTAACAAAGAGGCTAAAGGCCACAGCCTCTAGCATCAGTCGCTAGTGCGCCTCTTGAGGCCAGGGGAGTGAGGTTTACACACTGCACAGCTACCTACCAGCTGGCTACCGTTACAGGAGCAGCATAATTTGTGTGAAAAGAAATAATAGCAGTAGGTTGTTTTGATTAAAATTATTATTTTTTAAAAAGGTAGTGAGGGGGTTTATAGTAATATCTTGTAGATAACAGGGCAATAGTTGTAGTGCAAAATTTCAACTAATGCAAATAATTATGAGACAGCAAGATGCTTTTTTGAGAAACAAATTAAGATAAGGTTTTTTCAAAATAACCACTTCAGAAAAGGGAGGATCATTTCCTGTTAATTTCAAACATATTTGGCATTTCATAACGTCTCAAGAATTCTATAAATAAATTAATCTCGGTTGTTATTGGATCAGTCAATGTGAGCCCACTTTAAACATTCTTTATAACAAATCTATTCACCCCACTTAAAAAAAACAATGTGTTTAATGGGGGCTTTTAGCCCCTGCAACAGGGGGCTTTTTACCCCATATACTATCCTTTCAATTATTGGAGAGTTATTAAAAAAACTTTTGATTTAATCACCTTGAACAAAACTGAAAATGACAAATGAGTATTTTGTCTCAAAATAAATGATTTTCATTAGTTACATAAATTTGCAACTTTAAAAATTATTAAATATTAGATCAGATTACCTCAAAATCAAACTTTAGACATTGAACATTTTGCAGTAATGAAAAAACAGGTGTTTAGGAAAGTGCTGTTGTTGGTACTGTTTAGTGTTTTGGGAGAAAATAAAATAAAAGGTGCTTTATAAACCATGGGACCTTTAGCCCCATTGTTCCCTATGTTTTATTTTAAAAGTTAGTCAAGTCATATTTACTTGTATAACGCTTTTCACAACACACATCGTTTCAAAGCAGCTTTACAGAAAATTATGCTGTAGCAAAAAAAAAAATATGCTAATAAGGTCCTCATTGTTCAGTTATAATGACCAAAGAGATTAAAAAGCATGCCTTAAAATGTACTGTCTTTAGGCCCCCAGTGAGCAAGCCAAAGGCAACTGTGGCAAGGAACACAAAACTCCAAAAGAACACAAAACTACATAAGATGCAAAAGTTATTTTGCATTAAACACTAAATAGTGTAAAGTTTATCAAATAATGTGACTAAGTTCAGTATGCTGTTAATTATATCAGTAATAAACCATGGGGACACACTTAATACACAGCTGGCATAGTTTTTGAGAATGACCCTACATAATGCGTACAGTAAACACCCTGCATGCCCTATTATGGAAAATAACTATTTTGCACCATGCAGGATAAATCTATTAAATATGGACTTAAGGCAGCATGTTTAATTGAATCTGTATTCTATTTTAATGCCATGCTACACGTACCTGTATGTTTATACAGTACAAAGTGTCTATAGTGCTATAGCGCTATAGTGTCTTTTAGGCTGTAGACACAGTCCCTTGTGTCTAGTAGATTATACAGTGCTGTATTTTTATTGAACTTGGTGATAGTTGTTTTTGCTTTAGTTCCGTGTGGAGTCAGTGAACTCATTGTGCCTGCACTTGTGAATTTCTGTGTAAAGTATACTATACGATACTCAGTGTGGTTTAACAGAGAACTATCACACATGCACTATAGCAGGGGTCGGGAACCTTTTTTCACTAAGGAGCCAATTTTTTAATTATTGGTTGATGCATTTTTTCGAAAGAGCCATAGCACAAACTAATCATTTACTATTTTCAGAAAACAAAGTTTTTCAATAAAATAAAATGTTTATTATGCCCATAGACTACTCTAAAATACAAAAACAAACAAATATGCAAAAATGAATAGGTAACATGTTGCAATATGGAATTGAGTACACGTGTTTGTGCGGGTCTCCATAAAATTACTTCATTTTACAATTTTTCATGAAAAATGTAACTTCCCTTTTGGGCTGGGCGATATGTAAAAAATGTTTTAACGATAATCGCCTTTAAAATATCGCGATATCCGATTATATGGTCAACCCCCCTGCCAAGGGTCAGTGAATATTTTTGCTTTATTGATTTTGCTTTAAAAATTAATTTATTGAAACACGAAAAACTTAAACAAAAGACATTTCTAAATTCAAATTGCACTTTAAACAAAAAACAAAAGCAATTAAAATAACGAAGTGATCAAAAAATCTTATATGCATATATAACAACCTCCCCAAATCCAAACATTTATGTCAACTCCATTTGTCATCACGCAAGCATCTGTCAACGACAACAGGTGAAAAATTACAGATAGCCTACAAATTAAGATCTAAAGACAATTATAAATGTGAAGATAATAATAATAAGTCTCATAATAAATAAGCCTAATAAATTTCCTTGTGTTCCCAAACAAATTCTGCCAAATGTGAGTTCTTATCGAATGTATTTGTATTGCGCTTTGGTAATACAGTTAATGCTGGCTCGTGCTGCACGCCTCTGAATAAACAGCGAATCAGACACAAGCACTGACGCTTTCTTTTGTCTGTTCTTAAAAATATAATAAAGTGTGTTTCTTCAAGCGCGTGTCTTTTTGACTAACAGCATTTCTTGTCATGTGTCACTCCGAGACGTCTTACAGGTCGCCCACCTGCTGCGGGTAGATGAGCAAAATTACTCGCGCATGAAATACCTGCATTTGGACGAGGAGCTTGCGAACTGGATTGAGCCTCGTCGCATTTGGAGTGTGGCGGGTGCTATTTCACACCCTGGGGGCACATAAAATGTAACGAATGTTAATAAAATCACTCGTAGAAAATGCTATTAACCGCTAAGATCAATAGTCATTGGGAAATGACTAGGGCAGTGGTGGCTCAGCGGTTAAGGCTCTGGGTTGCTGATTAGAAGGTCAGGGGTTCAAGCCCCAGCACCACCAAGATGCCCCTTTGGACCCTTGAGCAAGGCCCTTGACCCTAACTGCTCCAGGGGCACCATATCATGGCTGACCCTACACTCTGACCCCAGCTTAGTTGGGATATGTGAAAAAAAGAATTTCACTGTATATGTATAATGTGTGATAAATATAATTGTTATTATTAATTATTGAAATGAGGCCCAGAACTCTATGCATGTGCGTGTCTTGAAGAAGCGCTTTCATTGCACTCATGAACTGCAGAGCTCACTGCGCACACATCAAATCAGACGTGCATCGACGGCTTTTCTTTCATCTGTTCTTCAAAATATAATCACGTTTCCTCTCATTTCTTGTAATATAACACTCCGAGAAGTCTTACAGGTCACCTTCTGCAGTGGCTGGTATATCAGCAAAATACTCTGCATGAAAAATCAGCATTTGGCGGGAGTTAATTTCAAACCTTGTTCACCAGGAGTAGGCTGTAGGACAAATTCGGGAGAAAGGAAATCAAAACAGTGTCATTGGCTTCAAGCTTTGCAATCACACCCACACTTTCTGCAGGAAAATTATCTTTAGAAAATTTTAAACGATCATGTGTTAGTGAATGGTGAGACACCTGGAGAGCCACTTGATTTTTAACAAAGAGCCACTTGTGGCTCGTGAGCCATAGGTTTCTGACCCCTGCGCTGTAGTATTGAAAACTTTATATATTGCTGAGGCAGTAGTCTCTCACAAAATCTTGAATTGCTTTTGTAGAACCTTTTTTTTTTTTTTTTTTGCCTTTTTGCTTTTTCCAGCAACAGATAATGTTCTTTGTGCATTGAAGAGCATTTTAATATGTATGCCACTATTAGAAGGTTATGTTACTCAAGATTACCACATATCTTAGTTGTTGCTAAAGCTTTAGTTATACATGAAAGCCTTTTCTGCCTTAGCTTGTTGATTTGTCTTGACATGTGGAAACACTATTCTTTTAATAAGATTTTAACAGCATCACCAATGATAATTCAATTAATGATGTGTCAAACAACATCTTTTCCAATGTAGAATACTTGTATTAAAAGACTTCATTTGTTGCACAATTATTGAGTTGTGTCAAATAGTCTCTGGTTGAGTTCCTAATTCCAAATTCTGTCCTATATTTGTTCTGAAAGATGCTCTAAGTCTGAAAGACCAGTATATTTGCTACATCTTGGATGCCATTCTGTTTATCTATGGGATTATTCTGACTGTTCTGTACTGCAGAATGAAGGTATAGTACTGTATACTGTATATGAACTCTTGTTCTTTTGTTTCACTCTTTTTTTTTAAACAGTGCAAAACTGTCTGAATGTTAATTAGTCTCATACCATTGTCATGACATCAAGCATTGTTTGCATGTTCAGTTTTGTTTGCAGATCCTTGAAATATGAGATTAATTTAGTCAAGTCTTATGGTGGATTTTGATGATTTTATGTTCTGTCTGTCAGATGTAAAAGTACATTTACCTCCATTAAATTATATTATAAATAAAACACATTTAGAAGGATGTATGTTATAAAAATGCAATTTAGTACATTATGCTGTATTTAATACTAAAACTAGTAACTTTTTTTCTTTGTCATTTAAGTGACTATTGAAATAATATTGTACAAAATGTATTGTAAAAAATTATGTTTTAACAACTCCTGCTTTTTTTTTTTTTTTTTTTTTTTAACAGATACAGAGTAAAAAAGCAGAGATTAACTCATACCCAGGGGTAAGACTGGTCATATATATGTCCGAGTGCCCCAGTGAAAATGGTTCTATGAGGCATTCTTTTATAATTCAGTACAAATATCTTAATTACAAATTATATTATTAGCATAACACTTTGAGTAAAAGGTTTTCTCAATTTCTCAGAATAGATGGATGGATGGATGGATGGATAGATAGATCTTAAGACCTCTGATAATAATATCTTTCCATCTGTTAAACTATCAGCTTTTGCTAAATGTCCCTCTCGTCCCCCTTCACATTTGTACGTCCTGCTTGTATATTGCGTGAAGTCTTCTCAAAAAATATGTTTATATCTTTGTTTTTAAACATGCAGCCTTTTCTTTTACACCATATGCACTCTGTTTGTACAGGTTTAAGTTTGCATCCTTTGCAGAAAGTTTCTTAAAATAAGCTGTGCTGTACATTACATTTATCAATGCAATTTAACAAAAGGAAAATTATTTGAACTCCGAATTTAACCACAATGTCATTGTTCTTTCAAAAACATTTGAAGCAGGGACCTTTGAAGTGTTTTGTGTACATGCATCTTTATTGCAGCTTTCTAATTGATGCATTTTTTATTTTTTTTTTATGTTTTACAGAAGAAAGATGCCGGTGAAGGGGTTTATGAGGTATTCTTATTGTTTTATGGTTATGAAATACTCATGCTGCCATAGATTTTATATGAAAGATTTTTTTATATTAAGAATGTAGATACAACATAGACAGCCTGATCTCATTAATATACATAGCTATTTGATTGTTAATATTTGTAACATTTAAATGTAATTTTTTTTTAAACATTTGGATAGATGCTAAAATGTGCAATATAGACATTTTGAAAGCATCTAAAATGTAAACATTTTTACGTATTTACAGATTTAGAAATGTAAAATATTTATAAATCCATGACAAACATATTTGAATACACAAATCCATTTTAAATTTAAATGTATTTGCACATTTTTACTGTTTTATTGATATTTTATAGACAAAGACAGTGACAGTTTTTGATAAATATTTGGATTTCAGTGAACAAAAAAAATGGATTACTTTTATGATTGTTTTATGGTCCTTTTTTTTTTTTTTTGGCATATTCTAAAAACTCCTTTGGTGCCCCATGGCAAACAAAATAAAAATTAAATGCTTGATGAATGATTAACATTTTCTGAATTTATACTCATTTTAACATTTTAAAGTTTAATCTTAGTTTAGGTGATAACTTTTAAAACATTGATTAGGGCAGCAGGAATCACAGAACCGAATGAAACCGTTATAATGCCAAATTAGGTAAATGCATCAACTGCGTTAAATAAATTTGATGGCATTTAACATTTAATTAATCTCATTGATTAAAAATGCAATAAAACTAGCTCATTAATTCCATAAATTCAATATTAATTGATACAGAACATGTAAACATATGTACGTTTCTAAAGGTGTTAATACGTTAAACGATGACATTTTAGATGCTGTCAATATTGTACGTTTCTGTATCTATAAAAATGTAAGCAAATGCACGTTTGTTAGAACTTTGCGTAAAAATACATATGTATTCTCATGAGATCATGTTGACTTAGAAGACACAAAATGTTCTACTGATATAATATCTATTAGATACAAAATAAATCCCACATATATTTAAATTCATATTATATGAGTTGGCCATAAGTATAGGCTTGCTTACTCTATAAATGTACTGTACCGTATTGAAATCCAATGTAATAAAAACCTTCATTAGGAGCTGTTTTATATATTGCACAGCTCATGTCATAATTTAATGCAGCATTTAACTGATGCAACAGAGCACATTAAAGTGCTTTTATTTACTGAGCTTTGTGGTTGGTCTGGTAAGCTTCTGTTTGTTTTTACTCTTTGCCACATCCGTTTTGTCCCTTTTTCTCTTCCACATCTCAGGGTCTCAAGCCTCATAATCAGGACACTTATGAGACCATCAGCAAGAAAAAAGGAAAAGAATAAGATGTGTTTCCAAACAAGAGGAAGAAAGACATTACTCATTTTGGAGATTGTACCAGTATCCGCTGTCATTTTGTCTTGAGTATGTAGCTATTGTAAGCTCCTACAAAACAAATGTATAACATAGGAAATACTGCGTTTTTGTAGTTTACTTTAATAACCTTTGGTAATCGCTCACGTAAGGCTCTGTTTGTTTTTTGTATAGAGATGATCAGATAATTATATAGAATGTAGAAGCTGATGAACAAATCTTTAAAGTATGTTTCTGTGTCATTATTATACTAGTTTAATTGTTTAAATTATGTTACATTTTTTATATTCTTGTAATGAATGTATTTTTCTGTTTTTCTGTTAAACCACATATCTGATATTGTAGCTGATAGCAACTATGCCACACTTTGTGTCACTATTTCTGAGGCTAACTTCCTGCTCTGGCTTCTATAGAAACAAGCCACCAAGCCCACGGGGTCCAAGTCATTTCCTGTTTTAAAGAGTACATGAGTGGCCTGACAAAAATACATGCAACTTTGACCACAGGTGTGAGAGATGGAAACAGAGAAGTGTTTGATGGTGTACGTTTCTCACTTCTTTGCAAAATGAGACATTTGTCATAACTAAATGAGATATTTAGCTAAGCATGTGTATATGAAACAACTTCACAGAAATTACATTTAATGAAAGTGCAAGAGTTTTGTCATAGGGCCTACAATAAATTCAAAGACTGTGATTGCACAGGTTTAGTTTAGCTTTTTTTATTTTTATTGAATTAATTAATGTGTTTTCTTCATTGCACATTTATATTTTAAATTGTTTTTTTTTTTATTATTTATGCTTTCAGTTTTTTTTATTTTGTTTTTCTTTAATTAATTCTTGTGTTTTCTTCACTGTACATTTATATTTTAAAATGTTTTTCCTTTATTATTTTCTATCTTTTATTCTCCCCACCTTAGGAAATATAATAAATGGCTCATAATTCAGACATGCCTGCACCAACAATGAATGTGATTCAATAGGGCCTGACTTCTGAGTAATTTTAGACAGGAATTGCAAAAATGTATGCATGATCCATGTACATTTACATTGATTTATTTAGCAGTCCCTTTTATCCAAAGCTACTTACAAATGAGAATAACAGAAGCAGAAGTGATAAATCCAAGAGAGAACACAATTCAAGAAGTATATACCAAATAGAATAGTATAGAAGCAGAAATAATTGTATTGTTCAGGAGCCTTTATACATGAAAAAAACAAAACAAAGCAGTGGTGTAGTAGTGACTGAAGAGGTGGACATACTGTGATTTTATCGAGGATCCCTTTATCACATATTACTTCTTATCTTATTAGGCTATTTGTTTTATTTGTGTACAAAAATGTTATTTTCTGTGTATAGTGAAATAGCTTTCCTATTAAGAAATATAAATTAAGATGATTTGATATCACAAGGAAAAAAGGCACCACTGACAGCAGTAAAAGACAGAAAAAAATGACATTTGACAAAATTACAGGACAACTTGTCATCTGCGAAGAGCATAAAAAACTAGCATGGGTGCAGTGACACTCAGTATTTTCCCGAAGAGTAATAGCAAACAAATTTATTTAAAAGCGCAAAATAATGAATGAACCTCCTTGCTGTTCTGGCGTATCATAACTAATTTAAGGTGGGCATACACAAAATCCTTTGAAAGATAGTTGGGTGCACTAGACTACACTACTGGTTGTGATTAATGCTGCCTTCATGTGCTATCGGAATTATCCTACTTCCCAATTCTGAAGTGGTAATTACGAGTATGTAGCGTTCAAGTGCTTCATGTCAGAAAAAACGTTCATTCATATATATTTCTTGAGCAGTGTTGTGTAAGTTACTCTAAAAAAAGTAATTAATTACTAACTACTAATTACATCTTCTACAGTGTAATTAGATTACTGTACTAATTACTCTTTCTGAAAAGTAACTGCATTACTTATTACTAATTACTTTCTAAAACCCTGACCAAACTCGACCAGATGAAAAATACAAGGATAGACATGAAACTGTTCTTTTAATTCTTTCAAATAAATCATATAAAATCAAATCAATTATTCATGACTTGGCCAAAGAATTTAAGGGGGCTGCATTAAATTAGAAAACATACATTTTAACATTAGACGTTAAATTTTGATTTTAAATTCACTATTGTTTTATATAGAATTGCTCTAGAGTCTCCACAGTATTTAACGCAATTACATCAGAAGTAACTAATTAAATTACTGAAACTTAAGAGTAATCCCTTACTTTACTTTTTTCAATAAAAAAGTAATTTTATTACAGTAATTAATTACTGAGTAATGCATAACACCCAACACTGTTCTTGAGGGACTTTTATTTTGCCACCATAAAAAAATATTACTCAGCTTGCTGACGATAATGGAATTTTGGTCAAATGCAAGATATTTTAACAATGTAAAAATGTACAACTTGCATCAAATGGTTGCTGATATACATAAATAAATATGACCAAAACGATAAGCGCTAACAATTAGCTTTATTAAGAAAAATGAATAAAACGTCATCACTACAGAAACCGTATTCTCCTTCACCATCTTGAAAGTTTACGACTCTCCCATCTCAGAAACTCGGTATCAAAATTATCTCAGAGTTTCCCAGTCATAATTACGACTTGAGGGGTTGTTCATGTGCAACTTCCAAGTGGGAAACTCGTATAACGATAATTCCAATAGCACGTGAAGGCAGCATAATTAGTTGTGACTTTGAACATTTACATAATAGGGTACAGGCTCCCCAAGGTAAAAGGCTCCTTTGAGTTTATTTTCTCCCAAAACACTAAATAGCAACAGAACCTACCACAGCACTTTCCTAAACACCTGTTTGCAAAATTTTCCTGATCCATGAGATATTTGCGTGAAATGTCTAAAGATTGGTTTTTAAAATATTGCAATTGTATGTAACTAATGAATATCATGGAAATCATCATATTTATTTTGAGACAAAATACTTATTTGTCATTTTCAATTTTAAGGTGAATATATATATATATATATATATATATATATATAAAAATACAATAAAAAAAATAACTGTCCATTAAGTGAAAGGATAGTATTTGGGGTAAAAAGCCCCCTGTTGCAGCGGCTATATCATTATAACCCCCCTGGGGCCTTTTACCCCAAGTGAGGGAACTTATTACCCCAGGTGTGAGGTAAAAGGCCCCCTCCCCAGATATTTAAAAGAAAAGAAATGTATTCAAAATAGTCTTCTGTTGTTATTCTTCTGTTATTTCTTTTCATATAAATTATGTTGCTCTATCAATATTCAATAAAAATAAATGCCATTCTCAAATCTTGATACACTTTGAGACCAGACAAAAAAATATATATTTTCCATAATATTTGCCTTTAGCCCCATTGTGTCCTACAACCCATTGACTGATGGAATGCACATCTATCCCTCACAGCCTCGTTTTCAATCTTGAAAAAAAAAATCTACCCAAAATATCTATCTTTTCTTGGAAACACAACTTGAGAGGCAAATGAGGTTATTGTTTACCTTACATACAAACAAATCCAGATTTCCCTCAGAGTAGGGTTGCTCCGATACCAAACTTTTGGCTTCGGTACGATACTAGCCCTGGTACCTCGTTATTGATACTAAATCGGTACTATAATCAACAAATAAAAAGCCTCAGATTTTTGATTAAATTACACAGAAGATTAAAAGAACTGCATAAAGTCTTACAGATACAAATTGTGTTTTCTGTTTACATTTTTCTGGATTCCATGTTAAATGTTTTAATTAATCAAATTGATACATACAGTTTTAATCAAATAAAAATAGCATAATTACAATAATTTTTTATTAAAAAAAATTCACTTTTATTTTTGGTGATATTGCTTACAGATAATAATAATAATAATAATAATAATAATAATAATAATAATAATACAATTTAATACTACATAATTGCTATTATGAGTATTATTGCTACTTTTTGAATATTACATTTTATACAGTAGTTATATTTTTCTGTCTTCAATTTCACGCACTTGTATGGAGATTTCATGGTAGTGGGACTTTTATTTTGACAGAACTTTGAGTTGAGTTGAGTAAGTGATATTAGAAGAAATTATGATGTCACATAGGGTGGATTAGGGTAATGTGGGACACTGACTAATGTGGGACACCTAAGCTCCAGTGTATTTATCTTTTCTTTTACAACATTAAAGTGAACATGATTGGTGTTGAATCCAAGCAAGGATGTCAAGTGATTGAAATCACGTGACTTTGCGGAAGTGATGTCATAAATGTGGGCGGTATAAATGTCAAACAGGAAGTACCCCTTGTGAAGTCCACTCAAAGGTCAATGACATAGGATTTAGACAAAATTAATGTTAAGGATATAAATCTGCTATAAATAAAACAGCCGAGCTGACGGAGGTCGTTCCCCAGTCTCTGCCCATGTTCACGACCACGGTGGTCGTTCCCAAGTCTCTGCCCATGCTCACGAACACGGAGGTCGTTTCCCAGTCATCCAGGACTCTTAGCCTCGAGCCTCCCAAGGCTCCGCCTTCCATGGCTTCGCCCCTTGAGCCTCCCATGGCTCCGCCTTCCACGGCTTCGCCCCTTGAGCCTCACACGGCTCCGCCTTCCATGGCTTTGCCCCTCGAGCCTCTCATGGCTCCACCTTCCACGGCTTCGTCCCACTTCATGGCCGCCGAGCCAGCGTTCCACGTCATGGCCGCCGAGCCAGCGTCCCACGTCATGGCCACCGAGCTAGAGTGCCATGTCATTGTTGCAGAGCTTGCGCCACCTTCTGCCCCTGATCCCGAGTCTGCTCCATGCCATGTCACAGCCATGCCTGAGTCTGCTCCATGTCATGTCACAGCCACACCTGAGTCTGCTCCATGCCATGTCATAGCCACGCCTCAGCCTGGTCCATGCCATGTCACAGCCATGCCTCAGCCTGCTCCATTCCATGTCACAGCCACGCCTCAACCTGCTCCATGCCATGTCACAGCCACGCCTCAGCCTGCTCCATGCCATATCACAGCCACGCCTCAGCGTGCTCCATGCCATGTCACAGCCACGCCTCAGCCTGCTCCATGTCATGTCGTGAAATTTGTATTGTTAATTTCCATAATCCCGCTCTGATGCTCCTCGAGTGAGGCTCTGAATGGACTGCAGAAGATCATTTCTTTAATGCGCGATGTTGCCGCCAATCGGTCGGTGTCTGTGAACTGCAGGCTTCAGCAAGAGGGGATTAATAACTGCTTTCTCCATCGGGCTACTTACAGTGTTTCACTGAGGTGTACAGAAGTGCTCCAAAGACGGGACATATATTTTCTTGAAAAATCCGAAAAGGAGTGGACAACCATACATATGGCGAATAAGGGACCAGAACTTCTTCCTGTACACCTGGCGGAACTCACTGCCAGTCAGTTTCTCGATATATGGAATAAATTCGATGCTGATGGTGAGTGTGATGTCCCGGGACAAGTTATTATAAGATGGTAAAAGAGCGCTTTGAAAACCATGATGAGAGTTTAGATGTACAGTACATCGTTTGACTTATGTAAATTGATTTGTGCATATTACCTGCTATTTATATAGGCATAGCCTATAGTTACTTTCATTACAATTTGCGTTAATTTATTTATGTACAATGTACGTTAAAATTCAAAACCTCAAACAAAAATAAAGCAATGATAATAATAAATATCTCAGCTAATTTACTTTGATATTTGCTTTGTTTTGGATGGGGTGTACAGAGAATGATGTTGGAAAGAGTAATGAGTGTGCGCAATTATTGTAGGTGGTGAGGAAAAAAAATCCTGTATAGAAGTTTAAAGATATAATTTGATGCTTTCACTGGTTTCATTTTTTAATTAAATTAAATGTTTAATGCAATGTTAAATTTGGTTTATGTTAATTAAAAATTCTAAAACTAGCCACATTTGACTCTTCTTTTTGGGCTTACACATTCGTTGGATGGGACATTCATATTTTCATTTTGGAGTCCTAGAAATAATTAATTGAGTTACACGTTTAAATAATTAGAAAATAAAATGCAAGTAGGCCTATAGTGGTCATCTAAGAAGGCTGTAACTTAGAATCGTCATGCAGTTTAACACACAAGCGTATTTCTTGAATAATTCAGGGAAGAAGAAGAAGAAGAAGAAAAAAAAAATCAGCCTCTGGGATGATTGCATGTTGGCCTTTTAATTTCTTTGAGCATTAAGTACGCGTTTTATCAGCTCAATAAATATTTACCCCACAGGCATTGTTGGCATTATTGATTTTGCTGTGGAATGGAATCCTTCCTTCGAACTGATTAGCATGTCAGAGTTTGAGAGTCTTTATGAAGATAAAAAAATGGATGGACGGAGGACCTCACTGTATAATAGAATGATATTTGGAGTGGGTCAGTGCCATATAAATCCATCATTTTCTTTTAAAGATTATAAGTGCCTACCCTTTACACCAGTGGCATAGCCAAGGGTGGGCCGGGGTGGGCGTGGGTCCACTCAAATTAGACCCAGGCCCACCCAGAATATTAGATATTATTCTTTGACTTAAATATATATTTATATATAGTTTAAAAATGCATAAATTCTGATTTCTGAAAGTGTGAAAGAACTGTTTGAATGTGCCGCTTCTCTGTTGTTAAGGAAAATTTTGTAAAAAATAAATATTTGGGTGAAAACTGGGCCCATCCATTTTTGTTGAGGCCCACCCAAAAGTAATTTCCTGGCTATGCCCTTGCTTTACACAAATTGTGGGTGGGTGGTTAATGTAAGAATTTTTGGTTCTGGGAATGTTAGTTTTTGGTTCCCAGAACGTTCCTAGAACACAGCTTTGAGGTTCTTTTTTGGTAAGCAAGGAAATGTATTGATTTATTACAGAAATAGAGCGTTTGTTTTAGGTTGGGCACAATTAGCTTCTTAACGTTCCCCTTAACCTCTAAATTTCAAGAAACTTTCTGCAACCATATTGCAACATTACATCAATAATCAGTTTACAAGCCATGTCTTGTTTTGATCTATCGTTTGGCTACTGAATAAAATAAGCCAATATGTTACCAAGCTTTATATGATGGATTAAATTAAAGGAATTCCTCACCCAAAAATGAAAATTCTCTTATCATTTGATCATGCCATCCCAGATGTTTATGACTTTCTTTCTTCTGCAGAACACAAACGAAGATGTTTAGAGGAATATCTCAGCTTTTTAGGTCCATACAATGCAAGTGAATGATGACAAAAGTTTGGAGCTCTAAAAAGCATATAATGGCATCATAAAAGAAATACAACTCTAGTGGTTAAATCCAGTCTTCAGAAGCGATCCAATCGGTTTTGAGTGAGAACAGACCAAAATATAACTCCTTTTTTCCTGTACATCTTGCAATTGCAGTCTCAAGGCATGTTTAAGCTCGATTACACTTCCTAGTGCTTGACACATGCGCAAAGCGCTAGATGGTGCTAGTGTAATCAAGCTTGAATTCATGAAAGCCAAGGAGACTGCTGATGTCAAGATTTATAAAGAAAAAGGAGTTATATTTTGGTATGTTCGACTGGACCGCTTCAGAAGACATGGATTAAACCACCTGAGTCATATGGATTACTTTTATGCTGCCTTTATGTGCTTTTTGGAGCTTTAAAAGTTTGGTCACCATTCACTTGCATTGAATGGACCTACAGAGCTGAAATTTTCTTCTAGAAATCTTTTGTTCAGCAGAAGAAAGAAAGTCATACACATCTGGGATGGCATGAGGATGAGTAAATGATTAGAGAACGTATATTTTGGGTGATTTATATAAGATTTAATTCTGCCATTATTTGCTGATTTTCTGGAACATACTTTTTTGTCATTATCACAATAATGATATTGAACCCAGATTCATTTCCTAAAACAGAATACAGGCTTAAGATGTAAACCAACAATTAAATGCTGGAATCATTGTAAGTAGCTATAACTTAGCCCTTGTTGTTTTCATGCTCAATGTTAAAATTTTAGTTTCTCTTAACAGTAGAATAAAATGGGCGAGATACTCGCTCTGTAAGAAAAAATGGGAGGAGTTCAAGGACAGACAGAGATTTGAGCTGGTGTAGATCACAGCTCTGCTGCTGTTACAATTGATACAACTGAGTGATGGTGGCTATATGTAAAGGAAGGTCCTTAACCCTTAACTGTACAAATGTCTCAGTACTGTTTCATAAAATATATGGAAAATATTGTACATCTTTGAAAATATCTGTAATATGCATTTTTTCCCCCCACAGCATTAAGCATTGGGCCCTCTTTTTACTTACAAAGACAGACTGATTGTCCAGTTACATCAAAGAATATCAGACAAGCCATGTTTGTGTGTCTTGAATGTTCAGTTTTAACTCATAATTGATTTTCTCTCTCTAGGGAATGGCTGCATTGAAGGGAAGGAACTGGAACATTTTTATCGTATACTGTGTATTCTATATTGTGTGTATTGTGTATTGTAAATTATTATTTGTATATTGTGTTGTGTGTAATTATGTGTATATTAGTTGTGTAAATCTGATGTTTATTGTAGACTGGTGTATGTCTCATCACTGTCATGACTGCTATGTTGCTCGGAACTGCACCCAAGACTTTCACCCACTGCTGCAATTGTGTATATGGTTGAGTGACAATAAAGTGATTTGATTTGATTGAGCAACATGTAACACTGACATCAAGCGTTTAAAATGGGTACTGCAGTCAAAATTCAAAATATTGGAGAGAGAGTTGTCTCCCCCACCCCCTCCTCCCCAGACTCAAAGCTCATGCAGGTTGCCAGGTTGAGGACAGGCAACAGGAACGAGCAAACTGACAAAGGCAAGTGACGAGCCTTTCACTGCAAGTTGATCAGCTAATGTATACGTTTGCAATATTTTTATTGTTTGCTAATTATAAACCAGCTCATGTGGATTTTTTATAACTCTGTCAATGTTAGCTAGATGTATTGCTGGCTTCTATGGCTGCAGCATGCTGTGTTTGCCTGCTAATTTGATTCAAATCTGTCAACCTGGGGTGTCGAAATACTATTGGGAAATGGGCAATGGGCGGGATCACACAGTAGAATACACTGGCTGTAGCATTGTTTTCAGAGAAGCCAGTATTTCAACTTAGCATGTTTCCTTAATCTCTGATAACATATTATGATAATTTTATGCTTTAGTACAGTAAAAATATTACATATTGCTCCTTTAAGTTTGGATAAACAGAAGAATCAGAATCATTATCAGTATCAGAATCAGCTTTATTGCCAAGTATGCTTACACATACAAGGAATTTGTCTTGGTGACAGGAGCTTCCAGTGTAAAAAACAATACAAAAACAGCAGCAAGACATAGATAATAATAAAAAATAAAACTAATTACACACATATGTACAGACACACACACACACACATACATAAACACATACACACGGGCAGTGCAAATCTAATACAATCTGTTATGTACAGTGCAAATACAAATCTGTTAAGTACAGTGCAAATGGTTTTTTTTTCTGTTTTTTTTCTTTTTTTTTTCTCAGAGGAATGAAATGGCAGATGAGGTTGGATGTGTTGGATACATATAAAAAAAGACTAAACTGTGTATTGCACATAGTTATTGCTCAATGGGGCAATTTAACTGTTCATGAGATGGATAGCCTGAGGGAAAAAACTGTTCCTGTGCCTGACGGTTCTGGTGCTCAGAGCTCTGAAGCGTTGGCCAGAAGGCAACAGTTCAAAAAGGTAGTGGGCTGGGTGAGTGGGGTCCAGAGTGATTTTTCCAGCCTTTTTCCTCACTCTGGAAGTGTATAGTTCTTGAAGGGGGGGGGGGGCAGGGGTCAACCAATAATCCTCTCAGCAGTCCGAACTGTCCTTTGCAGTCTTCTGATGTCTGATTTCATAGCTGAACCAAACCAGACAGTTACTGAAGTGCAGAGGACAGACTCAATGACTGCTGAGTAAAACTGTATCAGCAGCGACTGTGGCAGGTTGAATTTCCTCAGCTGGCAAAGGAAGTACAACCTCTGCTGGGCCTTTTTCACAATAGAGTCAATGTGGGTCTCCCACTTCAGGTCCTGTGAGATGGTAGTGCCCAGGAACCTGAATGACTCCACTGCTGCCACAGTGCTGTTTAGAATGGCGAGGGGGGTCAGTGTTGGGGTGTTTCTCCTAAAGTCCACAATGATGTCCACCGTTTTGAGCGTGTTCAGCTCAAGGTTGTTTTGACTGCACCAGACAGACAGCTGTTTAACCTCCCTTCTGTATGCAGACTCATCGTCATCTCGGATGAGGCCGATGACAGTGGTGTCGTCTGCAAACTTCAGGAGCTTGACAGAGGAGTCCTTGGCGATACAGTCATTGGTGTAGAGGGAGAAGAGTAGTGGGGAGAGCACACATCCCTGGGGGGCACCAGTGCTGATTGTACAGGTGCTGGAAGTGGGTTTCCCCTGTCTCACAAGCTGCTGCCTGTCCGTCAGAAAGCTGGTAATCCACTGACAGATAGACATGGGAACAGAGAGTTGGCGTAATTTATTCTGGAGTATAGCTGGGATGATGGTGTTGAAAACTGAACTGAAGTCCACAAAAAGGATCCTTGCATATGTCCCTGGTCTGTCCTGATGTTGCAGGATATGATGCAATCCTATGTTGACTGCATCATCCACAGACCTATTTGCTCGATAAGCAAATTGAAGGGGATCTAGAAAGGGTCCAGTGATGTTCTTCAGGTGGGCCAACACCAATGATTTCATGACCACAGATGTCAGGGCGACAGGTCTGTAGTCATTAAGTACTCATTAAGATTTTTGGTTTATTTGGGACAGGAATAATGATTGAGCATTTGAAGCAGCATGGGACCTCACACTGCTCCAGTGATCTATTGAAGATCTGTGTGAAGATGGGGGCCAGCTGGTTAGCACAGGATCAAAGACACGCTAGTGAGACGCCATCTGGGCCTGAAGCCTTCCTCGTCTTTTGTTTCCGAAAGACGCAGCTCACATCATCTTCACAGATCTTAAGTGCAGGTTGAGTAGCAGGAGGAGGGTGGAGGGGGGGTTGCAGGAGGTGTTGATGTTTGGGTGAAGTGAAGGTCAGAGTGGGTGTGGGGTGTGAGATTGTGCCTTTCAAATCTGCAGTAGAACACATTCAGGTTGTCAGCCAGTTGTTGGTTCCCTACAGGGTTGGGGGTAGGAGTCCTGTAATTTGTGAGTTGTTTCTCCACACTGATGCAGGGTCGTAAGCTGAAAACTTGTTTTTCAGCTTCTCAGAGTATCTCCTTTTAGCCACTCTGATTTCCCTGTTCAGTGTGTTCCTGGCCTGATTGTACAAGACTTTTCCTTGTACAATCAAAGAAGGAAGATGTATTGAATACTATTTCTTATTATGCAAGAAAATATATCCTTCTTCTGTGGAAATTCTCCTTTTCCCAGAAATTGTTACAATAATCGAACAATATCTTGTATGTGTTCATTTATAATATATCTGGAGACCTCTGTTGTTTTGTTTTTTTTCTAAGGGGGTGCACCAAATTCACACAAAACTCTTTTGAACACATATTTAATGTAATTTAACAACATTTTGTGTATAATTTTGATATTTACCCAAAAAATTCTTTATAGATGAACAAAACCGGGAGCTCTCTTGCGCAATACATGTTCAAGTATGCTCTCAGGTTCTAACCAGCATGCATATGTGTAACACAGCAGGCATCACAAACTCAGGTGTCACAAAGCTCCGGTCTTAAAGGGGACACGTCCAATTTATGACTGGAGTTAAATTACATGAAATTCCTCCAGTTGGCTACAAATATATAAAAAAAATATTTATGATCACTAGTCCCACCTCTTTTACTAGAAAATTACATCATTAAGCATCAGGCAATGCTCTAATGATCAAAAATATTTACAAGATAATTTTACCAATACTCTGATTAATTTGGAATTTGTATATCATCTACAATATTGTCCGATGTTACATATACAGGTATTTTTTCTGATTCTGTGCTGGAAAGATGTGGGTGTGTACTGTGGGTAGTGAAGGAAAATTTAAGAGGCAGGCCTACTCAAAAGGAGGTGCTACTGTATGCAAAATGTTAAGGTCAGTGTTGACATTCATTGCATCTTTTTCCATACAGCAAAAGTTAATGTGAATAGAATACTTTGCAAAGAAAAACTACTACTTGAAATCATTATCACAGGTCAGCATTTACTCTAATAATGGTAGCACTTTAGTTGACAGTACTGTTCTACATTTACGTACTATATAATTACAACAACTACAGTAATTACAAGGTACTAACCTTAAACATATCCCCAACCCTAACCTTAACCCATTTTAAGTACATGTAGTTACCTAATATTACTAATTATCACATTCTTGTGTAAGTACACTGTAAGTATACTGAAGGTACATGTACAGTAAAATAAAGTGCAACCCTAATAATAGTAGTCTATTCATACAATACTTGAAAATATTTTTGTTTGTGATTGCTTACAGGCAGTTGTCTTAGAAGAGAGATGAAACTAAATTCTACAGGTAGACATAAAGTCACATTAAGCTCATGTATACAAAAACGTTTGACAGCTGGGAAACAGATTATTGTTTGACAAAAAAAAATAAATAAAAAAATAAAAAATTAAAAAAAAATCAACCAGTATATTGTAATTGTATGTTGGAATCAAAATAAAATGAATATTTGCCAGTTGCCATGTTTTACCTTATAATGATTTAATTGCGCAGAAGGCATTTCTGCAATACTCTTGTACATCTATCCACAGAAAAAGGGGTTTGATATAGAGACTTGAGCTCAGTCCAAAGGCATTTTATTTCCTTCAACATTTAGTTGACTCTCAAGAGTCATAACAGGATGGCACAAATCAGTCAAAGTGTCAGGCTAAAGTATTGCATTAACAAATATTTCTAAGGACAGTACTTCCATCCAAGGCGAATTTTAAGAATTAAAGAAAGAAACCCATAGGCCTCATTCACAGTAGCACCATCTTTGATTTGTTTGACGAGGCTGTGAGGGATAGACATAAAGTATCTTCCATTTCCCATCTAAGATGACATTTTTACTCTGTTGATGGTTATGTTTATATTTGGGTTTTTGGGGTAGATTTAATGAAGTATGCATTACAACTTGCTTTTGGCTCCCCTCTGCAGGCATTTTACCTGGAAACTGGAGTTCACATGTTCAAAAACACTTAATTCCTTGGCCACTAAGAGCAGTGCTTCGAATTTCAGTAAGCACAGACTGAATTTTGCTCAAGAAAAATCAACCAACCAAATACACTGTGGGATAAATCTGCAAATTCTATGTGAAATCCAAAAGCAGCATGAAGCCACATGACCATTTCAGCTGCTTTTCCACCATCAGGCCAGATCGGGACTCCTTAGAAGAACCTTGCTGTTCCGTGCCCATCCTGGCTCGTTGGCACTGTTATGGCTTCTTTTTCCACTGTGGTGCTGCGAAATTAGAATTAGAATGGACCCTTTTCACACTTCTGGGTTTTGGAACACGGAAGTAAATGATTGCAGGGTAAACCTGGAAACACGTCATCACAATCTGTGAAAAGGGTCTATGGACTAACTGGGCAGTTGCCACGTCAGTACCAGCGTGGTTGTCTAACCCTTCGTACAGTTCACTGCAGACAAAAAAGATATCTTTTGGCTTCAAACAGGACTGAGGACATTGCAGCCTCAATTCTTTAGGAGACACTTAAGGCATATCTTAGAGGACAGATTATTTCTCGCAACACATGCATGAGAAAGATAAAAAAATAAACGAGTTCGGGATATATTTTCTAATATTGAGCATTTAGACATATTAGTTTCTCCATCCCTTAGTTTGATGAAAGAAAGAGTGGGTTTACAAACTGAATTTGATCTCTTAACCCTTGTGCGACCTTTGGGACATTTTTGTCTTTTTAATTTTTGTTTTATTTCTCCATCATTTTGGCTGGTGTTAATGCCAATGGCATACATTTTGCCAAAGGTGTGTATTTTTGGGGGGAATTTTGATATTTTAACCTCAGTTCCTATAATGCATCTATAATACACTGTGTACACAAAATAGTTACACTCAGGACCTTCAGGACAAAAATGTCCCCATGGAAACCCATTAAAACTGCAATATTTGATCCCAGTGCCATTAAAGCATAAAATCATGAATTCTGTGATATTATGCGTTCATTCCGGAGCCCTGGCTTCAAAATTAATTTTTTAAATATTGTTCACCAGATGGCGCCATTTTTCTAATGTTTAGCCTATGGAGCAAATATATGTTTTATTTATTTATTTATTTATTTATTTTTTTGTTGCTGTATTATAGAGCACTGCAGGCCAATTGAATAAATGATGCAGCTAAAATTGTGTGGATGTGTTGGTATGGATGTCAGAGTATGTTTTGTATGTGTGTATTGAGAAATGTGTGTGTGTAAAAAACAACAGTGGCATTATGTAAACAAACTGGCATTTAAAGGGTTAAAATCCTGAAAATGAATTAATATTTGGTAGTTATGATCAGGACTGATATTGGTTAAAAAAATTAACTCATTGAAAGTGGAAAATAATATTATTATATAATATTATTATGGCAGGTATTTGACACGGATATTTTTGTCCTCTAAGGACCTCGGGGTAACTTTTTTAAATTGACGTACAAGGGTTAACCACCACTCAAGTTAGGAAGAGGGAGATAAACCATCTAAATTGTTAATGCAGCAACTCAAAGCAGCATCTAATAAAATTCCACAGATTTGGATATCTGATGGTTCTTTATCAGATGATCATCACACTATAAATAATCAATTTAGATAGTTCTATTCTAAATTATAATAATCGGTTTCAACACCAGGTGATAATCACCTTGATGTTTTTTTTTTTTTTTTTTTCTAATTTAAATATCCCAACAATTGACTTTGACACTAAAGTAGAATTAGAACAGGATCTCACTTAGAAAGAAATTGACACTGCAATTATGTCTCTTCAGAGTGGTAAAGCCCCAGGTCCGGATGGGTTTCCCACCGAGTTTTACTAAAAAAAACAGTAAAAAAGAGGAGATAAACTTGCTCCTCTTTTATTTTTAGTTTATACAGAAGCATTAGAAAATAATATTCTCCCACCCACAATTCACCAAGCATCTATTACATTATTATTAAAGAAAAATAAGAACCCACTTGACTGCTCATCTTACAGACCAATTAGTTTGCCAAACTGCCATGGTAAAGTGTTTTCTAAAGACATAGCACACCACCTCGAAAAAATTCTTCCTCAAATAATCTCAGATGATCAGACAGGATTTGTTCAGGCCAGACAGTCTTATTTTAATCTGAGGCTGTTGTTTCACATAATCTATACTAAATCTGACACTCCATCCCTGGAAGCAGTATTATCAATCAATGCTAATAAGGCTTTCGATAGGGTAGAGTGAGAGTACCTCTTTTATGCACATAGTAAATTTGGTTTTGGTCCAGACTTCGTTTTTGTTAAACTCATAAAATGTATATACATTAATCCAACTTTCTCAGTTTATACTAATAATATCTCGTCTGATTATTTTCCTATTCATAGAGGGACAAAGCAGGGGGAACTGCTCTTTGTTCTAGCTATTGAACCGCTTTCAATAGCTCTTAAATATAATAATAAAATACAAAGCATTGAACGCGGTGGCCTAACTCATATGGTCTCGCTTTATGCTGATGATTTATTGTTATATGTTTCCAACCCCATTACAACCATGCCTGAAGTTCTTGGTGTTCTTTCTGAATTTGGTAAAATTTCTGGGTACAATCTCAATTTAAACAAAATCCCTATCAACAAGAATGCTGCAGTTTATCCCAATTTGCCATTTAAGTTATCAGTCAATTATTTTACATATTTGTGCGTGAAAGTCATTAAATTATATTTTAGTTTATTCAAAGACAATTTTACCCCTCTTTTAGAACAGTGCCAAAAGGATGTTAAATGATGGTCTATTTTACCTTTATCTCTTATTGGGAGAATGAACTCTGTAAAGATGAATATTGTACCCAAATTTTAATATCTGTTTCAAGCCATACCTGTTTTCATACCACAACCATTCTTTAAGACCTTCAACCAGATAATTTCTTTATTTATATGGAATAATAAATCAGCTAGAATAAGGAAAGAATTTATGGAGAGACCAAAAGATGTGGGTGGGCTGTCCCTTCCAAATTTACGCTCGTATTACTGGGCTGCAAATTTTAATGTTATCTCCCTTTGCTTAGCAGATTGGCAAGGTGCAACTCCAGCATGGCTCCAGATTGAAAAAACTACAACGAGTAAACCACATTCACTCCCCAATTTGCTGTACTTATCTTTGCCAGCACTAGTTAACAGCATTACAGGAAATGTAATTACGTAAATCGTTACATATTGTGAAACAGTTTAAAGGGATAGTTAACCAAGAACTGAAAATTCTGCCATTATTTACTCACACTTATGCTGTTACATATCCATATGACTTTCTTCAATGGAACTCAAAAGGAAATGTTAAGCAAAATGTTAGGGATTAACAGCTTCAGTCCCCCTCCATGTTCATTGTATGTGAAAGAGCATCAACATTCTTCAGTTTCTCTTCTTGAATTCCATGGTAGAAAGTGAAGTCATACAGATGTGGAATGACATGAGGGTGAATAAATGAAGACAGAATTTTTATTTTGGGGTGAACTAACCTTTTAAGGTTATACAAGGTTTCCAGAAGAATGTAAAATCTTGAAAGATGACCACAATTTGAGAGGCAAATCAAAAATGCAAATAAATTATGTCAACTTTGTGCCAAAACAAACTGAAGGAGGAAACAAATTTAGATTTGCATGAAGGATGGGTGAGACATATACAAACCCCCTTCAAACACACACAAATTGTCTACTTATTTAATATCTCTCAACCTTTCTTCAGCTTTGTTAATTTCTTAAACAGATGACTTTGTGGTTTTTGGATAGGAGGCAGGGATGCTGGAACCAGTAAGAACTATTCAGCCTTCATTTTACACCACTGAATAGTAAGCTGATATTACAATGTTTTGCTGCTTCTGCTGTCATGCATTAAAAACATTCCAAAACCTCCTCCATGTTTTATAGTTTAAGTTGTTTACTAGAAAGAACAAACTTTCTTTCTAGTAATCACTTTCCCCCAAAAGTATGTTCTTTATGCCTTCTCTATCACTAATCTAGATGACAATGTGTTGATATCACCGGTACAGTTGTTTAATACTTGTGCTATTGCTGTGAATGCATATTTAAATACAAAAATAAAAAAGGAAAAAACATTCTTCCATACACTTTGACCTTTTTTCACATTTACAGTACAATGTATGCTTTCAGATCATCAGATGTACAGTATCTTTTATAAATTGTCCTTTTACATACTGCTTTATCTGAACTTTCTAGGAATATTATAATTTATAATTAAGGTTGTAACAGATCATGTACTTAGGGTAGGAAGGAGGAAGCGGGGAATGGTGAACTTCAACTAAAAAGGTACGTTTATTTACACACCTCAAACAAAAACTCACTTTCCAACACACTCATGCCACACAGGCTCCCGGGACACTGGTGTTAAGGGGATCTGCCAATAACCCTTCGTTAAATCCAGTATCGAATAAAAGCGAGCCATGCCCAACCGATCGAGCAGTTCGTCAATACGAGGCATTGGATACGTGTCAAATTTAGACACCGCATTTACCTTTCAATAATCCACACAGAACCGGACCGAGCCATCGCTCTTCGGAACCAATACCACCGGGCTGGCCCAGTCACTGTGGGGTTCTTCTATTACCCCCATATCGAGCATGGCCTTTAATTCTTCCTGAACCACTTTTTTTGTGCTTGGGTAATTGGTAGGGACGACTGCGTACCACTACCTCTGGGGTTGTTTCGATATGGTGTTTTATGAGGTTTGTATGACCGGGAAGGGGCGAGAACACATCTGAGAATTCTTTTTGCAAACGGGCCACTTCCGTGACTTGCGACGGTGAGAGGTGGTCTCCGCAAGTGACCGGGATGTCTCGATTGGCTTTTAAGTCCACCTCCGGCCCGAGCTCCTCCCTCTTCGGGACCACCATCACCAAAGCAACAGGGACCACCTCCCTCCATGGTTTTATGATGTCGAGGTGGTAAATTTGCCGTGCTCCACCCCCATCTGTTTGTTTAACCTCATAATCAACTTCACCAACTTTCCATGTGACCTCAAAGGGCCCTTGCCACTTTGCGAGTAATTTAGGGCTTGATGTGGGTAGTAATACAAAGATTTTATCTCCCTGTGTAAATTCCGATATCCAAACTCCCCTCTTATGTGGACGGGACTAACGTTCTTGAGCCTGTAGCAAATTCACCTGTGATATTTGCCCCAATGTGTGGAGTTTTGCTCTCAGGTCAAGAACGTATTTAATTTCGTTTCTGCTGTTTGAAGGTCCCTCCTCCCAGTTTGCCCTCATGATGTCAAAGACACCGCGAGGCTTATGCCTATACAATAATTTAAACAGAGAGAACCCCGTGGAGGCTTGCAGGACCTCTCGAACTGTGAATAACAGGGGTTCAAGCCACTTATCCCAATTCCAAGCATCTTCATGAACGAACTTACGAATCATGTTTTTCAGGGTTTAATTAAACCGTTCGACCATGCCATCCATTTGTGGGTGGTACACGCTTGTCCGAATCGACTTAATTCCCGATAATTTTTACAGCTCGTGTAGTGTACGTGACATGAAAATAGTGCCTTGTTCAGTGAGGATTTACTTCGGAATCCCCACTCGGGAGATAATTTTTAAGAGTGCCTCCACAACACTACGTGCTGAAATGTTATGTAGAGGCACTGTTTCCAGATATCGCGTTGCGTAGTCCACCAGAACCAACACAAAGTGATGACCACATGCTGTCTGCACAAATGCCTGACGAGGTCTAAACCAATTCTTTCGAAGGGGACCTCGATCAAAGGAAGCAGGTGCAAATGGCGCTCTTGTGGTGGCCAGCGGATTCACCAGCGGACATTCACGCCATGCTGCACACCACCTGCGAACAAAAGTGGCCTGCCATTGGGACAAATGAGCCGTCTGGAATCACATTTCCCAATGGCTCTTCTGAATCAACAATTGGGTTGCATCCTCTTTTGTCTCAGCATCCTGCATCACTCTATACAACTGATCATTTATAATTGAAAAATACGGATATGAGAGTACGATGTCTGGCTGAAGACATTGACCATCAATCACTTTCACTTGGTTGAAGGCGTGCCTAAGGGTCTCGCCTCGTGTCTGCTCCAGAAGGAAATCCCCAGCGGGGAATCCTCTAAGGGCTGGGGAAGCCGAGACTTCCCCCTCCCTTACGTCATCCTGATGCGGAGCTGACATAGACAGCCCCGGCTCTGCCTCCCCAGCCAGCGCATCACAAATCCCACACTGAGACACTGTTACAGGACCCATCTGCACAAATTTCCCTTAATAAAGTGTTAAATGCTGGCCAATTCGTACCCAAAGTTAGCGTATGTTTGAGGCGGTGACTAACCGCTGCCTCCACACTATGATTTTGTCCCAGGAATTGAATCATCACAGTCACTACAGGATAATCGTGGATATCCCCATGCACACACCTTACCTTCACCTTGTGACTATCATCCAAAGCCTCGTCTTGAACCAGGCATTGATGGATGGAGGTTTGCTGCAACCAGAATCAACCAAGGCCTGGTATGTACCCCCCATGATGCTCACGGGTATGCGGTATGTGCCAGCCCCGGAAAGCCCGCCATATGGTCCTCCGCCAGCTGGACGGTGTCATCCATCGACGCTGGGTGATGGCACTGAGCCCACTCCACATTTCCCCTTGGAAAACAGGTGGTGAATTGTTCCAGCACCATCAGATCTATGATATCCCCAACATCACGACCCTTCTGGGCCAGGACCCACCTCCAGCAGGCATCACAGAGCAGCTGGGCAAACACAAACAGGCGGCCGACCTCCAGTATCAGGGAACAGAACCGCTGGCGGTTTTGTTCCAGTGTACATCTGACCCGCTGAAGGATGGCCTTCTTCAGGTCCTCATAGGCCAGGCGACTTTCTGCAGGAAGATGATCAGCTGTGAGTTGGGACTCCCTGGAGAGCAGCGGCAGAAAATGAAGCACCTGCTGAGACTTCGGCCAGCCAGAGGCAGTAGCTGCTGTTTCAAACAGCCCAAGGAATGCCTCTGGCTCAAGTTGCTGCCTCTGAGTCCGCGGCTGAGGACCGATCCTGGGCCACCAAGCTCCCCATGCCCGCCGATCCTCTCCTTGGGCTCGGAGGAGTTCTTGGAATCACTGTTCCTCGTCAGGAGGGCTTGGATATTGTGGCGGCCAGTGGAAAACACAAAACTTATGTTACCCATTTGAATTCAACAGAGAACATTCTAGTATAAAGCACTATATGGAGGAAGTCAAACCTCTCAAACTGCTAGTCAGCAAATACATTATAAACAACACTGACAAGGTAAAGTGGAGACAAATACATCATCAGTTTTTAAAATACACATCATAATCCTTACTAAAATATGTATTTTTTATGCAGTAATACTAACTGGTAACTTGCATGCATTAATATTAAATCTATTAGACTTCAATTTTATTACAACTTTGAAAGTTGTGGTAGGTAGATTACACTAGCTAGCTCATTAAAACTCATATAATACAGCAATATATTACTCGAAATATTTTGCAAATAAATGTCCTTTTTAGCTAGTCTGGGATTTTCTTTTTTTTTTTTTTTTTTTTTTACCTTTCTGTGTTTTTGTTCAACATATGATGGTAAACCTTTCACCTTTTTCTCTTTGCTTTCCTTTTTGCGACATGGGCCAAGTCTTTCCTATGCTTTAGCAGAGGAAAAAAACAGGGAAAAAACCAGTCCTATAACCTGGCATATGCGTTCATCCTCCATAGTGCACTTGCTTGTTTTCATCACACCAACGCCAACTGACGTAGTTGTTATGTACATTCTAATTCTGATTTTGCAGCACCACAGTGAAAAAAGAAACCATGCCAATTGGCCCAGATTGCAATGGAACGGAATGGTTTCACAACAAGAACCGTTCGGAATCATTGTGGAAAAACAGCTAAATGACTCAATGACTCATTGCACATCAAGATGCTCATTTGTCACCACCTTATGGCGTAAATTGCAGTCTGCAGAGATTATGACTAAACACATCAGTGAACGTATCTGAACTAATCTCTTTGATGAACAGATTATCCTCTCCCAGGCCATCGTGATGTCCGGTTAAATCTTACAGGGTGGTAATAGATCGTCGTTAGGTCATATGTGGCCTCGTATCTGTCACAGGGGTTACACTTTGGAAATTAAAAACATCATAGTTTGATGAATTTCCTTTGTGAAATGTTCAAATCTACCAAAAGCAGCTATGGGGCAACTGGGTGTTAACAGAGCAGCTGCGATAACAATGACAGTGATCCATAAAATTTATGTCAAATGCTTAGTGTTTCCTGATCCACTGATCCTGATGGAAATTTAAAGAATCTCAAATCTCCAACTGATAATTTTTATTTATTTTTTATTTTTATTTTTTATGTGTGTTTTTTAAACTTTTGCAAACAGTACTTTTTAGGCATTTTCAACTCAAGTTGAATGAAGTGCCCTTTGACATCAGTTCTTTTCTGGGTTGCCAAAAGAACCCAGAAGTGCCTCCAAGTGCTTGTTTATAGAGTAACTTCATCTATACCACATAACAGGCTACCTGTTCCATCTACATACAATTATCAACATGAATAAGGCAAGCAGTAAAGTCTAATGAGCCAGGTGTGCTGATGATGGGACGGAGGCAACCACAAAAAGAGGATTGTAACAAATGGGATTAATGAAGTCTTTTCCACATCTTCTCTATATAGACACTAGTTTATTCCACCACTAAGTTACCCCCTGCTAAATATGTGCACATACTCTAGACAGATGTTCTTTCATTTTTATATTCTACGTACATTTACTTGGTATGGCACTAGCGATGGTAAACTCCATTGAAGTGGGCTATGTAGTAAAAAATATACCACAAGTATTGAGATTTAGATGTTGTTTTTATGCAAATTAATTTTTCATATTATATCAAGGGCACAATGATCAGGGCTGCCCCTAGCATTTTGGGGGCCCCCCATTTACTGGTACACCTAACCAAACACACTCAACATCAATAACTAAGCAAGCTTAAAGTCTGCAAACAAACAATTTATTAAATGAATTTATCAGAAGTAACAATGAAAAACTATCAATTGAAGTTTATAAGCACATATAACTGCTTCAGAAGTACAAAAATGTAATATATATATATATATATATATATTATATCTAAGCAAACACACTGATCACATGCACAAATTAATAATTAACTTTAAAGAAATTCCAAGTCTGTGCAAAAGAATAAGAAAGACTTAAATTACCAAATTAAGGTAAGGTAGATGCTATTTACACTTACTGAGAATAGTGGCATGTGCTATTTGCTCCCTGGTGAAAATTGTGGCAGATACGGCAGGACATCGCCTTAGTGATATAACAATGGTATTTTATGCTACAGCTGAGGTAAGGGTCATTCTAATTACTATTCTAATTAATTAATCAATTATCATCATCTTCATTCCCATCATCATCATCATCGTCATCTTCATTCTCATCATCATCATCGTCATCATCATCTTCATTCCCATCATTATTATCATCGTCATCATCATCTTCATTCCCATCATAATTATCATCGTCATCATCATCATCTTCATTCCCATCATCATTATCATCGTCATTATCATCTTCATTCCCATCATTATCATCGTCATCATCATCTTCATTCCCATCATCATCATCGTCATCATCATCTTCATTCCCATCATTATTATCATCGTCATCATCATCTTCATTCCCATCATCATCATCGTCATCATTGTCATCATAAACATCTTCATCTTCCACTTTGCGTAGAGGGGAACAGAGAAAGTTGAGTCTCTCCTCACAGTCTTTGAGTTCCCAAACATTCTTGTGTCTATCCAGAGCTCCACAGCGCTTTGTAGTAGGACACTGGAGCTCTTCATTTGCCTTATATTTTAAGTCATCTCCACTGACCCAGAACCACTGACCAGCTAAAAAGCGCAGTCCAGTCCACACATAAATTGTCTGGGATGATTGTATCATATTCTTAACCACATTCACATTCTTTGAACTTAGACTGGCCAGGTCAGTGTTTTGTTGTCTGCAGTAGTCCAGAGCCTCTTCCCATGTCTTATTCTCCAGGATAACATTAAAATCCGCCATGCAATAAAATGTTAAGTCCAAATCGCAAGGAAAATCATGCAGTTTTGCAACTGATTTGCTTACAACACCACAATCTTCATGATCTGTATTTCCTTGATTTTCATCCCATTCATTATTTGTTGCTGTCTTACCATCAGACCACTTCCAATGGGTTCCATGTCTTTTAAGTCCAATCCAATAGTATTCACCAGTGATTTCTAAATTGCTAGAGAGAGTTTGTAGATCTTCACTGCTGATGGTGGACAGATCACCATAGTTCTGTTTGCAGTAGTTTTTTGCCTCGTTCCAGTTCATATACTCTTTTACATAAAAGTGTTTTCTATAGAGACTGGAGTTCAGTCCAAAAAGATTTAAAAACAGGAGCACAGTGACTGTAGTTTTCATTTTAATTCAGGTGATCTTCAAATGCAGCTCTTCTGTAATCTCAGCAGTAACAAAAGATGTGAATGGTGCTCCACATTTATTTGACTGCCAAGATACATAGGATGTCAAAGACCAATCGAATGGTTAGGCTAGAAGTTTATTGCATAAACAAATATGTCTGCAAACACAAATATTTCTACAATGTCTCCATCCGAAGCAAATGTGAATGCAAACAAAAGTATGTCTACAAACAAATTTAAGACTAAACTGTACTCATAGTATGAAGTTTCTTAGAAACATTACAGACCAAAAATATCCAAATGATTAGAACATGGATAAACAAGTTTAAGTTCTTATGTAAACATGCTGGGTGTCACGTTTAAATGTGTTTTTGTGCATGTTTTGTGTTCATGACTTTTATTTTGAAAATGTAGTTTCTTGTTCCTGTTTCCTCTTTCTGGTCATGTGACCTTGTCATGTGATATCCTGCTTCCCTCATGTTAATGTGTCTTGTACTTATTGGTTTATTGTCTTGTTTACTCGTTATCAGTCTTGTCGTGTCATTGGTTTATGTTTTAGTAATCTTGTTAACTTGTTATTAGTTTAGTCTCATCATTGGTTGTCTATGTCATGTGGTTTCCATGTCTATGTATTTAAGCCCTCATGTTTGCCATTGTCTTTTGAGTATTGTTGGTGTAACTTTGAGTTGAGTCTTCTTTGGAGTCATGTGTTTGACTGTCAACACTTTGAAACTAAAACTACACTTGGGTTCTCACATTGTCCTCATCTGTTCCTGTGTTCAGCCTGTCCTGCCTGCTCTGTAACATTCTGTTGGTCACTTCAAACAGAATTTCCAATAAAAATGACTTAAAGGTGAGTTCCAAATAAACATTGTTTGAGCCCTACACCTTTTGGCCCTTCAAAGGGAATGGGGCATAGGGATGATGGATTCTGAATGAAACCCACCCACTGTGTTGCTCTTCTCTGCTTTTGTATGCTTTTGACTTTATTAGTTCTATTTCACAAACCAGACTCATGTAGTGTTTACATGTCATTTAAAAGACAAGTGTGCAAGGAGTGTGCACGTGCAGCCTAGTTTTTCTAGACGCGTGGTGTTGTGTATTGTTAGTGCTAAGAGCATCACAAAACATTCGTAGTGCACATGTCTGTATGGTTTTGCAAAAGAATATACTTTTGAGAAGCTGAGCACTCAACCATGTGCAAGACAGAATGGCATGTTTAAAAAAAAAAAAAAAAGGGGCACATGGATTTTCTAACAGTACCAACATTACACAGAATATTTTGGGTTGATTTAAAATAAGATGTTTTGATTTATATTAGACTATAATTTAGAAGACTTTTGAACTTAAAGAATTGGTCACCATGGATGAGATGCAGAGTGTATGATTAAGCCATAAAAATGATGTTACAAAATTTAATACATTGGAAAATACAGAATCCTCTGTTGCTATCACTTCCCTTTCAAAAAATAGTTGTCAAACTCGCAGTGAATTTGCCTCATGTTTTCACATGCAAATGAGCTTGTGATTCACTGCAAATGTTGACAGAAGTTTGCAGTTCTTCACCGGTAGTGATGAATGTGCAGCAAGTCTTTGGCAACAATGGACAATTTGCTGCAAGTTTTAAATGTCATGATTCCATTGTTTTATGTAGCTCTGTTAGTACAGAGCACCAACTCAATACCTGCACATGGTCTGACTGGCACAACTTCCAAATGCTTGCACACAAATGTGATGTTTGGGGAAAAAAATTAATGCACAATTAATTTAAAATCATATGTCCAAGTGAGTATTAAACTGTGAAAGACTGCAATCTTAGTCTGCATGAGCTGCGTGCCTTTAAAGTGAATGTGTGAAGCAGACCTCTCATAACTCCACAGAATCATGCGCACTGTGAGTTATGTGAAAAGACAGCAGAGTGCTCATCCACTGAAGCACAAAGCACATGCAAACTATATATAATTAAATCACAACATTTGCGCTTCAATGATCACACTTGGCCATGTAGCAAACTGTTTATCTGGACAGGTGAATCTACCATCTAAAAGGCACATCAAAAAAAGCTAGACTCCAGAAATTGTAAAAATGAAATGTATTTCAAGTGTATAGTATGTTATATTCACTGTTATAATTATAAAGCAATATCAATCAAGAGTGTTGTTGTACTGAAATGTTTGATAAAAAAATAAAAATTTTGTACTATGAAAAAGTAATTGTTCTATATTTAAGTTTTAGAAATTGAGACATTTTGATGAAATTAAACTTTAAAACATGGAATTCTAAAATAAGCTCTAATGGAAAACTGAGGATTTGGGGGGGAAAAAAATGATTTTAGTAGGGCCCTACTTCACTTAAGCAATGCATACTTCATTGAGAAACACTTGAAGTACACATGTATTTAATGTATAATTTATATTGAAATTTAACTTTTAATGTCCGTAATCACCTTACAAACAAATTTGGCTATATCACTCTACTCTCTCCACCAATAGCTGGTGTATGGTGAGCATAGTGGCACAATATGGCTGTTGTCACATCCGCATACTGGTGGTGGTTGAGAGTCCCCTGTTCATCATGTAAAATGCTTTGTAGTGTAAGAAAAGCACTGTGTATCATTCATTGATTCATGAAATAGGCTAAAAGAATGTGCTCAATAGCACATTAGCATATTTTTGCTGTGACCATATGCCAAAAATCCCCCCAACCAACAGATGATGCTGACTGATGCTTAACTGGATCAAGATAGCCAGAAGGAATGTTGAAATATCAAATTAACAAAATTACAAATCTGTAGTTATGAGCACTAACTAATCTCAAATGATGCCGTATCGAATTCATGGCTGATTGCTTGATGTTGACATACCGAAGCAATGCGATTCCAAATTCATATTTACAAACACTGAAGAAAACCTTCTGGGAAAAACTAGCAGAGTTTAAACAATCTTGAAGCATCAAGCGTGTAGCTAAAAACCTGGCTGGACAGGAGCTTACAGCAACAGCATGTCGGCAAACCCGACTGGATAGGAGCATGCGGCAACAGACCTGGCCAGACAGGAGCTTATGGCAACAGCATGTCACCAAAACACGGTCAAAACTGAGTTTACGGCAACAGCATGTTGCCTAAACCTACCAAATAGAAGCTTACAGCAACAGCATGTCGCCATTACCTAAACCGATAAAACAAAGAAGCATGTCCTATTACTCCTTAGAGCTGACCAATCATAATGCAGATAATTAACTTGACATTGTAATGGCGATGATTTGGTAATAGAATTTAAATTGAACTTATAGTGGGACATAAGCATGCCATTCTTGATAAGGTTATCATCCAAATAAGTCTGTGTTCCTAAACATTGAGCTGCACACTGGCCCTCTCAGCAACAAAAAGTGATTCTGAGATTACAGTAACTAGGCATGTAATCAAATATTTATGATTGCGACATGACGCGAGTAGACCTAAATTAAGTACTGTTATAGACGCTTAAAAAGCAGATACCTATGCAGCTATAAAGTCAATATGATTAATGGTGTAGCCCCAGATGAAGTTAGGGACTACCAATTAAGCTAAGCACAAAACCTTGAATGTTATATGTGTGACCCATAAGTAAGTGAGACCTAATTGGGAAGGCATACATCAAAAGCAGTACAAGGCAGCAATACATGTAGGCAACAAGCATGTACAGTAGCTAAAGAGCACTGATAAGATGATCGGGGAAACATTCACCCTTGCAGCAAGGAGCCAAGCAGTTAAAAACTGGAGTTTGAATATAAATACTGGCATAATGTAGAAGAGCATATAGATTATCCAATCTGCACCTGAAGGGTCACCACCCACCAGATTTTCTCGGAGTCCAGAATTTCTAGGTCCAGAGTTCAGAGTTTCTTAGAGTCCAATTAATGTTGAAGAACTTGATTAGCTTATTGTAATTGCTTCCAAACAGAATTAAAACAGAGCAATGAAACAGCTCATACTCTTAGAGAGGCTTGCCAAGCCTCAGCCAGACCCACTTCTTTAATTTCTAAATGTCCTTAATTCCTGGATGACATAACATTGTTGGTATGCAACAGAAGAATATTGGCCAAGAGCTTGAATGCATTATAACAGCAATTGCTGCTGTTGTCACTGCTCCGATGCGACAGAGTGAGCATGCATTAAGTTGTTAACTCCGATATCTGGACTAGCAATGGGCAGAAACCAGGATCCAGACCTCTGGCTTCTTTCCTCCGGAATGTGTATCATCAGGGCATGCATACATCTGAAAACTCATCAGCACATGGAACCAAAAACAAAAATCAATATTAGTAAAGCAAATGACATTCAGTCCACAATACACTTCATCTATCCACACGCATTTAGTCTACCATAAACATCCAAGGAGATTTCCGACAAAGTGAGGCTGTATGAATGCATCAAAAATAAGTACAAATTCCAGATCTAAAAACCTTAAGTGTGCAAAGACAGCTCATGAGTCCACAAGAGAATTTAAAACAACCAATTAACCCCCCCTAACACCTAATAATAAAAAAAAAAAGCCTATTGCCTTGTTCTTGATGAATTCAAAGCACAGACTTTTAGATGACAGACATGCTGCTGACAGATGATCCAAGCATCCATGTCGAGCTGAGCAAAGTTTGTAAGGAGATTTAGCTATGGTTGCTCCAATGGACCTTTTTACATAACAATTTGTATTTGGGGAGCAGCATCAGTAATTACAAATGAGATGCAAAAAGAGTAGACTTGATCATTATAAAAAGAAATGCTGAATTATACAAACATGGATCAAAAAGTATGAATATGTGAATATGCAGCCCAAATCTGAATTAAATTCAAAATCTGTGGCTAGTAAATACAATTGAGGCATATGGAAGGAATGGACCAGAAATAGCAAGTCCAGTTAATTATCCCCAATAAGATATGTCATCTCTTCTCTGAATATCTTCTGTTGCCATACTCTTTACCTGGCAGCTGGAGCCTGAGGAAATGGCTTATAGAACATGTTAAAAACTTAAACTTGGCAAGGCCACACATTTTCTACAATGCTCTAAACTAGCACTTTATGCAAGTAACAAGTTGACATGAAAAAACCCCCCAAAAAACTAAGCACTATTAAGGTAACATACATTGTGAGACCTGAACATAAATCCTTCTTAAAATCTGGCTGAAGAACAAACATAACTCATAACCTTAGCCAACACTGGCCATCGGAGAACAAACTAATTTGATGATATCCAGAATTGTGAATGCTGACACACATCTGTATATGAACCAAACATAGTCAGGAAATATTCATGTATGTTTGACTCAAGAGGATGGCACAGACCAATCTATATGATAAACAAATATTGCTATGAACAGTCAATCCAAGGCAAACTGAAGAGAGAAAGCCATGCATCCAAACAAATGTAGCAAAAAAAATAAATAAATTGCAAACATTTCTCAAAAGCATTACAGACCAACAACATCATAAACTAAAAATTGGTTAACAATCTATGAGTGCTTATGTAACCATGCAAGGGATGATCTCTTAGATTGTTGTTTTTGCTAATTCTATGGGATCTCAAATAATACAATATTCAATGTAACTGTATTTAATTTCTTTGCATAGTGCTTTTCAAAATACATATTTTCCAAAAGCAATTCCACAGTGACAGTGGCAAGGCACTCCCAAAGATGGGCCAGTGGGATAGGTAAGAAAGATTAGGAACCACGACCAAGCACTGAGTTCATCCTCCTCGGGCTGGCACATACTACCAGAGACTATTTAGCAGAGATGGGCAACTTCTATTAAAATGAATAGGAGTGTGGCGAGCAGGGTGGGGCTAAGCGGCGTCTGGGCAGAGCGATGCCGGGAAGATAAGTGGTGAATGAGGTCCACCTGTGTGCCACACTGGTCTCGTGTTCCAGTGAGGGGTGGCGGGAGTATTTAAGGAGAGGAGACAGCAGCAGATGAGAGAGAGAGAGAGAGATGCATGAAGCCTTTTTGTGTGTGTCTTTATGTTCAGACGTAGCTGGCTGGAAAACAGTGCGCATTTTTGTTTTGTTACACACTGAAAAGTGTTTATTAAATGTCTATGTGTTGGTCAAGCCAGTCCCAGCTTCCTCCTTTGCCATATTTGAATTGCTACAGGGAGAAATAGGAAAGGATGTAGAAAAGTAAGTCCTGCCTTACAGGTAAAAAAGCCAGTCACCTTTTAGAAACAGACATCACCTGTCAATCAACTTGAGAATGCACATGCGGATATGTGTATATAGCTAGACAAGCCAGGAAATATAATTTTTTTGCGTGATCTGAAGAAGCACAATTTATGATACCATCGTTGTTAGATCTTAATACCTATTTGAAATGTTATTTGAGCGTAATCTTCACCAGCCATTTTGGAGATTTCAGTCTTTCCCCATTCAAGTAGATATGAGCTGTATTCGGGAACCTTTCTTGCTATAAGCAGCATAAGCGGCTGTTTAGGGCCCACGAGCTACCAGGAAACCCCTGCAAAGCAAAGTGGTGTTTTTTTTTTATATATAGCTGCAATTAAAACTTAGGCAGCTGTTATGGCTAAACTAGACAGTTATAGGGGGCCCCCTTGTGACCCGAGAGGGAAGGGAGAATATAACCGCAAGGAGAGAATTGTAGCCAAATATGACGTGAGCACTCAAAGGGTTTTTCATCATCATGAAGCACACCTACATGTCGGGAGCAGAAAATGTATAAGGTAGAGGAGAAACGCAGCCAGACCCCTCGAAAGAAATTAATGTAAGCCAGCTACCTGGCTAGATGATGTGTCTTTGTTGTCATGCATTAAATTGCCCCATTTAGTTAGCTAAAGGTTTGCAGTTGTGTCCTGTGACTTTAAGTTTTGTGTAGTTAATGGCCCTGTTCCAAATAGCACACTTGATGTGGACTTGCGGTCTCGTCGCCTTAAGTCCACAGGACTGTAGGGTGTCCCATTTTACATTTTATTGCTAAGAGGTGTGCTCACGGGCACCCCCTTTGCGACCTCAATGTGACCTTCGGCTGAGCTCACATCAGTGCAAACTCCACAGTGGACTACTACCCAACAGTCCCTGCTGGAGATCCTCACGACCAATCACAGCAGACTGGAGTTTCATGCTGGAGGAAAAATCATGGTGGAAGAGGCCATGTCAATTGCAGAATAAATATTGATTTCAATAACTGTATTTTTCTGATTGTCAAGGACAGATCATTTGCTTTTCTTGTGTTTAAAATATCACTTTATAGTCTGCTTTGCATTACTAGTTCATTTTTTTTATTTTTTTTTTAGATCTATACAGGTCAATACAAAAAGAACCATTTAATGCATATTGACATTGTCATATTTCTTTATGTAAGTTTTCTGTTTAATCTGGCATGTGTGTTGTGGTGATTGTGGCCTTAAAGGGACAGTTCGCCCATAAATAAAAAAAAATATTCTGTCACTTACTCGTTACAAACCCTCTTCAGTTTCTCTTCTGTTTTCCGCAGAAGAAAGTAAAATCATGCAAATTTTGAACAAAATGAAAGGGAAGGAAATTACAGAGTTCTCATTTTTCAGTGAACCAACCCTTTAAGTTTATCCATATTTTCTAAAAGAAAGTAAAATATTAAAGGATGAATACAATTTAAAAAGGCAAATCAGACATGCAAATAAACCGTGTCAGCCATTATTTCCAAAACAAACTGATGGACAAAATAAATTCAGATGCGAATTCCAAATGCATAAAATTCGGTCTGCTTAAAGGATCTCTTATTCTTTCAGTTGTGTTAATCTCTTGTTAAGATCTCTAATGTATTCATAACACTGGCAAAAGTGCTAAATGAGGTCCATCATATACAGAAAACTAGAAAACACTCTCCGGAAGAAATATGAACTGACTAATCTTTGACAATCTATTCAGTTTGTGTTAAAAATAGTAAATATAGTAAAATATTTACAATGATAGAATGCTGCAAATTCGCTTTCTATGAAGCCAATGTTAAGGCATTATAAATGCATAATAATGCCTTATGTTTCACAACTTGTCATAAATAATTGTAACCAATACATTATAATTTGTACCTATTCATAGTTATCTTAGACTATAATGCAGTAATATGACCATCAAATTAATTAACAAAATTATATTTGCAAAAGCTATAGTGTATTGCATGCATTTGTATTATATGTATTAGGCATGCTTTAAGTAAAGTGACAAAACAGTGTCAAAGAATTGCTCTAATCGAAAAAAATTAATGCGTTGCATTTATAGTGCTTGCATTTAAATGCGTTGCATTAACAGTGCTTGCATTTTGGGAGGCTGAAATTGAACATGGTTGTATTTTTAAGCATTGAATATTTCATTTCACAACTAATTTCATTATTAAAAATTTAAAAAATATTCACCTTCCAAAGTTAATTTCCAAAATATTCAGTTCATTTGAAAATACCATCTAGATTTTTCGACAGGTAAAATTCAGCCCGTTCTATTTCGCTTAACAAAATTCTCTTCCTCAAATTCAGTGGTTCGAATTCGGTTGGAAATTCAACCTTCCACATCCGGGAACAGCAGCAACAGCAGCAGAATACCGATGCACAATCTCAACCTTGTGCTATTTTATTACCAGTAGGTGGCGCAATGCGATCGGGTGTCGACTGCTGAAGTCTAAAGCTACAGGTAGAGAACAGCAGCTATGTTTTGATTGTTTGTTTTTTCAATTTGAAAAGAAATGAGCAGAAACAAGAAAATTAAATAACATAATATTTTAAAATAAAAATAATAAATGAATGAAAAATTAATTAGGCCTAAATCAATAAACTGCCTAATAAAGGCCTACCTTTGTGCACGAGTTGGTACAAATGGCATCATTGTATTGTATTAAATTCAGAAGGAATGATGTCGATGTTATACTGTATCTACGGGGAAATTGTCTATCTTTGTGCGTAGTCCCACATTCCTTCTCTTTACAAACTCTCAGCTTCCTCTCTGATACTGAAGGGCACTGTCACATGCACATTGTTATGTATTGATGATCAGTTTGGCTTAATCGGTTAATGTTTGTACATTTACCCTATGTTAGTGCCTCCACCGCCTTATTGTGCACATGAAATAGGCCTGCCAACATGTTAAACCCTTTATGCTTTATTTATCTTCACAGACCCTAGAAGCTTGCACCCCGATGGTCGACCCACAGATGATAAATCAAAACAAGAAAGCACTTAAGTGTTTCGCGCGTTTGTATTAAGTGCGGGTTTGGGAAACGCACGTGAAAAAGGAAAGAACGTATGGAACTTCACATGTAGAGAACGCTCTTAAGATCCATAGTTATCAGAAAAACACACAGCCCTTTTTTTTCTCATGATCAATGCACTTGGTTGGGAGAGCTTTCCGTTTCAGTTTTAAGTGCTTAGAAGCAATGGCAGCTTAGAAAGAAATGGCATGCAAAGGAAATATTGCAAAACAACGTACATAAATTAAGAGAAATGTCAAGAGATATAAAGCTCTCGCTCCCTCATTACACATGCGCTTTTGTGTAGTGTAGGCGGTGCTCGCATTAGTTTCAGGGGCAGTCATCTGATGAGCCAGCTGGCACTCCGTGGTGTGCCTGCCATAATTTAATCGCGATACAAACACTTAAATACGGACATGTATAAAAAGTCACAGGCCTGCAGGCCAGTGACTTGTAGAAATGCCTTAAGTGTATATATACACCGATCAGCCACAATATTAAAACCACCTGCCTAATATTGTGTAGGACCCGTGCCGCCAACCCGCATATCAGAATAGCATTCTGAGACTATATTCTTCTCACTACAATTGTACAGAGCAGTTATGAGTTACCGTAGACTTTGTCAGTTCGAACCAGTCTTTCCATTCTCCATTGACCTCTCTCATCAACAAGGCATTTCTGTCCACAGAACTGCCGCTCACTGGATGTTTTTTTTTTTGGCACCATTCTGAGAAAATTCTAGAGACTGTTGTATGGGAAAATCCCAGGAGATCAGCAGTTACAGAAATACTCAAATCAGCCCATCTGGCACCAACAATCATGCCATGGTCCAAATCACTGAGATCAAATTTTTTTCCCCATACAACAGTCTCTAGAATTTTCTCCAAATGGTGCCAAAAACAAAAAACATCCAGTGAGCGGCAGTTCTGTGGATGGAAAGCCTTGTTGATGAGAGAAGTCAACAGAGAATGGCCAGACTGGTTCGAACTGACAAAGTCTACAGTAACTCCGATAACCGCTCTGTACAATTGTGGTGAGAAGAATAGCATCTCACAATGCTATTCCGAGATGCAGGTTGGTGCTGTTGTGGCGGCACAAGGGGGACCTACACAATGTTAGGCAGGTGGTTTTAATGTTGTGGCTTATCGGTGTATAATGAATAACCCTACATGCATAATACCAGATAGGGTCTAATATAGTCTGGGAATCTATATAGATCACACAGTGTGATTTTAACCCTTTCACAACCTTGGTTGGAAAAGTACATTTTATCTTTATAAGGAGTACTTGAGACTTCAGAGGGGGTATTATAACCACTGCTTACATAATGGTGGCTGTATTAATTTGAACTGATATCCTATCCATTACAGAGGGTTTTGGCATACCCGTTTGTGGTGATGGGGGCGTGGTCGTGTGTCTGTCTGCAGGAGAGAGAGAGAGCGGTAAGGCTCGTCACCTGGGTTGTAATTATCTCTAACACCTGTCTCTTGTTATAGTGATGGCAGAGGGAGACTTAAAAGCCGCACCAGCTCACCAGTTCAAGGGAGAGAGAGCGACCTGAGAACACAAGCTCGATGTGAATTTACGAGAACGGAGTGCATTAAAGAAAAGCAAGAGACCTGAAGTCAGAAATAAAAGACTTGCCTGCATTGCTTTGTTGTCTCCTGACTCCTCATAGTGGTGCCGAAACCTGGAATTTGGAGGACAACGTCGTTATGTAGTCTTCACCACTGTATGAAGTTATCAAATCCCTCGCCAGCATCCAGCAGACCCAGCATCAAGCCCTCATCGAGTTTTGCCTGGAACAGGAAATTCCAACTCCTGCTCCAGGCCCAAGCGGAGGACCGGCAAGTGTTCCAGAGCCTGATCGAGAGGCAGGGGGCTGGCGCTGCAACCACCCGGAGCCCACATCCCTCATGACCCTTATGAAGCTGGGGCTAAATGATGATCCGGAGGCCTTCCTCGACTTGTTCGAGAAAACCGCAGACGTGTGGAAGTGGCCGCCCGAACAGTGGGTTGCCCGCTTGTTGTTGCTACTCTCTGGGGAGGCGCAGCTAGCAGCCCAACAACTTCCCGCCAACAGTCTCCTCAATTACCCTGACCTTCAGAAAGCCATCCTGCAGCGGGTCGGTCCTAGTCCGGAGCAAAGCCATCAGCGATTCTGATCCCTGAAGTTCGGGAGCACGGCCGCCTGTTTGCCTTTGCCCAACAGCTCCGGGATGCCTGCTGGAAATGGTTGCTGGCTGAGGGGACCTGTTGGTGAATCCACCAGCCACCCCAAAAGTGCCATTGCGCCCTCTACCGCTAATCAAGGTCTCCTTTGAAAGAACTGGTATGGACCTCGTTGGCCATTAGAACGGACCGCATGCGGGCATCGCTTTGTATTAGCTCTGGTGGACTATGCAACGTGATATCCGGAAGCAATGCCCCTGTGCAACATCTCAATACGTAGTGTTGCGGAGGCACTCTTCAGAATAATCTCCCGAGTGGGGATCCAAAAGAAATCCTCACTGATCAAGGCACTACCTTTATGTCACGAACACTGTTCAAGCTGCTGTATGGCCGTCAGCTGCACAGCGTGCTCGACATCATATGGGAAGCTTGGGAGGAGGGACCTTCCACACTTTGGGTTGATTAACACGCTCAGGAACGTCAAAGCCGGCTGTATGATGGGGGCACTTGACTACGGGAATTCACACCGGGAGATAAAGTACTTATATTACTGCCCACCTCAAGTTCTAAATTACTTGCCAAATGGCAAGGACCCTTTGAGGTCACACAGCGAGTTGGAGATCTTGATTATGAGTTTAAGCGAACGGATAGGGGCGGGGCACGTCAAGTTTACCATCTCAATCTCAATGGAGGGAGGCTTTAGCAATGGTAGTCCCCAAGAGGGTGAAGCTCGGGCCGGAGGTGACTCTCAAACCAAATTCATTCACCCCGGTCCCTTATGGAGACCATCCTCACCGTTGCAGATGTGGCCAAGTTGCAAACGGAATTTGCGGACGTGTTCTTGCCTCTCCCCGGTCACACGAACCTCGTAGAACACCATATCGAGACCACCAGAGAATTAGAGGCAATGCTTGATATGGTCGAAATAGATGAGTCGCACAGCGATTGGGCCAGCCTGGTGGTTCTGGTGCCTAAGAGCAACAGTTCGATCTGGTTCTGTGTAGACTATCGCAAAGTGAATGCGGTGTCCAAATTCAAATGCTTCGGATTGACGAATTGCTCGATCAGTTGAGTGCTTCTCAATTTTATTCTTAACAAACAATAATGCTCCTTGAAACAACCACACCGTCTTTTTCCAGAGCAGCCTGTATTTCTCCTGAGGTTACCTGTGGGTTTTTCTTTGTATCCCGAACAATTCTTCTGGCAGTTGTGGCTGAAATCTTTCTTCGTCTACCTGACCTTGGCTTGGTATCAAGAGATCCCTGAATTTTCTACTTCTTAATAATTTATTGAACAGTACTGCCTGGCATTTTCAAGGCTTTGGATATATTTTTATATCCTTTTCCATCTTTATAAATTTCCATTACCTTGTTACACAGGTCTTTTGACAGTTCTTTTCTGCTCCCCATGGAGAGAGCTAACAAACTCATTGACTATTTATACACAGGCACTAATTGCAATTTAAAAAGCCACAGGTGTGGGAATTAAGCCTTTAATTGTCATTTAAACCTGTGTGTGTCACCTTGTGTGTCTGTGACAAGGCCAAACATTCAAGGGTATGTAAACTTTTGATCAGGGCCATTTGGGTGATTTCTGTTATCATTATGATTTATGTTGGGCCTCATGTATTCAGATAGAAGACAAAGGCAGGCCTAACACAGTCGTAAAAACATAACTCAAGCCCCCGCCTACTAAGTCGTAAATTTTACTGATAAAAATCGTGCCAAAATCAAACAAAGGGAGTCCAAAACAGACTACAGATCCATGAAGCCTTGCTCACTAAAGGATCGAGCTCTCAACTCCTATTGGATGAGGCACACAACAGAACGTCCCTCAAACATGACATCATCAGGAGTTGAAATAATTCTGAAATGCGTCCAGAATTCACTTCCAGCGACTTAGTTCACCAAATATAGACGTAGCTTTTGCTGCTCTCCAGTGCAACCTCGTGGCACAAGGAAGTAATGTCCGACTTGAAACTGTAGCCATACAATCTCCATCTCGCTGGACGAGTTGAGATTTCTCTGTGTTCAACCAAACACTCTAACGGATCCGAAGGAGACCGCAGAGCAATTTGCATCTTCATCCGTTTGCCTACAGAAGTGAAGAGATTAAAGATTTCTCTTCCATCTTCAATCAACTCGACATTTCTGAGTTCTCCACCAGCCCGCCAAGAATCAACAGCCGTACCGCCCGCTGACAATCAACAGCCATATCGCCCGCTGACAGAGCGAGGAAACGGCCTTCCGTCATCACACGAGCCTCAAGGAACCGGGTCAAAGTTAAAGGATGGAGGAAAACACATTCTACCTGTGTCCATGCGATTCAAGTAAGAGGTTACGTCTGGGCAGAGATAGAATATTATAGCGTGTTATTCTTGTGTTTCAAGGTTTTTGCTTGTACAGTTTATGGACCGCCATGTCCGCTCATTATTAATACTCGGGGTATTAATTATCACAAATTTGTTTTGCTGTATTGTGGTCCAACCAAATTGGATTGTGCAATTTCGCCATCGCGGGTGAAACAGAAACTGAGTTCATCCATTAAAGAGTCAAATAACGCAGGACTTTTACAAGCCCCGCTCGTAAAACCGCGTCTGAGTGATGAACACAGCTGCTTTCTCTCCCGCTATGGCAAAATCAGCTTCAGGGCTGTCACTTAATCATCTCATCTCTCTCTCTCTTACTAATCACACACACACACACACACACACCTTATGTGTTATAGGATTATTTTAATTTCCATATCTAATCATATCACTGTTTAATTTGTAGTTGTAAGTCGGAAGTTTATTGACTGCATTGTATTAATTATTAATTGATATTGCTGCATAAATAAACTTTGTTTATATTACAAAGAGAAGTGTTTTTGTTTGTTTTGCATACGCCTGTGTCATGCTGATGGGATGTCAGGGCTCAGATTCAAACCTTCATTCATTGTTTTTTTTCCCCCCAAAATCGATATTCTTTGGATGTCGATTTTCCTAAGAAAACAATCTAGTATTGAGACTGTTTTACTATTCGGTTATTAGTCCCTGATTCCAGGGTGGTGCCCCGTCAATGTTAATCCTTATTAATATTCTATTGATTTTTGATAATTGATAATTATCTTTGATTATTGTTGAATTTGAATGATCAATAAGCTAGTGTTAATTTGAATTAATGTTTCATCAATGTTAACAATTGACGATTATCTTTGATAATTGTTGATTTTAAAGGATTAAAAAAGCTAACATTGATTCTCATCAATATTCTATTGATTTTAATAATTATCTTTGATAATTATTAATTATTGCTAATAACCAAACTTGCTCCTAAACGTAGCACACTACATTTACTGGAGCCCCATATGAGGTTTTAATGAGTTAGATCCAATTAATTAATTTAAATATTAATTAATAACTACAGAAATAATTAATTATTTCTGATAGTAACACTGATCTAAACAACCGGTAAAGCCCTACATTTAAAAAGGAGCCAAACAACTATGTGATGATAAATGGCTTCATATGATCACTATCCTTAAAAGACTTTCATTTTTTGCATGATCAGTCATATTTTCAAAATCAATGCCAAAATTTCACAATTTCTGCCAGGGTATGCAAACTTTTGAGCACAACTAATATATATATATATATATATGTATATATATATATATATACTGAACAAAAATATTAATGCAACATGCAACAATTTCAAAGATTTTACTGAGTTACAGTTCATTTAAGGAAATCAGTCAATTGAAATAAATCCATTAGGCCCTAATCTAATCTAATCAATGTGTATGGAAAATATCTGGGCTCTTTTATTTCAGCTCATGAAACATAGGACCAACATTTTACATGTTGCATTTTATATTTTTGTTCAGTGTGTGTGTGTGTGTGTGTGTATATATATGTATATGTATATATATATATATATATATATATATATATATATATATATATATATATATATATATATATATATATATGAGATTCATTTTGATTAGTTTCATTAATTAATCCGCATACCATGTAATTAATTTGATTAAAATTAAAATGAATTATTTATGTGACATTAGAAAATATAAGGTTTATTATAAAATATTATGAAAGCATAATGCCAGTGCATTATAAATATTGTCTTCTAAGATAGTGTTACCCTATTAAATTTGATGTAGGACTGCTAATATTGTCACATTGTAAAATATTTTAAAGTTCATACTTGGTGCCGTAAAACAGAGAAATTAATTGTTTGGGGGGAAAATAGGTTTTTGTTGTAGGAAAAGTACATGTTCAAACTCTCCTGATATCAATAGTACAAATATTGCATTTGTAATTGGTATGATTATGTGACATTAAAATAACAAAGTTATAATGAATAATCATGAAAGGAAAAGAATAAATTTATAAATATATGTATAAATATATTTTAAAAAAGCGTCACTCCAGTGTCAGTAAAAAATAAATCCAACACAACTAAAACTTATTGACTGAGAATTACCCATGTTTTCATGCAAGAAAACAGCTTTCTTGTTGAGTGTGTTGGGGAAGCCCATGTCAGACCTGCCATCTTGACATCAGCAGGGGAGTTCTGTAACCAGAACTTCCTCACATTTGACCCTTTTTATGTCTTTATTTTGTCACATCTTTAACCTGAAACGCTGGATAAATTAGGTAAATATCTGTGCCGTTAACATGGCATGTGTATTGTTGACATTTAGTTATGACGAACTTAAACATGCTGTCTTACCCAAAATATTCTTCCCTAAGAGCAATCTGTATATGTACAGTACATATAAAAAATGACATTGTCGCGTTCACACAGGATGCGTTTTTTGCATGCCATAAATCAGTGGTTCTCATCCTTTTTGACTCCAAGGCCCCCCATTGTCGGAGAAAATATTCATTGGCCCCCCATGTAGGCTATTAGATATTTATATTATAAGATATATCTATTATAAGATATTTCCTTAAAACTTGTGATTCCAGATATCTCTAGAACTGTATATTCTTCATAAAAATCAAGCTGTTGAAGGTTATTACATTTTTAGCATTTTCAGTAAGTAGAATTATAATAATTATATACAAATTATAATATCATATTTTAAATAATATTAAGAGATCTTGAGGCCCCCCTGGAAGTGTGCTGAGGCTCCCTAGTGGGTCCTAACCCCATGGTTGAGAACCACTGCCATAAATAACAGCAAGACATCGTAAAGGAACTTTGACACGCCGTCAGAAAACTTAACGCCCCTTACACTACACGCAGACATAAACTGTCACGATCCTGTCACTCTGTCAGTTTGGTTTTTTTGTGTGACAGGTTCATGGCATCATTGTTCTCTGTCTGTCTTGTGCTTCATTTCTGTCTTTGTGTGAGCGCACGGCTTCAGTTGTTATTTCCCTGCCGTGTACTCCTCGGTTGGTCTTACGTTTCACGTTCGAAGCATGGTGTCTGTATCCTGACTTCCCTGTCTGTTTTGGTTGGTGTTGGGATCAGGACATACATGCTCCATATTCTATCTGTTATTGGCGTGAGTGCATTGTGCTTATGTCATCTTGGCAGCATGCACTCACGTCAATCGTTTATGTCTGTCTCTCACGACCACGGACGCGCTTCATGTTGCGCGCCCGGGTCACGAGCTGTCTTCACGTTGTGCTGAGGTTCGGTCACTTCGGTCTGAGGGTTTGTGTGTGACCGAACTCTCGCACAGGTGTCCTGTCTCGTTTTGTCGCCTGTTGCGTGCATCGCATGGCGTTTGCCTTGCGATGTACACCCAGGCTCTCTATAGTGTGGGAATGCTTGGCATTGCTTTATTTGGCATTGCTATGCATTTTCTCATCTTGTTTGTCATTGGCATGAGCGTATATTGCCTTATTGTCTTGCCGATGTGCGCTCATGCCATTCGGGTGTTTGTGTTTTGTGAGAGCACATGGCTTTTTTGTTTGTTTCTGTATTGCCGCGTGTCTCTCAGTCTTGCGTCATACCCCGCCTCCTTGTTTGCCCATTTTTAGTTAAATTGTTTCACCTGCCCTGCTTGTTTACCTGTTTGATTTCCTTCTCTATTTTAGTCTCCTCGTGTGTGCTGTCCAGTGCCAATTCATCTTGTTTTGTGTCCATGTCGGTGTTGTGTTCTTCCCAGTTCCTGTCAGTTCTGGTCGGTCCTGTGTTTTGCCCCGTTATCCAGTCCAGCCCATTTTGTGATTACCACCCAGTACTTGGTTTTTCCCCTTCGGGGTAGTTTTTAATCCTTTTTGTTTTTACTCTGCGTTTGGGTCCTGCCTCTGATTCTCTGCTCAACCTGTGACATAAACAGCAAGACACTACGCGTGGACCAAACAATTAAAAATAGCACTGGTGGAATGCAATAGCTTGTCCTGTCTAAACGCCCCCTTACACTGTTTGAAGGGGACATCCTATTTTACATTTGGCGAGACCAGGGATAGCTGTTACACTTTTACCTCAGTGAATATTTTAGTGAGGAACCTGCCTTTAAAAACATATCAGGGCAGTTTACTTGTGTGTTTTACATGTTGCTATTTATTAATTAATTATAATTTCTATTAGCCAGGTTTTATTTTATTTTTATTTTTTATCAAAAGGTTATTTAACTGCAGTTTTGCATTGTGACATGATCCTGGTTAATTTTTTGGGTGTGTGTCCTCATAGAAACTGACTTTCAAAATTAAACCCTGAGAAATATTTACAGAAGTAAAAAGTGTGACAACTAGCCCCCGGTCTCATTTTAACAGCGGGTATGCTGTTATTTCACTTCTTTTAGGGGATTTTTTTTTTTTACTGTATTTATGAGATTTGGATAGGTTATGACAGCTACTATTTAGGAACATAATGAATCTGATCTTTTGTAGGTGTAGCCTCAGTCTCACAGCCTATCTTTTCGCACAACTTGCTTCAGTTCTGTGGACATACAGTACATGGATTTTTGCGAACATGACAGACAGATTTTTCTCCTTTGGTGGTGGTGGTAAGCAACAAAACAAGCTATGAACTTCTGCTCTTGTAAATAAACCAGGCTGTGTTTATAGTACATCTCCCCCATTTGTGCCCAAGTGATGTTGTGGAATTATTCAAGAGGTTGTTAAGAGTTGCCTAATACAAACAAACCAGTGGACTCTTATTAAAGGGGTCTTAATATCTACACCAACAGTCTTCAACAGGGGGTCCGCGACCCCTAGGGTTCTGCAAATTACTGTTTGATCCACCGCCGGCACTCATAATAATCACCCGCATGCTAGTGAGAGACAGTACCGCCGCTCCCTATATGCATATTACGCAGTCTGCGTAGGGCACCAACTCTCTAGGAGGCACCAGAAACTTCACAGGCTGCCCGGTGTTATACGTTATTCAAGGACCTGGTACTCATGCAGGAGGGCTGTTTTTTAGATGCTGTGTCTAATTATAAGAAATGTAAAAAGCATCTTGAGACACCTGCTTCTGTTAAACTGTATTTGTTGCACTGTGTCTAGCCTTTTTAAGCGCAAGAATGCGATTGATCTGAAGTCATCGTCAGTGCTTGGCACAAATCCAAAACTACACAGTTTTAGCATGGCATTTTTTTCTTAAATTCGACAAATATTCGAAATTCACATTTTTATTTGACAGCCCTACTGTGAATTATATAGTACAGGCCTATTTCAAGACATTGTATGTTGTAACATCTCCTCAGTTAAACTATTGTTTTGAGAGCAAAAAAAAAAAAAAAAAAAAGCAGACCAAGCATTACCCATGTGTAACAGTATAAGAATGGGAAAAGAGGAGGCAGGAATCGGCTGAACAGTCAACATAAAGGTTTAGTGATATAAATGAACTTAAAACAACATAAAACATAAACGAACACAGACACACATGCAGCGCAGCCACTTGCATCCTTTAACTCTCGAACTGGTGCCTCCGACTCCCCTTTATCTAGCACTCCTGCTGATTCAGCGCTGGCCTTGCACTATCACAGCCCAGCCATGCCCTCCTCCCCAGCCCGATTCAGGCCGGGGCACCACCGCACTGACTTACTCCCCCCCACCTCTGGAGGGGAGATGCTGCCCTTCCGGCCGTTCCGTCAGCCAGTGGTCCACCCTGCCTCCTGTGAACCTAGGGGAGAGACGAGGGGAGGCATGGTGAGAGGAAAAGGGTGAACGGAGACACAGAGAGAGAGTGAGAAGAACTTGCTCAACAGCTCCCGGACGCGCTGTCGCAAGGTCCTCAACTGTTCCTCCGCCCTTTGGCGGATGCCAGCTCGCATCTCCCCAGGCGGACGGCAGCGAGTCCTCCGGCCCCTGGTGCATGGAACCACTCCTCCCCTTCTTCAGAGGAAAGCAGCGGTTCCTCTGGCTCTCGGCAGCCAGCAGCGACCCCTCCGTCCACAGGCAGACGGCCGTGGCTGCTCCCCTGGGGTGAAAGCGCATCCTTCCTTCCTCCCCGGGTTTTGGCACCACTGTAACAGTATAAGGATGGGAAGGAGAAGACGGGAGCTGGCTGAACTGTCAACATAAAGGTTTAATGATATAAATGAACTTAAAACAACATAAAATATAAACGAACACAGACACCAATGCAGCGTGGCCGCATCAGTCTCTCTCTCTCTCTCTCTCTCTCTCTCGAACTGGTGCCTCTGGCTCCCCTTTATCTCACTCTCCCGCTGATCAGCTGATTCAGCGCTGGCCATGCACCATCATGGCCCGGCCACGCCATCCTCCTCTGTTCTACCATTGTGATAATAATGCACTGTTTAATATTGTGATTTAGACAATTAAACAGTGATGATTAAACAGTGGTGAAGCAAGATAGCGCCATTGTGTGTGGTATGCCGTTAGCTACCTGGCTTGTTCCTGAGTCTGTTTGTTTTAATGTTTATTTTTAGTTTTAAGTCAATGTGCTGTACTGTTTTTGGTGTATGATCGACATCTACTTCTGAACAGTAGATTGTCGACCGTAGGACTAATATAGCAGGCTCAGAAAGGCTTACAGTGTGCTCCCCCTCCTCTATTGGCATCTGTACTTGCATGTCTGCGTCGCCTGTCATGCTCTCTTCCTGGGAGGAAGCACCGTAGAAGTCAGGGAGGTATAGTGGTCAAGCTCAATTTTTCCTGGTGGCCAAAAGAGAGTTGAATGGGGTACGGGCTCTCTGGCACAAGCTTCATCTGGTGGCATTCCCAGGAACCATCGTACATGTTTGTATTGATTCCACACTCAAATCAACACAAACAGCACATGAAAACACGGAATCAACTTTCAACAAAATATACCCCTCCCTCCTCCCTAACCCCCCCCCCAACACACATCCCAGTGGTCAGACACGAATAATAACAGACACACATACAAGCAGTCTGATCATTTGCTACTGACCACATGATATTTATGAAACGCCTAATGTTGTCAGAAGAGCTACGGGCCCAAATAAACCCCACTTGATCTATATGTATAAGAGATGTCATAACTTTACTTAATCGCTTAGCCAAAATTTTTGACAAAATTTGTACATCTAACTGGATCAGGGAAATTGGACGGTAACTCTTACACTTGCTTGGATCTTTGTCTTTTTTAAAAATCAGACTAGTCTGGGCTTGTGTCATGGTTGGCGGGAGCTTTCCATTCTTTAAAGATTCCGTATAAACTTCTAGTAAAAGTGGAGCCAATTCTGTAGCATAAGATCTAAAAAATTCAGCGGCAAAATCATCTGGCCCCGGAGCCTTGCCTGTATGTAAGGCCTTAATTACCTCTTCAAGCTCCTCCAAGGTTTTCTCAGAATCAAGATAATTTTTTTGCTCAGTCGTCAATTTAGGGAGTTCTAATGGTTCCACAAAATGTCTAATATCTTCATCAGTAGACGAAGACGTGGAACTATAGAGATCAAGATAGAACTCTTTAAAAGCATTATTAATATCAATGGCCGAGGTAAAAATTTCACCACCAGCAGAATTCACTGAGGGAATGGTAGAAAAAGACTCTCTTTGCTTTATATATCTAGCCAAAAGCTTCCCTGCATTGTCACCTGACTCAAAGTATGACTGTCTTGCCCTGAATAACCAAAACTCCACTTTCCGAGATAAAATAGTATTATATCTGTATTTCAAACGAGTCAATTCTCTGAGGCCATCAGATGACATTCGGTGCTTCAGCTCTGCCTCTGCACTTTTAATATTCCCTTCCAACTCCACGAGTTCACGTGCTTTCCAAATGAGCAATCAACAACAGATGAAATGAGGGACTTAAATAAAAATCTATTCTGGAATAAATCTTATGGACTGATGAAAAAATGTATAGTCTCTACCAGATGGGTTCAAAAGTCACCAAATATCTGCAAGACCAAGATTTATACACATCTGTGAAGCGTCAATGTTGCTCTAGGGGGCTTACACACTTTTGCTTCACTATAATCAAGGACTGAGTCAATCAAAAGATTAAAGTCTCCTCCCAATATTATATCATGAGGGGTGCCAGTGGCTTGCAACATCCCTTCACGATCTATAAAAATGCCCTGATCATCAGCGTTAGGTGCGTAAATATTAGCCAAAATAAGACATTGCCCCTGAATTTCTGCTAAAACAATAATGACTCTTCCTAATTGATCTTTAATCTGTTTGAGACATTTGAATTGTATATGTTTATTTATCAGTACAATGACTCCCCTAATCTTACTTGAGCCAGCACTAAAGAAAACATTTCCACCCCATATCTTCCCAAATTTTTCAGCTTTCTGCTGGGAAAGATGCGTTTCTTGAAGAAACACTATATCATATTTCTTATGCTTAAGAAAAGAAATAACTTTCCTTCTTTTTATGGGGTGCCCCAACCCATTTACATTCCATGTGGAGAGAGACAATCCACTCATATTAACATTTGACATATTGGTATAATAGAAAAAATTAATCGTGTGTCAAAAACAAGATTATACAGACCACATTCCAAAATTATTGCAACAATCAAACCCCGAAACCCCCAAACCAAACAAACAGAAAAAAGAAAAACGTGCGCATTAACCCCGCACACGACAGCGCCAACCGGCATCAATCCCTCTAAACTTAAAAGGTCCATGCCTGCCTACGAGAACCCCAATGACAACTTTGCCATCGGATTGCTCAAGTCCAGTGCTTCTGCACAAAAAACTGAAAATAATTTGTAAAACAGACCCCAGCCAATAGGCAGAATAAACACAAAGAACATACAGATTCAGTCACAAAACTGATTCGAAGGTGTGTTCCTCCACAAAACAAATTCCAGCTGATATAAAGCCATTCAGTTTCCTCGGACAGACAGACAAGTGTTCAGTGAGCCGGCTGTTATGAGTTCGGCAGTTGACGTAATCATTCTAATGTCCCTTAAAAATATTCCACAAAAACAAACTCCAGCCAACAAAGAACGAACAGATTCAACCACAACTGTCCCGAAGGAGTGTTATTCAACAAAACAAGCTCCAGCTGCTAGGCGGAACCAGCACAAAAAAACAAAAAACAGAACAGGCGACCCGGTTTCTCGAATGGTCAAGTGTGTATTGAGCGAGTCAAATTCACTCGGAGGTTGCATAAAAAAATACGCCATGACTTACTCAGTTCGTCAACTTTATAAAGGACATCCTTGTGTAAGCATGAAGATATTTTGCAGTCGTTCTTAGTATCCATTCTCAATCTGGCCGGGAACTTCAGTGTAAAAGCGATCTTCCGTCCATGCAAAAGTTTCTTCATTCCACAACACAAACTCCATCCGCTAGACGGAGCCAGCGCAAAAAGAATAAAAAATGGCGCCCAGCTTCCTCGGACAGCCAGAGTAAGTACAGCGAGTTAATCCACTCTGGAGCTACATGGAAAAACCCCAAATGGCTTACTCACCCATTGTTTTTATAAAAGACAGTGCTTGCTTTGGACGCATAAATACCCTGCGACCATCTTTCATTTCTAATCTCAGTCTGTCCGGAAACATCAGTGCAAAAGCGATCTTCCGTTGATGTAAGAGTTTCTTACATTCCTTGAACAGATCGCATTTCTCTCTTGTCGAATTCGCAAAGTCCGGGAACAAGAAAATATTGTGATTCTTCCAAGAAAGATTTCCTTTGCTCCTCGCCTCGCGTAACACAAGATCTTTATCGGATAATCTCAGAAATTTGGCCAGAATTGATCTGGGCCTGTCTCCCTCAGCAGATCTGCGAGCCTGGACTCTGTGAGCTCGCTCGATTTCCAGCTTATGGCCTGTTATGTCGAGCAGACTCAGGAAGAGCTCGTCCAGGAATTTCACCATATCTCTGCCCACTTCATGCTCAGGAATTCCAACAATTCGTATATTGTTCCTTCGATTCCAATTTTCGAGATCTTCCAATTTTTCCAAAATGGATTACAAATCTGTTTTTGACGCGGGCAGATTAGCGGATAATTCCCTTTCCGATGATTCCAGATAATCGATCCGTCTCTCAACTTCTGCCACTCTTGTGACCAACTCAGAGAATTTTGTTTCCATCGCCGTAATCGATCGACGTATTACAGCGAGATCCTCAAAGTCAGCAACAACCTTCGTCAGCATCACCGAGATGTTGGATAGTTGACGCTGAATTTCTTCTTCCGACGTGCCATCCAAATTGAGTCCCCGGTCCGCAGGCCTGCCAGAGGTTTCAGCTAGAGCACGTAAGTGTCTTTTAATGACTCCAGAGTCTGAGGATTTTGACTTCTTTGCCATGTTTACCTCAAAGAGCAAATATGTAACTGGGTGTATCAAATCTTGCCGAATTAAACATGAAAATAATTAAACTAGCAAAATGCGCAGAGCCAGTCGCTCGCACGTCTGCTTCTCGCATGCTGTCACGTGACCTCCCCGGTAAATAAGACTTTTATACTAAATTACTTTTTTGCTTTGCGTGATTTGGATTTTCTGTGTATCACTGAAATGTGGCTTACGACGGGGGTTTAAGCCATTACTCAGAACTTTTACCTCCTGACTGTAAAGTTTTTAACGCTCCTCATTTGTCAGGTCAGGGAGGAGGGTTGGCTTCAATTTTTAAAGAAAATTTTAAATGTAGGACCCTAATATGGGATGAATACAGTAGCTTCGAACTTCAATTGTTGGAACTAGAGATTGACTCTCCTTTGGCGATTTGCTGTGATATGTCGGCACCCAAAACACCACAAATGAGTGGTCATTTATAAATTTGTTTGCAGATTTTCTAGGGGGTATCACTCCAAAGTTTGATAGACTGCTTATCATTGGAGATATTAACATCCATGTGTGTTGTCCGTCAAACTCAATGGCCAAGGAATTTATTAGCCTTCTAGACTCTTTTGACATGGTAAACGGCCCCACTCACATACAGGGTTATACACTCGATCTTGTTATATCGTTTGGCCTACCTATTGATGACATCGAATTATGTGATTATGCCATCTCTGACCATAAGCCTATATTGTTTACTATTCCATTTATATGCCATACTGATAACCCTACTAAAGTTATGCGGTCTCGCATACTTACATCCTCCATGAGTAAGGATTTTTCCACAGCATTTAAGGAGGTCTCTGCTGATCTTTCTTCTCATGACCTGAGTGCCGAGGAACACCTCAGATGGCTAAACTCTGCCTGCACAAACATCTTGGATGAAATTGCTCCACTAAAGGCAAAATATTATAGACCTTCTTCTGAACCCTGGTTAAACGACACCACCAGGGGGCTTAGACAGGCCTGCAGAAGGGCTGAAAGAAAATGGAAGAAAGACAAACTCCAGGTATCCTAAGAGATGCTAAGGGACACACATCTAAATATCAGAGAGCAGAGAGATCAGCAAAGTCTAAATTTTTCTCTGACCTCATTGAAAAGAACTGCCACAATCCAAAATCTCTTTATAATACTGTAAATGCTGTTGTGAACCCCTTTGTCAATATTGTTACTGCTGAATCGTCAGATATATGTAAAAGTGTTCTTAATTTCTTTGTTGATAAGATAAGGGACATTAGACAGAACATCATCCCGTGTACTTATGATCCTTCTGTCCCCTCTATTAGCACTGCGGTTTTTAACAAATTCGAAACCATTTCATATCCAACTTTACAAGAAACTATAAGTAAGTTGAAGCCTATTGGCTCCTTTCTTGATGTGATCCCTCCATGTCTTTTTAAACAGGTGTTTGAAGTGGCTGGGCCTAGCCTGTTAAATATTATCAATAAGTGTCTTGGATTGGGAACTGTACCTGATTTTCTGAAACATGCTTCAGTTCAACCCCTCATTAAAAAGCCAAACCTAGATACTACAGTCTTATCAAATTTTAGACCTGTTTCTAAGCTCCCTTTTATATAATTTTTTTTAGAGAAAGTAGTTTTCCAGCAATTGCATAGTTTTGTTTGGAAGAAAACAAGATATTTAAAGTTTTTCAGTCAGGCTTTAGAAAATACCACTCTACGGAGACAGCTCTTGTTAAAGTCCTAAATGATGTTCTGCTAACTATTGACACTGGTTGCTCCGCAGTACTTGTGCTTTTAGATTTGAGTGCTGCCTTTGATAAAGTTGACCATACTATTCTCATTTCTCATTTAGAGAAATGCGTTGGCATACAAGGAAATGCTTTAAATTGGTTTAAATCTTATTTTAAAAATAGAAGTTTTTCTGTCAATATTGCAGTATTTTCCTCAGGCTCAGCTCCTCTTATGTGTGGTGATGCTTCCATTAGGTTCAATCTTTAAGAAATATATCTCCTATCACTGTTATGCAGATGATAACCAAATTGACTTGCCCATGAAACATTCAAAAAACTGTGTAGACTGCCTCTTTGCCTGTCTTGCCGACTTGAAGGCATGGATGTCTCTTAACTTCTTAAATTTAAACGAAAGCATGACTGAGATTATATTGTTTGGGCCTGGGGAAGCTCTAGAAACATCTAAGTTAAATTTCAGCTCTCTAGCCCCGTATGTTAAATCTTGTGTAAAAAAATTGGGGGTGTTTTTTTACAGGGTGAGCTCAAGTTTGACGAACATGTCAACTATGTTGTTAAATCTAGTTTCTTTCATCTAAGATCATTGGCCAAATTAAAGTTGTTTCTTTCTTTTAAGAATTTTGAAAAGGCAATTCATGCACTTATTACATCAAGGCTTGACTACTGTAATTCACTATATACAGAAATCAGTCAATCATCTCTTTCTCGGTTGCAAACAGTACAAAATGCAGCTGCTAGGCTTCTGACTGGTGTAAGAAAATGTGAACACATCACCCCATTTTTAGTCTCACTACCCTGGCTGCCAGTCCACCATAGAATTGATTTTAAAGTCCTCTTACTGGTATATAGTAAATCCTTAAATGGCTTAGCACCATTTTATCTTTCTGAACTCTTATCTGGGCATCACCCCAGGAGGTCTTTAAGATCTGCAAACCAGATGTTACTATCAGTACCTAGGTCTAGACTGAAATCAAGAGGAGACTGTGTGTTTACTGTAGCTTCTCCTAAGCTTTGGAATAGTCTGCCTGTTTGTATTAGAACTGCAAAAACTGTACATGTTTTTAAATCAAAGCTTAAAGTTATCTGTTTCCTATAGCTTTTAATCAATGATGTTTTCTTGTTGCATGCTATACTTTGTGATATATTTCTTTGTATTATGTTGTATGTTATTTTTACAATGTTATGTACAGCACATTGGTCAACTGTGCTCTATAAATAAAACTGACACTGACATTTTCTTTCCTTGAAATATGTCTACTTTATTCACGCAATCAACTATTTTATTCTTATAATGCTATGACTTTATTCTCGTAATTTTGACATTATTCTCAATTTTATGATTTTAATCTCATATTGCTATGACTCCATTCTTGAAACTTTATGACTTATTCTCGTAAAAGGCATAATATGAGATTATTCTCAAAACATTTCAACTTTATTCTCATAATGCTGACATTTTTCTCGAAATCGTAGATATTTAAAAAAAAATTTAAACATGGAACTAAATGCCATTGTATAAACCTAATATAATGGGATCAAAAAAAATGGGGAAATGGATTTATACTGTATTCAAACTTATGACACAATTTTCTAATTACAGGTAATGGAGAGAACTTTCCTTCTGTTACTCCTCATCAGTCTGGAGGAGTTTCAGAGTAAACCAATCGTGTGTGTGCAGTTTTATCTGTGGAGCAAACTTGTAGAATTGGATGGCTATTGGATGGCTACTGGTAGCTTTCCACTATTGTGATGTTGCTGGTTGATAAACTCTGCCCATTACAGGGTATCCCGTTAGAGATAATTCAGAAGACAGTCTTCAAAGGCTGGGAATAACCCATTTATTTTTGTTGCCACTCACAGTACTCAGTTTGCTGTCTTATAAGACTCGGGTTTAGGCACAATATGCAGTGAGTGATTCGATGAGCCTTGTGTAGCTTGATGAGTAGTATTTGTGGTTTCTATAACACAGAAAAATTTAACAACATACATCAAAATTAAGCAGATTGCTATGAAACAATACAGCATAATATCAAATAATTAAAGCAATAAATGTATACATGAACACTGTTACTGGTTAAAGGTGCAATATGTAACAATTTTCACGTAATATTCACTTTTTTTTTTTTTTTTGCCAATGTGTGAACGGCTTGTAACGCAGCTTAAAAAATAAGCCCTTCCCGGACTTCCTAGGTTGCCTATTAAAGCCTGTAGACTGATTTTCATGCGAAGGGAGCAGGTCGCTTTTGCCGGGAAAATCCAAAGGATGTGACATTTATGCGCACTCCCGAGAGCCTTGCCTCAGTAATCGCTTCTCTTCCGCTATTCAACAGTGACAACAAACAGCAACACTAGGTAACGTTATCTTAGAAATGGAATCCAGCAAACGTCCGGCTCCCAGCACAACACCGACTCATATACAAACTCTGAGTAAGCCAAAAAAAAAACATTTATCTACTGAATCCTGTCTGGCTAAGCAGGAACGTGATCATGGTCAAGTGAAAACTAGAGTGAACATCGGCTGGGCATTTGTTTCCTGGAGGGACCTTTGTTCGGTTTTGGGGATCAAAACCGACCCTGAACTGGCATTCTTCTTATTGGACAGGTAAGCTTACATAACTGCAAAGCATGTGAAATATAGTGCCATAAGGATTAATCTGTGCAATTTTAGCTAAACTACAATAACACATTAAATGAATGCTAGACAATGTTCAAGATAATGCAAAAAGACCCATTCATTAGTGTAACATAACTTGGTTATACAGAAAATATATACATTCTGTTATTATAAAACAATAGCGCATCGATATATCAAAGTGTCAGTTGTGATGGAATCACATCAATACTGAATTGTGTCAACATATTTATAATGTACACTCTCTTTTATAAACAGCTACTGTCATCATCAACCAAATTTAGCTAACAGCTATTGATAAAGCTGGCTAGCTATCTAACGCCGACATAGGCTATTGTATAAAAGCAGTCAATGTATCATGCAAAGAAAAGTGATTACTTCAAACTACAGTCTCACATAGTCAGACCTATATCCACACTTTGTTTTAGCCCTGTTCCAGCACTGGAGAGTCAAATATAATATACAGTCTCAAAGTCTGTAGTAAAACAATCATAACTGTGTAATTTTAATTATGCTACCTCATCTGTCTGCATGATGCCGGTGAATCACGTTCAGTCTCTTGAACGTTACGTCGTTGTATCGGTCGATGCTCGCTCGCTCGCGCCCCTATGGAGTGTGTGCATGAGCGTGAGCACGAGCAACAGGTAGCTGGCTGCAGTTCACATAATGGCCACAGGTGTCATTAATATCAAGGGTTTCTGAATCTTACATACTGCACCTTTAAGAATCATTATCTCTTCCATTATCACATTTGAGGATAAACTGCCATGATCAGTGTATTGTTGTCTGCAGTAGTCCAGAGCCTCTTCCCATGTCTTATTCTGCTGCACCAGGTTCACATTAAAGTCCTTCATACAATAAAATGGTATAGACTGAGTGCAAAGATTATCATACATTTTAGCAAAGTTTTAATGTACAGAAACACATTTTTCATTGACATTATTTGGTTCTCTGGTATACCATTCGTCAATAGTTGCCACGTCGCCTGCAGACCACTTCCAGTTTTTGGGGGTGATAGCATCTCTCTGAAGTCCAATACAGTAATAATCATATGATTTCTGAATTATTGGAGAATTCTTGTAGATCTTGTCTGCTGACGGTGGACAGATCCTTATAGTGTGCTCTGCAGTACATCTGAGAATCGTGCCAGTTCTTATACTCTTTCACATAAAAATGTTTTCTAAAGAGACTGGTGTTGAGTCCAAAACGACTCAAAAGAAGGAGCAAAGTGACTGTAGTCTTCATTTTGATATAGGTGATCTCCCAATGCAGCTTTTCTGTAAGTTCAGCAGTAATTCCTGAACTGAAGAGGGGAATGATATTCCATATGTATTTGATGATAAAAAAAAGACACCTTTTCTCAAATTTCTGACTTGAACTGACCAATAAAAATAGTCTGACAGTGTTAGGCTCCTCCAACATTACATTAACAAATGTTTTCTTCAGATGTGGACAACAGGTCAATTTGAGGCAAAGCAGATGACTGAAAGGTATACCTCCAAACAAATATAGGAAAAATAGACTGTGTCATGGAAAATAGCTTGGAAAGGTGTTGAATGGGAAAAAAAAGTCTGTAAAATGAGTTTGTTTACTCTTAAATCCTCATGATACCATCACCATTTGTTACAAAGTTCTTAATCAGAAGATAATGAACTTTGTATAAATGTTCAGAGTAAATTCCCTAGTACAATTATAAATAATATTCTGATGGTAATCTTTGTGATCTAATTTAATTAATCTATTTTATTTAGCAATTTGTAATTTACAGTATACTGTATATACAGTATTTATCAAAATATATTGTAATATTGTACATTTGCATCAGAGTATTAAAAGAGTGATGCCCTTTTTTAGAAACAACTTGAAGAGTAGGATCAACCCATCCTGCAGACAAAGTGATCATCTAGAGCCCTGACGTGATGGGTGGGCCCCACGAGACCAAATCATAAATTCCAGTGCAATCTCCATATGATGGAGACTGCCAAAATTATAGACCTTAACACTGAACACACAAACCATAATACAACAACAACAAAAACAAAACAAACAAGCTAACAACTACAGCAAAAAAGAAACATTAGCCTATTGAGTAAAAGATGATCTCTGAATAATTACTACATGCTGATAACTGAAAAAGACAAAAATACAGCAATGACAGCCAGGGATGGACTGACCATCAGGAGCACAGGGAATTTTCCCAGTGGGCTGGTTGGTCGAGTAGTGGGCCAATCGGTGAAACAATCAAGCGCTGTCATTTACTGCTGCGCATGGAAAACACCAGAAGCCAAATACTCCAAAAGTGTGACGAAAAATCATGACCTGATTAAACCGTGCAGCTTTAGTTTCTGCATGTGTTTAGGATATTGTTTTTCACTACAAATTCCATACTTTATTTTTTATTGATTTATTTTAGAAACCATAATTACATCTAATGTGAAGCATTGTTTACCTGTAATTACCATAATCTAACTAATACCACAGTTAAACTTTGGATACTATTCAAGAACTATAGTACATTTTTATAAGTGCAATATGGGGAATTTAACAAAAGAGCGAAAAAGCTTGAAGCCCCATGAATTAAGGAATAATCTATGACTTTTTCAGCTCTGTTAATACGTTAATTTCTAATGACTAAAGGAAAAAATTTAATTCAATAATTAAGAGCCTGATGAAAGATCAATATCACTACTGTCAGAATGTTTGAACATAGCCCTACATAAATTAGGTGTTAATCTTTTTACAGATTATATTATAGATAATATCAGTAAATTTCTTTTTGCATCCCAACTCAAAAGCAATGCTTTATTGTCAAATGTGCATTTCTATGTGACAAAAATAATATGTGTGTTCACAGGGAAACGCATGGGCCAGATGGGCTGGATTTCTCCAGGGCAGAATTTTAGTCCCAGTCCAGGCCTGGTAACAGCACAAGGAAAAAAGAAAACAGTAAATCAATACATAGGAAGTATTCAGTGTAATGAATTCATACTATTGTATATTGTAGGGTACTCAAGTACCAAAACTGTTACAGTTTATTTATTATTTAGTTATGCACATAGTTCTGCCCCAGTTGTTGTTTGTTTACATTACATCTGTTCTGCTAAAAATGTATACAGATAGTATGTGCTCATACTTTTTTATGGCTCACTCTTTTTAAACAGAAAGTATGTTTGTAATGTTTGCAGTGGTTGTATAAAAATAAAAATACTTTTACACTGGTTCTAGGCCTACATGGGCCAGCCCTGCTTGAGATGCAAATCAGGTGATTGTTTACATTACAAAATATTTTAGTAACAAAACAAATTCTGATTTGCATCAGAGATGTGAGGTGTAAACAAAAAAAACAACAAAAAAAAAAGGAACATTTTCCTTCAGAGCGGTAAACATCAAATTTACATGTTCCATCCACATTTTCATTTCTGTGTGAAGGAACAACCACAGTAAAATAACAGGCATAAATTACTGAGAAATATCACAACTAAATGAATGAATAATTTAATAAAGACACAATATGGCCAGCTATTTTATTTATCTTTGCTAGACCAATGAAAATATTTCCTTAATGAGATAGTTCACCCAAAAATGAAAATGCTCTCATCATTTACTCACCATCATGCCATCCCAGATGTGTGTGAATTTCTTTCTTCTGCTGAACACACACACACACACACACACACACACACACACAAACACAAAGATTTTAAAAAGAATATTTCAGCTCTGTAGATCCATAATATACAAGTGAATGGTGACCAGATCTTTAAATGCCCAAAAGACAGTATGAAAGTAATCCATAAGTCTCCAGTGGTTAAATCCATGTCTTCTGAAGTGATATGATGGGTGTGGGTGAGAAAGGACCAATATTTAATGTATTGTTTTATCTGTAAATCTACACTTTCACTTTTACATTCTGGTGTGGAAATGACTTTCACTTTCACATTCAGCCACCTACTGGTTGGGGCTGGTCAAAGGTGATTGATAGTAAAAAAAATAAATTAAAAAAAAGGACTTAAATATTGATCTGTTTCTCACCCACACCTATCATATTGCTTCAGAAGACATGGATTTAATCACTGGAGTCTTATTTATATAGCACATTTAAAAGCAATGGAAGTTAACCCAAAGTGCTGCACAATTAGAAAAACATAAAATATATAAACAAACACAAAAAAATAAATGTACTTTTAATTCAAAAAGAAAGGGGAAAAAAAATACAACCTCAATTTGTCATAAGCTATAGAGGTGGGTTTTTAAGCTCGTTTTAAACATTTGAATAGAGGGAGATGCTCTAATGTGAAAAGGCAGGCCACCATTCACTTGCATTGTATGGACCTACAGAGCAGAGATATTCTCCTAAAAATCTTAATTTGTGTTCTGCAGAGGAAAGAAATTCATACACATCTGGAATGGCATGACGGTAAGTAAATGATGAAAGAATTTTCATTTTTGGGTGAACTAACCCTTTAAGGTGCCAAAGCAGGATCAACGTTGCTAATAAGGCAAGCTGAGTGATATAGAAAGTGAAATATTATACAAAATATAGGACAATGTAGCCTACGATCCTTAATATGGCAATCACAGAGTACTGTAAGAGAACTAATCACCAGACTGCCAAAAACTAATGTTTTTAACCCACAAGCTGAGCAGAGACAGAGAGTGAAACAAATTAGCAAAGATGAAACCAATAATTATAACTAACAGTTGAATTCTGATTACATCATCATGTTCAGAAGTTAATAAATAGCAAAGCATTTCTGCTAACCTAGTAAGATTCATTTAACAGTTACTTAATTAAATGATGCCCTCCTGACACAGAGAAAGTTGAGCCTCCGATCACAGTCTCTGGGCTTCCAAACCTTCTCATTTCTATTTAAAACTCCACACCGCTGACTCATAGCAGGACACTGGAGCTCTCCCTCCGCAGACCAGGACGTATAGTCAACATCATCTCCATTTACCCAGAACCAATGACCAGCTAAAAAGCGCAGGCCGGTCCAAACATCTTCTGTCTGGGCTGCTGTGATCGTATTCCTTGCCTCTGCCATAATCATCTCAATGTTTATAATGGCCAGATCAATGTAGTGCTGTCTGCAGTAGTCCAGAGCCTCTTCCCATGTTTTTTCCTGCTGCACCAGGATCAGCTCATAGACCTCCATACAATAAAAGGGTATTGTCCAAGAACAATCACTATCATATAAATGAGACATATAAAGAAAACCACATCTTTTATAGTAAATGCTGTGTTCTCCATATCCCCATCCATTAATTGTTGCCTTCCCACCTTCAGACCAATTCCACGTTTTTAGGTTGACATCTGTCTGAAGTCCAAGCCAAATATAATAGTAATAATTAGAGAGTGGTTCTAGATCTTGACTGTTGACAGTGGACAGATCATCATAGTGCTCTCTGCAGTACTTCTGTGCATCATGCCAGTTCATAGCCTGATTCACAAAATAGTGAAATCTGTAGACACTGGAGTTCAGTCCAAAGAAACTCAAAAACAGGAGCACAGTGCCTGTAGTCTTCATTCTGAAATATGTGATCTCCCAATGCAGCCTTTCTGTAAGCTCATCAGTAATGCCAGAAAAGAAGATGGGAATGGTATTAAACATGCATTTGATAATAGCACTGACTTGTTACCACACCTTTTCACAAATTTCTGACACAAACTGACCAATAAAAACAGCAAGTCTCTGACATTGACAGTGACCTTAAAAGTATTAGTCTCCTCAGGCATTACATTAACAAATTGTTGTGGCCTACAGGCTTATTTGTAGGCAAATCAGATGACCCAAAAAAATTAAAATAAATAAATAAATAAACAACAACAAAAAAATGGTACAGTACATGGTTTGGAAATGCCTTGGAGGCAAACACTGTGTGTGTTAAAATAGTTAGTTTACTCTTAAAATCACCATAATCTCCATTTCTGATAAGACATTCTTCACTGGAAGATATGGGCATTGTAGAAATGCGCAGAGCATATTGCCTAATGTAACGATTAGAAATAGTTGTCTTACATGAGCATTACTTATCATACCAATATCTGTGAGATATAGGCAATGTATATAAGTAAGCCCTCCACACAAACTTCATCTCATATGTACTGTAGATGTGCAACAGTTTGGTTCGCTTATAACATGGATTGAGATCTGAAACAGAAGAGCACTTCACCAGATCTTAAATGAAAAGCCTTAAAGGAATAGTTCACCCAAAAATAAAAATTTGCTGATAATTTACTGATGCTGATACATCCAAGATATATCTGAGTTTCTTTCTTCATCAAAACAGAATTTAAGATTTTTAAGATTTCATTTCAGGCCTCCTCCTTTAAACAATGCAAGTGAATGTACTCCATTTTTTGATGGTCCAAAATGCATATTTAGGGTGCATCAAAATAATCCACACGACTCCAGTCGACAAATAAAGTTCTTCTGAACCCAAACGATTGATTATTTTTACAAACAAAACAATACTTATATACTTTTTAACTACAAATGTTCGCTTCCATACATCTCTGTGACGCACGCTCATAAGAGGGATGACGTAAGCTCGTTGGTAAGGTCACGCATCACGTGGAGGAGGAGGCAGGAAGCGCATCAATGTTTACAAGAGAAACTTGCACAGACCACAGACCAAGTGCCGTTCACAAACCAAAACAGTCCAAAACTATTTCAAAACAATATAAAATAAAATAAAAAATAACTTCCAAATAATAATAAAAAAACATTACTGCAGTAAATAACTATCCTTTATTTTGGAGCAATGCCGTAGCATTATCTACTTGTACCTTTTCTTTAGCAGAAATATATAGGCTATTTGACTGTCAGGAATTCAAGCCACACAAGTTGTAGTTAGTGAAACCAAGTGCGTGAGCATTTACTGAGATTCACAGGATTTACACAGTGAGATCAATGGTACAGGTGATATCACAGAAGAGAAGCTTCACATCTAAAGAAGAGGTAACAGGCAAAACAACAGGGTAAGCACTAAACAGATATCGACGAAGATCAAGAGCAAATACAGACAGTTAAATAAACACTGCGAGTCCTTTGTGTGAGACTTGACAGTGAAGTGGCGTGAAGGTGAGTTATTTATGCAGGCATTGATGAGCGAGTGAATTGAGTGCAGGTGCGGTGAATTAGAAATCAGGTGATGAGGAGCGGAGTGCTGAGGGAGGTGCAGAGCCCGAGGGAGGCGTGACAATGACAAAGTTTTCACACAAACCTGAGTTCGCTGGAAAAACAGCACGGGCACAACCGATGAATTCAGATATTGACCCTTTGTTTCTTTCGATGATCTGAAATCCTCAGGGGTAAAATGTTCACTGCACACCCTTCAATATTTGAGGGAATGTAGGGGTGTACTGATATCCAGGTTCAGTGCGATAAGCCAGAGCTTCAATCGCTCATGATCATGTATATGCAATCGATGAAAAGTTAATATTTTTCCCAGCGTGCTTTTTCTTTAGGGTTTCTGAAGGTTGAAGCATCCAGGATACACACACCAAATGACCATTTTGAACAATACACTTATACAAATTCAAATCTACAGCAAATACAATTAAACTTTTGCACAGTGCTCCTTCTCTTGTAAACAATGGTGTGCTTCCTGCCTCCTACACGTGATGCATGGCCTTACCAACGAGCTTACGTCATCCCTCTTATGAGCGCGCGTCACAGAGATGAACGGAAGTGAACATTTGTAATTAAAAAGTATAAGTATTGTTCTGTTTGTAAAAATAATCAATCGTTTGGGTTCAGAAGAACTTTATTTGTCGACTGGAGTCATGTGGATTATTTTGATGCACCCTAAATATGCATTTTGGACCGTCAAAAAATGGAGTACATTCAGTTGCATTGTTTAAGCGCGTACCTGCATTAGCGCTCAAACATTAGCCGCCTGTCAATCAAACAGCACGCAGCTACAGACGTCAGGAAATAAAAAGTCAATCTTTTATATTTTATCTAGATCAACCAACCAGTGGTTGTCTTGCTATTGCGATTGATGTAATGAACACCACTGGTCTAGATGTAGAATACAGGCTAAGTATAGAAAATTACTCAAAAGTTTATCATCGATATCGTGGACATCTCTCTTTTTTTTCAGATAAACATCAAGATTGTTTTATCGCCCAGCCCTATTGATAACATTGCCTTAATCTCTCACATCAACCCAATAATCTCAGTGATAGATAGCTAATTTACAGGCTACATTATAGACACACAGAATCTAGTAAGCAGAAATATAAAATTTACCTCGATATGTTTCTTAAAATTAGAGGCAGGATTAATGCTGATATCTGGCTTGAGCAAGTTAAACTCACATGACACAGTCAAGCAATTGGCCTTTTTTACTGTGAAAATCCCTTTCAGGTGCAGCCGTGATGTTCAGGTGCTGAAAATGTGTTTGAGGCATCCATAACTGTTGGCGCCAGATCAACAACTGCCGTTCAAGTTTTTTTTTAGGTGTGATTTGATTGGATGGGAGTCAGGAGACTCTCTCTAAACAATCATGTTGATAGATAAAAATGAAATCAGCACAGGGAAGTAGCAAATACAGACTGTGGGAAAATAGCGCATTAAAAGTACAGTTACAGCACTTCAAATGTACTCAAGTAAAAGTATACCATTTTTAAACTACTTAAAGTACAATTAATGGGAAAAAGTAGTTAATTACAGTAATGTGAGTATTTGTAATTCGTTACTTTACACCCCTGTAAATCAATCAATTTGACATTTTGACACATAGTATAGGTTATAACTACTTACATGCTACTCATGATTTAAAGTAGTTAAGCTACAGTCAAGCTACCCTTTTGAAAAAGTAGCTAGCTACACTACAAGCTACTTTCAAAAAGTTTCTAGCTACATTGAAGCTACTTAATTAGGCAAAACAAATATTTTGCAATGTTACTATCAAACTAATAATAATAATAACACAATTTACACTTAACATTTATTAATTAATAAATGTTTTAATTAAATACAATAAATGTATTTAAATGTATTCAATAAATTTAATGTATTTAATACATTTAATGAATAGAAACATTAACACTTTTCAGTCCTCCTGCCCAGGAGTAGCATCTTTCCCTAAAGAAAACATTTTTATGACAAACTGTCCTTGGCCTGACATTTTGTGCTTATCACATAATATTTGGTATGGATAATATATGAATAGAGACTAGGCTTGTTTCGAGGCAATTTTGAAATCCTGGCCGGATGCTTTTTTCAGGTCCAAAAAAGACGACATGTCTGGGAAAGAAATGACGTATGGTCATCCTGTAATAGATAGTAGCATAATAATACATGGCATAAGAAATAATTGATTTTACTAGACATTTTATTTATTTTACATGAAAATAATAGTTAATTAAATGCTAAGAAATAGAGAAAATGTATTATTAAATAGTTGCATTATAGGAATTATTTATCTCGCTGCTCCCAATAACGTACAGATAATCTCTCAATATAATAACTTATATTAGTTTATTTAAAAAAGTAAAAATGAAGTGTCTGAAACATTCTCGGTGTTCTTTCATCATTCTCAGATTTACTGTGGTTGATCACTCTTCGTAACCATCAGACAGCCTCTTCTTATCCAAGTGAGCTGTAAAGTGTCTGATTTAACAGTAGATGGCGGTAATGCACTATTTTAGTTTGTGATCTGCCTACAAAAGAAGAAGATGCTGCCTGATTCTGAGCAGTAGCCAGAACTACACTGCGTCACTACCAGATCATCAGACGTTTTGCCGGTAGAAGTTTGGATTCTACGCAATTAAGAAGGCAATTAGTTATAATCTGATCAACATGATGTAGCATTTGGTCACGCTATACTGCTACTTGAGGGAAAAAGTAGCTCGCCACTCGAAAAGCTACACTGTTTTAAAAGTAGCTGAGCTACTGTCACGCTACTGAAAAATGTAATTAAGTTAGTTGCGTCACTACTTATAGTTAGTTACTCCCCAACACTGGTCATTCAAAAGGGCAAGTCTCTCAGCAACCTTGTGTTCAGCATATTCCCTGGCTTTTTCATGAGCTTCTCTCAATCTGTCTTAATGAATCACTAACCAATCATGTTTTCTGTCCACAGTTTGCTCTTGACCTAGCAGTGCATCTACTGGAAGATCTGGGTCGACTCCAAACAGCAAGCATTGTGGTGAATATCTAGTGGTTGCATGTGGTGTTACATTATAAGCATAAACCAACTCAGGAAGGTGTTCTGTCCAATGCCTTTTCTTTTCAGGGGGAAGTATGCGTAAAAGATCATGGAGCGTTCTGTTAAAGCACTCGCACTGAGCGTTACCCTGAGGCCGATAGTGTGTGGTGCGGGATTTCTTTAAACCATACATTTTACACAGCTCAGCAATCACGTGGCTTTCAAAATTTCTGCCCTGATCAGAATGCAGTCGTTCAGGCACACCATATTTCATGAACCACTCTTTCAGAAGGATATTGGCAGTGGTATCAGCCCTCAGATCCTTGGTTGGAAATGCCTTTGTGAACTTTGTGAAAACATCAGTCACAATTAACACATTCTCACAGCCATCAGAGGCAGGTTCAAGCACAGTAAAATCTACTGCCACTACTTCAAGGGGCCTTGAAGCCAGAAATGGAGAATGTATCCTTAGCTGTGGCATCTTGGTTAAGATGCACCTTTGACACTTTCTGATCCACTACTACACATCATTATACATGCCAAGCCAGAAGCATCATTGCCTCAACAGTTTTAGCGTACGCTCAATGCCCTGATGTCCCATACAGTCATGGACACTTTCAAGGACCTCTTCTTTAAGACATGAGGGTAAGAGCAGCTGTTGACATTGACCACGATGTTGGTCATTCACAATGTGATAAAGCAAGCCATCCAGCTCTCTAACACTCTTCCACAGCTTTATCAGTGACAGTATAGACTTTGATAGACCAGATCTCTCATGAGTGGTGGGCTTTTGTTTACGTTCCCAAAAGGTTCTGAAAGAACTGAGAGTGGGATCTTTCATTTGAAAATCTTTCAGTTCAGCTGTTGTATAACCTGGCAGTGTAGGCGTTCATCCATGAGGGTTACTGCTTTCCTCTACTCCACACCCTAAAGCACAAATCTGTCTAACTCTACAGCACTTTTCACCAGCCATCACTAAGTTAGGCTCTAAGGCTGATCCTTTGTTTATTATATTGCAGATGGCAATGCAGTCATCATATTCAGCATCCTCAGTAGTGGCAGGCTCCCCTGCTAATGGCTGTCAAGAGAGGGCATCAGCAGCTACATTATGCCATCCTTGGTGGTATTTCACTTCAAAATCAAAGACTGCTAATTGAATGATCCATTTTTGCTCAGTTGCACCGAGCTTGGCTGTCTTTAGATGGCACAGAGTATTGTTATATGTGATGACCACAAACTTGGAACCCAGCAAGTAACCACAGAATTTTTCAAAGATAGCCCACTTGAGGGCCAGTAGCTCAAGCTTAATGCTACTGTAATTTCTGTCATTCCTTTCTGTTTTACTAAGTCTCCTACTGGCATAAGCTATGAATCTCCTACACTCACCCTGCTGCTGGTATAAGACAGCACCCAGGACTTCACAGCTCGCATCAGTCTCCAATGTGAAAGGAAGATTGAAATCTGCATACCCTAATACAGGAGTAGAAGTAAGCTTCTCCTTAAGCAGCTCAAATAGTGATTGACATTCTGATGACCACAAAGCACTAAACTCTCTCTTTGTTGCGCAGGTTCACTAAATCATGGAGGGGGGGGGCGGCAATTCTAGAAAAACCATCAATGAACCTTCGGTAGTAACCACAGAACCCTAAGAACAAGCGTAATTCCTTAACTGTACTGGGAATTTTCCATTCCATTTACCTGGATCAGTACCAGTATCTCGAGCTGAGATCTGAAGACCTAAGAAAGTTACTTCTTGCTGCAAGAAATAACACTTTTCAGTTTAACTTTGAGACCTGTTTCTTTTAGTCTGTTAAAGACTACTTCCAGTCTCTGTAAGTGCTCAGGGAAAGTGGGCAAGTACACCAGTATGTCGTCAAGGTACACTAGCATGATCTGAAAAATTTGATCAACCACAGAACCTGCATAAGACGTTGAAACGTTGAAGGTCCATTGCAAATCCCAAAGGGCATCTGAGAATACTCAAAGATCCCAAATGGAGTCGTAAATGCAATCTTATGCCTGTCTCACTCGTGGACAGCAACCTGATGATATCCACTTACTAAATCAGTGGAAGAAAAAACTTTGCTCCTTGTAGTGCATCAAAGATTTCATCTATCCTAGACAGAGGAAATGTGTCTTGTTTGGTCTTTGTGTTCAGCTGCCTGTAATTGACACAAAGCCTGAGACTGCCATCAGTTTTCCTAACTAGCACGATTGGTGAAGCATAAGCACTTGTGTGTTCTTGGATCACTCCTTTCTTAAGGAGTTTGGTGATTTGTTTTCTGACTTCCCTATACTGAGTAGGTGAGATACGCCTATAAGGCTGTACCGGTGACATCATCCACCACGTGAATCTCATGTTGCACTTTGTCTGTAAAACCGAGGTCTTCATCCTCGAGAGCAAAAACATCATAGTACTTCATCAAGAAATCACTCAGGGCTGCCTGGTGTTCAGGAGTACCACCAATGTTTAGCTTGTTGAGAAACTTTTTGGAGGTTTTTGGAATTTTTTGTTCCCTTGACCATTACCATTGTAATTGATGAAGCAAGTATGTGTACCATGTCTTTTCCAGCCACTCTGTCTATGCTTCGCTTCTCTAGACTGCTGGCACTCTGCATATGCTGAAATGCCTCCCTCCAGTCAGACTGAAACTCTCCACCTAGGGTAGTATCAAACTCTGCATGAACCAGTTGTCTACATCTGTTATGATATGCCAATGATGGCTGGTACAGCAGAAGAGTTTTGTGAGTCTCCAACAACTAGAAAAAAACACTCTGGTACGGTAATACCCATGGTTTCAACCTCCAACTCAAGATAACCAAGGTAAGGTATGTCTAAACCACTGGCAGCTGTAATCTTCAGCCAACCTGCTGTGGACAGCACATCTTCTTCCTCCCCAGACAGGTGTTCTCTGAAGAAACTCTCAGAAATTGTACTGACTTGGCTTCCTGTATCAAGTAAATAAGAGGCCAATACTCCACTAATCTTTAGATTAGCGACAGGATATTTTCCCACAACACGCTGGAGTAGTCAGTCAAGTCAAGCATCGAGCCTGTGGACTGCCCTTGCACTGCCTGGCTCACAGCAAGCGAGGGTGTATATTTCCCTGCTGCACTGATGATTTAGCATTCTCTGTGACAGTCTGTTTGTTTTTCCTTTACACACCTCTTAGCTATGTGTCCTACACCACTACACCGGAAATATATTGGCTGGCCATCATCTGTAATCCTTGGATGCATCTTGGGTTTACAATGAGCCACAGGTTCTGACTTAGTTAGGGTTTGGCAATTCGCTCTGACAACGATTCGATTAGATTAAAATTTTCTACCTAATAAATTCGATGCATTGTGAAGTATCGTGAAATCTGAAATCTAAAAACAGTAATTACAGATGATGTCATGTGCAGGCAGATATGATCCATGTAACACAGGAAATGTGGTAACCTTGAGTTCCCTATTCATTTTGGGAAAGGGAAAGAGACATCTAAACAGAGAAGACTCCGCTTGTCAAGCCCGTTTACGAGAATTCAATCACATTGTCATGCAGGACTGTTTGTGGCACTTGCTGCGAAAGATAAAATTGTTTGATCTTTTCACGACTGCCGCATTTCATTGACCATTCACAGGGTGACTGTAATCAACTGGTTAGTTCCCTTCAGAACAGTCTGCAATAGCTCTCTATTTGTAGCATTTGCTATAATTCGCTAACTCTTCACAGCCATGTCTGCCCACCAGTCACATTTATGGTTAAACTGTTTTACAGAGAAATGACACATTTTGTGGAGATACAAAAGCAATATTAACATAATATATCATAATCTGGGTGGAAGGCAACAACAAATTACCATGCAAACAGTTTTGAATAATGACAAGGAAAGCCAAACTTGGCAGTATCCATCCATCCATCTATCCATCCCATCCATCCCTCCCATCCTATGTAGGTTCAGGGGGTGAACTCGGATGTATAAAAATTTCAAAGTGTGCTTTCTTGCCCTTTAATTTTGCGTGCTCTGCTCCGTGTCTGCTGCAAGATAGTTAGTGTAATATGAAACGGACACATTGGGTATTAGTATATAATGATAATGATAATAATGATTCTTACATTTCGTAATCGATACATCAACATTCCTTTAAAAGTTCGATGCATCACGATGCATTTTTCCACCCCTAGACTTGGTGCACTGCAAAGTGAGTTTCTCGACAGCTTGTGTTAGCTCTCCTATAGCTTTTTCTTGTTCTGCTACAATTTTTAAAACTTCTTCAAGAGTGGCAGGGTTTTTCTCAGATAGACCAACAGCAGCGCACTGAGCTTCTGCTGTCTCAGACACAACACTTCTGTTGCTGACTAATTTTGTTACATGAGATTTAGGATATTCTAAAGACCACATAAGGGCTTCATCTCACACTTCAATAGGTATTGACTGTGGCTTGTCTCTCACAAGTTTACGAAGCTCCCTTCTAAGGCCTGTGTCCCTAATCCCCTCAATGAATTAATCTCGGATTGCCAAATTCACATTTGATATTGCATTTGATGATTGTTTCAGGATAGAACTCAAAATTTGAGACAAAGCATGAGAGTAAGTATGAGCATCCTCGCCTTCTATTTGTTTATGGCTATATGTTTGCAATAACTGAGACACACTGTGCTTTTCTCGAAAAGCTTCTCTCAAGTACACAAAGAGGTCACATGGTCGCTTTGGTTCATTCTCCATCCGTAATCTGACCTCTTCTAAGGCTGCACCCTTTAGGAGGGAGAGTGCCAGGTCATACAGTGTCCTCAGTGGTCTGATTTCAAGCATGTAGTACCCTGTCACCTTCGTCACTGAACTCATCAACATGTCTCCCATCTTTTATGAAATGACCACTAAATGGTTGAATGTAATGCTCTCTTGGCACATATACATAAGACCTGGTTGGCTCTCTACTCAAATTGGCAAAAGCTGCCATGATCTTGTCATGCTTTTTGTTGAGTTCTTGAATCTGTCCCTGAACATCATGCATACTACTACCTGCACCATGTTCATCATCAGTGTTTTGTAATACTGTACTATCTTCATCAAATTGTGACATTTTGAAAAGTTCAAATTATCTCAGTTCAACTCAGTCAAAAAGTTAACTTGTGGGCAAAACAAAAAGTCTCTTAATCAGTCCGTAATTTTTCTTTTTTCTTTTCCTGTAGTCAAAGGATATTGCTGAATGTCTGTATAATACTTCTATTTTCTCTTGTAGACAGTCACTTAATAGGTGTCTCATCGAACAGAACTTAGCGTAATCAGGCGCTTTGAGTTTTTGTACTTATTTGAAAAATGAAAAATTGGATTACAATTCAGCAGTTTTCTGACAATTTGTAAATGTGACTCAAAAAGAACAATGTCCCAAATGAGAGAAAAATGATTCAGTAAATTTCAGCACAATGAAATTCAGTAGAAAGAAATATGGTACAATGAAATAAGGTAGAGGCTAATGTCAAAAGAAAATACAAACAGGGCATTAGCTTAATCATAACTTCAACACATACTTAATACATGCTTATATCATTCACAGCATTTTATGCATTTAACACATGCTTAAACACTCACAGTATTTTATGCATTTAACACATGCTTAAATACTCATGCAATGCATTTTATGCATTTCTAACCAGGCTTCAAGGACATGTATAACAGTTTAAAACAATAGAATTCTCATATTTTCACATATAACAAATATTATACTTATTTGGAAAACACTCTGGGCTATAAATCATTAAATAATATATGATTAATACTAAATTTACATACCCAGTTCTTGCACATGTGCACAAACGTGGTCAAACTCCACACATGCAATCTATATGCAGCCTTCAAAAATGATCCAGAACAAACACTCAGTTTTAACATTCAACTCTTCTGAGCACATATTTAATGCAATTTATCAGCATTTTGTGTAAAATATGATATTTACCTAAAGAATTATCAACCGATGAACAAAACTTGGAGCTCTCTTGCCCAACATATGCTCTCACATTCTAACCAGCACATGTCAGAATCAGAAATCAGAATAAGCTTTTTTTTGCCAGGTATGCAAAAGTATGCACATACAAGGAATTTGTCTTGGTGACAGAAGCTTCCTGTGCACAAACAATACAACAACAAGACAAAGATAATAATAAATAAATAGAATAAAAATAAAAAGTGAATAGAAAATATAAGTAGATATAGAAATACATAATAAGACAAATATATATATATATATATATATATATATATATATATATATATATATATATATATATACGTATGTACAAATACAAATCTGTGATATACAGATGTGAGGGAATGTATGGCAGAAGAGCCATAAATAAAAAGAGCCTATTTATAAATATAAATAAACTAAGCTGTGTATTGCACATAATTATAACTCAATGGGGCAGTTTTAACTGTTCATGAGATGGATAGCCTGAGGGAAAAGACTGTTCCTGTGCCTGATGGTTCTGGTGCTCAGTGCTCTGTAGCACCTGCCACAAGGCAACAGTTCAAAAAGGTAGTGGCCTGGGTGAGTGGTGTCCAGGGTGATTTTTCCAGCCCTTTTCCTCACTCTGGAAGTGTACAGTTCTTGAAGGGAGAGCAAGGGGCAACCAATAATCCGCTCAGTAGTCCGAACTGTCCTTTGTATTATTCTGATGTCCGATTTCATAGCTGAACCAAACCAGACAGTTATTGAAGTGCAGAGATCAGACTCCATGACTGCTGAGTAGAACTGTATCAGCAGTGCCTTTGGCAGGTTGAACTTCCTCAGCTGGTGAAGAAAGTACAAACTCTGCTGGGCCTTTTTCACAGTGGAGTCAGTGTAGGTCTCCCACTTCAGGTCCTGTGAGATGGTAGTAGGGCTGGGCAATATGGCAAAAAATATTATCACAATATTCTTTTTCATATCATTTGATATCAATATTTATCACAATATTCATTCACATCTATACATTGCACATTTTTTTGAATTTCCAATTTGGCAGAAGAAGAGGAGAAAACAAAATCCTAAACAGTCAAAATAGTCTATACAAAACTGCGTTGGGGGCCCAGAGACAGTCAAAGCAGTGGTGTCTGAGGGATCTTTTATTAAAATATGACAATATTTTATAGAGTTTATCAATCGAGTGCAGTTGGATATGAATGTTAAAAGATTATCTGTTCATTTTGAATCATAATGACAGTATATACAGGTGCATCTCAATAAATTAGAATGTCGTGGAAAAGTTCATTTATTTCAGTAATTCAACTCAAATTGTGAAACTCATGTATTAAATAAATTCAATGCACACAGACTGAAGTAGTTTAAGTCTTTGGTTCTTTTAATTGTGATGATTTTGGCTCACATTTAACAAAAACCCACCAATTCACTATCTCAAAAAATTAGAATATGGTGACATGCCAATCAGCTAATCAACTCAAAACACCTGCAAAGGTTTCCTGAGCCTTCAAAATGGTCTCTCAGTTTGGTTCACTAGGCTACACAATCATGGGGAAGACTGCTGATCTGACAGTTGTCCAGAAGACAATCATTGACACCCTTCACAAGGAGGGTAAGCCACAAACATTCATTGCCAAAGAAGCTGGCTGTTCACAGAGTGCTGTATCCAAGCATGTTAACAGAAAGTTGAGTTGTGGAAGAAAAAGATGCACAACCAACCAAGAGAACCGCAGCATTATGATTGTCAAGCAAAATCGATTCAAGAATTTGGGTGAACTTCACAAGGAATGGACTGAGGCTGGGGTCAAGGCATCAAGAGCCACCACACACAGACATGTCAAGGAATTTGGCTACAGTTGTCGTATTCCTCTTGTTAAGCCACTCCTGAACCACAGACAACGTCAAAGGCGTCTTACCTGGGCTAAGGAGAAGAAGAACTGGACTGTTGCCCAGTGGTCCAAAGTCCTCTTTTCAGATGAGAGCAAGTTTTGTATTTCATTTGGAAACCAAGGTCCTAGAGTCTGGAGGAAGGGTGGAGAAGCTCATAGCCCAAGTTGCTTGAAGTCCAGTGTTAAGTTTCCACAGTCTGTGATGATTTGGGGTGCAATGTCATCTGCTGGTGTTGGTCCATTGTGTTTTTTGAAAACCAAAGTCACTGCACCCATTTACCAAGAAATTTTGGAGCACTTCATGCTTCCTTCTGCTGACCAGCTTTTTAAAGATGCTGATTTCATTTTCCAGCAGGATTTGGCACCTGCCCACACTGCCAAAAGCACCAAAAGTTGGTTAAATGACCATGGTGTTGGTGTGCTTGACTGGCCAGCAAACTCACCAGACCTGAACCCCATAGAGAATCTATGGGGTATTGTCAAGAGGAAAATGAGAAACAAGAGACCAAAAAATGCAGATGAGCTGAAGGCCACTGTCAAAGAAACCTGGGCTTCCATACCACCTCAGCAGTGCCACAAACTGATCACCTCCATGCCACGCCGAATTGAGGCAGTAATTAAAGCAAAAGGAGCCCCTACCAAGTATTGAGTACATATACAGTAAATTAACATACTTTCCAGAAGGCCAACAATTCACTAAAAATGTTTTTTTTTTATTGGTCTTATGATGTATTCTAATTTTTTGAGATAGTGAATTGGTGGGTTTTTGTTAAATGTGAGCCAAAATCATCACAATTAAAAGAACCAAAGACTTAAACTACTTCAGTCTGTGTGCATTGAATTTATTTAATACACGAGTTTCACAATTTGAGTTGAATTACTGAAATAAATGAACTTTTCCATGACATTCTAATTTATTGAGATGCACCTGTATATATTTTTTACATTCAGATACCCAAGTATGGGGGCATAGAAGCCCTTGTGACTGAGGAATGATACTGTATGGGGGTTCAGGGGTATCTCCAGAGAGAACATTTTGAAAATGTAAAAGTCTGAATTTTTATATTTTCATTAAAGTGAGGAAGACTAGGCTTACAACTAGTAATTGTTTTGTCTTTCATCCTTGTCAGAAATAATGACATCTGAATAATTTCACAAAATTAGAACAGAAATCTATTTGTTTATTATTAAAGGCTTGTAACTTGCTGATTAATAAAACAAAATTTAGAAAGGAAAAAACATTATGGTCTAAAGGCACTCTGGAAACACGCGCCTCATGTTTACTCACATGCGTGGACAAGAGGCAACGCGTGCAGAGTGGGACAGGGCATAAATGAAGCGTGTTCAGTGCTAGAGAAAAATATTCAAGAATACATTGCAGAAAAATCAGATATGATGTAACCAGCACTGTTGTTTTATCACTCTGCTCACTAGAGACGATGAGAGGGTGCAACTGTCTTCATGATGCTTTGCAGTCCGGATAGAATCAATCCGGGATCCGGACCCGGAACACGGTGACTGCCGTAGCGGGAACATAAGCAACTTCATACAGTCTGAGGCTGCATTTCCACTGACACGGAAGAAATCCGTTCAAAGCCACTCCCAATGCTAGGGAACAGCTTGCCCCTCACTGCTGTCAATTCTACAATCCTTCTCGCGAGCGTGATGCTCGGCTTCCATAGGAAGGAATTGAAAGTGCTCGCTCACCTTCACTCACCACACGTCAGTGGAAATGTACGATAAGAAAACCGAACTGCTTGCATTTTAAGCAACACGCACCTGATCGTCTACGTCTAGATGTAGAACACAGGCTAAATATCGAAAGCTTATTATCGATATCGTGGAGTTTTTTTATTACGATAAATATCAAGATCGTTTTATTGCCCAGCCCTAGATGGTAGTTCCCAGGAACCTGAATGACCCCACTGCTGCCACAGTGCTGTTTAGAATGGTGAGCGGGATCAATGTTGGGGTGTTCTATCAACTATCATCTCCACTGTTTTGAGCGAGTTCAGCTCCAGGTTGTTTTTTTTGGATTTTACCCCTTTTTCTCCCAATTTGGAATGCCCAATTCCCAATGTGCTTTTTAAGTCCTTGTGGTCGCGTAGTGATTCGCCTCAGTCCGGGTGGTGGAGGACGAATCCCAGTTGCCTCCGCGTCTGAGACGTCAACCCACGCATCTTATCACGTGGCTTGTTGAGTGCGTTGCCACGGAGACATAGCGCGTGTGGAGGATTCACGCCATCCACCGCGGCAACCACGCACAACTCACCACGCGCCCCACTGAGAACGAACCACATTATAGTGACCATGAGGAGGTTACCCTAGGTGGCTCTACCCTCCCTAGCAACCGGGCCAATTTGGTTGCTTAGGAGACCTAGCTGTAGTCATTCAGCACGTCCTGGGATTCAAACTAGCGAACTAGTGAACTCCAGGGGTGGTAGCCAGCGTCTACCACTGAGCTACCCAGGCCCCCAGCTCCAGGTTGTTTTGACTGCACCAGTGAGCCAGCCGTTCAAACTCCCTTCTGTATACAGACTCATCGTCATCTTGTATGAGGCCGATGATAGTAGTGTCATCTGCAAACATCAGCAGTTTGACAGAGGGGTCCTTGGCAGTGCAGTCATTGGTATACAGGGAGAACAGTAGTGGGGTGTAACACAGCGGGTGCCGCACAACTCTTAGAGGGGCCACATCCAATTTATGACCAGTGTTAAATTACATTAAATTTCTCCACTTGGCTACATAAATAAAGTTATTTTAAAGTTTTTAGCCTTGACCACTAAGCTCTCTGCTTCCCCAGCTGCCTTGAACTCTGCATCTCCAGCTGTCGTGACCACTGAGACCTCGGAGTCCATTGTAGCCTTGACCCTGCCAGAACCCTCTGTAGCCTTGACCTATGTGTCCCCTGTCACATTGACCTCTGAGTCCCTTGTAGCCTTGACCTTGCCTGAGTCCCTTGTAGCCTTGACCCTGCCTTGACCTCATCCTCTGAGTCTACCTTGACGCTGTCTGAGTCCCTGACCAACTTGACCCTGCTTGAGTCCCCTGTTGCCTCATCATTGCCAGTGTTCTTTGGTCCGTTGGTGCCTCCACCCGGGTTTCCTGGTCATCTGGCAGCTCCACCCTGGTCCCCTGGCCGTCCACTGGCTCCTCTCTGGTCCCCTTGCCATCAGCCTGCTCCTTTCTGGTATCCTGGCTGTCTGCCGGCTCCGTCTTGGTTCCCTGGCCATCTGCCGGCTCTGCCCGGGTCTCCTGCCGTGGTCTCCTGATCCGCCTGTACCTCTTTAGTCCCCAGGTCCATGACATCCACCTGAGTCTCCAGATCCGCCGGTTCATCCCTGGTCTTCTGGCTGTCTGCCATTTGCTCACTCCTGGCCTCCAGCGCTACCACTGGCTCAGCCCTGGTTTCTGCCCTGTCCTGATCCCCCTTGGACTCTGCCCTCTCCCAATTCCCCATGGTTTCCTACTTATCCACCACCCCTCCTAAAAGTTGAATGTTTCACAAACATTGAATTCAAGTGTGTCTTGATGCCTTCCCACCTGTGGCTAGATTTGACTGATGTCACAGTGAAATCGTAAGTTGACTTTTCTGTAGCTAAAATCAGTCTGTGCTTACCAAAATGCCCCCAGTGGCCAAAGCAGTGTTGTTGTGTGGATGGGCACGTGTAAGCTCAATTTGCCGGGTATAATGTTCACGGAGGGGTGCCACAGGCAAGTTATGAAACGAGTTGTTTTCAGCTGTACAGGCTGTAAAACAGTGAAGAGGAATGCATATTTTATAAACTGTACCCCCCAAGACAAACCTAAACATATCCATCAGTGGAGTAAATAGGTATTGTTAGTGGCAAAAATGCAACTTTTGAATCGTGCTTGTCACTCATTATGCGGACACAATTACTTCCTGGTTTATACATGGGATCCTCTCACACTGCTGAAGCAACATGCTACTTTTCTGTGTGATCATGTTGCAGTGGTGTAGTGTCTGGGAATGCAGGGTATGCACATGTATACGGGCCCAGGTAGATGGGGGCCCGCACCTCGTCACCCATATATTCCAGTGCCATTTTTTCCCAAAAAGGCAAGGGAGGCAGAGCCATCTAAAAAATTAAGGTGAAAAAAAAAAGATTTAAAAAGAACTTTTTTATATATACAAAATAATAAGCCTATTGCGAAATATTGCATTTGATATTGCGTCTTGCTGTGATACATAACTAGAGGGAATGTGATATACCTACAGTATGTTGCACTTGTCCAGTATGTGTCCAGGATTGTGGTGCCTACTACTCTGTATATGGGTTTGGGGGTGACTTGTTCACCAATACTCCTACCTCTGTGTATTCCCTGTGAAGGCATCTTTTTCAAGTTTCAGACACTCCAGTGTCTGGAAAACAATTTTTTTTTTCTGAAAAGCTTTGTACCTTCAGTGTATGGTCCCTAATAAAGCTGTTCAGGTTGTAGTCCACAAACCAGAAGAAAATTTGCCATGGGTTCCCTCGGGATTGTCCTATGGGGTTTTATAATGGGAGTTTTGGATTTATGAGTAAAATAAGCTCTGTGGTAAACATTACGTGACGATATATGGATGTTTTGTTCTGCAACATACTGTATATTACACACTTTCATACCTCAAACATTAATTTTGAAGCTGTATTGAATTGCATACTTTTTGTTTAAATCACACGGTGGCTTCAAAATTTACATTTGAGCTATGAAAGCGGTAATATATATTGTAGAGCAAAACGTCCTCATATCATGAAGAAATGATTACCACAGATCTTATTTTACTCATAAATTGAAAAACCCCATTATAAAACCCTATAGGAAAATCCAGAGGGAACCCATGGTGAATTAGACTTCCGGGTTCACTTACAAATTGGCATCATGGCTGAACAGCTCCATAAATTAAAAATACCATGCTTCAACAACAGAATGGCTACTACAATGACAAAAATAAATGCTGAAGATGACTTTAGTGGTTAGCATAGACTGAACAAACACACTCTTAAAATATCTGCAGGAGAACACAAAACATGTTAGGAAGATTTAAAAAAATATTAGTCAATTAATTAAATCATATGAAAAGAAAACAGTATCATTTTAGCTATGCTAACATACTGTAGGGCAATTATTTATAATTAGCCAGTATGTTCTGAGCATTTGTACAATGTTCAAAATGGTCCAGTGAAGAACTACTTAAGACAAATGGTGATGACATTATGAGGATTTTAAAAGTAAACAAACTCATTTTACAGACTTGTTTATTTAATCCTCCTCCAGACATTTCAAAAGCCATATTCCATAATCACTTTTTATTTTTCCTAAATTTGAATGGAGGGATGACCTTTCTTTGAGTCATGTGATTTGCCTGTTATCCAAATAGGAAAAACATTTGTTAACACAATGTGTGAGGAGCCTAATGTTTTCAAGGTCAATGTCAGAGCCTTTCTGGTTTTTACTGGTCAGTTTGTGATAGAAATGTGTGAAAAGGTGTGGTAACAAATAACATTCCCATCTTCACTTCAGGAATTATTGCTAAGCTTATAGAAAAGCTGCATAGGGAGACCTATATCAAGATGAAGACCACAATTGTGCTGTAGTAAAAACACCTCAGCTTAAATCTCTGCGCTCTTGAAGGCACCTCCGCTTCACATTTATGAAGGGCACCATTAGATTTGTGAACAAAAGGGGCAGGGGCTTGCGCCCCTGTAGCCCCCGTTCTGTGCACGTCAGTGGTCTGACAGTTGGGATGGCAATCCACATGCACATTTCATATTCCACCCCGACCCTAGACTAGAGAATGTAATACTACATTGATATGGCCATTCTAAACTCTGAGATGATTATGGCAGAGGAGAGGAATACGATCACAGCAGCCCAGACAGAAGATGTGTGGATTTGCCTGCACTTTTTAACTGGTCATTGGTTCTGGGTAACTGGAACAGATCTTGACTTTACGGTCTAGTCTGTAGAGGGAGAGCTCCAGTGTCCTGCTAGAAATCAGCGCTGTATTGTTACACTTTACAATAAGGTTCTATTCGTTAACATTAGTTAATCTAAAAGGTATCATGGACAAACAATTAACAATACATTTTTACAGCATTTATTACGTTTTGTTAATGTTAGTTAATAAAATAATTGTTTATTGTTAATTCCTGGTTAACTAATGTTAACAAGTACAACTTTTGATTTAAACATTTTATTAGTATATGTTGAAACTAACATTAAGATTAATGAATGTTGTAAAAGTATTGTACATTGTTAGTTCATGTTAACTAATGTTGTTAACTAATGAAACAAATGGAACCTTATTGTAAAGTGTTACTGAACATTCTGAATCACTCTACGCTATGAAAAATGAAATATGATTTACTCAAAATAAATTTTGCATGTTTGTAAAGGAAACAGTCAGCTGATTACTCATGTAACCTATGTTCTACTTTGTAGAGAATTATTTAAAAAGGATTTTATATCAGAGGTGCTCATTAGGTTGATGGTGATCATCCAGTCAGTCGCGAGACAACCACGGGTTTATCTCATTACCAGGTCAAAAGGGAAAGAGAGTAGAGAGAGAAACTAAACAAATAACGACAATCTTAAAAATCACTTTTTATTTCTTCATTTCAGCTCCTATGCACTGTCTGACTGAAAGACGGCTACTTTCTGTGTGCACGCTTAAGTGCATGGGTGAGTGCTCACGGTAATACCGATATGCATCTAAATGGTCAAATGCACTTCAGAATTTGATTGTTTCTATTAATACATAAGTTATGTTTTAAATAAAAACAAAAGCGAGACAAAAAAAGTGGATTTGTATCAAAATATAGGATGTGCATTAGGACTTGCATTGTAAATGCAATTCTAATAGACCTGCTACTGTTTATTATGCCATATATAACTTTAGCAGCTTTAAACAATATTAATGTATTATTATTATTATTATTATTATACACTAGGGATGCATCGATACCATTTTTTCTCTCCCGACCTGATTCCGATACCTGAACTCTCAGTATCTGATCAGTCTCCGTAGTGTTGCAGTTTAGAATATCTAGACCTCACTGTATAGAACTGATTTTGGGTACTCTTTTATATGTATAGAAACAAAAACCTCTGACTACACAGTATTTCATTATAAAGTATAGAACACAAAATACTAGTACATAAAAATGGGTAGCCTATTAAGAAAAACTTTTTTTTTTTAAAGAGTCTACTGTGTAATGCAGCAGCAAAATTAACAATCATTCCAGTAAAAGTCTTAAAGCTAGGGTGTGTAATCCAGAGAGGCTATCAGTTAGCAAGCTAGCTTTCACTTCAGATGTGTCTCCAAAGCCACGCCTCCTCTATCACACATGAACACACACTCCAGCGTGGAAAAGCAATGACAACGTTAATTCTGATTTTAGCACGCTCTTGATCCAGACGTTTTTTTGTTGTAGGAGTTTCTAACATGGTCTTTCTTTTCTTGTTTCCTTTTACTGGTGGTTCAGGAGGTTCGCCTTCCATTCTCGTGCTCGCTCTGCACAGCATCAAGGAACCCGCGCTGATGACATGTGATTGTCTGCGCGAACAAGTTGCGCAGCGGTATGCAAATATAGATTGACAGACAGGAAGGACATCCGATGTGTATAAAAAAAGATGCTGTTAAAAGAAACGGGTGTTCGTTTAACCGATAAACAAGTTTCGGACTGGCTCGCCGGCGAGGATGCTTACACACTACACAGAACTGCCCCTCTAAAATACAAAAGTAATCGGGTTTTTGTCTATGGTATTGATATGCAGTTCCAGGCCGATCTAGTTGATATGTCTGCATACGCCAAGGAAAATGACAACAATCATTTTCTGTTGATGTGCATAGATCTGTTTAGTAAATATGCATGGACGCGTGTGTTAAAAAACAAGAGCGGCGCCGAGGTGACTAAAGCTTTTGAACCTATACTGAAAGAGGGCCATGTGCCACACAAATTACAGACAGACAAAAGAAAGGAGTTTTTAACAAGCATTTCAAAGCATGACAAAAAAGTACAACATCACACATTTTGCACCCGCCACCAAATTAAAAGCTGTGTCGTTGAGCAGTTTAATAGAACCTTAAAAGGTAGGATGTGGAGGTATTTAACAGCTACAAACTCCAAACGCTACATCGATATACTTTAAGACATCACGGATGGATACAACATCAGCTATCACAGAAGCTTCAAGATGAGACCGGTTGATGTGAACAAAGAAAATTAATCTGTGGTGTTTCATAATCTATATGGGTCTAGTAGGTGTCACGGTGTCAACCCAAAATTTTAATATAAAGTTGGCGACATTGTTGGAATTTCTGAAGTAAGAGGCCCATTCACAAAAGGGTATGAGAAAAACTATACGCAGGAGTTTTCACATGGTACACATTTAATGAGGAAGATGCTGTGTTCATTCTCAACTATGGTGAAACAACGGCGACAGATAGTGAAAAACACATCACCGAATATCCTGTTGAAGGCAAAGGGATAGAGATTTTCATCACAAGCGATCAAAAATATCAAATGTACCTTACAGGTTAAAGACTGGATATTATGATGACATTGTTTTTTGATCAGGGAGATCAACGCAAACCTGCCATCGCGGGTGAGTCTTGGTTATGACCATGTTAAAAACAAAGTGTTTCTGAAAGCCCCTCCGAAGACATCACTGACATTTTATGGAAAGCTGGCTATTATTTTAAGATTAAAACCAGGGGTTGCTACAGAAACTGGTAACCAAACTCATGAAAATCATAGTGTTAGGTACATGCCTGTGACGTATGCAACCTATCAAGCAGACATAAATGGGGGGGTTCTACACCATGTATATCTACACGGATATTATAGAATATCAATCAGTTGGTGATCATCATGTTCCGAACTCATCACTTTTGGAGTTTTTTATCGTGGGGACTGGAGAGGATTATGTAGACCTAAACAACACATTGGTGTTTTTGCATCTCAAAATCACTAATGCTGATGGCACAGATATTGCAGACGGAGCCCCCGTGGGTCTTATTAACTATGCAGGGGCAACAATATTTTCACAAGTGGATGTGTCGCTTGAAGACCGTCTTATATTACAGAGTTCTAGCACACATCCTAGAACAGAATGTCTTAGCAATTATGGCAAATATGCCCTTGAAATGTTTTTCTCTGCAGGGCTCTTTTACAAAGACACTGCTGGACATATGGATGTGGCAGAACCTGCTGGGGGTAATTGCGGTTTGACAAAGAGAGCGGCCTTTACCAATGCCAGTAATGTGGTTGAGCTACTCGCACCCGTTCACAGTGATATTTTCTTTCAAGAAAAACTGATGCTTAATGGGGTGGACATTAAAATTCACATGACAAGAGGTAAAGATGAATTCTGCTTGATGAGGAGCGACGCTGTAGCCTATAAACTAAACATCCTGTCAGCCTCACTATTTGTGAAAAAGGTGTCTGTATCACCAGCTGTGAGACTGGGCCATGCACAAGCACTGCTCTCAACAACTGCCAAGTACCCCATCGACAGAGTGTGCCTGAAAAACTTCTCAATTCCTGCAGGCTCACGTGTCTGCAATCAAGAAAACGTATTCTTAGGAACTTTACCAAAATCTGTGATTCTAGCGATGGTTGATGATGCGTTTACAGGATCCTATAATAAAAACCCATTTGCATTTAAAAACTATGACCTATAATTTCTGGCTATTTATCTGGACAGTCAACAGCACCCAGCAAAACCTCCGCAGCCTGAATATGAAAGTGGTTCTGCAGTGTGGGAATTTTACCAGTTAGCATTGGCTTCTGGAAATCATCTTAAAAATCAGGCTCTATCTATTGATAGGGAGGACTTTCTGCACGGCTATACCCTCTACGCATTCAATCTCACACCAGATGAGGAGTGCAGTTAGCACATATCGCTTATCAAGTCTAGAAATATTAGACTAGATGCTCATTTCAGACTACTGCTACCCCGAACGATCAACTTAATTGTTTATGCCATATTCGACAGCATCATCGAAGTGTCAAATTGCCGACAGATCCTGGTTGATTACTATTAATATGTAAAAATGGACACTGTCCAGCTTACGACTATCATGGATAATATCTCATGCAACATCCACTTTCTCAGTGTGTTCCCGTGTGACTCTACCAAGAGACCCTTTAAGAAAATTACCTTCAATGGTAATAATCAACACACATCCTTCAGGACTCCCAGGTGAACACTGGTTAGCCATCTACATAAATGAGGATGGTGTGGGGTGTTTTTTCGACAGCTTTGGTAATAAACCAGATTACCCGTTTTCTAGTGTGGTACAGCATTCATCATTGCAAGTCCAAGATTTTTCATCAGAGACTTGTGGTCAGCATTGTGTGTTCTTTCTCTACCACATGGCAAAGGGGTATGATTATGCTTATGTGCTGAACCTGTATACCAATGATTTTATTAAAAGTGACAAAAAGGTGTCAGCTTTTGTGAAAAAACTAAAACAATCTCATTGTAAAGAAAATGTTTTCAAGTGTGTTCAATGTGTTCAGACAGGTGAAATGTTTATGTCTTATGCTTAATATTTTCAATAAACAACTAAAGAACAGAAATTTCTTCTTTTGACTCTTTATTGTACATGCACCACATTCAACAATACAGATAATAACAAGATCAAAACATGAGAACACAGAACATACAAAACTCAAGAGGGGATGAATTGAATACAGGGCCATCTGAATAATCTGAATGTGTTGATGGCGAACTCGGGTGCACTTCCTGTTTTTTACTCTTCTTGGTTGAGCTGGTTATAGGCGGTGTCGATTTGGTTTTCAAATAGTTAATTGCGTCTGACATAGTGATTTGGCACCACTGAATATGGTATGTTTAAAGTAGCAAAAGCTTCCAGTAACTCGTTCCAGCTAACAGGTCTCCGTGCATCAGCAATCTTTTGTGGAGCCGTGATACCTTTAACTAAATCGAGCATGTGTGAACCAGGGATTGTTCTACCTTTAAACACAAACTCGCCCGACTCAGCCCAAGAAGTGACATCTTTAGTTTTAGACATTTTATCTAAAATGTAATGAATGTTTTTTACACTACTCTGTGGAACATTCTTCAAAATGTCGTCCACAACATATCTAAAACATCTTGGACACTTACACCGACTGTCATGGGTGGGTCTTCTTTTTCAACATGGTCAGGCTGTGGAAGGGTTAATGTGTTGGTTTCCCTGTCCCCTTGTCTAGCAAGTGTTAAAAATCACTGTAAAGTATTTATGTACAGTTTTGCCTTTTCATAATTGTCCAAATCAGATCTGTGCAAAATACTTATTATAGTCATATCCAAATCATTCTCCACAACCTGTTGAATAGACTCATGGGGGGTACCAGTCTTTAGTTTATCCAATTGATGCTGTGGAAATAAAAACATCTTCTCTGCATACTCCATTCCCAAAGTTATCTAGAAGCAACCAAGCTGGAGATAAAAAGGATTGCAATGCTTAAGAGGGGAAGAAGAAATCCACCCTGTTGGTTTATCAGCCGTCTCTTTGTTTTAACCCCAATCTTCTTATCTGCAACAAATATGATCTCGATTTTCCTCCTCAGCTTCTGGTATTGTTGTGACGTGAGTGGTATATTGCCGTAGAGAACATTAAGAGCTACTTCACACAATGTCACAATGAGCTCATCTGTGGCAGACTGTAAAATAACCCGTCTCTGTTTGGTTGTTGCTTTTAATAATATTTTTAAAAGAGGCATGTTTCTACAAAGTCTAGCTGACAATTTCACCGTCCAACAGGTTTTCTGGAGGTATACTACAGGATGTGGTGAAAGTAAATCTGTTCTGAGCCGATAGTGTTCAGGTGTTTTGTTTTATAATCAATCATTAGGTATCTGAAAGGTTTGTTGGTTGCATCTTGATAACATTCCATAAAAATATTTGTGTTCCCTGGATACATTTTCCTTCCTAGTACATTGACCTGATTGGTGTCTCTGGGGTTTTTAAACAACATCAGATAATTTGTTTAAGCTGATGGTCCTGCTGGATTTACCCTGGCAAAATAAATTCTGTACAATATAAATAGCACTAAGATTTCTGTGGTGAACATACTGTGTGAACACCTTCTCCACCTCATTGCTCCCGCTGGCCTCTTTCATCAGGTCATCAAGGATCAGCAAATTAGTTTTGTTGATGGGGAACAAATCATCATCATTCAGAGTCTGTGGTAGTCCTTCAACAAATTTAATTTTGTACAGTTTCAACAATTCATCATACAATGGTTGCCAACAATCATAAATATACACAATATTTTCAATTTTCTAATCAAAACCATCTGTGTCTCGCACACCCCTATGTCCAAAAAGATTGTCAGAATCCATATGAGAGCGTGGTGAAATCAGGGAGCAGCACACGTTTGTTGTACAACACCTTAAACTTTTTAACGACTAACCTGTTGTGTAGTGTGAAGTGTTTTTTATTTCTCACAATAGTGTCGGTGTATGTCAGTATATGCCGACTATTATCTTCCTCCATGACATAGTGATCAACAAGTCCAATCAGAGTGTCTAACCTAATGGCTTTTGAGTTTACAGCATTGAGAGTGATACCCTTGGCTTTCATGCAGACCTTACTCTTAGCAGTGTAGACAATGTCTCATAGCCGTAGAAACGCCTGTCCGGGTATGGTCCTATGCAATTCTCATTATCTAATCTGTTGAAATTGTGCGGAAAATAACCTTTCTCTGCGCAGGTTAGATTTAACACAGCAGATGTCATGGCCAAATGCAAAGGGATGAATGAATAACTGTCAATAAAGCGCTGCTTGAATGTGTTGTCATACATTAAAATTATCCGACATCCTTGCATCATGATTTTAAGTGTGAGCCCTGCTTTAGTGAAATATTCCAAAAGTATAAAGTTATCGAAACCAGAAGCATTGTGGGCAGTCCATATGAAATTCTGATAACGTGGATGTCTAAACATTTTAACAAGTCATTCTATACAGTCTGAACCAGCGGCTGTGAACTCCTCCCCTTTAAATGTAATGGTGCAGATGAAGTTTTCAACATGTTTACCATATATGTATTGTGTCTCAAAATCTAAAAAATTTACTTGTCGCCAGGTGCCTCGAGCTTTATTGGTTGTATAAAGCATTGATGTACACTGTCATTAATCAATTCCTCACCACAATGGATACACCGTTCGGCTGCACACTTGTGTGGTTGAACGCATTCAACTTCTTAATCATAAAATAGTGGCCATTGTGCAGGTACAAGAACACTGTCTTGTAATGATGTGCGTCATTGGACATATACTTCTCCAACACACCAGTGCATGACCTATGGAAGACCACTATTTTAATGTGTAACATCCGTTCAAACCGTGTGATATCATTAAACCCTATCTTATGTTGTTCTGAATACCCTGCCATCTTCTGCATTGCCGCTGCTATAGGTTCTAGATCTGTGTGTGGTTTTTGAGGGTTTAGAAAATGTGCCATGCAGATTACAAAACACAGATTATTTGAAGTGTTTATGGGGCAGAACAGATTCATCCTGTTTCTGGTGATCACTTCATTATGGGCAAGATCATGTATCTTTCGATACACACCCCCTTGTTTACTCCTTGCTATAGTTACATTTAGATCCAAACTATCATCAACCCGCACATCAGAGTTACTTTGCATTATCTTTTCAATCTGATTTTTGAAGACATCCACACTGTAATCATTGCTATGTGACAAGACAGTGTTAACATCAGTGGTTAGACTAGGCCCTCTCAATGTTATGTTAATTAACCCATCATCCCCAGCCAACAGTCTGGAAAACAACACTATTTCAGACAAAATATCATGCAAATAGTGTAGGCTGCTAAGTCAGTGTCAGCCTGTGAGAATCTGAGTCTCGGGACCACAGTATAACCACCAATATCACCACCCTCTCTTACAAGCATGTCAATATCAGTGGTTGTTAATCCCATATTTGGTACTGTAGGCTCAAATGAATGATACAGATGGTTATCTGTACCCTCGCCCACCTGGTGAGAATTTAAAACACAGTCTAATGCTGAATTTGGATCTGGTTCTGGTTGATCATCTGATATTGATCTCACTATGTTTAATAATTCTAGCAATGTACCAGTTGTAGACTCAGATCTATTCATCTCCTCCATTGTCTGAATTAAATAGAGCAATGTTTTTGTGTTGCTGCACTGTTCAAGGGGGATCTCACTGTCGTCACATCGTCTAAATCTAGCTGCTGGCCCCTGATCACAACCATCCGACTCCCGTTAACTTTTTGCCATTTTTAAATCAGATCTTTTTTTTATTATTATTTAAACCACATGTAGGAGTGTACACTTAAAATAACTAAGGAAATAACTAAGGAAATAAAACTTGCCCCATACGGTAAAAACAAAAACAGTACTGAAACATCAACTATTACAACCAAACTAAAATGACATACAGTGGGCAAAAAAAAAACAAAAAAAAATGGTATATAAAATACAAAGATATGTAAAACGTTTTTACAACTCACCCGAATTTCTTTTTAAGCATGAGTACGACCTCATGCTGGTTGGCTCGCCCCACCATGCAAACATTGCTTCGCTATCACTTGTTTAATCCAGATACCTTATTGTTGTAGTGTGGCCATCACAGACTGCTTATAATCATCCTGCTTCTTCTCAAAGGCATCCAAGCCTTTTTAACGATGTTAAAATGCCTCTCAGTGGCATTAATATGTCCCTCAATGGCATTAAAATGTCCCTCAATGGCATTAAAATGTCCCTCAATGGTCTTGAAACTGTCCTGTATCAGTCCAATTATGTGCTGATTGTCTATAACGGGATGTGACCCCCGTCTGTAAGCCTCCTGATTTGAAGGCAGAGACTCAGGGTCAGAATCTGCCACAGACACCATGCATTTGTTGGATTGATCATCCCGTTGTGTTTCTTTAGGTACCTGGGAAAATGCATTGGCATCCCAAGATTCTATCAGTCCATCACCCCAGCTCCGAACATCATTTATATCGGGTACTGCGTGGTCATCCGCAACCAACTCTGTGAAAAAAAACAAAAACAAAAAAAAGAGTTAGGGAGGATGTATGAATTAGGAAAAAGATAAAATAATGTTTTTAACATTTATTTATGTAGGCTTTGAGAAGTCATACATATTGTTATACTATTTAAGACTTATTATTATTATTATTTTTCTGCTTCTTCTGAGACTAAAAATGTATTTCTGTTTGAGGTGACTAAATCCTCAACTTCACTATTAGTAGAGAAACGTGGCACAGACAGGTAGGGCTAATTCACACACACACACAATCGCTCTCTCACTATTGCATTTCAAATAAATGTAATTGTACTGTACTACTTTATCTGCATCTGATTTAGACCAAACAGAAATCAAGCACACATCAATGTTTGTTCACAAAATGTAACATCTAGTTAACTTACACACATACCACACACATGCTCCGAGCGAACGTCTTGACCGTTTCCGTTCTGGTGTCTGTGGTATGAAAACAAGATTACTCACCCATCAACCGGAGCGTGCACCTGGGGGACCGTAACCGCTTTCCGTTTGAGTCTTTTCAGCTTTGTTTCAACGTCACGGCCGCTAGCCCACTCCATGTGATTTTCACTTCCAGACGCGCCGATATTGTTTACAAGGTTTGATCAATCTTCTGAAAATAAATAAATAAATAAATAAATACATAAGAACGTTTTAAACAGATCCAACAAATCATGTAAATAATGCTGCATTACAAACACTTACTGAGCGGAGGGATGTTCGCACTGTCTCGCGGAGACGCACGCTCTGATGTTGAACTATTCTCTGTGTAGGTGCTACGGGTTGTTTAGATCAGTTTTACTATCAGAAATAATTAATAATTATTATTTATTAATTATTAATTAATATTTAAATCAAATAATAGAATTTAACTCATTATTTTCTATCCTCGGGGCACCACTCTTTGACAAGAGAAAAATGATAGCAAGTTACTGATCGAGTCTCATAAAAAAAAAATTTACCCTGAAAGTTAAGTATTTTAATTATTAATCAAAATAATCAAAAAGGGGAGGAACTACTTAAATTATTGCCATACAATAGTATTCTAATTAGAGTTAGTTTCTAACACCAATAAAATAACAGTACGCTGAGGTAACATGGGAGTTCTTTACATGGCAGAGGCTGGCTTCAACACAATATTCAAGCAAAAACAACCAGGAGGACTTCTTATTATAACATAACAAGATTTATTATAATCAAGCAGTAATGAACACAGCCAATACTATCTGAATATAACCAAAACATAACATGGAAATCCTAAACTAACAGTGGAGCTATATGCTAGAGTGTGTGTGTGTGTGTGTGTGTGTATCTAGATGCGGTAACAAAGGAATCAAAATGGAGGACTCGATCCAAAATGGAGGACTAAGTCATTTGAGTGTGTAAGAAAAGGGGAAAAGGAAAGATGGCTGGATCAGTTCCAGAGCGGTGGAGCTGATACCACGTGAGGGTGGAAATGAGCGGACACACAAAGGAACTGACGAGTCGGACATAAACCGCGGCACCGCTCACTCAGTGAATATCAGTGAGAGAGAGAGGGAGAGAGAGAGAGCAAAAAAGGTGCATGCAATCTAATTGAGGGTAACCGCTCATAACAGCGGGACTGAATTACTAGTTCAGGTCACTCAACAAAACAAACTTCACCCAAAAATGAAAATCTCCCAACTCAAAACAGCAAACAGTGAGCAGAGTTCAACATACAAATATACTCAAAACATCAGCATTTAGAATCAAATATAAGATTTAGTTGTGCAAGAAAATCACAGTTTCTAAACTAAATCTGCCCAGATATCAAGCCTTACTTGGGAAATCCTGTGTGATTTCAGTAGGGTTGTCCGTTAGAATTCCTGTGGCATTGAGCGGTCAGGAGAAATGGTCTGGATGGTCCCTTGTCTTACGCTCGTCAGCGAAAAGACGCGTCTCTGCTTTATTCTTCGGATCCAGCAGTGGAGAAGAATGCAGGAGGTATTCAACGTTGACAGAAAAAGAGGGAGAAGAGAAACTGGACGCCTTTCCATTTTTCAAAATAAATTCACTGTTTTCTTGCAGTGAAACTGAACCGGTTATTATAAGTATATTAGAAGACTTGAACAAAGCTAAGTTAAACTTACTATACTGTGGCCAAATGGTGAGATTAGAAAAACGTGGTCTCTTTGTTCTTAGTCCGAAAATGAGGGAAAACTCCTTCAGTACATGCACAATACAGATGTCCCTTAACAGCCAGCTGGAGCTTAGCACAGAGAGACCGAACTACATCTGTCTGCTGGTTTTATTGACAAGATAACGTCATCAGTCGTAGGCCGCTTTCGACCAATGGTGTTTGAGACTGGGTCCATGGGCGGGACTTTACATCCAGTTGTGAAATTGTGAAGGATCCTGGGAAACTGAGTTCAATGTCTCTCCTTTGATTATAGAACAAAGGACCATGTGGTCTCTGCTGCCATTTTGAGTGGGCCAAGGCCCTACACCCCTCCCCTTTGGTCTTAAGTTTGGGGTTCCTGCCACGGTCCTTGAGAGCAACCCAAAAGTTGAATAGTTCCCAGGTCCCTGGAAACAACTCGAAGGGTGTACAGTCCATGTGTCCTGGGTTAGCATGAGCTTAGTTCCTGGAAGCATTAACAGTTCATAAAGGCTTTTGACACCTGGGCAGTCATAGTAGGTAACATCTGGGCAGATGAATTCTAACTAGGCTAACTAACATAATTTCTATCAAAACATAGCACTTCACATCGGTAAACACATCAAACATTGCAACAACCCTTTGTTATCCCAGAGTTTTCAATGATTATGAAAAGGAAAATGGGAAAGATTGTTACAGTTAGTGAAACAGTTCCTGGGCAGGGTTAGGAGCAGTTAGTGGTAGAGGGGTAGACAGGTGCTTGAAACGCTGTGGAATGAGTGTCCAGTCTAGAGTGTAGTGTTTGGATGTGTCTGTGCATGGCATATGCGATACCTGCCGTGATGATCCAACCACTAAGGAGGAGTCCAAGGGCAGTCAAACTGATGGGGTGTTCTTGGTAAGCCAATAATTTTCCTGTTCGATTGAGAAATGTAGTCGTGAGCCCAGTTGATTTGAGACTGAACTTTACTACTTCGGTCCCTTCAGCTAGAAGCTGCTGTTGAAGGGTGTCGTCAATAGTGAGGTCGTGGCCTCTGAATGCGTCCATCATCTCAGTCTCTGTATCGTGTCTCTCTGGACTGATATGGTGGAGGACAATGTCGGCTATATGTACAGTGGCCCCTTGTAGAACCTTCAAGAACACCGTTTGGTTTGGGATTGTTAATTTAGTGTTTGTGTCATGACGGTCGTATGACATTAGGATCTCAGTGGCAGGGGTACTGACAAGCCATCGACTACCAGCTCTTTCTACCCTAGATTCTGTTCCTTCATCTTTAATAGATATACTAGCCTGGCATTTTTGCTCAGGTGGTCGGTTGTATATCTGATAAAGGGGTTACTGGGGCAAACCCAATGTATGTCCTTGGTGTTCGTACATATGTTCAGATTGGGAATAAGGTATAGAGAGGTTATCATCGTGGTAGGCGAGCACAGGCGGTGTTTTGATATGTACATGTACATTATTCTTCCAAAACCCAACGTTCAATATGGATTTTAGTCAGTAAATGTTCTGTTTCTCTATAATGGGTAAGTTAAGGATAAATCCTATCTCTAGATTCTGAGGATTTACATGGATGGGGATTGCACTGCCAAGGCTGTATGCCAGATGTATCTGAGAAGTTTGCACAATGGTGGTAGTGGCAGATCTAAGGATTTGTTCAACCATGTTTAGGGGAACTAGGTAAGATGGGATCTTTCCACTACTCAGGCTGTTAACTGAAGTGCTAATTTCCCTCACAAGGTCATGCATTAGATCTCTAACCATTCTCACATACGTTATGTCTGATCTCACAACTTCTGACAAGGAATCCAGAGCATGCAAAGTGTTATTTAGAATTGCAGAATGCATGTTTACAGTGAGTATGGTACCCTGCAGGGTTTTACCCAGATCCTGTAATTGGTCTTGTTGTAACAGGAGTTTCTCTTGAATTTCTGGCATTTCCTCATTAAGTTTACCCATTTGTTTTTGGAGTGTACCGAGATTGACGGAGTTGGCAGCCGACAGGCCGATAGAGAACAGGGAACCAATAGCCGATGCTGCTACTAGCAGGCCACCGAGGCACTGCTTTGGTCATTTATTCCCACGGAGTTCTTCCTCTGTGACTAGGAATTTCTGCAGCTGTTCTAGGATGTGGACAGTTGTCAATTTGGCATGTTCAACTATGTCCTGGGTTTGGGTTCCGCTTACCCTTCCCTCCATCATCTGTGGAGGTAACCAGATGTGTTTGCGATACACATCCCAAGGGTCTAAATGAATGTATATTCTTTGGGTGTAGAGGTGACAATGGGTGATTAAGAGCTCAGGGGTCTCCTATAGGATGATACCGGTTGCCGGGCCGGGTTCTACCCAAGATGCCAAGGATCCAAAGGAATTTCATCCTGAAACATACAAGAGTCTCATTCCCTTGTGTTTGCGGGAGTAGTCTTAAGTGTTAGTGCATGCTAATGTTGTGAGTAAAGCATGCTACACCTAACTACAGGGGACACTATTGTTGTGGGTCTGCCCACCTTTGGAGTGGTCAAAGGGTTTGATCTGATTTGAATGGACCCATTTGTACGTTGGTGTTTGGTTTGGCTTCGAGATTCGGATTTGGTAAGCTACCGGGGAGAGCTTCCCTATAATCTCAAAGGGGCCTGACCAGCTTGGTAGGAATTTTTTGGAGATTCCCACTGGTTTAGCGAACTTGAAGTAGAGGACTTTATCACCTACTTTATATTTGCGTTCAGACATTTTCCTATCATAATAGGCCTTTTGTCCTTTGACACTGGTTTCCAGGTTTGTTTGGGCCCAAGCAAACATAGTTTGGAGGTGTTCGTGTAAATCGGTGATGTACTGATGTGCAGTATATGCGGTTGCAACACTGACATCTTCCGGATGGTACAGCAGATGCAGTGGGAGAGTAATTTCTCTCCCAGTCATCATTTCAAAGGGTGTGACCCCCATGGTGTGGTGTGGAGTAGACCTGATGACCATCAGTACCAAGAGGAGTTTCACATCCCAATGTTTGCCATTGCTGTTTACATACTTCTTGAGCATGCTGACAATGGTACGGTTGGTTCACTCAACCTGACCTGATGACTGGGGGTGGTATGCAATGTGGAATTTGGCTTCCACACCCAACATTTCCCACATTGTTTTCATCACAGCCGCCATGAAATGAGTGCCTCTGTCAGAGTCGATCGAGAGAGGTAACCCTCAACAGCTGAACACATGGTTCATCAGCATGAGGGCTGTGGTTTCAGCCATGTCATTGGGTGCTGGTAAACACTCCACCCACTTTGTCAAAGCACAGGTGACAGTGAGGAGGTACTTGTTACCTCGTGCCGATTTGGGCACTGGTCCGATCCAATCCATCTGCAGACTGGACCAAGGAAACATGATTCCCTTGACCTGCAATGGAGCTCGATGCAGCGGCCAGGAAGGACAGAACTGACAACAGATCAGACAGCCCTTTACATATGCATTAGTGTCTTTAAGCATAAATGGCCAGTATGCAACCTGTTGGAGGATGTGGTAGGTAGCTTTGTAGCTCCTGTGACCTCCAATGGGAGCATCGTGGGCATGTAGCAGCATCACCCCCCTGTGGTTGGTCGGAACGACCCACCGGGGTGGACCTGGGTGATTGGGAACACAGACCAACAGGCCTTTCTCAATTTTCAGGTGTTGTTGTACCTGACAGAGAGCTTTTAGTTCTTTTGAGTCCTGTAAAGAGGATGGAAGGGCCCATTGTGTCTGAGGTTCCATCAACCGCTGCCAGATTGCCTGGATTACTGAGTCCCATTCCTGCATGGAACTCAAGTCTGTGTCGCCCGGTTGTCGACCAGGTTCACAGTCTGCAGGCAGTTTTGGGGATTTTCCCAGTTCTCTCTTGCCTGTCTACGGGGGACGGCACTCACCGAGCAAGATAGTGGTTTTGGGAGCCACTCCTCCTTGAATTCCCATAGTGGGCCCTCTACTGCACCTCGCTTAGCTAAGTGATCAGCTTCATCATTGCCCTTTTTGTCGGGGCCAAGAGTTTGTGAATGACCTTTGACCTTCTTCCAATACACAGTCATCCCTCTGTCAGTTACGAGTTGGTCACAAGCCAGGAAGAGTTCAGAGTGTTTGACCTCTTTACCTCTGGCGTTCTTCATGCCATTTCCTTTCCACAGGGGGAAGTATGAGAAGAAGCTGTGGTGGGCGTAGTTGGAGTCAGAGCAGACTACCAACTGCACAATAGCCGACCTAGCGGCTTGTTGCAACACAATGAGTGCTGCGGCAATCTCCACCTACTGGCTAGTCTTTGCACCAAGTTGTTAACTGTCTGGCGCATGAACAGCGTAATTGTCCCAGACTATGCCCACTCCAGCTCGGGTCTGGCTCACATGGTGAAAAGAGCAGCCATCCACGTAAACCTTCGGGAGGTCTTGACAGACAGTTTCATCATAGTAATGATGATTGGATGGAAGAGAAGGAGTGGTAACGAGGAGGGGTGGAGAACCTGTCTGTCCTTCACAGTCACAATGTTGGCACTTGGCAAGGCTCTGACCCAAAGCCATCTTGTGGTTCTGAGTGTACCTGACTTCTATGTCATAGCCTTGCAGTGCCATCATCCATGATGCGATGCGACTTTTGGACACTCGTCTTAGCCGCTGGCTATTGAGGAAGGAGACAGGCTGGTGGCAAGTTTCAATGATTACCTTCTGACCCCCGATGTAGTTGCGAAAGTGTTCCACAACCCAGACTGTGGCTGGGAGGGCTCTCTCACAGTCGGAGAACTTCAGCTCTACACTGCTCAGAGGTCGGCTTGTGTAGGCAACGACTCGGTTCTCTTTGTCATACCTCTGTGCCAGGGCGGTGCTGAGGGAGTGGGAGGAGAATCTCGCCTCTAAGTGAAACTCCTTATCCTTGTCTGGGTAGACAAAGGGCTGAACAGAGCTTTGCTTTCAGTTCTCTGGAAGCCTGCTCTTGAGGGTATCCCCATTCAAAGACCTTGTCTTTCCGGAGGAGCTCAGTAAGGGGCCTGGCTATCTCCGCATAGTCCTCGATGAACTGTCTGGAGTAGTTGCGGATGCCCAAGAACCTCCTGAGTCTCGACACATCGGTTGGGGCTTTGATGTTTTGGATGGCTTGAACTCTCCCTGCTTGGGGTTCAATGCCATTGGCACCCACCAATAAGCCCACGTACTCAACCTTGGTGCGGCACCACTGACCCTTGGAGAGGGCCAGCTTGGCTCCTGCGCTGGAAAGCTGGCTGAGCACATATCATATTTCGGTCAGGTGTGATTCAAATGTCTGACTTTGCATGAGGATGTCATCCACATAGATCAGGTTGCCGCGGGCAGCAGCATCACTCATGGCTTTGTGCAAGAGGATATTAAACTCAGCTGGGGAGTTTGAATATCTGAATGGGCATCAGTTCCAAATGAACTGTCGATTGCCAAAAGAGAAAGCCAGCTTGTACTGATCCACTGAGTCGAATTTCATCATCCAAAAGCCATTGGACACGTCAACGGTCGAAAAGAAACAGGCTCTTTTCACTTTCGCAAGTTCTTGATCCAGGTGGATCATGGGCCATTGTGAAAGAGGGACCTGTTTGTTCAGTTGTCGACAGTCAATCGACAAGCGCCACTTACCATTTGGCTTCAACACCGGCCATAATGGTGAGTTGTATGTGGAGTTACACTCCCGAATGATGCGTTTCCTCAGCAATGTGTGAAGTATCTTTTGGATTGACTCGTAGGCGGCTAAAGGAATTCTGTACTGCCGTATGAATGTGGGTGGTGCATTTGGGTCAGTTGGGATACAAACTGTATGGAGTTCGGTGATTCCACAGTCATTGGAATCCCTTGAGAAGATCTGTTGGAAGTCGTGAAACAACTTCTGCAGTTCTTGTCTTTGACCATCTGTCGTTAAGGCATCTGCCTTAGTGAGTTGTTGTTCTATTTCATCCTCGAATCCCGGATAAGGTTCCTCTGGCGAGGAACTGGCTTCGTCACCAGTTGAAATCATGTCACCAGAATGAGCAGCAAGGGCGTACACAACCATGTCTGTTTCTGTGCCCAAGGCAGTACTGCAGATTTCTTCATAGTATAGCACCTCATTACAAGCAACTGTGATCATTTTGTTCGGGAAGGTGAGAAGGAGGGGTTCGAGGTTCTCCCCCCTCATCAAGGATGGAGGCAGCTCTCCAATCATGGGCACTGTCAGCTCGAAGTCATGAAATGAGCTGTCGATCAGCAGCCCTAATGGTCTACATGCCGTCACAACAATTGGTATGTTCGTTAGGTTCTGGACAAGCAAGTAAGCTGAGCAGTTGTTGAGCTCAAGCAGAGGTGTGCCACAGACGGTCAGGCTGATTTCCCAGAAGTATGGCAAGGGTTGGAAGAATGCCTGTGAACCCGGTATCATTTGTCCCTTGAGGATCATGAGGTGGACAGGGGCACCTGCAGTTCTAGCTGGGATAGTCATGTCAAACTTGCCCACTGCCTGACACGCCTAAGGGATGGTCTGATCAGACAACATGTGTTCTGGATCAATCCCCACAGGATGGTTTTCAATGCTTGCCTGAAACCATAGGACCTGGATGACAGTGTCCAGCAGAGCACCTAACCTAACAAGGATATTGGCCCCCACGAGGAGTGAGGGGTCAAGTTGGGGAAATCACACTCATGAAGTGTGTAAACCTCTTCTTTCCAATTTGAATGGAAAGAGCACATATCCCAATAACCTTGATGGGCTTCTGCAGTGACTCTGCAGAAAGAAGGCAGTGACTTTTGTGCACGAAGGACAGAGACAAGCTGTTCTGACATAGCTTGTCGTACAAAGCTTGACTAACAGCGGACTTTTCAGACCAGAGTGTGACAAGCACATCAGGTACCAAGATACCGTTAGCATGCACGCCTCCAGCTATGCAGGGGCTGTACAAAACTGGGTTTGAGTTTTGTAATTAGCAAAGGAATGATTCGTGGGTGCTCACGGGTCTGCCAAGCTGCAGTGTCGGTGGAGTCACAGATGACTCAAGAGGCTCAGAGCCAAGATTAGCCCGGGTGTCTGGGTGATGACAATGTGCTGACTCAAGAACAGTGTCACAAGTGGGCTCTCCTGACTCTTGGATATAAGTGACTCGGTCGTCTGAAGCGTGATGGCTGTGGGCTTGACGGACCGGATTCAGGGTTGCGACCTGGGCCCACATGTCCCCGTGAAGGCAGTTGATCAGCGGGGCCAGTCGGTCCAGCAGGTCCTGGCTGATAAGAAGTTGTTCTGTGTCGAAAGCACAGATGTCGATGGGATGGTTGAGGGTCATCTCCTGGAAGGTGATATCAAGCCAAGCGAGTTTTGTGATGGGAGCCCTGTTTTGTGTGTAGCTGACAAGGCTCACATCACAGGGCTCTGTCTGCAGTAGTTTACCAAGAGAGAACATTGCCCTAGTGACTTCTGCAAAAGTCTCCTCACACATTAGACTGATTTCAGACCCAGTGTCCAGTAATGCATGGATGTCTATACACCCCCCTACCGACACTGAGGTGTATATGCATCTGGCATTACTCTTGTGGACAAGGTCTCCCAAGAATTGAAGGAGTGGAACATGGGTATTGGGCATGACTGCCACTGGGAGCGTTTGGGTCTCCCCTGTGTTCTTCCCCAGCCTACGAAGTAGACTCTGGCGGTTGAGGGGGGAAGTGTATGGCCTAGTCATGCTGACGGATTGTCACCATCAGGTCCCTTGTGGCCATCGTCTGGCCCTTTGGGGGGACGGCGAGAAGCATCGATGTGCTTTGTCACGTCTGCTAGGCATTTCCGGATAAGGCTGAGCTCCAGCTTCAGATCACTCTTTTCGGGAGGCTCCGAACGATTCTCTTTGTTTCCATCCCAATGTCTGGGATTTTTCTCAAACCCGACATTCCTTTTTTTTTTGGAAAGGGATTCTGTTCTTGGGGTTTTTTCTGACCCTGGGAGGGACCCTTGTGGTCATTCCCTTGGTTCCTCCAACCCCCCTGTGGGTGGTTGGGCAAGTGCTTTGGGACTGTTGCTTCGCTACTTACTCTGGGTTGAGGCATTTCATAGCCCTCAAGCCCTAAGTCTGCCCTCTCTGGAGACTGGATGTCTAGGACTCTGACTACTGGATGTCTAGGACTTCTTGCTTATCAGTCGGATACACGACTGTTTCCCAAGTCATCTGGGCCATCTTTCTAATTCCCTGCATGGTCGGTCTACCCTGTTTACACATCAGTGTAATGTGGGTTCGGACACAGGGATGGAGGTTATGGAGGAAGAGAGATCTGAAACCTCGCTCTTCTTCCAGACCTGGCTCATTACTTCCTTGGAAGTTTGCATTCCTTAAACACCTATAGTACTCCCTGGAAGGCTCCAACCACTTCTGTTGGATGCGGATGGCACTGAGGGTGGCTGATGTTTCATCAGTATATGGCAAGCACTCCTCACACAGGACCCTGCAAAGCCTCGGATAGCTGTCATGAATGTGTGGGGGTTGAGTCTTGATGAAAGCGTGGACGCTTCTGGAAGTTGTTTTCCAGATGAGTTTCAACTTCTCACGTGCCGAGGCATGAGGCGAGTCGGCAAGACAATGTTTGATTTCCCTGAGGTAATCGTTGACATTTGAATCTCGGCTTGCCGGGTTGAAGTGTTCTATGTCCTTCGCAAAGGAATCAAGCTGGCGCATGTGCAGACTGGTTGCTTGGTCTCGCTGGTATCCATCTGACTCATCAGAGGATGAGTACCAGTGCCTGCCCCCATTGCCACGGCATTGGGTGAGACCACTTCCTCCTAGTGGTGAGGAAGGCGTCCTCTGCCCCACTCTGGTCAAAGGTGGGGTAGCGGAACGCTTCTTGAGCCTTGGCCCGTATGTCTCGATTCTCCTGCTGGACTCAGTCGTCAGCGGCCTCTAGGCTATATTTATCAGCTGACTGGAGTCTTTCTACACACTCCTCCAGCATAGTATTTGTGGTCTGGAGGTCTCGGTGTAAGGCACGATTGCTTGCATCAAGCTGTAAGTGTCTTTACCTCATCCTTGAGTGTTGCTATCTGCAACTGGGCCTTGTGGTGGTAGAGTAGAAACAGCCTACCAAATAGTGGTTACCTTCCCTTGAGGATTGTGTGCATTATCCACCACGGCAGCCATTTCAGCGTCACACTGAGATTGTGTGTAGCTGTTAAGCTCCTTCCTTTCTTCTCTAGAGACAAGGAGGAGGTCAGCGACCCAGTTGGACAGTGAGGTTTCCTCACCTGACCTGGGAGCTTCAGCTCCGGACGATGATGGGGATTGGCAGCTCATATCTCCCTGGTTAGACAGGTGAGAGGGTGATGTCAAGTGGACCCCTATAGGAACTCTTTACAAGTTAACAATTCTGAAACTTTAGTTGAGTTTTAAGGGTGGCGACTGACGACACCCGTTGCTCTGTGGGAAACACTGACGCACCAGTCGTTATCCCAAGAAAAGAATGCACAGGGGGGACCTCTTACCTGTCACTCACAAGCAACTGCTTTGTATTATTAACTGTTCATTGAGCTGCTAATTAGGTGTTAACAATCACAGTATGACTATCAGTACGTTAGACTACTTTGTTAGTATCTAGCGACTGAATCTCTCACGCATGAACAAATAGAAAGAGTAATGAATTAGTACCAAACTAGCAACCACTAACACAACACTTGCAATAATTCACAACCACAACCGGCCTTATGCCTTAGCAGTTTGAACTTCCTGAGGAAAAGGAAGCCAAGAGGGGAAACCTTTGGCTACTCTAAAATATTTAGGAGTTATTTGCAAGAATATTGGAGGAAGCCAACAATTATCACGCCTCACACGGGGCACCAGTGATTATGTAGGTGCTACAGGTTGTTTAGAACAGTTTTACTGTCAGAAATAATTAATAATTAATATTTATTAATTATTAATTAATATTTAAATCAAATAATAGAATTTAAGTCATTAAATTATATCCTCGGGGAACCACTCTTTGACAAAAGAAAAATGATAGCAAGTTACTGATCAAGTCTCATAAAAAAAAAAAAAAAAAAAAAAAAATCTACCCTGAAGGTTGAGTATTTTAATTATTAATCAAAATAATCAAAAAGGGGAGGAACTAGTTAAATTATTGCCATACAAATCTAATAGTATTCTAATTACAGTTAGTTTCTAACACCAATAAAATAACAGTACGCTGAGGTAACATGGGAGTTCTTGACGTGGCAGAGGCTGGCTTCAACACAATATTCAAGCAAAATCAACCAGGAGGACTTATTATAATATAACAAGATTTATTATAATCAAGCAGTAATGAACACAGCCAATATTATCTGAATATAACCAACACATCACAAGGAATCCTAAACTAACAGTGGAGCTATATGCTAGAGTGTGTGTGTGTGTGTGTGTGTGTGTGTGTGTGTGTGTGTGTGTATCTAGATGCGGTAACAAAGGAACCAAAATGGAGGACTAGATTTAAAATGGAGGACTTGATCCAAAATGGAGGACTCGATCCAAAACGGAGGACTAGGTCATTTGAGTGTGTAAGAAAAGGGGAAAAGGAAAGATGGCTGGATCAGTTCCAGAGCGGTGGAGCTGATACCATGTGGGGGTGGAAATGAGCAGACACACAAAGGTGGGAGAATTTGGTGAAACAGGTGGGAGAATATGGTACCTCAGCCTGAGTTGGACATAAACCATGGTGCTGCTCACTCAGTGATTATCATTGAGAGAGAGAATGAGAGAGAGGGAGGGAGAGAAAGAGAAAAAAAGGCTCATGCAATCTAATTGAGGGTAACCGCTCGTAACAGCGGCACTGAATTACTAGTTCAGGTCACTCAACAAAACAAACTTCACCCAAAAATGAAAATTTCCCAACTCAAAACAGCAAAAAGCGAGCAGAGTTCAACATACAAAATATACTCATAACATCAGCATTTAGAATCAAACATAAGATTTAGTTGCGCAAGAAAATCACAGTTTCTAAACTAAATCTGCCCAGCCTTTCTGTTTTTCAAAATAAATTCACTGTTGTCTTGCATTGAAACTGAACTGGTTATTATAAGTATTCTAGAAGACTTGAACAAAGCTAAGTTAATCTTACCCTACCGTGGCCAAATGGTGAGGTTAGAAAAACATGGTCTCTTTGTTCTTAGTCCAAAAAAGGAGGGAAAACTCCTTCAGTATGTGCACAATACAGATGTCCCTTAACAGCCAGCTGGAGCTTAGCACAGAGAGACCGAACTACATCTGTCTGCTGGTTTTATTGACAAGATGATGTCATCGGTCGTAGGCTGCTTTCAACCAATGGCGTTTGAGACTGGGTCTATGGGCGGGACTTCACATCCAGTTGTGAAATTGTGAAGGTTCCTGGGAAACTGAGTTCAATGTCTCTCCTTTGATTGTAGAACAAAGGGCCATGCGGTCTCTGCTGCCATTTTGAGTGGGCCAAGGCTCTACATCCGGATTCGGACCTGCTGGTAAAAATAAAAAATATGATCAGACTACACATTCACAACACACTATACGTAGACATGAAACATATATAATTAGGTATATGCACCACTCACATGGTTCAGGAATTGAATTTCCTCAACAATTTCAGAAAAGTTTACATCATCCACAACACTTGGAGCGTTAGAGATCCTGTTTAAGCATAGCATCAGAGCCGTGACTCACTTATAAATAAATGTTCTTAATAATAATAATAATACGAGGGGGCCTGGGTAGCTCAGTGGTAAAGACGCTGGCTATCACCCCTGGAGTTCGCTAGTTGACTCCAGCCAGGTCTCCTAAGCAACAAAATTTGCCCGGTTGTTAGGGAGGGTAGAGTCACATGGGGTAATCTCCTTGTGGTCGCTATAATGTGGTTCGTTCTCGGTGGGGCGTGTGGTGAGTTGAGCGTGGTTGCCGCGGTGGGTGGCGTGAAGCCTCCACACGCGCTGTGTTTCCGTGGCATTGCACTCAACAAGCCACGTGATAAGATGTGCGGGTTGACGGTCTCAGACTTGGAGGCAACTGGGATTCGGCCTCCGCCACCTGGACTGAGTCGAATCACTACGCGACCACGAGGACTTAAAAGCACATTGGGAATTGGGCATTCGAAAATTGGGAGAAAAAGGGGAAAAATCCAAAAAATTTAATACAATAATAATAATACGAGATAATAAAACACACTTACTGTTAAGATAGACAGCCATCTTCTCTTGAAGTACCCTTACGTTTCAAAATAACAAAACTTGCTGGAAAAAAGTAATTTGAGAACGAAGATTCACTTATACCACACAGACGCTAACACAGCTGTATAGTTTGATATTGACCGGTGTGACTGACTGATTTTTAAACATCACATGTATGTATTGGGGGATAAACTTTGAAAAGCAGGGCTCACACTTAAAATCATTAACATAAACACACCATAAACAATCACTGACATCCAATGACTGGCCAATACATTCCAGGAAGATTATGTCCAAAAATGTTCTTTAACATGTCCGGACTATCTTTTACCTATCAATCAAGGGTGACAGGGGGGTCATAAATCACATGTCATAAATCAATCAATTTGACATTTTGACACATAGTATAGGTTATAACTACTCATGAAGCTTGTCAAACTACAGTTTCAAAGTAGCTTCCCCAACACTGTGAATGACAAGGTCTACTGCCCTGTGATTGATGTGGGTCAGCAGGTATAATTGCGTCACAGACCTTTGGGTAGAAACAAAATACAGGATTCATGGGGTCCTACTGTATACAGGGACATAGATGTGCAAGGTACCACACATACCATTGAGCCCCTTGAGGGTGGTCCTATAAAGAGAGTCTATAGAATTGACTTGCACCCTTGTGTTAACCCTGTTCCTGAACCAGAGGTGACTGAAAAACATTCTCTCACAACACCACAAACGAGGCGAGAATCTGTTTCTGAGCAGGTTGAGGTTGTGCATTCTGATCCTGATTTTGTTGTGTTAGAAGAGGTCACATATCCTAGTCTGCAAGACACAGAGAATGTGAACCCTGAAAACCCTGTGTCAGCCGTTAACGCCTTCTTTGTGAATGCAAGATGGAGCAGTAATGCCGGAAATATTTAACCCGGCATCTAAATCTAGAAACATTGCTGTGACACAGCAGGGCAGAGCCAATAACGTCATACCATTGATATTTTCTCATAAAAAAACAAAAAACAAACTCAGTATTGTGTGAATATAAAGTCTGGATTTCCTTTCTGAATTTTCTAAAATCCAAGTAAATGAATTAACGTTTCCATTTTAAATATAATTTAAACAATCAGCTACATTTAAATGCATCATAAACTTGACATGATGAAATAAATAAATTGCCACTTTCTGCTCTGAACCTCTATTTCCCCCACCCAAGCGGTTGCAGTCTGCAGTGTCGATGTGCAGTGTCGATACACTGTGTAAAGTGTATATAAAAAAAGTATGCTCTCATGCAGAGAACACTTCTAATTTGAATCTCCGTAAGCATCATCCCACAGAATTTGCACAATAAATATATAGGCAAATAATTGCCCCCCTTATAAGAAACACAACCAGATACAGTACACTTTCAGAAGATTTTTAACGACTCATTAAAGGATTAACGTGCCATGCAACGATGTTTTATTTGTAAAGTACTTTAAAAAAAAAAAAAACTGTGTATAAAGTTCTTCAGGTATACAGAAAAATGTACATATATCAGAAAATACTTATAAAACAAATAACATTACATTACTCTATCACATTGATATTTATGTTCCCCTAACCCATTCCTAAACCTAATTATTTTCAATATAAAACATGTAAGAGACATGTAAATGTAGTCACAATAATTTGATTTACATTACACTACTATATAGAAAGATTTGAGTACCAAACCCCACCCCTCTACGCCTAAACCTTACCAATTCTCAACAATACAAAGAACTTAGGCAAATATAAGTAGAGATGGAATAGCCTTAAACAAAACATATCTTCCTCTCAGTGAAGTAAGTTACATCTCATTCAAAAATTTGCAATCATTCTCAAGGTCCACGAGAGCCAATCTGACATTACTGACATCAAAGTTGTTGTAACACTTGTTGTGGCAGCAATTTTTTAATGTTTAAATGAGTGTGGTTCGAGATCTGACAGTTGTGCTGTACGGGAGCGCTGATCATAAAATAAAGACTTAAATTTTTATGTGTTCCTCCCACAAAGCAATTACACGGCATCAAAAGGACCTGGAATAAAGAGAACAAATAGAGGATGTTTAAATTATTATTATTATTATTATTATTTTATTATTTATTTATTTATTTTTTTGGTGCTTTTCTCATTTTTGAGCCGCAATACGGACATTCTGAAAATTCCCTTTCTGTCCCAAGGCAAACAAAATGAAAATTAAACAATAAAGCAATAAGTAAATGATGGCAGATTTTTCAGATCATTTAATTAAACATTTTTAACTTCAGAGCATCAGAGTGACATTTAAAAAATGGAACGAAGGCAACGTTTTGGTGGTGTAGGCACAAAGTTCATGTTTCATCACGAAGTGTGTGTTGGTATTGTTCAGAAACTAAATAACAAAAGCAACCAGTTGCTGAATCCAATGTATATCTTAATTGTTGCAGGGCAATAATAATTACAAATTATTTGTTATTTTTTGGTTTGTTTTAATATTGAACATTGAACAATACAAAAAGGATCTTATGAGCTATTTGTGACAGTAAGAAATGCTGTAATAAAAAATACCATAAAAACAAAAATCAAAAAACCCCACAAAAAAGAAGATAACAGTGGCTGTGAATTGGAGTGACACTGAGACCAGGGAGCCACTTTCCAACCACACAGACAACAAAATTAACCATCAGCTTAGTTGATGTAAATGTGATTGTTTACAAGAGGATGAAAGAGCGAGGCTTCTCGAGATAGAAGATGCAGGTTACCAGTAATCTCAAGATGCTGTAAATTAGACGTCACATCATGATGTCCCTTTTGTCTTTAAGGGACTGTACGGGATGTGTGTGAATGCACAGAATATGGAAAAGCTCTGGCAGTGTACATGAAAAAAATTCTGCAATGCCAGAACAGTAGCTGGAATGACTTTTCCAGAAATTTTCCAGAATCTCTTTGTGAAAGAGTTTTAAGAGAAGTAATCGCTTAAGAGAACTTAAAGGCCTCGATATACTTCCAGAGAAGTTCCTTTTCATTCTTCTTTCAGGGGTAAAAAGAAGTTCTAAAAAGCCAAGCAACGGTATACTGTTTCCGAACATTCAGACACCTGCCACATAGTGGCGTAGCCAAGGGTGGACCTGGGCCTACTCAAATTAGACCCAGACCCACCCACAATTTTTTAGTTTATTCTTTGACTTCAGATACATATTAATAAAATAGTTTTTAAAAATGTATGAATTCTGATTTCTGAATGTGCGAAAGAACTGTTTGAATGTGCCGCTTCCCTGTTGTTAACCTTTTCGCATGTGAAGTTCTCCTGTACTGACAGATCTCCCAGCGTGAGTTCTTTAATGCACGCTGTAATTAAAATAAATCTTACCTTACACTTCACAGCAGATTCACTGGAGGACAGATTATATCACAGCGGGTGCATTGAAGGTCAGTTTATATATTATCAAACATATAATGTGGTTTTTAGATGTTTATAATATTTGATTATGATAGATAAGATGCGATCGCGAGTGCACTTGCCGGCAATGCGTGCCGCCATATTTTCGTTGCCCCCATGTAAACAGTAGAAATAAATATGAAGTGTTGTGTTGACATTCAGCTGTCAGTTGATAGTCAGTTGCCAGTGTGTTATTAAGTGAAGTATAAAATGTGGGTCCAGTCTGAGGCTAGGTATATGTATCGTGAGCGATCAAGAGATCAAAAGTCTGTTTGCTTGGGGGAAGAAGCTGTCATGAAGTCAGCTGGTGCGGGTCTTGATGCTGTGATATCCCTGCCTGATGGTAGCAGTGAGAACAGCCCATGGTTCGGGTGGCTGGAGTCTCTGATGATCCTCCAAGCTTTTCACACACCGCCTGGTATAGATGTCCTGGAGGGAGGGAAGCTCACCTACGATGATGTGCCTGGAAGATCACACCACCCTTTGCAGGGCTTTGCGGTTGAGGGCGGTGCTATTGCCGTACCAGGCGGTGATGCAGCCAGTCAGGATGCTCTCTACAGTGCTGGTGTAGAACCGTGTGAGGATGTGGTGGTTCATTCCAAACTTCCTCAGCCATCTCAGATAATGCAGCAGTCTCTTCTACCGAGGCACTTGCAAGTTCCCGGACATTTCTGGGGGGAATGGCCCTAGCCCTCACCCTCCGATCCAACAGGTCCCAGATGTGCTCAATGGGATTGAGATCCCATGGCCATGGTAGAACACTGACATTCCTGTCTTGCAGGAAATCATGCACAGAACAAGCAGTATGGCTGGTGGCATTGTCATGCTGGAGGGTCATGTCTGGATGAGCCTGCAGGAAGGGTACCACATGAGGGAGGAGGATGTCTTCCCTGTATTGCACAGCGTTGAGATTGCCTGCAATGACAACAAGCTAAGTCTGATGATGCTGTGACACCCGCCCCAGACCATGATAGACCCTCCACCTCCAAATCGATCCTGCTCCAGAGTACAGGCCTCGGTGTAACACTCATTCCTTTGATGATAAACGCAAGTCCGACCATCACCCCTGGTGTTTTTCAGAGTCAGTAGAAAGGTCTCTTTAGTGGCCTAAGTTTTTATAACTGTGACCTTAATTGCCTACCGTCTGTAAGCTGTTAGTGTCTTAACGACCGTTCCACAGGTGCATGTTCATTAATTGTTTATGGTTCAGTTAACAAGCATGGAAAACATTGTTTAAACCCTTTACAATAAAGATCTGTAAAGTTATTTGGATTTTTACAAAATTATCTTTAAAGTACAGTGTCCTGCAAAAGGGACGTTTCTTTTTTTTTTTTTGCTGAGTTTATTATTACTATTGTTGTTTTATTATTAAAAGATAATAAATATTCAGATTTGTTTTGTTTGTTCTTTTTCTAAGTATTAGTAGCCTGTTTTATTTATTCAGACAATTATGAACTTTTGTTTGTATACAGATACACAAAACTACACAACTTTGCCTGCTGAAACACAAAAAATCCAAAAACTTTAATGAACAATCTGGAACTCCATGTCCTCCATGCACACCAACTGTTCCTGCTCATCTCCAAATGGGATCTCCTCCCTGCACTTTCCCAAATAGCAAATTCAATTATTAGACTTATTAGCATTAATATTGTTATTGTTCTTAAGGATAATATAACAAAGTATTGCAATCATTTAAATAAAGAAAAGACTGTGAGCCAATGTTTTCTTATATATTATTTTTAATATTTGGGCAGTGCATCATTGTAATGTTGCTGGCAATGGCATGCAGATGAAGACGAGGCATGGCTTGGCAAGACAGGGCGTGGAGCATGGGATCAGGGCAACGCCAGTGGGAGGTGGAGCCATGAGAGGCTTGAGGGGCAGAGCCTTGAGAAACTTGAGGGGCGGTGCCATGGAAGGCGGAGCCGTGAGAGACTTGAAAGGCGACACCAGGGAACTTGTACCCGGAGAGTAGCCAACTGCTCGAAGGGACACGGTGGAGCCAGAGGTTCAGATGACCGAGGTAGTGCCATAGGCTCGGAGGGCCGAAGTGGAGCTGGGGGATCGGAAGACAGAGGCGGAGCCGGTGGAACTGAGGACCAAGGTGAAGCCATAGGGAAGGAGGTCCTTGGTGAAGCCACAGGCTCAGAGTGACGAAGCAAAGCTGGAGGATAGGAGAGGCCAGGTGGAGCCAGGTGACCGACTGACCAAGGCAGAGCCGGAGGGACGAGGGACCCCAGAGAAGCCGATTGGCTTAAGGACCACGGTGGAGCTGAAGGGACATAGGGCCAAGGTGGGACTGAGGTATCAAAGGACCAAGGTGGAGTCCAGGGCTCGGAGGGTCTAGGCGGGGTCGGAGGGTCAAAAGTTCCCCTTGCCTGATCAGGAGAACTATGGATGGGCACAAAGGCGGGAATCAATTCCAGCTCAAATAGCCCAGTGAGAGATGGCTCTGGAACGGACGAGGCCTGCAACGCTGGTTCGTTGACCAGAGGTGAGCCTGAGACCTTGCATGGAGCAGACTGAAGCTTGGCTGTGACATGGCACAGAGCACACTGAGGTGTGGCTGTGACATAACATGGAGCACACTGAGGTGTGGCTGTGACGTGGCATGGAGCAGACTCAGGCGAGGCTATGACATGGCATGGAGCAGGCTGTGGCGTGGCTGTGACGTGGCATGGAGCAGGCTGAGGCGTGGCTGTGACGTGGCATGGAGCAGGCTGAGGGCGACTTCATTAAAGTCCACCAGGCAGGCCAGAGCGCAGAAGTCCTCCACATAATTTTCCAGGGATCGATTCCCCTTGTAAAGATGCAGGAGTTGAACTGCTTAGTTCATTTTGCGATGGTCAGGTATTCTGTAACATTGCTGGCAATGACATGCAGGTCCAAGTCATCAATTTCAAAAACTTTTTTTTTTTAAATACATTTTAGTTTTGCAATGAAATAAATTAATATGGTGGCACAATTATATTTTTGTCTACAAAACTAATTTCAAACATTTAAGCATACGCCTTCAGATCAAAAGATTTTTAAGATCATGAGAAACATTTCAAAACTTTTGACCAGTAGTGTATGTGACTGGAAAAATAGTCTTTTATTCAACCGAAAGTCACAAAATGCAAAACAATGCAGGTGCGGTTTCTTCATACCTGTTTCTTTTGATCTGTTCCTGCGTGCTGTTTCATCAGTCACTTCATTGTTTGTTTTGCCAAACTTATTGCACTACATTTGTCTTGTTTCAGCATTGTACAGTGCAAAACATTGAATTAAAGACAGTGGGGAAAAACATACCTCATCATCAAGTGTGTACTGTCTTTTGTTCAAGAAATGAAAACCCGACAGATGTATACAAACAAAAGATATTTTATAATGAATGCTTGCCAAATCTCTAACGAGTTGGGCTCTCAGGTGATTTCAGTAAGGCAGAAAATCGTATCCAGGTTAGGTTTTGTGATAATAAAGTGGAAAGTTGTGCTGTAAAAGTATTTTAATTTAAATTTACACCAGCATGTATAATCCACATCAAGTAGAACTGAAATGAGCTGACACATCAAAAGATGTGAAACTAACACTGATACTTCTACCTTATCTCCAGATGTTAGTTTATGGCTTGTTATTCGGTTGACATTCGGTTTCTCCTACCCACACTCTCTGGAGCTGACAATTTTACAACAATATCATTTGCACAATTAAGTTAAAGAATATATGACTATATCATACAGGCATAAAACACTGAACTGAAACAGTCAATGCTTGTCGTAGCTGGAGAATTATGCCTAAAGTCCGAAACATACATCACGCAAGTACGCAGACGCGAGTGCTTGGCCAACGCATGGTCCCATTGTACATACATAACATGCACTCTTGTGTTGCTCTGGAGGTTACAAATCTCAGACCACAAGAGGACAATAAATATATTTTTTTTTTAGGCATGACCACGAAACTGATGCTGCGTCTGAAACCAGGAAAATGCTGCCTTCGTAGGCTGTATACAGCAGCAGGATGGAAATAAGGTGCTTTTCAAACTATTCGGAGACCAGTTTCCTTAAGATTTCCATTCATAACCACTGTCAGTTAAGCCATTAACTGATTAGGCAGCAAGTCTGCTGTCTATGTTTTTGGATGCAGCAGATGAGTCGATAGTTGATGAGTGGGAAATAGACACGGAGAAAAAACAAGTTCATTTGAATGGACTTGGGACAAAAAGTTGTATATCTTTTTTGAGAAGATTCAACTCAAATTGCTGCCCGAGTCCGCCATGACAGTTGCTGATTGAAAGAAGAAAGTCTGCTCTAGCGCCCCTTGTGGCAACGCTGAGAATGCTGCACGTACTTGTGTTGTGTTATGAATTGAGCGCTGACACATTTCACAATGCAATGATGCATGAAATCGTGCTTGTGTAGCAAGATGTGTCTGCATTCACATACTTGTGTAGAGTATGTTTGGGCCTAAAAAAATGCTCCTATGGGCTTTCATTAACTAGCGCTTGTAAGGGACTGTCTGAAAATTCCACCCACAGCACTAAACGTCAGAGGTGTCCAAGTATTTATTTATTAATTCAATTAAAGTGTAAGTTATACTTACAATTTACAATCTTTAGAATGTGTATATATATATATATATATATATATATATATGTGTGTGTGTGTGTGTGTGTGTGTGTGTGTTTTAAGTCAGAACAAGCAAGGCAGTTGCATTGAACACTTGGATACCAGTGACATTTTATCACAGTGTGTGGACATTTCAGACAGTCTCTCTTGCACCATAAGTGAATAATTAATAAATATTGAGCTTAAATTAAACTTTACCCTACTAAATATTATGCAGTCATAATGCATTGATGTTTTGTTTAAATATAATTTGTTGGTCTATTTACTATGAAGTGGGGTTTACTATGAAGTGGGATGGAAAATGAGAATACCACTCTTACCATTTTAACACTCAAATTTAGGGGGGCCACTGGGGGGAACAGGCCTATTGACACGGGGGTCACCCCGGGTTGTTTATTTTAGCTCCATCACAGAAAATAGGTCCAACGGAACCAATGTCAATGCTACTAACATAAGTGGAGTGATACAAATAGTGAAAGTTGTGTCCAGTGACCTCCACATTAAGAGTAAGGGATAAGTTGAGTCATTGGGGAACCTTTCTCTCTCCCCCCCGCCCCCAATACAAATATGAACCCACTGCAAGACCCAACCACAAAGCAAAATCAGGTGTGAGAAATGAACATGATGAGCCTCCCAGCCATTTTAGCTTAAAATGAGCTTATAATTAAAAAATGTTTTTAATACAATACATTTTATATCATTTCACTGGATTTTCAAAATTATAACACTGTTGGGTGGCCTTACTGAGCTTTACTAAACAGATGTAAATTTATCCAAAGTTAATTGGATTCTTTGACTTATTATAAACCAATATTTTTATATTAAAGTTAAATTCAAATCACCAACTTTGAATGCTTTTGTGCATCTACACTTTTTTTGCTCAGTCTTTCACATTTGCCTGTATTTTCTGTTCAAATTTGCATATTCATGGAACTCAAATATATACTGTGTGTGTGTGTGTGTGTATATATATATATATATATATATATATATATATATATATATATATATATATATATGAGTGAAACAATTTACAGCATTTTATAATAGTATTTGTAAAAGTAATAGCATTTCCTGTATTTGGAGGCAAAACTTATTCATGTCACTGGCACAGCTTATACCCCACATCCATTTGGGAAAACTGATTCATGTATTAACTCATGGCTAATCTTCTGTCAAATATTTTACATGGTTTACTGGTTAGGTCATTCACCAACATCTATTATACATATTTTTAGACCTGGATAAGTTTGCTTTGACATAAAATAAATTTTATCTGCCCTGTAGAAAATTGAATCTAATTTTCTCATGTACATCTTTTACCCTTTCTAAATATATGGTTTTAAGATAAACATTATGCAGTTTGCTAGATCAAGGGGGTGATTAAAGCTCAGAGCACAGATGTTTATTAGCACTAATGTAACCAGTGACTTTTTTTAAACTCATAGAATAGTGTCTCTGTAATACAACCAAAGTGGCCAGAAGAACAACACCTCAGACATCAAATTTACACAGGTCAACATATTTGACTTAACTCTACTGACATATGAATATTACTGTAATTGGTTATTTTACTGAAAACTGGCTACTGTTTCTTTAAAACCTTACATGATAGAAGATCCTTGATATCACCATAATGTTCAGCAGTTTTAAACTAAGCAAGGAAACTAAAAATTACTGAAAATTACTTTGCCAGCATTACCAATTTAAACTATTCCCTTTATACACCTAAACAGTAAATTTAGCCTTGACTTAATAATTAGTGTGTGCCCTCCTGACACAGAGAAAGTTGAGTCTCCGATCACAGTCTGTGGATTTCCAAAGCTTCTCATCTCTGTTCAAAATTCCGCAGCGCTGATTCATAGCAGGACACTGGAGCTCTCCCTCCACAGACCAGGCCGTGTAGTGAAGATCTGTTCCATTTACCCAAAACCAATAACCAGCTAAAAAGCGCAGGCCAGTCCAAACATCTTCGGTCTGGGCTGCTGTGACTGTACTCTTCGCCTCTGTCATAATCATCTCAGCACTAATAATGGCCAGATCAATGTAGTGTTGTCTGCAGTAGTCCAGAGCCTCTTCCCATGTGTTTTCCTGCTGAACCAGGAATAGCTCAAAGACCTCCATACAATAAAATGGTATAGCCCAAGAGCACGGAGCATCATGCAATTTAGAACTGGATCTTTTGACTGCACCACATTTTTCAGCATCATTATCTGGTTGTTCATTGTCCCATTTATTTATTACTGCCATCCCACCTTCAGACCAGTTCCACAGGTTTTGCTCATGATTTACTTTCTTAAGTCCAATCCAATAATAATCATCTTGAGCATTATTTGAGAGTTGCTGTAGATCTTCTTTGCTGACGGTGGACAGATCATGATGGTGCTCTTTGCAGTACGTCAGTGCATTGTCCCAAGCCATAGACTCTTTCACAAAAAAGTGGATTACATAGAAATTGAAGCTCATTCCAAAGAGGCTCATAAAAAGAAGCACAGTGACTGAAGTCTTCATGTTGATTTAGTTGATCTCCCAATGCAGCTTTTTCTGTAAACCAAATTCCTGAACTGAAGATGGGAATGGCATTCCACATTTATCTGATTTCAGTGACTTGTTACCACACCTTTTCACATATTTATGACATGAACTGACCAATAAAAAAAAAGGAAGGCTCGGACATTGACAGTCACCTTGAGATTGTTAGGCTCCTCATAAATTACATTACATTAACAATTTTGTTGCTTAATATTTGGACAACAGGCTAATTGGACAGTAAAATTTGCATCAGAGTAGTACAGAAGTGATGACCTTTCTCAAAGACACAAGTTGAAAGGCAAATGAGGTCATGGTTTACCATGTAGACAAAACAAATTCAGATTTGCCTCAGACATATAAGGTTAGTGCAAACCTTTCCAAATCTGAAAACACAAACACACATTGGTACTCCTATCATTACAAGGACTCACCATAGACATAATGATTTTTATACTGTACAAACTATATATTCTATCCCCTAACCCTACCCATAAACCTAACCCTCATAGAAACCTTTTGGCATTTTTACATTTCAAAAAAACATTGTTTAGTATGTTTTGAAAGCTGTTTGAATTACAGGGACACTATGGGTGTCCTCCTAAACCACATTTATAGCATAATACACTCGTAATTACTAGTGTGTAACCTAAAAACAAATCCTTGTAAACCACAAAAACCAACTCACACACACACTTCCACATGTAATTCTTGAATCTGCAACACAGAGAAGTTTTTTGTAAAAACAAAACAAAAAAACAACATACACTTTTTATATATTGAAGGTCATTTATGATTCATATTTTACTTTATCATTTAATATTAATTAACTAGTATCCTATTTTTTTTATTATTCATATATTATATGTACAGTTATTCTGCAAATAACAAACAATGTCTTTAGCTGAGATTGTGTGCTGTTACAGCAGAATCATTCTTATGTACTGTACTGTAACTTAAAAGCTGGAGAGGGTTCATATTCAAGATCACATAGAACAAATGGCCAGCTAAAAAGTGCCGGCCAGTCCACATTTCCTCTGTCTGGGCTGCTGTGTTAAAGGAATAGTTCACCCAAAAATGAAAATTATCTCAACATTTACTCGCCCTCATGCCATGCCAGATGTGTACGACTTTCTTTCATCTGCTGAACACAAACAAAGATTTTTAGAAGAATATTTCAGCTCTGTAGGTCCATACAATGCAAGTGAATGGGTGCCCAAATTTTGAAGATCCAAAATCCACATAAGGGCAATGTAAAAATACTCCAGAGGTTAAATCCATATATTCTGAGGTGATATGATATGTGTGGGTGTGAAACAGATCAATATTTAAGTCTTTTTTTTTTACTATAAATTCTCCTCCCTGCTCAGTCAATCTCCACTTCACTTTCTTCTTCTGTTTTTGGTGATTCACAGTCTTAATGCATATCGTCCTCCTATTGGGCAGGGAGGAGAATTTATGATAAAAATGACTTAAATATTTATCTGTTTCTCACCCACACCTATCATATCACTTCTGAAGACATGGATATAACCACTGGAGTTGTATGGATTACTTTTATGCTCACTTTATGTGGATTTTGGAGCTCCAAAATTTTCGCACCCATTCACTTCCATTGTGAGGACCTACAGAGCTAAAATATTATTTTAAAAATCTTAATTTGTGTTCTGCAGAAGAAAGAAAGTCATACACATCTGGGATGCCAGGAGCATGAGTAAATCATGAGATCATTTTAATTTTTTGGTGAACTATTCCTTTAAGAATCATTGCCTCTTCCACAATCACATCTGGGGTTAGACTGGCAAGATCAGTGTATTGTTGTCCATGGCTGCACCAGGATCACATTAAAGTTCTTCATACAAAAAAATTATAAGCAAGGCACCTCATGAAATTGCCCACTTAGTCCATAGTCAGAGTTTGTTTTTTTACTTTCCCAGTTTTCAACAGTTGCCTGCTCACCTGTTTCATAAGGTTAGATGTTTTGTTTTTTTATTATAAATATGTGGTTTCTGGATTAGGAAATACATTAGTGGTTTTAGCTCTTCATTGCTGACAGTGGACAGGTCATATCCCATTTCATATAAAAGTCATTGCTTGATCAGTCCAAAGCAGCTTAAAAGAAGTACAGCAACTGTAGTCTTCGTCTTGATATAGTTGATGTCTTAATGCAGCTTAAGGGGTCATGACATCCTCTTTTTTTATTATCTTATTATCTTCCATGAGGTCCACTTATAATGTTAGTAAAGTTTTTTTTGCACCAAAACAGTCATAATTTTGTAATATACAGTGTTGTAGTCAAGACCACCTAAACCAAGACCAAGTCAAGACTATAGTGTATCGAGACCGAGACAAGACCAAGACTTTGAGGGATTGAGACAAAGTCAAGACCAAGACCAAGGCAGGGCGAGACCGAGTCAAGACCAAGACCAGACCAGTGCAAGTCCCACACTGCATGGCACACTTGCGACAAAATGTGGAACATGCAAACCATAGGCACTCCTCAAACTGATCTGAAAGATCCACATTCCCATAAAAACACCCACAGAAAACAAATTGCACACACACACACACACACACACACACAGACATATATATATATATACAGGGTTGGGAGGGTTACTTTTGAAATGTATTCCACTACAGATTACAGAATACATGCTGTAAAATATAATTTATAACGTATTATGTTAGATTACTCAAGGTCAGTAACGTATTCTAAATACTTTGGATTACTTCTTCAGCACTGGTAGATTTTTTCACTTGTTTTGACTATAAAAACTCTGCCAGTACAGTGAGACAAAATACACATGTTAAAAATACATTCTCTGAAAAACCTAAATATCTTATGCAGTGTTGTTTCTAAAACAAGATAAATCTAATTGATCTTGTTTTAAGGATTTTTAGATATTTTACAGGAAAACAATACAAAAATTGTCAAGAATATGATTTTTGCCCTAATATCAAAGGTCTTATTAGAAAAAAAGAAATTATTATCCAACGTGAATTTTTTTGATAAAAAAAAAATGATCGTGTCTGGTAACGTGCATGTAAAATGGCTAGAAATAGCATTTTAGCTTAGCGTAAAGCTGACAATTTACACAAGGTTTATTTCTATTTCTTCTGCTCCAAACTTACTTCAGACTTTCTTCTCTGTCTGCTCGTATGAATGTAACACATCATAAGAAAGTGTTTCACCGCTGTTCAAATGCACTTTGGATCGCATCATTTATATGTATAAATGTTTTCCATCTGAAAGGACTAACTATTAAATGAAACAAATGACAAAAAAAAAAAGCAAAGTAATCTCTTCAGTAATCAAAATACTTTTTGCATGTAACTATTCTAATTACCAACGATTTAAAATGTAACTGTAGTTATATATACACTGTTGAAGTCAGAAGTTTACATATACTTAGGTTGAAGTCATTAAAACTAATTTGTTAGCCCTTCCATAGATTATATATTACTAAACTATAGTTTTGGCAAGTCATATAAGACATCTACTTTGTGTATGACACAAGTACTTTTTCCAACAATTGTTTACAGACAGATTGTTTCACTTTTAATTGACTATATCACAACTCCAGTGGGTCAGAAGTCTACATACACTAAGTTAACTGTGCTTAAAGCAGCTTGGAAAATTCCAGAACATTATGTCAAGCCTTTAGGCAATTAGCTTCTGATAGGCTAATTGGAGTCAATTGGAGGTGTACCTGTGGATGTATTTTAAGGCATACCTTCAAACTCAGTGCCTCTTTGCTTGATATCATGGGAAATCAAAAGAAATCAGCTAAGACCTCAGAAAGAATTGTGGACCTCCACAAGTCTGGTTCATCCTTGGGAGCAATTTCCAAATGCCTGAAGGTACCACGTTCATCTGTACAAACAATAGTACGCAAGTATAAACACCATGGGACCACGCAGCCATCATACCGCTCAGGAAGGAGACGCATTCTGTCACCTAGAGATAAATGTAGTTTGGTGCGAAAAGTGCAAATCAATCACAGAACAACATCAAAGGACCTTGTGAAGATGCTGGAGGAAACAGGTAGACAAGTATCTATAGCCACAGTAAAACAAGTCCTATATCAAAATAACCTGAAAGGCTGCTCAGCAAGAAAGAAGCCACTGCTCCAAAACCACCATAAAAAAGCCAGACTACAGTTTGCAAGTGCACATGGGGACAAAGATCTTACTTTATGGAGAAATGTCCTCTGGTCTGATGAAACAAAAATTGAACTGTTTGGCCATAATGACCATTCTTATGTTTGGAGGAAAAATGGTGAGGCTTGCAAGCTGAAGAACACCGTCAAAACCGTGAAGCATGAGGGTGGCAGGATCATGTTGTGGGGGTGCTTTGCTGCAGGAGGGACTGGTGCACTTCACAAAATAGATGGGGAATCATCATGAGGAAGGAAAATTATGTGGACATATTAAAGCAACATCTCAAGACATCAGCCAGGAAGTTAAAGCTCGGTCGCAAATGGTCTTCCAAATGGACAATGACCCTAAGCATACCTCCAATGTCAAGGTATTGGAGTGGCCATAGCAAAGCCCTGACCTCAATCTGATTTGTGGGCAGAAATGAAAAAGCATGTGCGAGCAAGGAGGCCTACAAACCTGACTCCAAAATTCCAGCAACTTATTGTGAGAAGCTTGTGGAAGGCTACCCAAAACATTTGACCCAAGTTAACAATTTAAAGGCAATATTACCAAATACTAACAAGGTGTATGTAAACTTCTGACTTCAACTGTATATACAGTTGTGCTCAAAATTTGCATACCCTTGGAGAATTGGTAATATATGTACCATTTTTAAAGAAAACATGAGTGAGCAGGCAAAACACATTTCTTTTATTTCTTATGGGATTCATATTCAACTGTAGGTTATAACAGAATGGCACAATCATAAAACAAAACACGCACGTTTGAGATCTCCCCAGAGTGGCTCGATGATATTAAGGTCAGGAGACTGTGATGGCCACTCCAGAACTCCAAATTGTCTGCCAGTATTTTCTGATAACATGCTGTATTCATCTTGCCATCAATTTTCACAAGATTCCACGTGCCTTTAGAGCTCACACACCCCCAAAACATCAGTGAGTCACCATCATGCTTCACAGTGGGGATGGTATTCTTTTCACTATAGGCCTTGTTGACCCCCTCTCCAAACATAGCGCTTATGGTTGTGACCATAAAGCTCTATTTTGGTCTCGTCACTCCAAATTACAGTGTGCCAGAAGCTGTGAGGCGTGTCAAGGTGTTGTCGGGCATACTGTAACCAGGCTTTTTTGTGGCATTGGCGCAGTAAAGGCTTCTTTCTGGCAACTCGACCATGCAGCTCATTTTTGTTCAAGTATCGTCATATTGTGCTCCTTGAAACAACCACACCGTCTTTTTCCAGAGCAGCCTGCATTTCTCCTGAGGTTACCTGTGGGTTTTTCTTTGTATCCCGAACAATTCTTCTGGTAGTTGTGGCTGAAATCTTTCTTGGCCTACCTGACCTTGGCTTGGTATCAAGAGATCCCTGAATTTTCCACTTCTTAATAAGTGATTGAACAGTACTGACTGGCATTTTCAAGGCTTTGGATATCGTTTTATATCCTTTTCCATCTTTATAAAGTTCCATTACCTTGTTACGCAGGTCTTTTGACAGTTCTTTTCTGCTCCCCATGGCTCAGTATCTAGCCTGCTCAGTGCATCCACGTGAGAGCTAACAAACTCATTGACTTTTTATACACAGACACTAATTGCAATTTTAAAAGCCACAGGTGTGGGAAATTAACCTTTAATTGCCATTTAAACCTGTGTGTGTCACCTTGTGTGTCTGTAACAAGGCCAAACATTCAAGGGTATGTAAACTTTTGATCAGGGCCATTTGGGTGATTTCTGTTACCATTATTATTTAAAAAGGAGCCAAACAACTATGTGATAATAAATGGCTTCATATGATCACTATCCTTAAATAAAAGACATGATCAGTCATATTTTCAAAATCAATGCCAAAATTTCACAATTTCTGCCAGGGTATGCAAACTTTTGAGCACAACTGTATGTGTGTGTGTGTGTATCATGAGAAATGCCTTGATAAAATAATCAAAAGCATTGCAGAGTTGAATTGTATGTGTGTGAATTTTCCTTTGTTTTCTACAAGCAAACAAATACAAACAAACACTAAGGAGCTGAAATCAACTTAACCATCTTTATTCAACACTCCTTTTCCAAGTTTTACCATCCACCTAAAACAATATAATTTTTGTGCAAGCATCGCATCAGGTTTTCTGGATGACTCTTCCCCTAGAAACCATCATTAAGTACAGAATATATCAAACAATTATTCAATACTTAAAGGAATAGTTCACCCAAAATAATTCTGTTTTGATGAAGAAAGAAACTCAGATACATCTTGGATGGCCTGAGGGTGAGTAAATTATCAGCAAATTTTCATTTTTGGGTGAACTATTCCTTTAAGTCTTCACTTTTCTCTGTCTTAAACAATATAGTAATTTTTTTATTTTTTATTTTTTTGAACCAACAACATGCCTTGTATAAATGTGTGCAATTTGCTAACCACATAGCTAAATCTAGAAAATAGAACAAAGAAAGCCAAACATTAGCAAAGCAGCCCATTTAAAATGTATATTTTTCATATACGTGGAGGCACATTACTCGGTCTCCACTCTCTGCTGTCACATCTCTAGCTCATTATATGAATAGTGTCGGAGCTGACATTAGCTAACATTGATGTAATGTAACTTTATATACATTAGCTACATAGCTTTATGTGGCCTGTCTCGTCATTGTTTATCACAGGCAAAAACGTAACTTGGAAACAAAATTTTGTCACTACATGCCCTGTCTCCTCAGTCCCTCACAAAGTTAACACTGCATTAGCTACATCCATCAATATATGTTAACTAAATTAGGTAGCTTGCGCACCTAGCTAGGTGGCAATTAGCTGGCAAGCAACTGAAACTAGCGCCCTAAAAAACAGTAAATACACAGGTAGCTAATTTGTATGGCTAATAGTCGCTAAATCTCTTTGGGTGAGGGGTGAAGATGAGTTTAGGTACAGATGCTGGCTGCGGCGTTACATTCAAATCGGATGTGGGATATTCCACTTGATATCTCCGATCTCCGACTAAAGCATTCCAATGCCAGATGCTCAGAAGATGACGTTAAAGGAAACAAAACTGCAACGCTCCCGTTAGCTTAGCAGGTGTTTGACTGTCACCAGAGACGTCTCCTAGCAACCCAATTCATAAACAATCTGGAATGCTAGCATTTGTGCTACAGGTGTATGATTACACTATGTAACAAAATTTTTGTTCCCGGGCAGTAAGTGTTATTTCCTAATTGCTTATGCCTCAAAAGTATAGAAAATGGCTATTATTCCCCACAAACTTTGCTTTTGTGACAAAAGATTTAGAAGTGAGTTGTTTTTCAAGATTTACTATTATACGGTAAATCACTTTCACGAATCAGCCCCCAAATGTAGTCTCCCATCATGTTCTCATTATACTGTCCTTGGTAGCGGCGTTCAAAGTCCAGTATATCCTGATGGAAGCGCTCGCCTTGCCCCTCCGAGTACGCTCCCATGTTCTCCTTGAATTTATCAAGATGAGCATCAAGGATATGGACTTTGAGGGACATCCTACAGCCCATTGTGCCGTAGTTCTTCACCAGTGTCTCAATGAGCTCCACATATTGTTCGGCCTTGTGATTGCCCAGGAAGCCCTGACCCACTGCAACAAAGCTGTTCCAAGCCACTTTCTCCTTACTAGTGAGCTTCTTGGGGAATTCATTGCACTCCAGGATCTTCTTTATCTGTGGTTTGACGAAGACACCGGCTTTGACCTTTGCCTCAGACAGCTTAGGGAAGAAGTCTTGAAGGTACTTGAAGGCTGCCGACTCCTTATCTAGAGCTCTGACAAATTGTTTCATAAGGCCCAATTTGATGTGCAGTGGTGGCATCAGCACCTTCCGGGGGTCCACCAGTGGCTCCCACTTGACGTTGTTCCTCCCCACAGAGAACTCGGTCCACTGTGGCCAGTCCCACCTGTGGTAGTGCACCTTGGTGTCCCTGCTGTCCCAAAGGCAAAGATAGCAGGGAAACTTGGTAAAACCGCCTTGGAGACCCATCAGGAATGCCACCATTTTGAAGTCTCCTATGACCTCTCAGCCATACTTATACTTCAAGGCGTCCAGCAAGATCTTGATGCTGTTGTAATCCTCTTTGAGGTACACAGAGTGAGCCAGGGGAAGAGACGGGTACTTGTTACCATTATGGAGCAGCACGCCTTTGAGGCTCCTGGATGAGCTGTCAATGAAGAGGCGCCACTCATTCTGGTTACAGGCGATTCCGATTGCCTTGAACAGACTGGTCACATTGTGGCAGAAGCAGAGCCCATCTTGATGGTGACGCTTCCTCTGATCTGCGACTTGCACACTTTCATCCAACAAGTTCCACTGCTTAAGCCTAGATGTTAAAAGCTCGGCATTGGACTTGGTAAGACCAAGATCTCTAATCAAGTCATTGAGGTCTTTTTGGTTGGGGTAGTATGGGTTTCTCTCCCCAGCTCCAATTTAGAAATCCCTCAAAGTCCATATCCTTGATGCTCATCTTGATAAATTCAAGGAGAACATGGGAGCATACTCAGAGGAGCAAGGCGAGTGCTTCCATCAGGAAATACTGGACTTTGAACGCCGCTACCAAGGACAGTATAACGAGAACATGATGGGAGACTACATTTGGGGGCTGATTCGTGAAAGTGATTTACAGTATAATTGTAAATCTCGAAAAACTACTCACTTCTAAATCTTTTGTAGTCATTTTTGTATTACTTTAGTATAAATACATGTTAATTTGGATTTATATGTTGTTTTTTTCTGACTTTATGTGAACGAAAAGACACAAATTCACCTGTTTTCTCATTGGAAATAGGTACATTTCAAAATATCACTGTCCTGGTCACAAAAGCAAAGTTTGTGGGGAATAATAGCCATTTTCTATACTTCTGAGGCATAAGCAATTAGGGAATAACACTTACTACCCAGGAACCCCAAAAAAAAAAAAAAAAAAAAAAAAAAAAAAATCATTGTTACGTAGTGTTATCAAAAGAGAGTATAATTTACCATGTTTTGGCAAAATCGGAGTTTAAAATTTCCGCACAACTTCCCAGGTTGTAATTACGACTTCAAGTGGCATTCCATTGCACTTTTCCCAGCAGGAAGTTGGAAAATCCGATTTTCCGAGTTGAATGGAATGCAGCAAGAGGCAGATTGCTAACGTTAGTTAGCTAGCTTTGCTAGCATCACTTACACTTAGCTTATCTTTCTTTATGCTTCCTTTCTAAGTGCCAATAAAAGTTTGACGTTGTCCCAGCCATCTCGGTAAGCATTGCAGAACTTTCATATTGCTGTGTGTTTTCTTTTAGACGTTTTTTGGTGCCAGATGGGCTGGATTGGTTTGAACCTCTTTGTGGTTTAGGTCAGTGTTTCCCAACCTTTTTTCTGTCACGGCACAGTTTTTACAAATTTATGCAAACAGAGCAAGCTTAATTTTAATAGAAGGCCTTAGTACGCAGACCTAGAAAATAAAAGAAACTTAATGTGGCACATACAGTATATATTTATGTATACATTTGTCATGTTTATAAAGAAAATGGCAAAATCAATTTTGAATACTCTGACACACCAACTTTCAATCTAGTTAATATGCCAGTGTTCCTTCTGGTCTCTAGCACACAATGTTTCCCATTACACTTCGTAGTCAAACATTTGTTTTGTTATCTAGATATTTCTTAATGCAGTCAGTTAAACAAATGTGTCCTCTGTGTGCTAAAGCTTTAAATCAGAGACTGATGCTTCATTAAGATCACCAGCCATACGCTCTAGTCCACACAGTCTTCTTCTTGAACTCGGGGGTGGATCTCAGAGCCATTAGGTTTGCTAAGACAGAATGGGAGACAACTAAGTCAAATTAAATGGTTCAAAGTAACCAAATGAGAGACTGAGCATGCATATAATTTTACAATCCCTTCTCTCTTGTTATCATACTCTAAACAGAATTGTAAGAAAATTACTTTGTTGTTCATTTTAGAGGAAAAGAGAGAGAGAGAAAAAAAATAATAATAAGAGGGTGTTCCTTCAACTTCGAGCACTTTTTGACCCAAGGGTTGATTTTTATAAAAACAAAGAGATTTCAGCTTTTTTCTTTTTGTTAAATGAAAATTAAGCTAAAATATCTTAGTCTTAGAAACTTTGGTAACACTTTAAAAAAAGGTTGTATTAGTTAACATTAGTTAACACAGTATTTAATAAAAACTAACAATGAACAATACATTCACAGCATTTATTAATCTTTCTACATAGTTGAAGAAACACCCCACAATAGTAGTTTTACCAAATCAAAATCAAGAGCTTAAGTGTCTCACCCTTGGCAGTGAGAATGGAAGTCTTGGAGAAACCCTGCACAGGACCTTCAGTTATACTGAAGAGCCAGTCGATGAACTGATAGCATGAAAAAGAAAATAAAAAATCAAAAAAAGAAAAAAAGACTAACTCTCCATTGCATTATGCAGCCAGTTAAACTTTCATGATCCATCATAGTGAGGCATGCACATTTAAGTGTAAAGGTTTTATATGCACTTATTAACATACACAAAACAAAATAATAATTTGTGGTATTGCTAAGGCAAGCATCACTAATACTATTGCTTACACTTATGGTTATGGACTTAAGAAAGCCAATAAGCCTAAACATTAAACTTTACGGCATAATTCATCCTGCACAGCTGGTGCAAAGGATACGTATGAGGCCTCAAATTTCGTGACTTTTTAAGGAGAGATATGCAAGTACTGTTCAAAGTGATCAGACTTAGGACATTTTTCTGGTGGTCAACAAAGTGCCCAAAAAAAATAAAATAAAATAAAATAAAAAAAATGCAATAGACTTAAATTTAAGGAGGACTCGAGTCATATCTAAGGCATGAAAACATGTTGTGTCAAGTTTTGACGTCATTGATACCAAACAGTTTTGAGGCTCGTGTGTCACATGACTGATCACGTCACCCCAAGTTTGAATATGTGAAAATGCAAATGAGATTTCAGCGCTATGGCAGAGGGGAATAATGGCTTAAATCTTGATCTACTCATCACAAAAAAATTACTGTATGACTTTAGAAGACTTGGAAGGATAGCCAACAAAATGTCTCCTTTAGTGTTCATGAAAGAAGGTTTGGTTTGGAATCATGTGATGATGAGTTAATGATTTTGTCAGTTTTCATTGTTGGGTGAATTATTCTTTTAAATGACAACCAGACAATTACATTTTAAAAACACAATGCAGAAATCCAGATAAACCACAGGGTTCACATGTTTTCATTGAAATATATTGAAATGATAAAATATGATAAAAGACAAAATGTCAATCTGTAATCAGGACAAGTCGTACCTTCTGTGACTGGGACTTCCATGGCTCTTTGGCAAGCAGTTGCTTCATGCTGGAAGGGATTCCAAGTAGGCATGATGACACTGACAGCTCGGTGGTAACAGGGTTGACATAGAGGTCATGGGACAGTTCTGATGTCTGAGAGGACTGTCGCCATGGAAACCACTGGGCTCTGATGCCAACGAGAAGTGGCACACAATGGTCGGCCCAAGACACAACTGCTGCTGCAAACACACTGAGGAGGAAGTCTGTTCCCTGCAAAGTGATGGTGGGCATGATGTTTAACTACGCTAACCTTATCAAGAAAGGACACTTAACAGTGTCTATACCCCACTTTTCTATTTGCTCCCTGCTGCTGGTAATGGGTTTTATAGGGAAAAAAAAAACATGTTTATATTATAAGGTCTATAGCAAGTCAGCCAATAACACTTTCCCAATAGCAATAACTGCATTTCTGAGGAGTGAATGCATATATGGTTCAAAAGCAACCTAAAATAATGCCAAATAATTTAAGGTTAACAGTGAAGTGAAGTCTAATAGTACACACCTCCAAAACATTGACACATTTAACTGTGGGAGATCCGTATGCAACATTTCTGATATGGCCCATTAAGTCCAATAGCCACTCCATTCTTTTAGAGACACCTGGAGAAAAAAACAAAAAAAAAAAAACAAAACCTCATTTGCAAATTAAAATCCTGAACAACATAATGCTTCAAAGTTAATGGTTATTTGAAATGGACAACATAGGCAATAACTTGCAAACAGGGTCCAAAATTATTTGTCACTCCTCAGTGGACCATAAATCCATTCACGATCAGCCGCAACATTAAAACCATCTGCCTAATATTGTGTAGGTCCCCCTTGTTCCACCAAAACAGTGCCAACTCGCATCTCAGAATAGCATTCTGAGATGATATTCTTCTCACCACAATTGTACAGAACGGTTATCTGAGTTACCGTAGACTTTGTCAGTTCAAACCAGTCTGGCCATTATCAGTTGACCTCTCTCATCAACAAGGCGTTTCCATCCACAGAACTGCCACTCACTGGATGTTTTTTTGTTTTTGGCACCATTCAAAGTAAATTCTAGAGACTGTTGTGCATGAAAATCCCAGGAGATCAGCAGTTACAGAAATACTCAAACCAGCCCATCTGGCACCAACAATATTCCATGCGATTATCTAATCAGCCAATTGTGCGACTGCAGTGCATAAAATCATGCACTTCAGTTAATGTTCACATCAACCATCAGAAAGGGGAAAATATGTGATGGCAGTGATTTTGACCGTGGCATGATTGTTGGTGCCAGATGGGCTGGTTTGAGTATTTCTGTAACTGCCGATCTCCTGGGATTTTCACACACAACAGCCTCAAGAATGAATGGTGCCAAAAACAAAAAAACATCCAGTGAGCAACAGTTCTGTGGACGGAAATGCCTTGATGAGAGAGGTCAACAGAGAATAGCCAGACTGGTTCGAACTGACAAAGTCTACGGTAACTCAGATAACCACTCTGTACAACTGTGGTGAAAAGAATATCATCTCAGAATGATATTCTGAGATGCAGGTTGGCACTGTTTTAGCGGCACGAGGGGTACCTACACAACATTAGTGGTTTTAATGTTGAGGCTGATCAGTGTATATAAACTCAGCAAAAAAAGAAACGTCGCTTTTTCAGGACACTGTATATTAAAAATAATTTTGTAAAAATCCAAATAACTTTACAGATCTTTATTGTAAAGGGTTTAAACAATGTTTTCCATGCTTGTTCAATGAACCATAAGAAATTACTGAATATGCACCTGTGGAACGGTCGTTAAGACACTAGCTTACAGTAGGCAATTAAGGTCACAGTTATAAAAACTTAAGACACTAAAGAGACCTTTCTACTGACTCTGAAAAACACCAAAAGAAAGATGCCCAGGGTCCCTGCTCATCTGCATGAACGTGCCTTAGGCATGCTGCATGGAGGCATGAGGACTGCAGATGTGGCCAGGGCAATAAATTGCAATGTCCGTACCTTGAGATGCCTAAGACAGCACTACAGGGAGACAGGAAGGACAGCTGATCATCCTCGCAGTGGCAGATCACGTGTAACAAAACCTGCACAGGATCGGTACATCCGAATATCACACCTGCGGGACAGGTACAGGATGGCAACAACAACTGCCCAAGTTACACCAGGAACGCACAATCCCTCCATCAGTGCTCAGACTGTACGCAATAAGCTGAGAGAGGCTGGACTGAGGGCTTGTTGGTCTGTTGTAAGGCAGGTCCTTACCAGACATCACCTGCAACAACGTCACCTATGGGCACAAACCCACCTTCGCTGGACCAGACAGGACTGGCAAAAAGTGCTCTTCACTGACAAGTCACGGTTTTGTCTCACCAGGGGTGAAGTTCGGACTCGCGTTTATTGTCAAAGGAATGAGCGTTACACTGAGGCCTGTTCTCTGGAGCGGGATCGATTTGGATGTGGAGGGTCCGTCATGGTCTGGGGCTGTGTGTCACAGCATCATCGGACTGAGCTTTTTGTCATTGCAGGCAATCTCAATGCTATGCGTTACAGGGAAGACATCCTCCACCCTCATGTGGTACCTTTCCTGCAGGCTCATCCTGACATTACCCTCCAGCATGACAATGCCACCAGCCATACTGCTCGTTCTGTGCATGATTTCCTGCAAGACAGGAATGTCAGTGTTCTGCCATGGCCAGCGAAGAGCCCGGATCTCAATGCCATTGAGCATGTCTGGGACCTGTTGGATCGGAGGGTGAGGGCTAGGTCCATTCCCCCCAGAAATGTCTGGGAACTTGCAAGTGCCTTGGTGGAAGAGTGGGGTAACATCTCACAGCAAGAACTGGCAAATCTGGTGCAGTCCATGAGGAGGAGATGCACTGCAGTATTTAATGCAGTTGGTGGCCTCATTAAACCTCAGTAAACAGTCAAAGTAAGTTTTTACAGTTGAAGTCAGAAGTTTACATACACTTAGGTTGAAGTCATTAAAACTAAAATTTAAAATTCATATTAGTAAACTATAGTTTTGGCAAGTCATTTAGGACATCTACTTTGTGCATGACACAAGTAATTTTTCCAACAATTGTTTACAGACAGATTGTTTCACATTAATTGACTATATCACAACTCCAGTGGGTCAGAAGTTTACATACACTAAATTAACTGTGCCTTTAAGCCACTTGAAAAATTCCAGAAAATGATGTCAAGCCTTTAAGCAATTAGCCAATTAGCTTATTATAGGAGGTGTACTGAATTGGAGGTGTACCTGTGGATGTATTTTAAGGCATACCTTCAAACTAAGTGCCTCTTTGCTTGACATCATAAGAAAATCAAAAGAAATTAGCCAAGACCTCAGAAAAAAAACTGTGGACCTCGACAAGTCTGGTTCATTCTTGGGAGCAATTTCAAATTGCCTGAAGGTATAACGCTCATCTATACAAACAATAGTATGCAAGTATATACACCATGGGACACGCAGCCATCATACTGCTCAGAAAGGCGACACATTTTGTCGCCTAGAGATGAACGTAGTTTGGTGCAAAGTACAAATCAATCTCAGAACAACAGCAAAGGACATGAAGATGCTGAAGGAAACAGGTAGACAAGTACCTATATCCACAGTGAAACGAGTCCTATATCGACATAACCTGAAAAGCTGCTCAGCAAGAAAGAAGTCATTGCTCCAAAACCACCATAAAAAAGACAGACTACAGTTTGCCAGTGCACATGGGGACAAAGATCTTACTTTTTGAACAAAATTTGAACTGTTTGGCCACAATGACCATCATTATGTTTGGAGAAAAATAGGTGAGGCTTGAAAGCCGAAGAACACCATCCCAACCGTGAAGCGTGGAAGTGACAGCATCATGCTGTGGGAGTGCTTTACTGCAGGAGGGACTGGTGCACTTCACAAAATAGATGATGTCATGAGGAAGGAAAATTATGTGGACATATTGAAACAAAATCTCAAGACATCAGCCAGGAAGTTAAAGCTCGGTTGCAAATGGGTCTTCCAAATGGACAATGACCCCAAGCATACCTTAAAGTTGTGGCAAAATAGTTTAAGGACAACAAAGTCAAGGTGTTGGAGTGCCCATCACAAAGCCCTGACCTCAATCCGATATAAAATTTGTGGGCAGAACTGAAAAAGCATGTGTGAGCAAGGAGGCCTACAAACCTGACTCAGTTACACCAGTTTTGTCTGGCGGAATGGGCCAAAATTCCAGCAACTTTTTGTGAGAAGCTTGTGGAGCTTTATAATGGAGGTACATTTGTGTTTTCATGTAACCCTATAATATTAACACTAGATTATATCTTAATAACTACATTAATATTTTTAATAATGTATCTGTATGCGGCCTGGGTAGCTCAGCGAGTACTGACGCTGAGTCGCGTGTTTGAATCCAGTGTGTGCTGAGTGACTCCAGCCAGGTCTCCTAAGCAACCATATTGGCCCAGTTGCTAGGGAGGGTAGAGTCACAAGGGTAACCTCCTCGTGGTCATGATTAGTGGTTCTCTCTCTCAATGCGGCACGTGGTAAGTTGTGCGTGGATCGCGGAGGGTATCATGAGCCTCCACATGCTGGGAGTCTCCGCGGTGTCATGCACAACAAGCCACGTGATAAGATGCGTGGATTGACGGTCTCAGAAGCGGAGGCAACTGAGATTTGTCCTCCGCCACCCGGATTGAGGTGAGTAACCGCACCACCACGAGGATCTACTAAGTAGTGGGAATTGGGCATTCCAAACTGGGAGAAAGCGGGATTAAAAAATAATAATAATACAAAAATAATGTACCTGTATTGGGACTAGAGGCGAATCGTGATTGGTGGAGGCCCTGGAGGAGAAGCCAGCTGATTTGTTTCTTATTGCCCACCTGGAGAATGGTACTGATGACATCATTGAGACTAAGGAGAGGGACTCTGCCTTTAGAAGTCAGGTAGGATAGGATGAAAGCTGTCTTTTCCACATTAGCCTGTAGAGGGCATACAAGAACAGGGGACAAACTGAGCAGGTGGTTTTGGGTTGTACAGTACATTTGCTGACTCAACGTTTTCAGCCTCTGTCAGTGTACTTTTGAAAAGGTAATTAAATTTGAAAATTGCTCTGGGTTGGCTGTAACCTGATATTATAAATTTAGAATCATCAGAAGCTACTATATGCTCTTACCTTGAATTATGATTATCACTAATTATAATGAAAAAAGAAGAAAACCTTCCATGGATGAATAATTTTATCATATAAATATTTAAAGAGCTTATTATTTAGCTACTGGTAGAACATTTACAAACTTAATAAAACAGAACTCCAAAATAAGACTTTATTATTAACTAATTATTAACTATTAATTACAACTCACGACTTCATGAGGAAAATCACGAATATTACGGTGATCAGTGTGGACGCACCTCAGTGACTTTGACTATACGGTCTATCTCTGTGTCGCTCATTTCAGACAGACATGAACATATCTCTTCATACAGGTGCACCTCGCCAGCCTACAGAGAACAGACAAACATGGCACGTAAAAATGGACAAAAAAACATGGTATAAATAATTGTCCCTTTAAAGACCCCATGAATGGTTTTAGGAATTCAGTTTTCTGTCCTGTGTTAATGTATTTTTTAAAAATCATGTCCTTTTTTCATTGATTTTTCAACTTGCCATTGCTAGTCAGTAGCAGCTTGTACAGAAGATCCATGGCCCACACATGGCCTAAAAGCCACAAAGCCTCAATTTACATTTCATAGTGTCTTTAAACCACAATGACTGTGTCACATCTTTTTCTTACATAAGGTAACTGTTGTGATATACCTGTATATTGTCAGGTAAGAGGTTGTAGATCTTTTCAGTGGTAGAGCAAAGGGTGGTCCAGCAGTTCTGGGGAGGGTTGGGGACAGTCATGGCTTTGGACAGGCCGTGCAGGATGGAGAGGCAGAGGGGGAGGCGCTGGGGACGTGTGTCTGGATCAAACTGTTGGGCTGCAAGACTGTCCACATACACCTGCAGTTTGTCTTCAGCCACATGCTTCATCCAACAGCTCAGGCACTTGTACAGATGAGCCCTGGTGCGGAGCTGTGGAGAATGAACATGCCAGAGAATATACAAAATAGAACTTCACATGTATTGTGCATTAGGTCATCCTGTACTGAAGGAAGTGGTAAAGAAGAGAATGGGATTTGAGAACATTAAAAGACCGAGAGATAATTATAAAACATCTTAAACTACCTTAAAGGGATAGTTCACCCAAAAATGAAAATTCTCTCATTATTTACTAACCCTCATGATATCCCAGTTGTGTATGAACTTCTTTCTACACCAGAACACATTTGAAGAAAAATTAAAAAAATATCTTAGCTCAGTAGGTCCTTAAAATGCAAGTGAATGGTGATTTCTTGTTTGAAGCTCTAAAATCACAAACAGTCAGCATACACCTCATCGATATGACTCCAGCAGTTAATGTCTTCTAAAGCGATATGATCACTTTTGGTGCAATCAATATTCAAGATCAATATTTAAGTAATTTTTAACTATAATCCAACAATTCATGTAAGCTTCATGAGAAGGTGGAGTCCAAGCAGTCTCTCGTGTGACGTATTCACATTGCCATAATACAGATGTAATCTCACGTTCTCCACTCGGTTGAGACATCCAGGATAAGCACACAAATGCACCATTGTGAGTAAAGAAACAGATAAATACAGATCTAAACCAATACCAACCAAGCTACTGTACAGCATTCCTCCTTCTCACTTGTAAACAGCACTGCTCTTCTGCTGTGACTCACGCGCCTCAGTTCTCGCATTTTTAAATGCTAACACGATTACATCACACTCGTGTACTGCTCCTGACCGGAAGCATGATTTAGAGTATCTTTATCTTTTTCGCACCAAAAGCGATCGTGTCGCTTTAGAAGACATTAATTTTACAGTTGGTGTCATATGGATGACGTTTATGCTGACTGTCTGTAATTTTTGGAGCTTCAAAAATCGGATCACCATCCACTTGGACCTACTAAGCTAAGGTATTTTTCTATTTTTCTTCAAATGTGTTCTGCTGATGAAAGAAAGTCATGCATACCTGGGATATCATGAGGGTGAGTAAATAATGAGAGAATTTTCATTTTCAACTATCCCTTTAAAAGCTATATTCGACTTAAAGGAGCACTCATTAAAAACTTTTTAGACATAAAGAAATGAGAAACATATTACACTAGCATGTACATTCCCATGAGATGAAGACTCCAGTCATATCAGCAGCCTCATAAAAGCAGTTTTATTTTATATGGAGCAGGTCGCCTCATGGGTATTAAGTATTAAGATCACGACCAGCCGAATACTACTTTACCTCTGTAACCCCCCTGTTCCTGAACATTTTGCCATAGGACTTTAACTGCCATATAATTCAACTCAATATAAAAATAAATAAATAAATAAATAAAAAGACTGAATTCACCTTTAATGACAACTGGCATTGAAAGGGCAAATCAAGGAACTGACAATATAATATTCAAAATTTAAATAATAAACCCACTGAATATTGAAATATCTGATATATCTGTGAAGAAACTACAGTAATATACATAATAGCATCACAGTGTGCCCCCTCAAAGTTTGCAGTGCCATACTTGCAGAGGCATTTTACACAGAGAGAGACAACAAAACACTTACACTCAGGCTATGAACCAGGGGAGGTGCAAGCCAAATCCCAAGGAAAAGTGAAGCACTCTGGGAGGACTGGACCTGACTGGCGGCTAACTCTAAACAGTGATGCTGCACCTCCTCACCTATAGCAGAGATGGTTGATTGCTTTAAACATCATACATTCCGCGAGACAATAAATACTTGCAAAGAGGCATTTCCTTTAAATTCCTAATTTAATAGAATAAAGCAGTCAGTAATTAAAAGCTGTGCATTATAGTGATTTTACCAGAGTTAAGGGGTGTTGCAAGGCACAATTAATTAAAATAATTATAAGAAATTTTCTGAAAATATTTATAATACAACAGTTCAGTCATGACAACTCTCATGAAAGAATTATCATGTAAATGTGGGTATGACATATTGATAGGATATTGGTCTTGGCAAAGTAGATCTGCTACTCTGCTGCTGCAAAGCAAGTACAGACTTGCTACAGCTGAAACATACACAGACATACTGAGTTAGGCATGTGGACATGCTGCCTCTGCACATCTAGAAAAACACAAGACAAGTACTGAATGACATGCTGCACAGTTCGACATAAATACAATCCCAATTTAGCAGATCTAAAATTGTGGAGCTGGGGAGGATGGTTTCAAAGAAAACGGGACTGGTGTCTCTGCAGAACAAAAATAGCTGTTTCCCAATCAGTGGGCTTCTTCAAACCAGGATGGGTATTTTCAACTGCTGTACTTGATTTGCCTCCTACAAAGAGATTCCCTACTATAACTGGATAGTTGAAAAAATGCCCATTCTGGTTTGAAAACGCCCACTGGTTGGGAAATGTGCATTTTTGTTTCGCAGAGACCTATACTTCAAGAAAACTCTTGCAGCGCGCTTACTAGTAAACTAAGCAAATTTAAATGTAAGGCCAAGAAATAGTATGCAAGTATGCAAGTTGATTGGATACCCGATTAAATGTCAAAGGACCAATCAGCTTACACAATGTGAGCCAATTGACTTGACATATCATATGTGAGCAAGTTGATTGACAAACAGATTACAAGTTCAGAGAACCTATCAGCTTGCGCCATTCAGAGTTTCATGCCTGAACTTAGTAATTTAGTTCCAGTCCTCGAATCTGATTGGACAAGCAATGCTAATATTCCAAGAGTGCTAATATTTAGAATAACAACACTGGGACGCTTCTCTGTTTTTATCTGTGTTCGCAGAATTCTAAACAAACCGTTTTCGTTTTAAAACTCAGTTTTCACTTACCTAACATCATAATTTTCCAAAGTATGCTGTAATGGCTGTATGCCATTTTTGTTGGAGGAAAACTCTATTCTAGTGCAAATAAGAGGCGTAAATGTAGTGAAATAAATGTGTTTCCAAATGAAAACATATTAGTGTGGATGTGGCCTCAATCAGCGATTCATCGATTGATCCTTCTTTGGTTTTTTTTTTGAATATTTTCGTTAGCAGAGCAAAAATAGACAAAATACCTAGCCATATTGTGTCTAAAATGTAAGATAGCCGAAAGTAATTATGTTCATTATGTTACCTATGGGCTGTTGTTATTATAGAATTTATATTAACACAAAATATTATTAACATTAATATAGAATTCAGTTGATGTTTGGCTTGGAACGTGGCTCATCAGGTCAGATTTTAGAGCTGAAACTATCTGTTTAATGAAAAAGGTGAGATTAACACAAATGATTAATAGGTAGCTCACCAAAGTTGAGTCTCATCAGCGGGGAGAGAATGGCACTCCAATTGACTGGAGGATACTGGAAGCTTCCGCCAACTGTGCCTAATGCTGCTAGCACTGTCTTTACTAAGTGTGGAGGAGTGAACTCAGGCCCTGCACACAATCATAACATTAGTACACATCAGAAGCACTTCATTGGGCTTATTGCCTTTTTATTAGATAGCATAGTATAGGCTGACCAGAAATTATTGTGGAGAAACAAGGGGAACAGGATTGGGACATGGTGCAGACCACACCCCAACCTGTGAAAAACATTCCATGTTTCTAAGAGCACCAGTAGTCTGTGATGTCCTAAAAAAGTTGCTAATTTCTTTAGGAATTATGATTTCACACAGGTGTTACGGACAAATGTGTGCGAACGCATGATTAGTGAACAAGACCCAATATGCGTTACCTTCTGTGACATGGCTCTGACAACCCATTTAAAAAAAGAACATTGTATGGTTTTGTCGAGAGTGTATTATTGCTGGTTTGCTTAGCTATGGCTAGTGCATAAACAGACAGGGCTCGAGTTGAGGGGGGATGCGAGGGCATGCCATCTCCCTTGTTGCAAGAAATACCAAAAACGACCATCCCCTTTAGATCAATTGTGTCGTGTACTACTTAGAACTAGTCATGCAAGTAAAATATTTAATTCTCTATGTTTAATAAATAACAGATAATGGCGATTAGCTGCTCAGAATTAGATTTCGACAAGTGTGGGGTTGCCAGATTGCAAGTGGTGAAATCCCCCAATCAGATTTTAACATTTGCACAGTGTAATCTGTCAACCTTGAGCACACGAGCTCCACTGCGAAAAGATGCCGGTTCTCTGATGTTTAGCGATGGGTTGTCCACCCTAGTGTTCACATGAAATTTTGACCAATGAAGGTAATGTACGTTTACAAAAGTTTCACAGACTTTCAAAAATTTGGACTCAAGATGGCGCCGAGTATGGCTGCTGCGTTGCGAGCTCCGACACAACTTAGCAATGGTTTGTTTGTTTTGTTTACAATTCTTATGTTTCTTGTCTTGGATGTTGCCTGCCTTATTGTCTACGACAGACAAACACTTTTGGACATTGGCTCAGCGATCTCACACCGTAAACCGGACTTCACATTCCTCAATGCCGACCCGCTGTTTACAAACACGCAAGCGGAGCCCTTTGTCTGGGCAGCACGGCCGCGGAAACGCAGGAGGAAAAGGGGAAACAGAGCCGGCGTTCTCATCAGAGTAAGACGCCGCGCAAATCGACCCCCGCTACCCACTATTCTACTGGCAAATGTTCAGTCTCTGGATAACAAGCTCTGCGAGCTGAAAGCGCGTATCTCTTTCCAACGAGAGACGAGGGACTGCTGCGTTATCTGCCTTACGGAAACTTGGATGTCTGCGGAGATTCCAGACTCAGCCATTGAACCCGCGGGGTTTTCCATGCTCCGAGCGGACAGAGCGAAAGACCTCTCAGGTAAAACTAGAGGAGGTGGTGTATGTTTTATGATCAACAAATCCTGGTGCGATCAGAGGAACATACATTCTATCAAGTCTTTCTGTTCTCCTGATCTGGAATTTCTTATGCTTCTGTGTCGACCATTCTGGCTACCGAGGGAATTCACAGCGGTCATTATCACTGCTGTGTACATTCCCCCACAAGCCGACACAGACCAGGCACTCAAGGAACTGTATGGGAGTATAAGTGAGCAGGAAACCGCGCACCCTGAGGCCGCGTTCATTGTGACCGGGGACTTTAATAAAGCCAGTTTAAAATCAGTCGCACCAAAATATCACCAGCACATTAGTTTCAACACACGAGGGGACCGGGTTTTGGACCATTGCTACTCTCCGTTCCGGGATGGCTACAAATCCCTCCCCCGCCCACCATTTGGCAAATCGGACCACTCTTCCATTCTGCTTCTGCCCGCTTACAGGCAGAAACTGAAACAGGAAGCACCCACCCTCAGAACGATCCAGTGCTGGTCGGACCAATCAGACTCTACGCTACAAGACTGTTTCGATCGCACGGACTGGGAGATGTTCCGGTCCGCCTCTGATGACGACATCGAGCTTTACGCTGATAGCGTAATGTGCTTCATCAGAACGTGTGTAGAGGAAGTGATTCCGACCAGAACTGTGCGAATCTATCCGAATCAGAAGCCGTGGATCAACAGCGATGTTCGCGCAGCACTTAATGTGCGGACCTCCGCTTTTAATTCCGGGAACGCGGAGGAGCATAAACAAGCCAGTTATGCCCTCCGAAAAACTATCAAAACAGCAAAACGCCAGTACAGGAGTAAGATTGAAGGACAGTTTAACACCACCAACTCTAGAAGCATGTGGCAGGGAATTAACATCATCACGGACTTTAAAGGGAATAAAAACTCCGCCATGAACACCGCTGCCTCTCTCCCAGATGAGCTAAATACTTTTTATGCTCGTTTCGAGGGAAATAACACCGCCCTCGCGGAGAGAGCTCTCACGGCCGAAGCTACAGAGGTTAGTTCACTCTCCGTCTCTGTAGCGGATGTAACCCGATCATTCCGACGGGTGAATATCCGCAAAGCCGCGGGTCCAGACGGCATTCCGGGCCGCGTCATCAGAGCGTGCGCGAACCAGCTGGCTGGTGTTTTTACGGACATTTTCAACCTCTCCCTCTCTTTGTCTGTAGTCCCCACATGCTTTAAAACATCCACCATTGTGCCTGTTCCAAAACAATCGAAAATAACTTGTTTAAATGACTGGCGTCCTGTTGCTCTGACCCCCATCATCAGCAAATGTTTTGAGAGACTAATCAGAGATTACATCTGCTCTGTATTACCACTCAATCTTGACCCGCTGCAGTTTGCTTACCGTAACAACCGCTCCACTGATGATGCCATTGCATCTACAATACACACTGCTCTCTCCCACCTGGAAAAAAAGAACACTTATGTGAGAATGCTGTTTGTAGACTACAGCTCAGCATTCAACACCATAGTGCCCTCCAAGCTAGATGAGAAACTCCGGGCTCTGGGCTTAAACAGCTCGCTGTGCAGCTGGATCCTGGACTTCCTGTCAAGCAGACGCCAGGTGGTTAGAATAGGCAGCAACATCTCCTCATCACTGACCCTCAACACTGGAGCCCCGCAGGGCTGTGTTCTCAGCCCACTACTGTATTCCCTGTACACACATGACTGTGTGGCAACACATAACTCCAATGCCATCATTAAGTTTGCTGATGACACGACGGTGGTAGGTCTGATCACTGACAATGATGAAACAGCCTACAGAGAGGAGGTGCACACTCTGACACACTGGTGTCAGGAGCACAACCTCTCCCTCAACGTCAGTAAGACAAAGGAGCTTGTGGTGGACTTCAGAAGAAAAGACAGAGAACACAGTCCCATCACCATCAATGGGGCACCAGTGGAGAGAGTCAGCAGCTTCAAGTTCCTGGGTGTCCACATCACTGAGGAACTCACATGGTCCGTCCACACTGAAGTCGTTGTGAAGAAGGCTCATCAGCGCCTTTTCTTCCTGAGACGGCTGAGGAAGTTTGGAATGAACCGCCACATCCTCACACGGTTCTACACCTGCACTGTGGAGAGCATCCTGACTGGCTGCATCTCCGCCTGGTACGGCAATAGCACTGCCCACAACCGCAAAGCACTGCAAAGGGTGGTGCGAACTGCCAAACACATCATCGGAGGTGAGCTTCCCTCCCTCCAGGAAATATATACAAGGCGGTGTGTGAAAAAAGCTCGGAGGATCATCAGAGACTCCAGCCACCCGAGCCATGGGCTGTTCTCACTGCTACCATCAGGTAGGCGGTATCGCAGCATCAGGACACGCACCAGCCGACTCCATGATAGCTTCTTCCCCCAAGCAATCAGACTTCTGAACTCTTGATCTCCCACGATCAAAATACATCATCCCTGCACTTTATTACTCTTTTATCTCACACCGGACTGTCATAAATTATATTACTGTCATTATATTATGTCTCTCTTAACAACTGACTATCAACCGACAGCCTGAATGTCAATACAGTACAATACTGTACATTCTATATATATACTTTTTTCATATATATTTTAATTTTTATTGAATAATGTGTATCTATATAGTATCTATATAGTAAAAAACAAAAAAAAAACACAAAAAACAAAAACAGCATATTGTATACTGTGCAATGTATGTTATTATTGTATATTGTTGAGTGTAATTGTGTATAACAGATGTTTAAATTGTGTTGTGTTAATCTGATGTTTTAAGTTGTGTAATTATGTATAACAGATGTTTAAATTGTGCTGTGTTAATTTGATGTTTTAAGTCGAGTTTAATTATGTATAACAGATGTTTAAATTGTGTTGTGTTAATTTGATGTTTATTGTAGATTGGCGTATGTCTCATCACTGTCACGACTGCTATGTTGATCGGAACTGCACCCAAGAATTTCACACACCATTGCACTTGTGTATATGGCTGTGTGACAATAAAGTGATTTGATTTGATTTGATTTGAAAATGGCCAAGAGAACAATTAGAGGAAATCTTTTGTCTTTCTTTAAAAAGAAGAGTACACAAGGTAAGATATTGCTATAAAAAGTGTACAGTTACAGCATTTACATGTTTTTAACTCAAACCATTTTCAGGGTTTCGCCCATAAAATGGTTTTGTTTGTAGAACAACTTTTTACACCACTGTTTAAGCATCCTTCACAGAAAAAGCTCACACGTCCATTATTGGAGTAGAAAAAATGTGTTTTGTTCAGGTCATGGTGTAACCCTGAGATATCGTCTTAATAGTTATACCTTAATAGGGTATAAAAAAGATATTTTTACCTAGAACAATGTGTTAACCTCTGTAAATAGATACAAATAAAATTCGCCAATGTATAGTATACCTTTCCTTCCTGCTTCAGTGATGAAGTCTACACTTGCCCGGATGACACTTTTCTCTGGGAGGTAACCAAAGTCTTGAGGAACTGTGACAATTGGATGGAAAAGTATGTTTTATCTGTCTCCTTCACCAGTAGATGAATATGTATTTCAGTATGGACCATAAGCTATGCCAATGACACTAATACTAATAAAGACAAAGTTAGGAGTATCTTAAACTTTACTGCCATCTCACCTGCAGTTCGACTCTGGCTACTGGACATGTGGGCCAGATGCAGGTGTCCAAGCAGACATGCCCCGTTCGACTGCAGGCCAATCGTCCCCGAGAAAGTGATGATCTAGTGCAGAGGATGAGAGAAAGGCAGAGCGATTCTAACAATTTCAACACTTTTAATCAAACCACTGATTTGCTATAAAGTGAATCTTGTTTCATTAAATGATCTTGCTTAAAACCATTTCTGCTGTATGTGATGTTTCTAAATCCTTACCTGTGTAATGGCTCGTATGACCTCATTCAGTCTGCCCTGCTGCTGAGAAGATTGCTCTGATTCACTCTTTAGCTAATGGAGGTAAAAACACTTTATGAAGGTTAAAATATTTTGGCTTGATGAAGTCTTCAAAAAGTCTATGAACTTTTGATTTAATTATTTACACTAATGAAAATATCAGTCCTTATTAATAATAATAAAAACATGGAAAACCTTAAAGTTTAAGGGTATTTTCTTTAAATAAAATAAAATAATTTAAAATCCTTTAAATAAAATCAAACAAATAAATTCCATTTTAATGAAATAAGTTATCAGTTAACCCTTTTTTTGCTTGTTTTCCCCTACTTATCACTACAGGAAATAGTAACATATCAGATGTAAAGCGAACACTGAATAAACCACATTACGCACAACAAATTAAGCTCTAAGACAAATCGAAAACCTATGGTATGAATTACATTTTGCAATATAGACACTTACTTTAAAAAAAAAGTTATCCATTAATTAACTTCAAGTTACATCATCCTTTTAAATGGGGACACATTTCTCACTGGATTATTTTAACCCTATGGTGCCCTCATGTGGCTGAATACTGTTTCTTCCATATTAAAGCCTATGTATATTTTAATACAGCAGGTAGAGAGTTCTGTTTGTTTGAGCATCCAGACTAGCCCGGCAAAACAACACATCAATCAGTGATGCGAGTCTAAAGTGTGACTATTTGTTTGACCTGCCAATAGCAGATGGGGTTTGTTCAGGAAACCTGTATAAACAGTCATTATTTTTGCAATAAACTTTAGTCAGGTTAGAAGCCTAATTATTTTTTTTCTCGATTGAAACCGCTGTAGGCGACTGATGTACAATCTATCACAATCCATGTCTTCTAGAGTTTTTTTGTTTTGTTTTGTTTTTTTCACTGGAATTTTTTTGTTGTGACGTATTTTTAGTGTTTCATCAGCTAAGCGATCATTACCAAGGTATTACACTATCCCTCACAGCCTCCTTTACAACTGTAAAAAATTAAATATTACTAAAACCAATCCCCTTTGAAATTACACAACTTTAACTTTTACTTTGTGGAGAATGTCCTTACTAACACTTTTATATATACACTAAAGTTTAAAAGGAGTGCTTTTTTAAATCTTGGTTATTAGTACACTGGTCTAGGTGGATTTAAATGAGTTTAGCTTTCAAAGAGACAGTCGCCAGCTAAATGAGCTACAATCAGGATTTTATTCGAGGCTTTACCTCAAGAATTAATCTAATGATGTGGGTGTTTGAATGCACTAAAATGTGCTTTAAAGTGTTTCTTCAGTGAATTTAAGTTGCTTAAAGACACATTTCCACAAATCTTTTCATCTTTGGGGCGTCAGAGTAATCCGAGACATTCACAAGCCTCCGATTCACACTGAGAAAATCCTCCCAGACCGCTGTCAAGTTCTGCCGTTACTATGGTGACACTTCCTGGCCACCTTCCAAGTATGGTGCCATTTGCATTTAAAAGGCGAGACAGCATTTGGTCTGTGTGAGTGTGTGTGTTGTGTGTGTATGTATAAGTGTCTGGAAAGTGGGTGGGCATGGAGGAGTGTAATTTGCCATACAAAGACCAGCCTTGCACAGTTGTGGGGTGCAGAAAGGGCAGTGCCCACATGAGACAGGCATTTAGCTGGCATAATTAAAATCACCACAACATACGATAATGTATGTAATATTGGGTAGTAAATGAAAATGCAATCCAAAGGGATGTTTAGAGATATTTAATGAAAAAAAAAAAAAAAAAAACATTCTAGCTGTAGAAAGTAAAATGTATCCCAATATTAGTGTTGCACAGAAAATAACAATAAAAGCACATGCCAAGGCATATATTGTAAAATGGAATAGTCACCATTATAATGGCAGGTAAAAATATACCATATAGGGCTTGAAAAAACATGAATTACACATTAAATTACCTGAATGAGAGCAGTCTCTGATCCCACTAATGCGATCAGTCCATTGAGGGCAGACAGCCTCTGCATTGTGGGACAACCCTGAGAAACATTTATATAGAGAGCTTAGTTTTCCATCAAGATACAGTGTGGATGTCTGAACTTTCAAGACCAAAACCAAGATCTAGACCAGCTTTGAGCAGACAAAGACTCCTTTTAACCCTAAAACCTGGTCTTGTGCCTAGATTAGACCTTGATATAAAGTAGTTCACATAGTATGGTAAAAAAAAACTAAAAAAAAAAAACACTGTTTCAGACCAGTCTGTTAACAGAGAGATAAACTACAGTACATACAATATTTGTACATTTACTTCCTTAGTACCACAGTTTTTTAATCAAGAAAACTTTGGTGTGGATACAAATCCTGATGTCAAGATCACTTAAATAATAATTAGTTTGCCTTCACACACAAGGAAACACTAAATATGCATATTATATTGATATACATTTGGATTCATATGACAATGACATCACTTTAAGAGGTATATATCACCTCTGCCAGCAGTATCTTGGTCCAGGCAGCCAACAAGCGAGGCTGGATGTCCACAGCTTTACCATGACCACAGGAAGAGAGACCATACACTGTCAGTCCCAATGCCAAAGCAAAGCCTGGTGTCTACAAAACACACAAATAATCTAAATACATGTCTGACGGGAGCCACAAAGACCCCACTCTTTTGTGGATTTATTTTGTATTAATATTTATTATATTAATAAATATTATTCATATTTATTCATTAAAAAAATATATATATGTGTGTGTGTGTAGGTGTATTCTTTTTTGCCAGTCATGCAAAAAAATACAAAAATACACACATTTCTTTTTTTAAATATTTAAAATACAAAAATGATCACAAATAATTTCCAATCCTTTAAACCACACTTAGTTCGGGACACATTCTTCATCAGGGAAGGCAATCTTAAATTTAAGGTTTAAGCCTGGTTTATAATGCAACCACTTGTTTGTGAGGATTCGCACAAAAACTGATGTCATTGCGGCTGTCGACTAGCCTTTGCGAGGCTCCGGCATCGGAGGCCCCATTTTCTCCATACAACGGCTTTCAGCACCACCGCACCTGAACAGCTGGAAATGTGTAGAGAAAGACGTTGCCAAAGCAAAAGGCAAAAAGTATCACTCTATAAAACAGCACAGCACATCATTACAATTTAGAATGATTTGAAGTGAAGGCGTGAAGTGCTGTTTGAGCATGCGGTCCATAAGGTACTGCTTGACGTGAGAAGTAGTTGCGGTTCTGTCCCTTCGCCTGATTGATTTGGGGACAGGACACTGTAATGGCACCTGCATCATCCAACGGCTTAGAGTACGTCATTTGTGCACCTTTCACTGAACGTGCACGTGCAGAACCAGAACCCAGCTCGAGATGTAATGCACATAACAATAATATTTTCTATGTGAGCGTGTGTGTAGTAAACTCAATCATTTTGTATTTATTCCATGTTTATAAGGACATTTTTTCGTAAATTCAGAATACATTTTAGTGCAAACTTATTGATGAATAATGATTTCTTCGTGAAACGTTTGTACTCAGATTTCACCCACAAATACTTGTGTATGCACAGTTAGTAAATGAGGCCCAATGTTTTCACAGTGAAATTACCTGTTGCAGCTCCTCAGTTCTTGTTTAGAAAGACAAGAAAGCCTATTTATGTGGGCCTGGGTAGCTCAGCGTGTATTGACGCTGACTACCACCCCTGGAGTTGTGAGTTTGAATCCAGGGCGTGCTGAGTGACTCCAGCCAGGTCTCCTAAGCAACCAAATTGGCCCAGTTGCTAGGGAGGGTATAGTCACATTGGGTAACCTCATCGTGGTCGCTTTAATGTGGTTCGCTCTCGGTGGGGCGCGTAGTGAGTTGTGCGTGGATTCCGCGGAGAATAGCTTGAAGCCTCCACACGCGCTATGTCTCCGCGGTAACATGCTCAACAAGCCACGTGATAAGATGCGCGGATGACGGTCTCAGATGCGGAGGCAACTGAGATTCATCCTTCGTCACCCGGATTGAGGCGAGTCACTACGCCACCACGAGGACTTAGAACGCATTGGGAATTGGGCATTCCAAATTGGGGAGAAAAAAAAAAAAAAAAAAAAAAAAAAAGAAAGCCTATTTATTCTTACTGGATTAGCTGATATTCTGTCTGCACTGCGGCTGTCTGTCATTTTGGAGAAGTGTGCAACCGCGGTGCGCATCAAGTATAAATGTCTCTGTCTGTCGAGAGCTGCGAGAAGCACTGCGGTGCCAGGCAAAAGTATAAACAAGGCTATTAATACCTTAATCTCTAAGTTTACGCTTAAAACGTTAAAGTCTCTGGATATGTAAATTAGGCATATGTGGTATCATTTGAAAGCTTAAAATATGAATTTTTCATTGAACACCATCACTTTTGCATTTATGTTACATAAAATAACAAATTAAGCCCTGAAAACATATATCGCATATAGGCGCCACCTAGAGGTAATGTGGTAGAAATATTAATATGAATATGAAAGTTTTTTACATGGCACTTAAACAGACAAGTCATATTGTATATCAAATAAAGCTCTCATTCTCAGGAATGCTACTTTACAGTTTATTTTGTTGCTCTAATACCACAGTTCGAAAGACTTTTGAAAAAATCATAACATGAAATATGATTTCTGTAAGACATCAAATACAAACATGTTTTTTATGCACTGATCACTGCTTCTGTAAGCCCCAAGTAGCCATAAACATTATATCTGCTCTTACATTAGGCAGTTTTCTACAAAATGAACCATTTTTACTTGTCTGTGAGCATGCTTGGGTGAATAATCCAATGTAAGATATTACATTGGATTATTCACCCAAGCATGCTCACAGACAAGTAAAAATGGCTCATTATGAAAAATCATTGAAAAAAATGTTTTCATCTATTAATGATAAAATGTTATATATCATCACATAGGGGAGGATCGCAGCTTTCTAATAACAACTAGACTGAGCTTTTAGTCCAATCAGAGGCTGAGATATCTGATGAAACAATTGGGGTGGTGTCTATAGACAAGCACATCTGTGGGGCCTGAGTGCAACATAAATTTCAGATCTGTATATTACGTTGGAAGGTGACAGAGGAATAATTATTTTTCCTAGGACTTACTGTCATCTAGTGAAATGAAATTCAAATTTTCTAGTGAGACAGAGTGAAAAAACAAGAATTACATGCTTACGAAGGTCCACAAATATATATATTTTTTTTTTTTATTTGGGGGGTTTTCTGAAAAATGAGACCAATTTTTTTGCAATTAGTCTATGTGTGAATGTAAGCTTTTAAATTTCAGTGTGAAAAATTTCAGGTGGTAGCCTAAGAATGCACCAGAGTTTAAGGTTAACTAGATTCTCTTTGATATTCTGGGGGCTGGATTCACAAAACATTCTTAAGATTAATATTCTACCTAACTACTATTTTCTTATTTTCTAAAATATTGCATTCCTGAATAGACTTCTTATGAATGTTCTTATCATTATTATTAAACTGTTAACATTTATAGCTAGATACTGTACCTTTCTATAATTTATCCGAAGATCTATCTTATTTTTGTTTCTTATGGAGATTTTCATGAATTCATCCCCTGGTCCCTAGACATGGCGTGGGTCCCTCCTTCAATTTAAGTACATGGGATTTTTTTTTTCACCAGTTTTTGTCTGCCAGGTGGAAACTTTAGAAAATGAATGGCACATGTGATTTGACGTGTCATTTATGTCCATAGCGCACAAATGGTGTGGGTTGACTTTTGCACCAAAGTTTAACACTTTGGATAAAGAACAAATCACTAAACCCCAAGTATATGAAATAGTAATAGTGATACTTCCCTTAGAAGCACAACTAAAAATGGGATGGCATTTATCTTAGTGTATTATTATTATTCAAGTGCCTTATATCATAAGAACACCTCAACTCTCACCTGTTGGCTTTCCTCTGTCAGAGAGCGAAGTGTGTTCATGATTTCCTCTGCTTTAATGGCCTCAATAATGCCAGAGCTGAATGCTGATACACCAACACACGCCACAGAATAGGCCAAAACCTGAGACAGAACAGACAGAGACACGGATTGCAAGCAATTACGACCAACGAAAATATTCCACTAAAAGTGGCGATATAAAGGGGAAACACAACAAAACATTTAACACTTACATTATTTCAAAATTTGAATGAAAAATAGTGTTTAAAACGACACTCATGTTGATGTGTTCAGACAGCACTAGCAGCATCTCTTTGTAGGGGTGGTCTGGTGAAGTGTTTAAAGCTCAGAGCTGGTATCGTAAAGGCTGCTGGTACAATCCCCACAAGGAACAAGCAATGAGCCACCACCATTGTTCCCTTGAGCAAGGCACCTAACCCGAATTTGCACCAGACAGTTTGGATTAAAGCATCTGCAACATGACTACATACTGGGCTATAAGCTAACTAATTACCAAGTTTTGTAAAAATGAATGGCATGTCAGAAGTGGACATGTTCACACTTGTCTTATGTGAACATCAGATTAGCGATTTGTAAACACTGTTCAGCTGAAGCATAACGAGGCAAATTGCCAAAGCACTTCTCCAGTAAAGGTATTAAACACCACCTGACAAGTACCACACCCCAGTCAATATGCCCAAAATAGATCAGCATGCCAAAAGAAACAAAAAGAAAATTTCACATGTCAACTAGTTTATTCAGGAACATGTGGCCCCCTTAATCCACATTGGGGCAGTAGTATGGAAGAAAATTTACGACAATTGTTTTAGACACGAAAAAGCACGCTGAATTGCAAAAATTGAAAAATAAATGCATTGCATTAAAAGTGCTTGCATTTTTGGGGGATGCAGTTTCATATGGTTGTACGTTAAAACTGTGAATATTTCAACTGAAAACATTTCACACAAAATGTCATCATTAAAAATTCAATAATAATTATTCACCTTCCAAAATTCAGTTCCAAAAAAAGTTGTATTCTTTATTTCATCCATTTGCCTCTAAAATTTCAGTGGTTAAAATTCGGTTGGAAATACAACTTTGCACATCCTGGCATTGCAGGAAAAGCAGTAGAGTGCCGATGCACAATCTTCACTCTCTGCTAATAGGCTTCACCACTAGGTGGTGCATTCGGGTGTTGGTGAAGTTCAATAGCAGCAGGGAGAGGATTTATACAATTGCCAATTTGATAAATCAATTTGATAAACAATAAAGTCATCTTAAACAGTTTCTTCAATATGAAACACAACTTCACTTTGTGTATCATCTTCCGTTTTAATGTACAACAGTATCTGTTCAAGGCATTTGTCAGGACACAGTGTTCCTGATTTATGAGGGAAATTTATGAGCCATTCAGGCTAATGGTTAATATACACAACTCAAGCCTAAAGAGAGTTTTATTTTAAATGTTATTGTTTTCATTGTAGGACGTTAGATTAGTCTTCATTCTGTATTTTAAGCATAATGCAGTTGTAGACACCATTACCTTTTCATATTTTGTTTAAAAAAAAAACAAACAAAAAAAAAACATTTAGTTATTTAAAATGCATTAAAATCAGATGAAGTCTGGTTCTGGTCACATAGTCAAGGAAAGGATAAAAGAGGATTGTAACTTGTGGTCTTCATCTTTTTCTCTGGCTCACTCTTTTCTCTAGGGTTCTGCTCTTGGGCAGCTGGGTTACAGGCCATCAGGCCAGACTCCAGCCCTCAATGGTATCTCTATATACCCTTTCTCTCTCTTTCTGTATTTTGATCTCCTACACTCTTTTCAGTATGCATACTGGTTTCATCTACACATTTTATACATCTTATTTATAACAATTTCATCTAAATTGTAACCATCTGATGATTTTAAGACATAAACGTTATTAAACACTTTCTCTTTTATCCATGTCTAGTTCAATGTCCCTATGTAAACTATATGTACATTCAAGTGCTACATAGTGTATTGCAATACGGTCATAATATGGTTTTAAACAATGCTCTCCCACATATTTAGCTATTCTAACTGCACATATTTCTGAAGTTGGTATTAGTAGCAGAAGGTGGTAATAGACAAGAAATGCAGACTTTTATACCATCTTGCTGTTAACATTTCTTCAGTCACTTTGCCATTCCAACAGCTGATCGATCCACTGTAGTGAAAACCCGCCTTACAGTTTAATTGATTTATAAAAACGAACTACTGTCCGTTGAACGCAATGCAGGTGGGACTTCAACAACCCTACTAATGAGAGCCAAATGAGATGACACAGATTGGGATAAAGGTTTATTTGGCGAGGACCTCTCCCTGTCGTTCTTTGTTTTTATCAACACCCGTTTGCACCACCTAGTGGTGAAGCATAGTAGCAGCAAGTGAAGACTGTGCATCTGCACTCAACTGCTTTTCCTGCAATGCCAGGATGAACAAGGTTGAATTGGAATATATAGGCTATAAAAACAGCCCTCTACATTGCGAATAAATCACTCGCATATGCAACTAAATTTCATGCTATGCAACTTAAATATGTCTGTTATTAGCGAGTGGCTAGTAAATGTTTAGATTTTACTAGCCAGAGATTGAGTTGTGTAGTGGCGAAGAAGAACTTAGACACCGCAATACTTTTACTGAATAAGAAGCTGGATTCAGCCTCATCTTGAATGCCTGTTGTGTCTCGTGAGTACGCACTCTGAAGGCAAATTTATTATTTTGGCTGCAGTGGGTCCTGAGGTGTCTTGATCGCAGTGTCACCATCACTTTAGTTGAGCAGTGATATGCCATAATTACATTTACATTGCATTTAACGACGTCAGCTCTAATTTTGCTAAAACTTTTCCACAGACTGTTTTCACAACAGTCTCTGTTTTAAAGCATGGCTAGAGATCAGTGTAATGCACCTGTTGGACATCTGTTAGAAGGTAAAAGTGTTGTAAAACTCGAGAGCTTGTAGATTTGATTTTAAGAACGTGTATAACAAATATTTGTACAAGCAGGTCATACACATTATGCAAGTAGAAGTTTCCTTTTGCTTCGTTCTGTGTATTGTGTGTCCAAAGAATGTCTCTGTAGAGCCGAGGAGGGCGGGGCCGGGTTGGAATGAGACACACCCGGTCCCCAATCAGCCTGATGGGGCGTGCGAGGGATAAAGGCGGCCGGGGACGACAGTTCGGGAGAGAGAGAATTACAGACAGCTGTGCTGTGTTTTTAGTTGTGTGTTTTTGGTTGGGTTTTTGGTTAATAAATTATTATTTAAGTTGTCAAGCCGGTTCTCGCCTCCTCCTTTCCTCTAAACCCCTTTACACTGGTGCCGAAACCCGGGAAGGAGGAGGGATTCCCGTCGCAGAGTCCTCGACACTGCCGTCCACCCAGGGGAGTGCCGCTGCCGTCCGACGGGGGGGACGGAGTAGCCCGACTACCCGGACGCGGGGAACGGCCGCCGTCCGCGAGGCGAGTGGGGACGGGACTCCCCGACCGCCTGGAGCGAGGGAGCCGCTGCCGGGGGCGGAGGAGTGCCCTGCCGTCCCCCGGGAACGCGGAGGGGTCGAGAGAAGACCGCCGTCCGCGGGGGGAGGAGGGAAGTGACTCCCCGACCGCCTGGAGTGGTAGGGCCGCTGCCAGGGGCGGAGGAGAGTCCCCACGGGACGCCGGGAACGCGGAGGGGCGTTCTGTCCGCTGGGGGTCGGAGGTCTGACTCCGGTCCGCCCGGGGAGGAGCGGCTGCAGTCCGCCTGAGAGGGTGGAGTAGTGATCGAGGACCACGCGACGGCGCATCAGAGAACCGGTGAGGTTTTTTTTCTCTCTCTCCTCTCTGCCGCTCCGTGTTGGCCTTTCCCTCGCCATTTTGTGTTGTTTTTTCTCCTCCCAGGTCGAGGAAGGCGGGGAGGACCCGCCGGCAGTCGGGGCATAAGGCACGCCCCCCCACCCGGAGAGGAAGGGTGGGGGGGATGTACGTCATGCCGGGGGGCTCCCCGGCCTGAGGCAACGCCGGGAGGAGTGTAGAGCCGAGGAGGGCGGGGCCGGGTTGGAATGAGACACACCCGGTCCCCAATCAGCCTGATGGGGCGCGCGAGGGATAAAGGCGGCCGGGGACGACAGTTCGGGAGAGAGAGAATTACAGACAGCTGTGCTGTGTTTTTAGTTGTGTGTTTTTGTTTGGGTTTTTGTTTAATAAATTATTATTTAAGTTGTCAAGCCGGTTCTCGCCGCCTCCTTTCCTCTAAACCCCCTTACAGTCTCTTTTAATATCCATCTGTTATTTACAGTTATTGGTGATCAAAAATCTAAAAAGAAACATTACTTCTAATCATACATTGCACGGATGTAATACTCAATGTAGACTAAATGCAAATCGCACAAGTGCATATAAACAAACATGTAACAAAACGTAGTAATGTAGTAAGTGTAATAAATGTTTAAATACATAAATGTTTAAAGGCACAGTCATACATTATGAAATATTTTAACTTCAGAAAACACTGTAAATATTAAAGAATTTAACGATCAGGCTCATGCCACATCTATGCAATGGTTTGGTAAATATGTGTTGTTGTTGTTTTGTTTTTTTTGGCATAACAGTTTTGATATCCACAATTTTCCTGAGCAACCACTTAGCAGCACCATGATGATTCTAATTGCCTGTTTTCTGTTTCTGGTCTTGAGACGCAAGGTAAAAACTACCAAAACAAGCGATCCAAACACAGAACAACAACAATTAATGTGTTATTTGGAGTAAAAATGAATTTCAGGCTCAGTTGAAGTACAACTCAAAGTTGAAGTACAACTCAAAGTAGTTAATGATATCAACATATCAAACCTCTGACCATCGCTTCCTGTCTACCCACTTAGGTGAGGCCCTGTCAATAAAAACGGTCATCTCGACTCTGTGAAGTATTGGTACTATAGAGCCACATGTTTTTTGACAACTTTACACAAATGTAATACTTTAAACATCACATTACCCGCTAAGAATATACAACGGTGCAAGTGAAAACACTGGAGAACGGAAACTGAAAACAGGCGAATCCTGGAACATTTCCGCATTCAGGAAAAAGGTGGATAGTGGCACTTAAATTATTATTTTTTTAAATAAAATTATTAAATAATTGATATATGTGTAATTCTGTTTTCATTATTAGGTTCCAACCTTGTGAATATTTAGTTTAAAATGTGTATGAAATTTTAAATAGTGACAACAGCTTTTATCATTACTGAAAATGCAATTTTCATGTAATCGTATAAATTGATAGAATGTGAAAATTGTACATTTGTTCTCAAGCTAAAATGTGATTAAAATGATCAAAAGTGAAATATGAAAATAAAATGTACAATCTTGCATACTGTATTGCATGAAGTCATATATATGAATACTAACATAAACAAACAAAAATTTACTAGCCAACGATGATTCTTTCTCCAACATGTTAATAGAGGGTTGAAAAAGCTGATTAGCTAAATACTTACAAATAGAGCATTGGAACAGAGCCAAGCCTGTCATTTCATAATAAATGTTTGATGGGGTGTTTTGAGCTTGTTTGTAATTAAAAGTAAATTTTTCCACTACATTTTTCTGATTATTATTGGGATTTTGGTTGCACAATAAACTGCTTTTGGGATTTTATTCATTTAAGACTCTTGTAGCCTCAATGACTGTGCTTGTCAAAGTAAAGAAAGACAAAAATATTTAATCTTCTATGAATCGATAAAATAAAAAAAATTAAAAACTATCAGTCGATCAACCGGTTTTCTGCCTTTTCCACTACTTTAGTTACTGGTATTGTCAAAATCCACTATTGGTTGGCCTCTACAAACACAGATGCTACAAGAGTCCAAAATTAACAAAATCCCAAATGCAGTTTATTGTGAAATCAAAATCCATCCCAATAATGACAAGTGAAAAAATGAAGATTTGGTGCAAAATGTAGGACTTTTAAATATTAACAAGCCTGAAATCCACTGGAGACTCTAATTTTGAAATGACAGAGATTTGGCTCTGTTAAAATGGTCTATATGTAAGTATTTACCAAATTAAGCTTTCTATAGCATATATATTTATCAGACGAAGGGTTTTGATATATACACTATATTGCCAAAAGTATTCGCTCACCCATCCAAATAATTGAATTCAGGTGTTCCAATCACTTCCATGGCCACAGGTGTATAAAATGAAGTGAAAGAAATTTCCTCGCTACTAAATATTCCACAGTCAACTGTCAGTGGTATTATAACAAAGTGGAAGCGATTGGGAATGACAGCAACTCAGCCACGAAGTGGTAGGCCACGTAAAATGACAGAGCGGGGTCAGCGGATGCTGAGGCGCATAGTGCGCAGAGGTCGCCAAATTTCTGCAGAGTCAATCGCTACAGACCTCCAAAGTTCATGTGGCCTTCAGATTAGCTCAAGAACAGTGCGTAGAGAGCTTCATGGAATGGGTTTCCATGGCCGAGCAGCTGCATCCAAGCCAAACATCACCAAGTGCAATGCAAAGCGTCAGATGCAGTGCTGTAAAGCACGCCGCCACTGGACTCTAGAGCAGTGGAGACGCGTTCTCTGGAGTGACGAATCACGCTTCTCCATCTGGCAATCTGATGGACGAGTCTGGGTTTGGCGGTTGCCAGGAGAACGGTACTTGTCTGACTGCATTGTGCCAACTGTGAAGTTTGGTGGAGGGGGATTATGGTGTGGGGTTGTTTTTCAGGAGCTGGGCTTGGCCCCTTAGTTCCAGTGAAAGGAACTCTGAATGCTTCAGCATACCAAGATATTTTGGACAATTCCATGCTCCCAACTTTGTGGGAACAGTTTGGGGATGGCCCTTTCCTGTTCCAACATGACTGCGCACCAGTGCACAAAGCAAGGTCCATAAAGACATGGATGAGTGAGTTTGGTGTGGAAGAACTTGACTGGCCTGCACAGAGTCCTGACCTCAACCCGATAGAGCACCTTTGGGATGAATTAGAGCGAAGACTGTGAGCCAGGCCTTCTCGTCCAACATCAGTGTCTGACCTCACAAATGCGCTTCTGGAAGAATGGTCAAAAATTCCCATAAACACACTCCTAAACCTTGTGGAAAGCCTTCCCAGAAGAGTTGAAGCTGTTATAGCTGCAAAGGGTGGGCCGACGTCATATTAAACCCTATGGATTAAGAATGGGATGTCACTTAAGTTCATATGCGTCTAAAAGCAGATGAGCGAATACTTTTGGCAATATAGTGTATATATTAATGAGAAAGACCTGAAGTATGGGGATGTACTGTATGTGCTGACGTTTCCGTATATTTTGCATGCTCTCGCTTCAATTTAGAACACTTGATTTAATCAAAATAACAAAATATACATTTGAAGAGAGGATAAAAATGGAGATGAATATTGACAATGATAAAAAGATTTACTAGATACAGCAAATCCCCATGAGGTTTAAGTGATTTTTTTGTATTTCACCTCTAGAGGCCGGTGTTTTGCTGTAGAACCAACCCGTTCTAACCGTAGAATCCTCCAGAGACAGCCACCACGGTACATGTAGGAATTAAAAAAGGAACAATACACACACACAAAAAAAAAAAAAACTATTGGCAACTATTGGCATAGATTTTGGCCGATAACCAATGGTTCCAAAATGCAACTACTGGCACAGATTAATTGGTAAACCAGTATATCAGTCTATAGTTTTACTTGTATGTTTATAATGTATTTCCTTGCCAGTTGTTGCCAGTGTCAGGTTCCAGGGACCAATGATGATGTTCTAATATCAAAGGCCGCAATGGAAATAAGACTATGACTATGTCTATGTGTTATCCTTGACAAACAAGCGCTTTAATTTTCAAATAAGCTGAAACTATTTTGTTTTTTTCTAATCCTGAGATAATGTTTGAACATGAGCAACGTTACTGACCTCCTGTAGCATGCGGCCCATACTGCTGCTGTCCTGCAGTGTCTGCAGGAGTTTGTCCAGAGTCAGAGAAACATGGGCACGATCACGCTCAGACTGACTACTGCAGCTCAGAGAACTCAGCACCAACCCAACACCTAACACACAACCAGCACTAACACACACACAGAGAGAGAGAAAACAAATAAAATTAAGAAAAATAATTTCAGATTTTACATGGGCAATAAAGAGCTCCAGCACTGCAGGACTAAACAATACAACCCAATATCACAAACATACAGATTTTTAGAAGTTTTTGTAGTTGTAGTAAACACAAACACACAAAAAAGCAAAATGTGGAAAGTCACATGGTTAGTGCAAGAACTAACTAGTACTAACTTGTACTCCAGATTGTGATTGAAAGTGCAAGCTTCTAGAGGCTCAAGATGTTTCATCAGCAGCTCCGTCACAGACTGTCCAGATATATCACTGTAAAAAGGTGGATACAAAAACTAAGTAAACAAGTATGTAATCAGTAAGCAAGTGTACTTGATGTAAAAAAAATGTGTGTGTACAACAGGTTAATCCTTCAAATGTTCAGTTTTATTTCAGTCAATGGAAATGTAGGTATTCATATAAATATATGGATAACACAGAAGTGTGATACTAATATCCATTCAACTCGGAAAGTCAGAATTTTCTACTTCCTAACTTTCTACTTGGGAAAGTGCAATAGAGCATCACTTGATGACTTCCTATTTGGAAACTCGTGTGGAAATCTACATCTGTGATTTTCCTGAGATGTAAGTGCACGACATTCATTCATTTTGACTTTTCCTACAATAGTAAGCATCAATCAACCCAGCACACACCTGACTCTTTCATCATGCAGCCACGCTAGGAACATGCCCAGAGTCAGTCCGCCGTGGAATTGAACTGCCTGAGATTCGTCTGCCGTGGGCGACCCCGGCAGCCCTGCTGCTAGTGTGCCCAGTATAGCGGGCACACTCTCTCTGCGTGACATCACCAACACGGGCACCAGCAGTGCCAGACCCAGAGCAGCACAGGACCGGGCGATCACACTAGCAGTGTTTTCACCGGAGTAAGAGCGCTTGTTTGAGATAAAAAAAAAAATATTTTAGGGCTATACCAAAGTAAAAAACATGTTATAACTTACTATAGCAATTCTATTTAACCGTTCCTTGGTCTAAACGATCAAGTCCCTACGTTGTCCTTAAGGGTCAAATTGCCCCTTTTTTATGTTTAAGCTTGTAATAAAGGCTCTGTTTGCTCTATCTCTCTACTTTTGGTCTTAAATCTTTCGTCTAGGTGCCAGCTAACACTAGAAAAAAAGAATTGTTTCTCTATCGCCTTCTATTTCAATATACAGACCTGAAAGGCGGGGCGCCCCAACACAGCTTCAAAAACCTTGTTTAAAAACGCTTCAAAAGCTTTTAATAAATAATAATAATAATAATAATGTTTTATTATTAATCTTTTAATAAATAATAATAATGTTTGCTCTATCTCTCTACGTTTGGTCTTAAATAGTTCGTCTAGGTGACAGCTAACATCGCTTTATATCACAATATAGAGATCTGAAAGACAGGGAGACTCAACTCCGCCCATTGACATCCAGTCTTTTTTGAGAAGCCTCACCATAAAATTGTAGAAAAGGTCAAAATGTACTATAAGAACATTCATACTCAAAATGTCAATATATCAGCTCTTAAGTTGTTTTCTACAAAATTAGTCTATTTTTACTTGTCTCTCAGCTTTTCTGAGTAAATAATCCACTGTTATGTCTCAAATGTCCAGAAAACAAATGCAGTTCAGCAAAAACAAGTATTATACAAAAATCAGAACCTGAGGTTCTTAGCTTTTAAATGACACCAAGATCACACTTGTAGTCCATTCAGAGGCCGAGATATTCCACAAAACATGGGGAAAGGGCGGGGCTTCCCAAAAAAGACTGGATGTCTATGGGTGGAGTCACAAATGTTGGGGCGCCCCCTTCTTTTCAGATCTGTATGTTGTGATAGAAAGTGATAAAAGTGTTTGCTGCCATCTAGTGGAATGATCCAAGGATAAAGTAGGGAGATTGAGCAAACAGAGCATGTATTACAAGCTTTTGAAGCTTTTTTTTAAAGCTGCGTTGGGGTGTCCCCTGCCTTTCAGAACTGTATATTGGAAGAGAAGGTGTTTATTTTTTCTAGTGTTAGCTGGCACAGCTGAACGATTTAAGACCAAAAGTAGAGAGAGAGAGTGCAAACAGAGCCTGTATTATAAGCTTTTGAAACTGAACATAAAGAGGGTCAATTTAGGGGCTTTTCCACTGCACAGTACAACTCGACTCCACTCAACTGTGCTTGCCAAAAGTGCCATTTGACTCTTAAGGACAACGTAGGAACTTTTTTTGTAGCTTTGTGTATAAATAACATTAAATAAAAAAAATTAAAACAATGACATTGCCAGGTTCAGATCACCTCTGTGGAGGATTTCATGAAGTTTCAGGACAAAAACCTAATGTTAAGTTGTTGTAAATCAGTGTTTCAAAATTCAAAAGGGTCAAACTGACCAATAAGTCCAAGGAAGGGATAAATAAGGAACTTGCAATAAAATGATAAGACTCCATAGCATTTCATTTAACACAAAATATGTTACTATATTGTTTAATATAATTATTCTAGAATTAAACTGTCTCAAGGTTTCAACTCACATGAATGAACCAAGGGAAGACTTGTCCTTTAGGGTTACTGTTACTGCTCACAATGCTGAGCAGAGTGTCGATCACCATAGACAGCCAATGAGCCGTGGGCAGGATGTCTGGACCCACCTGTACGAATGGAATTAAAAGTACAGTTAATTTGAAAGTATGACGATCAGGAATTTTACAAAGAATAAACTTGAATTCTGTTATGAATATTCTGTTCTGATCAAATAAAGCTGCATCTTACCTCAGGTCCACTTTCAGACTGAGCAGGAAGGTTGCTCTCATATCTGGTTAATACAACAGCCAGACCACTTAATGCCAGGATAGAATTGCCCTGAACAACCGGACTGTCTCTGTCATGATGAAGACAAAATTTAAATTCTGTCATTGTTTAGAAAATTCTTTTGAAAATTCTGTTAATATTTACACACCCTTTTGTCGTTCAAAACCTGACTTTGTTTAGCAGAATGTTCATGCTGCTCTTTTCCATACAATGAAATTCAACAGTGACCAGGGACTGTCAAGCTCCATCAAAGACAGAACAAAGTATCATAAACATTGTCTCTACAACTTGTGCGCTATATTCCCAGTCTTCTGAAGCCAACACACAATTTGTGCTAGGAACAGATCAAAATGTAAGTCATTATTCACTGACAATCTTCCCCTTATAAGTATAAGTAAATGCATGCACAAATGAGATTTATGTAGGCTATCATATATGGCTTTAGAAGACTTGGAATATAGCACATGAGTTGCACTGTATGGATGACTTTTATGATCCTTTGTGGCTTGACTGCTGAGGAGAATGAAAATTTCTCCTTTAGTGTTTCACAGACAAGAAAAAAAATATTGCAGGTTTGGATAAATAATGACAGAATTTTCATTCTTCAGTTGAACTACCCCTTTTAAAAATTATAAATGTAATATAGGTTGATTTTATTGCTTGAGATTTGCCCTTGTAAACAAACTACAGTAACTATTGTAGCTATGCTAAATTATTATTACTGAAGTTGAAAACAGGTCAGATTTGTTTTGGTTGTAAGCACTCATTACTTTCATTTCATTAAAGGAATAGTTCACCCAAAAATGAAAACTCTCTCATCATTTACTCACCCTCATGCCATCCCAGATGTGTATGACTTTCTTTCTTCTGCTGTACACAAACAAAGTTTTTTAGCCTTTATGTCTCAGCTCTGTAAGTCCATACAATGCAAGTGAATGGTGACAAGAACTTTGAAGCTCAAAAAGCATAATAAATAAACATAAATGCAGCATAAAAGTAATATGACTCCAGTGGTTTAATCCATGTCCTCAGAAGAGATATTATAAGTGAGAAACAGATCAATATATACTTTTTAACTATAAATCTCCACCTTCAAACAGCTCTCCTAAGCGTACTTCTCTCCTAAGAGTTCACCTTCTTTTGTTTTTGCCGATTTATGCATTGTTCGTGAATATCGCCACCTACTGGGCAGTGAGGAGAATATAGTAAAAAAAGGACTTAAATATTGATCTGTTTCTCAAACACACCTATCATATCACTTCTGAAAACATGGATTTAACCACTGGAGTCATTTAGATTACTTTTATGCTGCCTTTATGTGCTTTTTTGGAGCTGGTCACCATTCACTTGCATTGTATGGACCAACAGAGCTGAGATATTCTTCTAAAAATCTTTGTTTGTGTTCAGCTGAAGAGAGAAAGTCAAACACATCTGGGATGGCATGAGGGTGAGTAAATAATGAGATAATGTTTTGGTGAACTATCCCTTTAAGGAAGCTCTGAAAAAATTCTTTCAATGTTTTCTCATGAAGGTTATAGTGAATTAAGACAGACAGTGTCAGTGGATGTCTGAATATGGAGCACAATGATTTATTCTATAATACATAATAATACATGATGACAACAAAATTTAACAAATATTTAGACTTTTGTCTCGACTCTAGAGTGGAAGGGGCCAAGGTGGGTGGAGAGAAAAAAACAAAAGCAGACATAACAGTTTCAGTAACTCACTTGGCAGCAGATTTGACCACATCAGTTAGTTTGTCCCTGACCCTGAGGAAAGGTGGGAGAGAGAGAGAGAGCACACATTACCCCAATGACAAAATCAGACACTGAAACGCATCTCATGATTTCATCAATTTAAAATTGAACCTAAACCATCCTTTACTTGGCATCTCTCTCAGCCAGGGCAAAGACCTGTAACCCTACAATCCCAATGTTGTCATATTAACCAACCCTCTCAACATGCTTTAGGATATCCAACCACAAATGGACTGCCCTGAGCTCCCAGGGGGGAATAACTGTATTAAACAAAGACGGCGACCCGGGATGCCATCGGAACTGGTAACCATCTGAGCGTGCTCTTCCATCAATCACTCATTGGCTGACAGGCTGTCAAGATGGCATCCTGGGGGTTGAGTTATGGTGCTCTGCCAGACTGCATGGTTATGTGATAGGGTGTATTATGGGGAGAGACAGTGTGAACTGTGCGAACAATCGTGGTCTGTTCACGCAGGCAGATTTACATCGAAAGATTATACGAATTTGTGTAATGGTGATGAGCACGTATTTGTATGGAACTTTTAAATGTCAGTCTCCATTCAAAGGCTTTTCAAACTAGCTGAAAAGGCCACAGCAATCACATTTCAACAGCCCTGGATGGTTTGACACAAGCAAGATGTATAAAATAATACCTTCACATTCCCTCCTATGGTGCAAGCTCCAATTATAGTTCACTCTTTATAGAAGTTCATTAAAATATAGCATCCGTCTTGCTAGTTTTTAAAGTGCTAAGCATTTTAGTGCTGTAAAACTATGAAATATCATTCAAATGGTCAGATTTAAACAAAAGAAACTGGTTATGGTCAGTTTTGATGTCCATACTTGGTGATCAGCTGTACTAAAAGCAAGAATCGTTGTGCATACATAAGCTTTTGCTTGTTTTTTTTATCCTTAATTTTTTTGCTGTAAGTGATTTCTTCACCACTAGCTGCACTAAGTGAAATTGCAAAAATAATGGCTTGCTAATAATAGCAAATTAAATAATGACTTTCAAAAAATAATGACATTTGCAACATTTTTTGGACAAACAGGTAGTCCCACCAAACTCACATCATTGACAGAGAGCAGCCTCCAAGTTTTCTGTTTGGCTATGACACGCAGGTCACACTGAGATTCATATTTGTTGTTTACAAATGACTTGTGTTTTTCTGAGGACACCTATTATAGTGATATCTGTAAGGTGGTAAGGACATTTTATGCTTGGCAATCCAAAAAAACAAAACAAAAAAAAAATCACTTGAGTAACAACTTTAAACGGGTGTTTTTTCAGCTTCGGGCAATTTCATGTCCCAAGGATTGATTTTTTTATCAAAACTAACAGATTAAAACTTTTTTCTTTTTATTATATGAGTCACAATAAAACTGACTTTTGTTACCATGCCACATTTTTTTACCATGCCTTCATTTATTATAGGTACTTTTCGAATGCCTTTGTATGTATAGATTACATTTGTTCAGCCTTGTCCCAGACCCAGACTTTCAATATTGAACTATGAAAATCCATTATTAAAGGGATAGTTTACCCAAAAATGAAAATGCTCTCATTATTTACTCACCCTCATGATATCCCAGGTGTGTATGACTTTCTTTCTACACCAGAACACATTTGAAGAAAAATAGAAAAATATCTCAGCTCAGTTGGTCCTTAAAATGCAAGTGAATAGAGATTTCTTTTTTGATGGTCCAAAAATCACAGACAGTCAGCATAAACGTCATAGATACGACTCCAGCAGTTAAATTAATGTCTTCTAAAGCAATACGATTGCTTTTGTTAAAAAAAAAAAAAAAAAAAAAAAAAAGATCAACATTTAAGTACTTTTGAACTCTAAATATTCGCTTTCTGTAATCTTCACGAGAGGGTGGAGTCCAAGCGGTCTCTCGTTTGACGTATTCCCTTGCCATGATATGGACGTTATCTCACATTCTCCACTCAGCTGAGACATCCAGGATAAGCACACAAATGCACCATTGTGAGAAAAGAAACAAATAAATACAGATCTAAACAAAACCAACCAAGCTACTGTACTGTGTTCCTCCTTCTCACTTGTAAACATCACTACTCTGAGGCTGTGATGCACGTGCCTCAGTTCTCACGTGTTTTAAATGCCAATGTGATTGCGTCACACGCGCATACTGCTTCTGACCGGAAGCATGATTTAGAGACATTAATTTAACAGCTGGTGTCGTATGGATGACGTTTATGCTGACTGTCTGTGATCTTTGGAGCTTCAAAAATCAGATCACCATTCACTTGCATTTTAATGACCTACTGAGCTAAGATATTTTTCAAATTTTCTTCAAATGTGTTCTGGTGAAGAAAGTCATACACACCTGGGATGGCATGAGTGTGAGTAAATGATGAGAGAATTTTCATTTTTGGGTGAACTATCCCTTTAAAATACAAATTATTACATGTTTAAAACAATGATAATCAAACAATGATTTAAATAAACAAACCATTTAACAATTTACTGTGTGAAAATGATTTCAATACATTTTTCCAAAAGCACGACATACTTTCCACTTGATAACCAAGTCAAAAAAAGTGTCAGTGAAGAGCATGTTTGAGATGAAATATGAGACAAGTGATGTTTGAAGAAAACAGCGATATCAAGGTAAATATCACCTGTGAGCAGAAAATTTTTACTGGGTGTCATTTCCAATCAAACTGCAATCTAGCCAAATTATGCAAAAAGTGTGAAAGTATTATTTAATTGTGTGTATTTAGAATACATGAAATGTTAGCAATGGAATTGAAAGGGGTCATGACATGAGGAATGAAATTTACCTTGATCTTTTAACTTAAGAGTTCATTGTACTATAAAAACATACTGTAAGTTTCAGAAGTCAAAACTTCCTCCTCACTACAAAAAGAGCATTTGATGAAACCAAGCTGCAAAAACTACTCGTTCTCTACTTCCTCCACATTGTGATGTCACATTGTGGTATACATTTGCATTTGACCGCTTCCACCACAACACATCAAAGATTAATTTACCTTATCACTTCTGTAGCCCCATCCAGTAGGGCTAGGCAATATGACGAAATATATTGTGGCGACGACAAAGTGTCAATCAATAGAGATTTTGTATATTGTGTACATATATCGCAATATGTCAATAACCATGTGCGCAGGGAGGGCATCTATCAGTGGGCAAGGCTTCACGTGAGACTGAGAGAATTTAAGAAATATGGACAGGGTTTTTATGGCATTCAAATACATTTCGGCAGTCGCCCAAGCAAATTCATTGACATTCATCTCACCTTTGGCACTTTAGAAGTGCTTAATGTGCTTCTCATCTGACACGCTCATCTGTGTTTTATGTGACTGTCGCGTGCACTATTTCTGAAGCATGCAAGTGCACGCGAGTCCAACAAGATTCCCGATATTTACAGGAGAGCACTGTGCGGGATCACTCGCGCTACTCAATTTTTGACCCAGGAAAAACCCAGAAAAAACAGCTCCACAGAAAGGGATGACTCCCAAACAAGTCAAGAAAATGAAGAGAAGCTTGTTATTAAAATAGGTTCGACATCTGTTGTGTAGGTTCACAAAATCCAACATTAAACAGAAAAATTGTAATCTGCACACTGTGTTGCTTGAAAATAATCACTCGTAATACAAGCAATCAGTTCAAAATGAAGAGCTGTTCATACATGCAAAAGAATATTATGAAAGTCAAAAGATGCACTTTGCATGAATTTTATCATAATTTTTTTGCAAGAAGTTTTATATTTATATAATATTTATTTTCTTTAAGAAGTGTTTACATAATTTTGGATATTTTCTCCAAGAAGTATTATTTTTTATTTCCATGGGATTTCTTTTTATTTATTTATGCATTATTTTCTTTGTTGCATTGCTTTGGGAAGATTCTGAAATATGGCAAAATGTTTTTGTTTTTTTCTTTGACTGTTTGTCAAGTTCCAAATAAAGAGAACATTTTATAGGATATTATTTATTTGGAAGTAGTTAATTCACTGACTGTATTATCCAAAAATAGGCATTACAATATGGTTATTTAATATATTAAGTAATTTTTAGATACCCCTCTGTGAATCGCCACCTTACCGTGATAGAGGGGTTTGGGTGCCTCAATGAGCCCAGGAGCTATGTTGCCTGGGGCAATTGCCCCTGGTAGGGTCTCCCAAGGCAAATTGGTCCTGGGTGAGAGGACAGACTAATTGCGATTCAAAGGACCCTATGAGATTCAACAAGGAACCATAAACCTTGCCCGGAATAGGGAAACCAGGGCCCTGCCCTGGAGCCAGGCCTGGGGAGAGAGTTCGTTGGTGAGCGCCTGGTGGTTGGGCCTTAAGGAGCAACATGGGACTGCCCAGCCATGGACCCACCACCAGTGGCAGGAGACATAAGGGTCCGGTGCAGTGTGGATCGGGTGGCAGTCGATGGCAGGGACCTTGGTGGACCGATCCTAGATTTCTGAAGCTGGCTCTTGGAACATGGAATGTAACCTCACTGGTGGGAAAGAAGCCCAAGCTGGTGTGGGAGATAGCGAAGTAATGGCTAGATATAGTCAGGCTTACCTCCACAAACAGCTTGGGCTCTGGAACCAAACTCCTGGAGAGGGGCTGGACTCTTTCTTGCTCTGGAGTTGCCCCAGGGGTGAGGCATCAGGCTGGTGTGGGCTTTCTTATAGCCCACGGCTTGACGCTTCTATGTTGGTGTTCACCCCAGTGAACAAGCGGGTCACCTCCATGAGGTCTCCATATTGGAGGTTGGACTGTGACTGTTGTTTGCGCTTATGCGCCAAACACCAGTTCAGAGTATCCGTCCTTCTTGGAGTCCTTGGATGGGATGTTGGAAGGCACCCCGGTTGGAGACTATGTTGTTCTTCTGGGAAACTTCAATGCCCATGTGGGCAATGACAGTGAAACCTGGAAGGGTGTGATTGGGGGGAACGGCCCGTCCAATCTGAACCAGAGTGGTGTTTTGTTATTGGACTACTGTGCTAATCACAGTTTGTCCATACCTAACACCATGTTTGAGCATAAGGGTGCACTTGGCACCAGGACACCCTAGGCCGCAGGTCGATGATCGATTTTTTTTGCGACCATATGTCTTGGACACTCGGGTGAAGAGAGGAACTGATCACTACCTGGTGGTGAGTTTGATCAGATGGCGGGGGAAGATGCCGAGCAGTGTTAGAGCTGCTGAACTCAATTGGGGATATAGTTGGGCAGTGGAAAAACACTTAGAGAACCTCCTGAATCCTGCCGACATGACTTCTGGGGAGAAAACCGAGTCAGAGGACTCTGAGGTGGACTCGTCCATCATGGTTACTGAGGTCACTGAGTTATTCAATAAACTCCTCGGTGGCAGGGCTCTGGGGGTGGATGAGATTTGCCCAGAATATCTGAAGGCTCTGAATGTTATTGGGCTGTCTTGGTTGACATGCCTTTTCAACATTGCATGGAAGGGGGGTACGGTACCCTTGGATTGACAAACTGGGGTGGTAGGAGGATGTGCTCCAACTTTAGGGGGAACACACTCCTCGGGCTCCCTGGGAAAGCCTATGCTCGAGTGCTGGTTCAGCTGGTGGTTGAACCTCGGATTCAGAAGGAACATTGCGGATTCTGTCCTGGGCGTGAACACTGGACCAACTTTTTACCCTCCCGAGAACACTGGAGGGATCATGGGAGTTTGCCAAACCAGTCTACATGTGTTTTGTGGACTTGGAAAAGGCATACGACCATGTCCCGAGAGGAATTCTGTATGGGGTGCTTCTGGAGTACGGGGTAATGGGCTCACGGCTACGAGCCATACGGTCTCTTTATGACCAGAGCAAGAGTTTGGTTCGCATTGCTGGCAGTAAGTCAAAATTTTTCCCAGTGAATGTTGGACTCTGCCAGGGTTGCCCCTTGTCACCGGTTCTCTTCATAACTTTTATGGACAGAATTTCTAGGTACAGCCAAGGGGTGGAGGGGGTCCAATTCGGTGACCTCAGGATTGCATCCCTGCTTTTTGCAGATGATGTGGTCCTGTTGGCTTCATCGGTTAGTGCCCTCCAGTGTTTACTGGGACAGTTTGCAGCTGAGTGTGAAGCAGCAGGAATGAGGATCAGCACCTCCAAGTCCGAGACTATGGTCCTCTGATGGAAAAGGGTAAAGTGCCCTCTTTAGGTTGGAGATGAATGGCTGCCCCAGGTGGAGGAGTTTAAGTATCTTAGGGACTTATTCACGAGTGATGGGAGAGTGGAGCATGAGATCGTCAGACAGATCGGTGCAGCATAAGCAGTTCTGCGGACATTGTACCGGTCAGTTGTGATGAAGAGAGAGCTGAGCCTGAAGGCAAGGCTATTGATTTACCAGTCGATCTACGTTCCTACCCTTACCTATGGTCACAAGCTTTGGGTAGTGACCGAAAGGATGAGATAGTAGATACAGGCAGCAGAAATGAGTTTTCTTTGTAGGGTGCCTGGTCTCAGCCTTAGAGATAGGGTAAGAAGCTCAGACATTCAGGAAGGGCCGTTGCTCCTCCGCATCGAAAGGAGCCAGTTGAGGTGGTTCGGACATCTTTCTAGGATGCCCCCCGGAAGCTTCCCTGTAGAGGTATTCTGGACATGTCCATCTGGGAAGAGACCCCAGGGCAGACCCAGGACAAGCTGGAGAGATTATATCTCTAGGCTGGCCTGGGAACGCCTCCCTATCCTCCCGGGAGAGCTGGCTGAAGTGGCTGGAGAGAGGGAGGACTGGGTATCCCTGCTCAGACTGCTGCCCCCACAACCCGGACCCAGATAAGCAGGAGAAAATGGATGGATGGATTTTTCTATAACTACATTGTGATGTATATCATTATCGTGATAAAAAATTACTCATATTCCTACCGCCCAGTAGCGGTGAGCAGTGAGATGGCAAGGAAAGAGCAAGTCAGTCAAGAGCAAAGAGCCAATCATAACAGTGGGAGTTTACTATCAAGTCTTAAAGGAGAAGCAGCACCAAAACTGAGTGTTTCTGACAGAGGGTCAGAATGAGGGTGGAAAATTCTCATGTTTTACAAATATAGGACTGCTTTTTGGGCCAAAAAAACTTTACTAATATTAGAAGTGAACCTCAAGGAACATATTAAAATAATAAAAAAGGCATGTCATGACCCCTTTAAAGCATCTGCAAAATTAAGGAGTAAGACATTTTATTACAAAAACATTAAAAATGTAATTCCCAGGGGCCTGGGTAGCTCAGCAAGTGAAGACGCTGACTGCCACCCCTGGAGTCGCGAGTTCGAATCCAGGGCATGCTGAGTGACTCCAGCCAGGTCTCCTAAGCAACCAAATTGGCCCAGTTACTAGGGAGGGTAGAGTCACATGGGGTAACCTCCTTGTGGTCGCTATAATGTGGTTCGCTCTCGGCGGAGGACGTGGTGAGTTGTGCGTGGATGCCGCGGAGAATAGCGTGAAGCCTCCACACGCGCTATGTCTCCGCGATAACACGCTCAACAAGCCACGTAATAACAAACAAATTCCCATCGCATCATTCAAACTAGTTTGGAATAAGTTTGTATATGTCACTGATATGTATATATATGTGTGTGTGTGTGTGTGTGTGTGTGTATATATATATATATATATATATATATATACATAAAGAACTGGATCGCTGACGCAACAGTAAACTGCCAGCAGGAGTTGAAGTTGTTCTTGGTGTGCCCAAACTGTCATAGAGCATCTATGACTGACAGTTGATAACGCCATAGTTTCACCGTCTCCGACCTCTGTATACGACAATAGCATGTAGCCTTCTAGTGACAATCATGTATAATGTTTAATTTGCTCATTATGGATATTCGTTACGAGGGAGAAAATATGTATGGATCGCGATGGCAGAGCATTCACCTCCGCTGGTGTGCACCTTATCAGTATATCACAAGGATCACCAAAGGAAGTGGTAAAACTGTCCACAAGTTGTAATGTAATGAAAGAAAAGCTGTAATATCTGCTTGTTTTAGGGTGACAACATGTCCTTTCCCCCAGAGGGTACATAAAAAAATCAGACTGGGATTTTAATTTGCCTAAAATGCCCGGGATATGCCTGTTTTCATATTGAAGCACTCTCTGTAGTCATATATGGATACATGTCATAAATACGTGTTTGTTAGCTTATCAGTTTAATTTGACCCATCTTTGCTTTGCTTGTCTCCCTCAATCTCTGCACACCCACTAAGCATGTGGTAGAGGGAGAGAGAGAATGCGCGCTCTTATTCAAGTGACCGTGATAAAAAAGGCCCTTTTTGATGAAAACATAGCACAAGTAAATCTGGATGAACACTTGGATGTTCACAAAAAATATGTCTGAAAATGTCTGTTTGTATCTTACCTCAGTTTCAGTGAACTTGTTTACATTCAGCTGTGATCTGTTTGCCACTGAAGTTAGTTAGAGGTATACTGGTATACATAACTCACTCAGGCTTTCAAGAAACAGGAAATGTCCTGACTTTATGTGTAGGATGTTTGCATTTAAGGGATGTACATGCAGATTTCAGATATAAAATCAGAGATTGAATGACTAATGTTTACTCACTGAAAACAGATGATTTTCTATTAAATTAATAGGCACACTGGAATGTTTGGGCATAACAATATGGTGGTGTAGTGGCTTCACTGTTATGACGTCCTCAGCAATCCATTTCTATATTGTATATTTCATTGGTATACTGTATATATATTTTATATAAACTCCAGGATCGGGGAAGTCTGTAGACAGTTGTGAATGTGCTAAACTTACCAGAGCCAGGCACAGTGCTGTTTGTACTGCAGCTCTTCTGGACTCTCTTTACCCTGCTTTTGTAGCATCTCCAGCTCTGCCTTTCGACCCTGGACAATAATAACATCACAGTTTAATGTCAGCTAATTATGATCAATCTTTTTTTTATTATTCCATTTTGAATTTTACACACCAGACCCCTATCAATCTTTATGAAAGCCAGAGTCATACTTCCGAGTTCTATATCAAAGTGTGTCAGTATGGCGTGTGAGTTTGAAAATCTTTCCCTTTTGTTACAATAATAGTGGATATTATTGACCAAGTACTGTCAGATCCTTTGGGGGTCAAGGCGTGACACATACAGACTGAGGTTTGAAATACACAGACCGCACACACACAATTACCTGGAGAACTGCATGGTAAGCACGGCTCATGAAGCCCCGCCAGGCCTGGGGCAAGAGCAGAGAACGGTGCCACTCAGATGGCTGGATGTTCACCTGAGACGAGAAAGAACAAGAGAAAGAGAGAATGAAAAATAGCAGGGTTCAACAATAAGGATGGCCCGATGGCTTAAGGCCAGTGAGAGAGTTTCAGCCCAGTTGATGAAACTGTCACTTGCCCTTTTGGGCCAGTGCTGCCTTCACACTAAATCTTATGCTTTTATGCATTTATGCAAACTTAAAAAAAAAAAAAAAAATTCTGTGATGTTTTGAACATTGTTGTTTTCTGCTGATTTAAATATGTCACAAAGGTAACACTATCTTGCTGGCTAACATAGATGATGACTTGTGAAAGACTTAGAAGCATCAGTTAGAATGGGTTTAAAATAATATACAAATCAGTAATATTTTGCACGGTATGCCAACGTTTTCCAGTAAAAGTATGTTTATGAATAGCTCTCATGGAGTTACATTATAAATGTATCATTTGCAGCTATTATTATGTTGACTTGACAAAGCCAACATACTGTTATTCTGCTTTACACCGAATGTGTTTTGTTACTTTTAGTGTGAGTTTTTCTCTGTCTCTTGGATTCAATCCAAACAAATGTTTGCGCGTTGTTGCACGCAGGACTGTGATCGTGCAACAGTGGCTCGCAAGCTCTCTCCCGGGTGTAGACCGGAGTGTACTCGCGCTTGACGTTTGATGTTGCGCCTTTTAACCACGATCAGCGCCGTGAGAGGTGCAGGAGCTAGTGGCTTGTTTCATCACTCCCTCTTGTTTGGACATTTTATCTTTTCATTGCACTCATTCTGTTCAGACTGTCTGGTGGATCACACTCTTGCTGATACCATAATACCATCACTCTGGACTATACTGTTGACTCAGGCTTCGCTGTTGTTTGTAGTAAGTATATTGTGTTTGTTGTTATATTGTTTGGTTTGCTTGTTTTGTATGTTTAATTTGAGCCTTGGCTGAAAGTGCTATATAAAGTAAACATGTTATTATTCTTGTCATTATAAGTGGTCATAACTCAGTCAATTGCATGACACAGTGTCATGTACTCTCAACAAGGTAACGCCCATCAGGGGGTGACCTGCTCCATGTAAAATTAAACAGCTTTTATTGGGTTTCTGACATGAGTCTTCATCTCATGTGAGTGTACATCATTTTCAACATATTTCTAAAAATGTTTATCCATGTCATTATCTGTAAAACTTGTTTAATAAGAAAACACTTAATTATCGTACTTTCCGGAAATAAAGTCGCACCTGAATATAAGTCACACCTGGTCAAAATCGAGTTGTTCAGAGAAAACAAAAAACAACAGTTGCACTGACGGAGGTTGCATACGGCAGACACTAGGACCCAGGAGCAGCTGCCTGACTTCCATTCAGCCGCTCAAACTTCAGACGTGCTCCGTGAAGATTACCTCACTATGCTTTGTTTTTTTTCTCCCAATTTGGAATGCCCAATTCCCACTACTTGGTAGGTCCTCGTGGTGGCACGGTTACTCACCTCAATCCGGGTGGTGGAGGACAAGTCTCAGTTGCCTCCGCTTCTGAGACCGTAAATCCGCGCATCTTATCACGTGGCTCGTTGTGCATGACACTGTGGAGACTCCCAGCATGTGGAGGCTCATGCTACTCTCCGCGATCCACGCACAACTTACCACGTGCCCCATTGAGAGCGAGAACCACTAAACGCGACCACGAGGCAGTTACCCCATGCGACTCTACCCTCCCTAGCAACCAGGCCAATTTGGTTGCTTAGGAGACCTGGCTGGCTGGAGTCACTCAGCACATCCTGGATTCGAACTCACGACTACAGGGGTGATAGTCAGTGTCAATACTCGCTGAGCTACCCAGGCCCCACCTCACTATGCTATGTTGCATATAAAGAAACAGCTTCTTGTCTGTGAGTAAAACATTATGCATGTTGTATTATATTCATTCATTAATGTTAGTGACTGTCTATTTGTGGATATTTCTGATATTTATCCTCTATGCTGAGCATTAATTATCCGGTTCGCTGACTGAATGTTTTTACTACGAGTGTAATAAAATGTAATTTTGTGGGCATATGATGAGTTGCGTTTCACAGCAGTCTAGAGTTTGTTGGAAAAATAATGTTTTTATGGACAGAATATTGAAATTGGTTGCATAAAGTACTTTGTAAAGGCAAAATATTCTGAATGGGACACTTTAAAACACTTCCACTATCTCTATGACTGACGTTTTCATCTGTTTGAGTGTAAGCTTATATGTTTTGTTGTGCATGCATTTGAACACAATTGCCGACATTATTACATACAAATTATGTTATATAAGTCGCTTCGGACTATAAGTCGCAGGACCTTACAGATGATAAAAAAATAAAATAAAAATGCAACTTATATTCCGGAAAATATGGTAGTGCACCTTTAAGCCAAAACCAAAATTATCAATTGTAACTCTACCAAACATGGCACAGACCTTCAAACTGTTCTGACTCGCGTTGCTACATCTTTTCGAACTGATCGGAATTACGATTTTCGCACAGCAAGAGGCTGCTTGCCAATTAGTGTTTTGTTGATTTCACACACACATTGTCAGCCCACGCATTCTTCACCCAAGAAATTTCGCCATGCAAAGGTAAATGTAACCGGGCCTTTAATCTTGACAAACTTTACCTATCTAGTTAAAATTATAAACAAAATATTTACTTTTCACATAATAAACTTTTTCTCTAAATACATTTTCTTTTTATAATTTTTTGTGTTGGGGTCAGAAATATTGGGCCAAAACATTGGCAGAGCAAGTACAAATCTGAACTACTGTTAAAAAAATCCTTACTTGTTGAGCCCTGGAATGTAACCAAGAGAAGGAGAGTTGGGAAAGGAAATTGTCCCTGCACTTGTGTTCTTCGGATCCCTTTGTTTAGTAATTTACGAAACACTGACAGCAATTTGCAGCAGCGAAAATGACCAGAAGTCATTCATCTTTAATGAGAGTTTGATGATTTGAGGTGACATGAGCGTCATGGCGATGCAACAAAATTTTGCAGAGTTCAACTTGCACAGCAATGAGATGCAGCGACTTCTAATGGGAGTTCAAACACTATAGCTGGATAAGGTAGTCGAATAGGACTGCCTACTAGCAACCAACAGTCCAGCGAGTTGGCACTTTAATCTTAAGCTGGCACCACACTAGGAGACTGCAAACAACTATATTTTAGCCAAGGGTGTCACACATGCGGACTGTTTTGCTGAGATCTCGCTCTCTTCAGTCGGAGGTATGACACACTTGCCAATTAAGAATGGTGGTGGGGTGACAAACATACCAACTCACCGCAACTCTCTCTGATTCCGTCATGTGGAGCTCGCCAAAAAAACAACAGTAGCACCACATAAGCAGAAACAATTGTAGCAGAGTGATTTAGGGAGCGATTCACGAGTAACTTTACCATGTGAAAGTGTGTGATTGTGTATATATCTCCTCGAGGCTTGCTGTAGAACTCGTATGTCTATATCGTTGCTGTCCGATGAAAAATACACGTCTCCACTTTTGGCAATTTTGACTTTTGATTTTATGACTTTCAGTGCGTAAATAATTTACATTCAATAAAAACAGACTGTTGTGCCTTTGCTTTCTGATGTCATTTTAGTGCAGGAGAAAAATGCAAGAAAAACACTTGGTTACAGAATCACTGAGAATTACAATCAGCATTTGTGATGATATGCATTGTGTGTGATCACAGATGAAAACGTTCAGATCAGCTTGACGTTTTGTCAGTTCTTCAGTAAAAGATGAAGCTCACTGGTCACTTGATGAGAACATAAGAGCCAGCTTTGACGACAGAACGATTTTTTCAAACAAGCCTGATGTGCTTTTTAAGTTTTTGAAGCCATTACCTCAGCAGGGAGTCCCAACTGTCATGTGGTTAACGACCTACCACTGGCAGGCGCTAATGGATGCTTCGTCTCCCTCTGCCTGGCCAGCGATTATGTTAACAAAGCTCACACCTGAAAATCACTGGAAAAATTGGCTAGTGTGGCACTGGCATTAAGGGTGGTTTCATATATAGTACCTTTTAAGTTAATCAAACCCAGTTCGGCTAAAGTGAACCAGAAAGGGAACCAGCCGCAAATGACCTCAGTGCTTATAGTGTTCACAATATAAGTGGACTTAAAAGAGAACCCGGTTTCTTTTTTGGTCCTCTTCACATTAATGTGGAACCTCCTGAGGTGGTCTGAGTACGGTTAGCTTTTGGGTCCTTTTAGGGGGCTCTGAGACCACTTGGGTTGTTCAGATATACACGTTATACCGCTCTGAGAGCACTTGGAGTGCTCAAACGAACTAGGTGTGAAAACGCCATAGGTATCTGCTGGCATGTACCTCATGAATAAGGGTGGCTAACATTTGTTGATAGCTCCGCCCTCTGCTGACAAGGAAGCGGGTAATTGGGCGTCCATCTTTGTCAGTCTGAACAGGAAGGTCATAACAGAGCAGAAGCCCAGCTGAAAGAGACCAATCAAGACCACAAACTTACATTACTTTATTATATTTATATTGTTAATATAGAATCACTATGTAATAAAAAATAAAAAAACCTAGTAACTTCAGCTGTGGCAAACATGCAGTTTAAAAAGTAACTTGCCTGCTAAACCAGGTTTCAATCCTGGCTGCTTGTTCTTCTCATATGTTTTCAACATGAAAGAAGGAATTCCAGACACAGTTTTTCCCTGGTCAGAGCGCAAATTTCCTCCACTCAGGGCTGAATGGTACACTCCACGGGGCATTTGACTCATCTCCTGCCTCACTAGTGCTGTTAGGAACGTCTCAAGGGCTGTTTTAAAGGATAATTCATGGGTTAAGTCATTTTTTTGTTTAAGGTTAATCAATACATTACATTAACATCTACAGTATCTAAAAATGTCAGTTCATTACAAAAGCAGCAGAAGTCGATTTAAAATATATTCTATAATTCTATAAAGCAACACATCCTTTCTTATGGACTTGCTATGCTGCATGTTGCACTTTTAGTAAATGACATCACTCACAGCCTCAGGGTCTAAAACAAGTCCTGTTTGTCCAGTGATCTGCTTTAGAGAAACTCTAACCCATTTCTTTGATAAATCATGGTAACATGGTAAAATTACATAACAGTATGTATAGAAGATCACACCTTGGGTTTTATGCTATGTAAAATATTAGCAAGCCTTTTCGAGACACCATATCTGTCCTAATTTATTTCAACAGATAGTTTAAAAATGATGCAGCTGGCTTGTTTTTTAACCCAAAACAAATGTATCCTTTATATAATCCTTTGAGAGATGAAAAGAAAGAGCTAAACAGGTAGTAGGTAAATTTATGAGTAAATAGTTTGCAATTTGAGGTTAAAATGAAACAGCTTTCCCAATTTTACTTTCATATTATGACATATTTCAGAGTGAAACAGAATACTCCACACACACAAACACACAAACACACAAACACAAAGATTTTATCCATCATTAACCGTTTGAATCGCAAAAAGTGGGTGTTCCACACCATAATGGAGCCAGACCTGAATTTTGCAAAGAGATCAACTCTCCTCCTGAAACACTGCTGGCAATTCATTTTGATGAAAGGTTATGATGAATGTTTTTTTTTTTCCCCCTTTGGAATTATATGAATCATGCACAATAAGACCAGAAAAGTGTACTTAGAATGTAAGGATCATTATTATTTCATGTTGACTTTAACTTATATAAATTAAATAATAGAAAAATCTAACACCCAACAAATACAATCTAGGCCTATTCCTTGTTTTAGTGGTTTTAAATAAAAGTTTATGTTTAAATTAAGTTTAAGTTCCAATACTCTCTCTTTTGAGGGTTTCATTCTGATGTAAGAAGTTATACGAATTATGTTCATTACTTTAATGTTGACTTTATTGTTTGATCGTTTATGGCCAAAAATGTGACCATCTAATTTAAAACGGAATATTTTTTTTTAATAATCACAAATTTGTTAAAACATTGCTAACAACATTTGTTGTTGTTAATGGGGAAAATGATGCTTATCTAATGAACAGCTGTAATTGTTGTCAGAGGGAAAGTTCAATTGCTGTCAAATGTAAGGATTCTTGGATTTACACATTTGGCATCAATGGCTGATGCTCAATGGATGTGAGATGGGTTTGGGAACAAAAGGAAAACAAACGTCTTGCATGGGAACATTTATGATGTGACAATCATTGCATTGACATAATGAGTGATGACGCCGACTTCCCTATATATGCACAAAAACGTTCTAATAAGGTACACACAGACAAAGACAGACATACAAGTCGACACAGACACACACATGCTCACGTGAAACAGTCAAGACTTGGTATTAAAAAAAAAAAAAACATTTACAATATGGGTTATTGAGTCTCATGTGAAAGAAAGGCTTACAAAACTAATTTGGCTGCCAACCCAGCTGACAAGCAATCTGTAATGCAGAACGTTATAAATATGAACAAACAAATTTTCTGAAATAAGACCATACAAAATATGAATGGTGGGTCACAATATGTAGCATCCAGAAAACAATTTGAAAACACTTGACACTCAGATGCAATGCCTGAAAAATGAGTCTCGACTCATTTGGAAAACCAAAAGTCCAATGAGTACTGAGCAAGTCATGGCAAAATTAGATACATTAGCTACATGTTATAAGTATATAAATTATGTCATAACTGTATCCAGCTGAACACCGCACTACAGAATAATGGTACAACGTTTCAAAAACTTCTAAACTAACTTCAGTGTTTATAGATAACATTTTTAATCCAATATTTAATGACAAAAGGTATATGACCTAAGAACAAGTTTTATTTTCTTGACTTCGAATGAGTAGGAGTTAAACCTATTCATCAGAATTAGTAGAGTTTCTTATTTCTGGATTTCTATTTAATGGCAAAACCATGCTAAGCATTATCTCTGCATGACATCAATGTTCAGAACAGTGGTTGGAAAGTCTGTATGTCATTTTAATGTTCCAGAAAGCTTCAAGCTGAGTCAAATGAGTGTTTTATTTAGCAAGAACAATTGTGTTCTTGTGGCCTCACTATAAACGTTTTTTTTTTTTTTTTTAACCAAGACCAACAGTGCTTCATCAGCACCATTGTGGTCACAAGACTTAGCTCTTTGGTTAAAATGAAAGCCTAGTGGTTTAAACCATTATTCAAATAGAACTTTCATTGTGTGAAAGTATTTAAAGGGATAGTTCACCCATAAATGAAAATTCTCACATGATTTACCCTCCTGGCATCCCAGATGTGAATGACTGTCTTTCTTCTGCAGAACACAAATTAAGATTTTTTAAAAGAATATTTCAGCTCTGTAGGTCCTCACAATGGAAATGAATGGGTGCCAAAATTGTGACGCTCCAGAATCCACATAAAGGAAGCATAAAAGTAATCCATGTGACTCCAGTGTTTTAATTCATATCTTCAGAAACAATATGATAGATGTGGGTGAGAAACAGATCAATATTTAAGGAATTTTTTTATAATAAATTCTACTCCCTGCCCAATAGGGGGCGATATGCATTAAGACTGTGAATCACCAAAAACAGAAGAAGAATGGGAAAGTGAAACTGAAGTGGAGATTGACTGAGCAGGGAGGAGAATTTATAATAAAAAAAAAGGACTTAAATATTTATCCATTTCTCACCCACAGCTGTCATATCGCTTCAGAAGACATGGATTTAACCACTGGAGTCTTATGGATTACTTTTATGTAACCCTTATGTGGATTTTGGAGCTTCAAAATTTTGGCACCCGTTTACTTGCATTGTATGGACCAACAGAGCTGAAATATTATTTTAAAAATCTTAATTTGTGTTCAGCAGATGAAAGAAAGTCATAAACACCTGGAATGGCATGAGGGTGAGTACACGATGAGAGAATTTTCCTTTTTGGGTTAACTATTCCTTTAAGGTTGCTTGAACATTAACAGCCAGCCAGCTGCTGCAATCTTATAAGCATACCTGCTAAAACCGGTCTTGCCGTGAGTCGAACTAGCTTCACATATGATGCCCCTGGCACTGAAATATCTTCATCTTTCTCCTCATTCTCATTTTCTTCCCCTTCGTCCTCACTGTCCGGCTGCTTTGGAACAGGTCTGGCCTGTAAGCAACATCATTATCATCATTATTATGATACATGAAACAAACATAAAAAAGAGTGTGAAGACATTCTGCAAAGGTTCTCACCTGCTCTGGTAGGTGTAAAATAGTGTGGGAAGGTTCAGGGAATTCGGAGAGGGCTTTGAAACCATGGCTTGCAACCTCTGGGTCCTGACACCACCATTGAAGAAAAGAAAAGCTTTAAATATTACTGTTCACTCATGCCGTTAAAAAATACAATTTCATTATTTACTATTTCAAAATGTCAGTACTTACCTGACTAAGAGCATAGCCCCATAAAACATTGACTGCCTCATTTCTGAACTTCTGCATCATAAAAGACATAAAACATGAGGTCATTCATCTTTTATAGTCCTATAAAATGTGAAAAAATGTATCATGAAATCTAAATTAATTACTTTTTTGTAATGCATGTTCCTAGTCTTACTGTAAACAACAGAAAAAAAAATAGTACTTGTAATCTTTCAACAAATTATTGCAACTTGGTTTTCCTGAGATCACTTAGGACACAGGCAATTGGAAAATGGTTTAAAAAAATAAATAAATTCTTTTTTTTTTTTTTTAACTCACATTCAGGTGTGGCTCCATTCTGGTATGGAAGTCCTGCCCTACATTTTCTCATTGAATATGTTTTTTGTTGTTGTTTTTTTTATTATTTAGAAATACATAACATTACAGAGGTGAAATAGGTTGCGAACAGGGTTTCACGTTGACTTTATCTATGAATTCATACACTTCTACAAAATGTCACAATACATCTAGCAATCCAGCAGAGCTCACAGAAACTGAGGATGGTTGTCTCATACCTCATATTCTTCTGTTTTGACATTCAAAGCAGGTATCAATGCCAGCAGTTCAGCGGTGACATTTAGAACCAGGGGTCTGGTATCACAGCACAACTTAGGAGAGAGAGCTTTCCATGTAGACCTGATATCAACTACCTATACAGAAAAGAGACAAGAACGTTTCATTACAAATCATTATCATTTCAGCCTCTTCACAATATAAGATGTTATATTTACAATAATACAGAGGTCAGCACTGAACAGAAAGATCCAAATCTGCAGATGTTGAATAAGAAATAACAGGAAATAAATGTTAAATCTTGGCCTCAGTTGGCACACCCACAAACCGTCTAATTCATATTGCACACAAAAATTGCTTCCTAAAATTCATAAGATCCAGTTTGATTGACTGGCTTTACACGATTTCCGAAAACAGGCACACAGGTGCATATCATTCCACCGAGAAACAAAGTCTTGTTTACAAGGTTACATGCTACTTTAATTTCAGAGGAAAAGCTAATCACTGAATATGCCAAAGCGCAAAGGTTCATGACATAGTGTCTTTAAAAGAAATAGTTCAGTTCAGTCATTAAACTCTTCCTGGTGCAGCTGATAGGTCTTTTGAACATGTAATTTGCCAATCAACAAGGGAGTCCCTTTGTCTAACATTTCAATTGCAGGTAAACCGGTTTCACTGCAGCACACTACAACAGTTTTCTCACTGAAACCCTCCTCCTCCCCAGCACCACAGGTCTAGATCTGCTTCAAGAGGCTTGTATGCATGTCTACTTGTGCAGCGTCAGCATGTCATACATGCTCAATGCATCATGTCTTATGTTTAATTGTGCAGCAACAGCATCAGCATTTCTTATATGCTTGACACAGCCTGTGTGTGTATGTTTTTAGCATTAATGTCTTCGTACATCCTCTGCAGCAGCAGCGATTCTTGTTAGTGATTCTAATCGAAGCAATTCTAGTCAGACAAGACCAAACCTACTAACTTGTGATATCTGTTATAATACCTTAAATTTATTTCAAGAATTGTCATGACTGAAATAGAGTTTTGCTTGAGGATTTTCATATCAAGTAAACATGATATTTGCCTGCAGAACTGTTTTGCTTTGTTTTCAGAGCTACATTACTTATTACTTCCGGACCAACCGAAATTCTAACTACACATATTTTCCAGAAATAGTTACCATTCATGAAGACTACTGCCATTATTTGAATGCGCTGCCACTTTGTTGCATGCAGGTCAATCATTGCGGTATCACTGATTACAACGTCAAATAATAAATGAACTGTGGTTAGTCGGTTTTGTGGCCAGTTAAGTGGCCAGTTCTTGGCCAGAATAAGCTGCAAAGTAGACTGGACCAGACTTCATGCTGATGGTCAAAATTCTGTCTCTGTGAGACCACTTAATGATGGGACCATTAGGATACATAAAGACAGAGCACTCTGACCTCAGCTCTACAGAGCTCCAGTAAGCCTTGCAGTGCCAGAGCAACAGGGGTGGCTTGATCCTTCCTGGAGAACTGTGTCAGTGTGTCAGTGATGGCGGCCAGCATGTCTCCTCCATGCTGGTACGGCCTGGAACAAAATGTAAACCATTAGGGAATGAAGAGGAATAAATGAATGTGACCACACAAGTGCAGCAATGTTAAGGGTATTCTGGAAATTAAACTTTTGAAGGTGAAAATTCACTGAGGTCTTTAGCCCAGTCTTTCAGTACAAAACAGTAGTGGACTTGTGTCCTATTTGAAATAAGTAGCACATCAAATCTAAAACGAATTTCAACTAAATGAATGACAAAGGCAGATTTAACAGCAATAGAAAAAGTGTGGGTGAAACAGACCTCTCCCTGCAGATGTCCCTGACACAGGCCGCCCTAGCCAAAATCTGCTCCCACTGAGTCTCTTTTCCAATGACCACAGAGGATCTTTCAAGCTGTGACATCAGTCTCTGCAGGTCTGGATATACACGGTCCTGTACAAAATGACAAAAGCCTCAGATATGTCCTAGGATATGGCTTAAAGTTTTAAGGTTAAAATATGATACATAATTGGCATTATAGTAGGGATGGGTATCAGCACTGATTTCCCGATTCAGTTAGATTCTGATTCAAAAAGACTGATTTGATTCAATTTGGTATTAATTCAGTTTGGGATATTTTAGTTACAGTGTCAATTTTGCTTCAATATGATATTTGCTTAAATATCACTCATACAAAGCACATCATTATATTCTGTAAAAGGGCTTAATACAAACTGAGGTAACCAATACACTGCATTACATTTTTACAACTGGCTTCAGGGGGGCAGCTCTTGCCACTGTTTAATCATTTGTTCAAAATGTAATAAAAAATATAAAACAGTTTTGTAGCAAGAAACAAGTAGAAACTCTGCACAAAGCTACTTTAAATAATTGAACGGTAAAAATCTTCACACATCCACTGAAAAAAAAAAAAAAGGATATATTTATATAGTATAGAAAGAAAACAGCAATCTTGGGATTTTGGGAATCAATAACATATCAGATCAAATAATTAATTAAGTTATTTTCACCCAGCACTAAATTATAGCTACTATTGCTATTTTATCTACTTCTATTTAATAAAAGGCTATATCATATATCCTCAAAAAGACATTATTACCTATGTTGAAACCCTTTTTGTGATAGAACTACAAGTATATATTTACTAGGTGAATAACAGAATAAAATAAATTATCATTAAAAAAAATTCAATACATATACAGATAAATGCACAAATATCACTTAAGTCTTTATGGTTTGTGCTGGTCTAGTGGTATGACTCTTGCAGTGGTATGTAAATGTACTGAACTGGAGCTAGAACTGATGGGGTCAGATCACCATTCCGGATCATTCAGGCTCAATTTACCTCTTGACTATAATGTAGCATAGCCTGTAAAATAGCTGCAATACACTATAACACTGATTAAACAGCTGATTAATTTTCAACATAAAATAATTTTGAAAGATAATTAACAAACTTTTCGAATCTACGCATGTTCTTAAAGATCTAACAAAACATGACGAGAATGAATGGTCAGTGAGAACAACACCTGTTTTTGCCATAAAAGAGCTAAAAGCCGCAGAGCCACAGGCCTCAGTCTGGGTGAACTGCCCAAAGTCTGAAGTACATGAAGAACCTGAGGAATACAGAACTGAGAGGACAGAAATCCATCAGGACAAAGGCAGAGGACACATCCACCTAATGCTGAAACATTTATGAAAATGACTGCATATATGCACGTGCAATTTCAGAGAAATTAAGTAAAGCATTTGCTTTTATGCTTTTAATGCTTTGGCTGTGACCTATAGGCCAGCAGCTGTGCATTTAAAAGGGACTACAATGTACACCATTATAAAGACAACATAACTGGACCACAAATTGTCACCTATATTCTAAGGTTGAATGCAATAAGACGGCATGTCTAACCATTAAAATAAAAATAAAATACATCAGCAAAAACACAACAGCCGCATCTCTCGCATGCACCCATATTTTATGCTTAATGGCAGTGTATGCTCATTATGCAACCTAAAGAACACATTTTTGTTGATCTGGCATTTCACCAGCAAGCAAAATGTTAGAAAAGTACACACTAGGCATACAAGATTTATGAATAATATCTAATGTGAGCAGCAACAATAAATAACTATGGCACAGACAATGGCCAGGTTAATGGCTGGAGTTGCATATATTGCAGGTGAGCTGTTGCCATGGCAACAGTAGCAGCAAAATATCCCAAATCTATTTGGATGGACAACAGAATATTCATATTTCTGGATTCTATGTCAGCCACTGAGCTGTTATACACATGGAATGGTGCTGTTTTCTTAATGTACCTATTAACAGCTTTACTTTTTTATTGAAATTTAATAACTGAGTAATAATTTGCAAATCAATATAGAAATACCTTTTTATTGTATGCATTTTTTAACCCTCCTTTTGTCTTAGGGTAATTTTTGACATGGGACAGATATAAATACTGCAAAGTATTTTTATATATAATTGAGAAAAACAAATAGTTGCTTCCATTGTCTTAACGGGCCAATTTTGACAGGTAAGGGAAGAACCAGTTGTGACCTTTCATCTAGTAACTTTCTGGATGTAAAAAAAGCTTTAAATAGTTTTTTGTCCATCTTCGATTATAATTTGACCTAACAATATTTCACATTTTCTAAAACGTAGCCCCTAGTAGCCATATCATGTTCTCTACTTTTCCCACCTGCATCACTGGGTACTGCAACTATCCACAAATTACAGACTTTCCTCTCAAAAGGGGTTTGTGCACACATGCACGAGTCCAAACACTCAAACACACGCAGAGAGGTTTTTTTTAATTATGTGTATATTAGTTTCGTAAATTGTGTTGTGTAAATCTGATGTTTATTGTAAATTGGTATATGTCTCATCACTGTCATGACTGCTATGTTGCTTGGAACTGCACCCAAGACACTGTTGCTCTTGTGTATATGGTTGAGTGACAATAAAGTGATTTGATTGATTTGATTTTTTTTCTTCAGCCTGATCGCAAGCAATTACCTTGACCATGGCAACATTTTTGCAAACCAAAAGAATGTGCTTTATTACACGTTTTGCCGCAGCTTCCCAGTGAAATGTCCAGTAGGGGGTGCCAAAAGCGAGTCAAATTATGTTGTAATCAAAGTAGGTATTTATGGTGAATTTTAAATCAAGGTTTTGAGTAAAACGTAACCTGGAACCTAACCTTAAAGCACATAAGAGGTGAACAAAACAGACATCCTTATCCTTAACCAACAGCTAAACATAACCGATAGTGATTTAAAAGCAAATGCAACAACAAATTAAGCAACCAAATAATTTTGTGTCGCTTCTATGACACTTTCATCAGCTTGCATGCTTGACTGGGCAGTTGTCATCGATTTCAATGTTCTGTATCATTTGTCTGTAACCACATGCATGGGTATAATGAAACGATGCATGGAAAACCATGTCAGAAATGGTCAGCATTCTGAGTGAGTTTCACCGAGCAATTGAAAGATCGTTCATTGAGTTGATATAATGCATTGAGTATTGCTGCAGTTTATGACACATTCCCATCCAGAATGCTAATTTTTAGCAGCAAGTAAACTGATTTCTTATTAAACTGGATGATGTACCAGAAATATTGTTAGTGAGTTTAATTTGCAAATCAATAGATTGTTCATCTTGTTCATGATATGATGCATTGAACACTCTACCCTGCAGAATGTTCAGTATTAGAGGCAAAACAAATGATTCCTTCTCAAAAGAGAATGGTATCTTTGTTTTACTAGCAATATACAGTATATCATCTGTGATCAGATTTTCTAAAGCTATGGCCAGTTGTGCAACCAACCAATAATGTTAGAGCGACAGCAGCAGTAATGCCCACTAGCGACACAGAGTACAGAGACTAGCAACATCTAGCAACAAAATCTCTGACAATGTGTACGGGGCTTAGAGTAAAAGTGTTTCGATATCATAACATAGCAGTTAACAAAATGACTCTTACCTTGTGTGTTCCCAGTCTTGGCACAGTGTAGAGAACAGAGTGAGACAAAGCTGAATCGGACACTCTGCCCAGTTTAAACATAAGGACAGGAAGTAGACCTGGCACCTAGAGGTTATGGGGGGTGGGGGGTTGGGGGGGTGTAGCAGAACAAAAAAAGAGAAAGACTTAGCCATTAACTCATCAGGGCCTAATCAATAAGATCCTACATAAAAACATATAAATACACTAACTGGCTCCAATTTACTAAGATCTTAAATAACGGGTGCTAATTTGCTTGTGCAATCTATGAAATTGCATGTGTGCGTCATGGGCATTTTGAGGGTGATTTACTAAGAAAATGTGCAAATATGTTGGACACGCCCTCCAAAAGGAGGCTTTTGCATGTGGTACTTGCACTAAATGCAATAACAGTACAGCTCTCACTAAATAGCATTTTATTTTTATTCAATATGGCATTTATATGCTTATTTTTAGGATTGTTTGATATCATCATAAACTCCCTGCTATTTAACAAGTGTAAGAGTAGTTGATGAGAATGCACATGACACTCTTCACTTGAAATATTCATAATTCACAAAGAAAATACAATATTATGTACACATTAAGCCATCACACCACTGATATATACTTAAATGAAATCTGAATTTTAAACCGCTATTATCTTGACCATGGCAAAGTTAGCTGCACACGAGAGAGACACAGGATGCTGCACAGTACAGAACTTACGCTCCCTGCTCGTTTCACGGGATCAAGATGGAACCTGTTTGGCGTACAGGTGCGTATCGGCCTGCTTCGAGTACTGGAAAGAACCACCAACCTATCAGTTTGCTTCATGAGACATTAATTGATTGACTGGAGTCATGTGGATTACTTTTATGCTGCCTAAATATGACTTTTGGACCGTCAAATAGCCAACAGCCTGATAGCACCCGTTTACTTATAAGTCAACATTTTTCTACAAATCTTAATTTTTGTTCTGCTGAAGAAAGACAGTCATACACATCTGGGATGGCATCAGGGTAAGTGAAGAATGAGAGAATTTTCATTTTTGGGTGAACTAATCCTTTAGATTGGGAAGAGATGTCGAAATAAGATCATGTACAATGGAGGACAAATGCAATAGCAGGACCCATGAATACCACATTTTCAAAACTGTCACTAGGCAAGAAACCTACAGACCCCCCCCCCCCCAAAAGGCTTAAGTCACACTTAGAAATGTATGAAAGAAATTGCATTGGATGGTATCAGAGCATGAAAGAAAGAAAGAAAGAAAGAAAGAAAGAAAAGAAAAAGACTTGTAACAAATTAGCGTCAAATCAGTGCCGTGTTGAAGAAGTGACCATGCACACAGAGCATAGAGAAGAATGGCTACAAAGGTCAGAAAATAAAGAGGCTAAAACAACAGATAATCAACAAAATCACCCATGACTGGCTACCAAAAAATTGGACAGGACCTATAACGTAACGAGACAGGTTCTGTGAGAGCTCATCACAGCGAGGGGCTGATGGAGGAGGGGTACATTCTTATTCTTCTCACCCACCTCATTCAGGCTTCTGTTAAACCGAGCAAGACTGTCATAAGTTATCCATCTCATGCTCGGGTGAGGAACGCCAAAGAGCCCTCTGCTTTGAAGTTCATTCCAAACGTTACCTCAATCCCTTCCAATCGTCTGACTAACAACCTGTCTCTTTCTTTCTCTTTATTTTCTCAAGCTGTTTTCTGCAGCATAAACACTGCTTCTATTATACTAAAACACTGGCCCAAGGCCCTAACTGAAGGAAAACAGAAATGAAAGGTGCGCTTGACTGAGGCAGAGCGGAGGCTATGGCGAGCCAAATGACTGACAAAATAGTGAACTCTGAACCATGTGAAGGACAAGAAACTTCCGTGACTTGAAAACGGAGCACAACTGAGGACTGTGGTACATGCCCAAGAGCTGCATTTACTAATGTATGTGACATCAAACGAAATGCTTTGCAGTGATTGAAGGGGTCTGCTGGTTTATATCAAAAGTCTCTTGCTCCTAGAAAGCGCTGACTGCTCACATTTCTACAATCCATCATGCTGCCAACGCTGTGCATAAATGAGTAACCAAGAAAACTCTGCCCAGACTCATCCAGGACTTTTTTTAAAAGATAGATTTTATACGACAGACTGATGATGACTTCTAAAGGCATCTGTACATAGTTTACTGCCTCTTTTCATGCAAATTTGCCCTGACTCACTTGGAAAAAGTGCTTAAAGAAGAGTGTAAAAAGCCATCCTAGGGACTTAAGGCATCTTTAATTCCTTACTGTTTAGTGCTCCTTAGGGCAGGTATCACAATTACTATTGCTCAAAGTTAGTGTTAGGGATCTGAACAAAACCCTAACCCCAAGAATTAAACTTTGTCACGTAACTCGTCCTGTGCCGTTTGTGCCTTTGGACAACTCAAATTGTGTGGGTTGTTGTGAAGAGGTAAGCTATTACTTCTCTAAATGATCAGACTTACAATTTTCACCTGGTAGATGATAAAAATGTCCGAAAAAATTGTCCATAGGTTAACACTGAAGGAAAGACCCAGGCCATATCTAGGGACCAGAACACAATAGACACTTAAGTTGGGGGTTGGTTCTTTTGTCTTAAATTAGCAAGCCAGCAAGCACACACAACACCATTGCAAAACCATCTAGCAACACTTTAACAACCACCTATAAGCTTTGCACAGGCAAGCACCATTCACATTTGATAAAGTTACTTAAGAGGATGAAAAAACAAATATCTCAAGAAGGGTACATCTAGGAATATAAAGCCTAAATTGTAATTTTCATCAGAATAAGGAAGTAAAATAAACAGATTTGGTGACACTTTACAATAAAGTTCTATTCGATTAACATTAGTAAATGCATTAGGTACTAACAATTAACAAAAGTATGAATCTTGTTTAATGTTAATATTATTTCATAAAAATAAAATTGTTCATTAGTTCAAGTTAGTTCATAATAAAAAAACTAATGTTAATGTACAAAACTTATAATATATATATATATATATATATATATATATATATATATATATATGTATGTATGTAAGTTTGTTTGTGTTAAAATTAAATTTGTATTTATTTTTATTATTATTATTATTATTTATTTTTTGTATAATATAATGTTTATTTGGTAGTTCAAGTAAACCAATGTTAAGAAAAACAATCAAGCAGAAAATAGTACAGGGCACAGCCCTCTGAAACCAGCACAACCTCTGACCCCCAGAGCAAGCCAGTTAACAGCCTTAATGAACGGAGATAAAAGAAAGGGTGGAAAATTGAAAAGTGATTGAGTGTGATGGAAAGAGTGGGAGAGAGGGAAACACGAAAAGTTTGGACAATGATTGAAAAAAAAGAGCAGTTACAGATAGGTCATATTAGAAACAATAAAATAAAGAAAGAGAAGAAGCAAATGTATGAAATAAGAGATTTCATTTGTAATTAGTGGTGCTTACAAAGGCAAGCATCACCATCTCTAATGTTTATACTTAAAGGAATATTCCAGGTTCAATACAAGTTAAGCTCAATTGACAACATTTGCTTAATTTGTATTTAAAATTGTATATATATATATATATATATATATATATATATACATACACACATACATATACACACACACACAGGGTTCGTACACATTTTGACTAGTACATTTCCATGACTTTTTCATGAATTTCCAAAACTATTTTGCTGCATTTTCAAATGTTTCTACTAGGGCTGTCGATTTAACATGTTAATTCTGTGCAATTAATTAGATATAAAAATAAAACATTAAAAACATTTATGTAATTAATCACGTTCCCGGACTGTGATAAGGAATATTTCTACCATTGGACCAACTCAAGCTTGAAGTAAAACCTGTTTTCAGCAGGGGGCAGTAGAACATACCACACTCAGGCTGCTTGATACTTGAAACATCACAAGATAATAATGTGTTCTTGCTTTCAAACACAACTTGAAGCGCAATTCCGGATGCAGGGATCTTAAGATGTGTTTTTCTAAGTTTCAAACCACACTTAACTTGACATGTTGACCGAAAAATGCTGTGTTTATGGCGCGATGCAACCAAAGCACTCTAAAAGCCTTCATCCGACTCACATGTACATTGATGCGTCCTTAGAAAAGCCCTCATAAAAAATATACAGTTGAAGTCAGAAGTTTACATACACTTAGGTTGAAGTCATTCAAACTTATTTTTTAACCACTCCACAGATTTCATATAAGCAAACTATAGTTTTGGCAAATCGTTTAGGACATCTACTTTGTGCATGACAAGTAATTTTTCCAACAATTGTTTACAGACAGATTGTTTCACTTTTAATTGATTATATCTCAATTCCAGTGGGTCAGAAGTTTACATACACTAAGTTAACTGTGCCTTTAAGCAGCTTGGAAAATTCCAGAAAATGATGTCAAGCCTTTAGACAATTAGCTTCTGATAGGAGGTGTACTGAACTGGAGGTGTACCTGTGGATGTATTTTAAGGTTTACCTTCAAACTCAGAGCCTCTTTGCTTGACATCATGGGAAAATCAAAAGAAATCAGCCAAGACCTCAGAAAAAATAATGTGGACCTCCACAAATCTGGTACATCCTTGGGAACAATTTCCAAACACCTGAAGGTACCACATACATCTGTACAAACAATAGTACGCAAGTATAAACACCATGCCATCATACTGCTCAGGAAGGAGACGCATTCTGTCTCCTATAGATGAACGTAGTTTGGTGCGAAAAGTACAAATCAATCCCAGAACAACAGCAAAGGACCTTGTGATGATGCTGGAGGAAACAGGTAGACAAGTATCTATATCTACAGTAAAACGGAGTCCTATATCAACATAACCTGAAGGCTGCTCAGCAAGGAAGAAGCCACTGCTCCAAAACTACCATAAAAAAGCCAGACTACACTTTGCAAGTGCACATGGAGACAAAGAACTTACTTTTTGGAGAAATTTCCTCTGGTCTTATGAAAAAAATATGGCTTTTTGGCCATAATGACCATCGTTATATTTGGAGGAAAAATGGTGAGGCTTGCAAGCCGAAGAACACCATCCCAACCGTGAAGCATGGGGATGGCAGCATCATGTTGTGGGGGTGCTTTGCTGCAGGAGGGACTGGTGCACTTCACAAAATAGATGGCATCATGAGGAAGGAAATTATGTGGATATATTGAAGCAACATCTCAAGACATCAGCCATGAAGTTAAACCTCGGTCGCAAATGGGTCTTTCCAATGGACAATGACCCCAAGCATACCTCCAAAGTCAAGGTATTGGAGTGGCCATCACAAAGCCCTGACATCAATCCGAAAGAATATTTGTGGGCAGAACTGTAAAAGCATGTGTGAGCAAGGAGGCTTACAATCCTGACTCAGTTACACCAGTTCTGTCAGGAGTAATGGGCCAAACCTCCAGCAACTTACTGTGAGAAGCTTGTGGAAGGCTACCCAAAACGTTTGACCCAAGTTAAACAATTTAAAGGCAGTGCTACCAAATACTAACAAAGTGTATGTAAACTTCTGAACCACTGGGAATTTGATGAAAGAAATAAAAGCTTAAATAAATTATTATCTCTACTATTATTCTGATATTTCACATTCTTAAA